>NC_137469.1:73304288-74024554 GCF_964235325.1 Thermobia domestica
CACCAATCATCTCCGGAAAGTAGAACTCAAATCGTCCCAAAATGTGAAGATTTCTAAGCCTCCCTCATTCTCACTCGCAGTCCAGCATCCCGATCCGCAGGTCATAGCCTGCATCCCATCAAGAGATAAGGTTACAAACCACAACCCGACAGAACAAGACACTGACCCAAGAGTGAAACTGACGGTGAATGCTTCGAAAATCTAAATGTTTGTGTTTACTAACCCAGATAAAAAAAAAAAATTCTCGAATCAAATCTAAATCGCGCAACGGGATGGAATTTCGGAAAAAAAAATGAATGCCAAAGTGAATTTAGTTGATCTTATTAACGAAGTGAAATTTCCTGGCAGGTCTGTGATTCCAACCCCGGTCACACTAAGTGAAATCGATTCTGTGAGTTTTCAAGACGCTATATTTACTTTCGTTACGTACTGCTTTAAACACTTTACTTTCTGAGTACCAACAATACTATTGAAGTTACTTTACGACATAGTTTTAAAATAATTAGCTTTGCACTGGACAATGAAAGATTTTGTTTCGACTCGCACACTTTATTACACTAACTTTCTGTATGATAAGAAATAACAGGAGAATACATTTAAAAAAAAAAAAAAATCGCAAAGGTTGGAAATTGAGGAAAATTCTTGACATAGCTGAATGGGTAAGTCCATCATTGCATTACATACTCTCTTCACATATCATGAACAATTCTACATACGTTTGGTTTAGTCAAAAAAAAAACATTTTGAAAATAAGGACATTTACTACCATCACCACATGAGCCTTGTACTACACAGGTATCACTTATTACGGCTGTGTGCTACATGCTTTACTTTCTTTTCTTAGTATTCTCTCTTCAGATACCGTTGTGGAGGTGGGGTCAGCGCGGAGGATTTATACCGACAAGGTGACCTCCCTTGTATGAGCTCAGACCTCATCCACTTTGATTCCCACAACAAAACATTTTCCTTTGAGATAATACATACACTAGATACATCTACCTGAAAAGAAAGTACACTTAACGTAGTCCCTAGCCTAACTATCTAACTAACTTAAACTAAACATATAAAATCACTTTATTCAACAGATTAATAATATAGCACACACCCTGCCTCTTACCGAGGACGTATGGGACGTCGACCATTCAGCTCTACTTTAGTATATTGTTAAAATTAAAAAAAAAAGTCTTAAACTATGTGCTTAAAAATTCGAATTTCTGGTTTCTGGTAAAAGGAATTCAAAATACACAACGAACGTGTTATTGCTGACGAGCATCTCCCATTGCCGATAGTTGCAAGCACCCTTATTATCAATGTGAGCCGAAACTTTGTATACATTTTGTCTCATCATATTCAAACTACAGTGAAGGTGAGCACAAACCAGAGAATGGATTTAATTAGGTAATATAGCAGTACGGAAAAATAATAAATTAAAAAAAAAAGAATATATGAGATTACATATTCAAAATATAATTTTGGGGGTGAAATGTATGTTCTCGAGAGTACACACATTTCTTGGACTGTTGGTAACAAACATCCACACTGAAACTCCAAAAAAAAAAAAAAAAAATTACCCCCCCTCCATTGAACGAGTATTTTATGTCACATCGTAGATTTTGTACATTGTATAACTTAGGGAAAACTACGCAGCGTTTAGCACATCATATTGGTGGACATCACCACGCCAATAACATAACACTTACTCCAATCCGAAAAAAGGTTAGAAATTTAGCATGTTCTCACGTGGCCAAAACAACAGAAAATTTTGATGCTATCTTCTATAACTTACTTGGATTCCATGGGAAAAATATAGAATACTTCTCTCCCACGTCTGAAGGTTGTTGTTATTTTACACCAGCTCTCGAGGATGGAGAGCCTACCTCGGTGCACAAAAAATCAAATCATCGGATCTGACATCCATGAGTCGACAGTGAAGATGGCTTTTCCCCCAAACCACTTTCGGTTCTGACGTGAAAGATTTGCTCTCACTGCAGAAAATCCTATGTCCGTTGAGCACAGCAACCTACTCACTGCCTTCCATATTATGTCCACAGATATCAAAGGTATCAATTATTTTGTGTCGAAACCTTTAACTAATTCTCTTTCACGTTTTTCCTATGGACGGAGATTATCGTACGTCCATAACTTAACACTGCTTCCGGTAAAGACAATGACAATGGGAAGAAGATCCCTAATTGGAGGTTCATTGTGACGTAACTATACGATGATAGGTGTATCTATCAAGATCAAAGAAGCCGAAAAATCTCAACCACACCTGTGATTGCGGAAGATCCAATCACAGATAATTTAGATTAAACAAAGGGATGCTCCAAGAAGCTACTATGGCTGACTTTACAAATGAAAAATTTTAAAGAAGATTTTTGAAATAAAAATTTTGAATTCTTTCGAAGATCCCCAAAGCCAAAAATATGAAAGAAAATTGACTGGAAAGGACTAAATACGACCAGAAATTACCTTATTTCCTAAAATAATATTATATTTTAGCTAAATATACGAATAATTATTCAATGTAAAGATATTACTATATATTTCCCTCTAAATATACTAAAATCATTAGTTCAAGGAACTTAACGCAAATTTTTGCGGTCTACTTCAAATCAAGTCATTGATTAATTATATATTAAAAATAAAATTTTAATAAATATTAAATTCATATATACACTGGTTGCCCAAAACTTCCGGGCCATGTTACATTATACGATGTATAAGGTAACATCCTCCGGGAGCTTCGGAAAAAAAAAAACTAACTTAGAAGTCCTAAGTTAAGCTCCTTTTTTTTTCTCTAACCTAACATTTTATTCATAAAATACACTAATGCAATGCAATCAATATAGGAAATGTTTGGAAAATTTTTCAGAGACCTTAATCCTAACAAAGAATTTATAACTACACTAAACGAACGAAAAGAAAATTGGACACAAAAATAGACTCAAAACAAACAAAAATTACCTTAATCAAAATTTAACCTACGATTCTCTTTCCTTTTTTTTCTCGACTATGTTTTGTTTCTGTTCAACCTCCCAACAGCTCTCTCTTCTTTTCTTCAGAGCATCGAAATAATTTGAGATTATCGAAACTCTGCGTGCCAATATTTTCTCCTTTTAAACTTTGTAATCTCGCTGAATTTCTAGTTATAGCGGAAACAATGTATGGTCCCACATAGGTATCCATAAACTTGGCAAATATTTTCTTTGGTATCGATGACACGTGATGTGTTTTAACCATTACCAATGAGCCTTCAGTAATGGTATCCTGATGTTTCTGCTGTTTACGTTCTTTCTTGGGCACCGTCGCTGGACTAGATATGACGAGTTTCTTGTCTTCACTGACAGGAAGTGACTCTTTTGGCCAGATAAAATTCTCCTTGAAGCTCTTGGACGCAGAGTAGCATAGGAAACGCTCTGCCGGTGTGCATCCAAGTGCATCACACCAGGAATGGTTACACAAATCTTGGGCGGCTTTTAGAAAGGTACTCCATTTGGATTGATTCTCGCTACAATAGAGGCGGAGAATGCGGTGGAGGTCACGATGTCTGCGTTCGATAATGCCATGGGAGGAAGGATGGTATGGCGTGGTAAGTATGTGCTTGATTCGATGTTTTTGACAAAATTCTCGCCAGACGCGCGACAAGAATTGCGGACCTTGGTCACTCACCAAATACTTAGGATAAGGTAGTTGATAGTAATATCTCTTCTCGAGGACAGCCACAATCTCCCTCGTGTGAGCCGTCCTAAGGGGGAAGAAACACACGAAGCGACTGTAGACGTCCAGGATAGACAAGATATACTTATAACCCTGACTCCTAGGAAGGGGCCCGACCAGGTCGAGGCATTGTTTCTCGAAGGAAGCAGAGGCCTCAACATGGCAGGGTTCCTTTCTGATCACCCTGTACGAGTACTTAGTTCGTGCACAAGGAAGGCATTCTTGAATATACTTAGTAAAAGTCGCACGCATACTTTTCCAGTGAAACATGGCCTTAGCGAACGACAAACATCGCTTCACACCAAAATGGCCTTTGTTGTGAATCGCCGAAACAATATTTTCCACCAAGCTGGCAGGAATGACCAGCAGCCAAACAGAATTTTGAGAATTTCTAATATAAACTAAATGATTCTCCACACGTATCCTGTCATTGTCTCGAGAATCCTTCCAAATGGCGTGTAGCTTTCTACAATACGGATCTTTCCGCTGTTCGCGTCTCAGTTCCGCGACATCCAAGAGGTCAGCGTCCTCCGCGGTCAAAAAATTTATAAAATGATCCTCTTCTGCCTCAGGAATTTCTGGAGGATAACGGCTCAATAGATCAGCGATTTCATTGTCAGAGCCTTTGATGTGAACAAACTGCAGATCGAAACGTTGCAGTTTGAGCAGAAGACGAGTAGTTCGAGCATCGAGATTTCTCAAACTAAAAGCATATGTGACTGCAGCATTGTCACAGTGGACCGTAGTCCGTCGACCCAAAATGAAGTAGGAGAACTTCTCGCAGAGGAAAAGAACAGCTGCCAATTCTAACTGGAAAACTGACAAGGAGGCCTCATGCGGTTTTATTCGCCGACTCGCGTACGCAATAACCTCCGGGTCATCCTGTCCCGGGGGAAATTGAGCCACGTAGCCAGCCAATGACTCCGCAGAGGCATCACTGAACAGATGAAAATCCAAATTGAAATCCGGTTGAGCAAGAGCAGGAGGACTACTTAGAAGTTCTTTTAGGTGATTGAACTTTTCTAACAACTCCGAAGAGTATTCTATCTTCCGGTCCTTCTTAAGAAGATCGTAAAATGGAGCAGTTAAACCTGCGAAGTTTTGAAAATGTCGCTTTCGCCATCCCACGAGACCAAGAAATCTCCGTAGAGCCTTCTTAGTTCGTGGAAGGGGAAAGTGACGGATGGCCTCATTACTTTTAGGATTTATTTTTACAGAAGATCCTGAAACAAGATGACCAAGAAAAGGAATTTCGAATTTGAAGAAGTTGCATTTTCGAAAATTGAGAGAAAGGTTAGCCGAACGAAGAGTGTTGAAGACCTTTTCTAAATGCTGGAAATGTTCGTCTATGGAAGATGAAAAACAAAGTACGTCGTCCAGGTAAACTATAAGAAAATTTTTGAAGGTTTCTAATCCAAAAAAGGTGTGCATGACAGACTGGAAAACCGCTGGTGATGATTTCAAACCCATTGTTAAACGAGTCATTTGATACTGACGTCCTTTGTAAACAAAACTAACATATTTGTAAGAGTCTGGATGGATCGGGACACTATGATATGATTGCGTACAGTCCAACGAGGTGAAAATGGTTGCACCACTGACTCGCGCGATTAGATCGGAGATCGGCTCGACCTGAATCTTTGGTGCAATCACACGCTCATTGATACCACGCAAATCAATCACGGGCCTTAGCTCTCCAGACGCCTTACGCACAATATGTACAGGGCATCTGTATGGTGAAGGACCTTCCACGATAATCCCAAGTTTTACCCACTTATCTAAGACCTCCTCAAACTCTTTTTGAAGATGAATGGGTACAGGATACAACTTTCCTACCACCGGGAGGTCGTCGGAAAGCTGTATTCTATACGGCTCGACCTTTATGATACGGGGATTCTCTGTGAAGAGACACCTGAATCGAACTAATAAAGAAAATAACCTCTCCTGAGAATCCGAATCGAGATCGGTTCTCTGAGAAACAAAGTTCCGAAGTTCCTCCTTCGTGACCGATGGCTGAAACAAAGAGTCGTCCTCTTTATCTGAAGTTAATTCGGCGACAGTAACCTGGCAACAATGCTGCTGTTCCATGTCAATAGAGATGGTCTGTCCCGAGTCTGACTGAAGCAAAATTTCTTTAGACTTACAATTTAAAGAAAGGTTATACCGAACGAAAAACGGAAATCCTAAAATACAGTGTGCTTTTAATTTCTGGACAACATAGACTGGGACTTCAAACACACAACCTTGGATAGTGAAGTTTAAGATCTGGAAACCTTTAACTTGGAATGATTCGTCTCCTGCAAAACCTTTTAAAGAGATATTAGTTTTCGGTCGAAGTTTGGCAGAGGGATAGATCTCTTTTATTCGCCTCCAAGCATCTCCCGAGAGCAAATTCGTATCCGCTCCAGAATCTAGGATACAGACCAAAGATAACTCTCCTACCGAACAAGTTAGAGTGGGTGAGGGATAGGATAAGAGAACACTCCTTTCCGCACTGGAGTCACACTCCCTCTCGTCTATCACGAAACGAACCGAGAACAGAGGCGTGCCCGATTTGTTTCCCCGAATTCCGGAAGTTACCAAAACATCTAATTTTGAATTTTGAGGTTCGAAATTGACTACTGGACAGGTTGATGCCAAACAAAAATTTTGATGTTCCGTTATCGGACTTTCTTCTTTTTGGGGAGTTGAGGAATTCATATCGCAGTCCACACTCTCCCCTAATGAGGGCTGCGACATGCATTTCCCGAACTATTCCCATTCGCTTCAGATGACTGCGCCATCGGCGGCATGAACGTCGTATACGGTGAAGGCCAACCAGTGGACATAGCCATGTTCACCGCTGGGGAAGGAGTGGATGTGGGAGTTGCCACTCCTCCTCCAGGAGGCAAATTCGGCATGTATCCCGGATAGGCTTGTGCTCCCGGTATGTGGTTCGAACTCGGCGCGCACTGTTGGGATGCACCTCGATGACATCCAAAGTTCATTGCTCCCGATTGGTAGTTAGGATTGGAAACATATGGAACATTCTGGTTTCCGTTCCCCCAGTTTTGCCTTCGGTTGTTGTTGTGCCAGGGTCTTCTAGCCTGAAAATTTCTTCTTCGACCTCGGTTCCCCAAGAATTGATTGCCATTTCCATTTTTCTTGGCATCACCATTCTTCTTTACTTCGTCCTCCTCCGTCTGCGACGAAGTGTCTTTAGTCTGTTGCGCCTTTCCGTTCTTTTCGGTCTTTTTCCCAATCTTGGCCTGCCGAATGTGCAGACGCTTAAATTTCTTATCTGTTACTGGTTCCATAGGTTCCGGATGACCTTCTATTTCGGCTATCTTAACAATCAGATGCTGGATATTCTTGGGCTCCACGGCTCGCAACAATCTAGCATCTCCAGCTGGCAGACAATCTAGGACTATTTCAATGAGTTCTGTCTCATCTGGATGTTGTGCCACCGCATAGTATTCGGCTATGACCTTCCAGGCAAAGTCAGTTAGCCGGTTATACTTGGACCGGTCAAATTTCATTCCTTGTATGAATTTCTTCTGCAGGCGTTCCATCCTGGCCGAGAAGTAGTGTTCCTTAAATAGACGCACAAAGTCCGCATAACTGCTGATGTCTTTGCAGACCGTTTGGTACCAAGTCTTGGCCCCAGCCGACAAACAACACGGTACCAAAACCATGCGTTCGTATTCCGACGCAGAGATTATCTTAAACGCCTGTTCTAAACTTTCAAGAAAAGACCTGGCCAAACCATATTCTCCAGTGAAGTTTGGTAAGTGATTTAGCTCCGACAGCCTTAAATTTAACGCCCTATTTCCAGAACATCCCTCATATCTGCTGGAATTCAGGGGAGAGTTGCAGCCAATCACAGGGCTCTTTGCATTATTATGATTTTGTCCAAAATTCGAATAAGAAGTATAATTTGGTCCAAAAGGTAAGTTGCTTGGCATCGATACCACTGCGTGACTACATACTCCCTCCGGAATTCCAACAAACGAAGGAGTCCTATCTGCAACAGTACTGGACACTACATGACTTAAGCTACATACATTGGAAGTCGAGACCGAAGCCTGAGACCACGTCAATAAAGGATTTAAAGCCCTAGAGGCAACCTGACCACTCACGATATCCCCACAGGCGGGACTGGAATTGTTCGTAACCAACGAATGTGAATTTAAGTCAAACGGCCAGACATTCTTAGTGTGAACTCTGGTCGGCTGACAGACAGAGACTGTCACCGTTGGGACAGTACGAGTCTCCCCAACCGAAGAGACTGGTACATCCACTCGGGTGTCAGAGTCTGTTCCGTCAGAGTCAACCCCGTCACAACCAACAAAGTCACGTGACCGCTTGCGACCGGCACGACCTGGTTTACTTTGCTCCTGATCCTTCACCAAAGTTTGGATCTTAGCCTCGAGTACGTCATAAGATTTCCGGGTGCTCGACTCGAGATGCGATAGTTCTTTAGCGAGCTGATCACATCTGCGATTTTGCTTTTCTACTGACAACCGGAGATTCTCCTCAACGGTGTCCACCCGCGTTGTTATCGTATCATGAAATTCCCCCACCGAAGTGTATAAATCGCGAACTTCGTTACGGAGGTCCGATACGTCCTTGTTTACATTTTCGACTCTTTCATTTACAATTTGCTCCATTTCCGACTTTAACATATCAAATTTTTGATTCATCGCGTACAAATTATTATCTACCTTTTCAAATCTTTGGTTCATAATACTGTCAACCTTTTCAAATTTTTGGTCCATAATACTGTCAACCTTTTCAAATTTTTGGTCCATAATACTGTCAACCTTTTCAAATTTTTGGTCCAAAGTTAAAGTTAAAGTTTGACTAAAACGTTCTAACATTTTCGCAAGGTCTGTCACGGATGCAGGGGAACCTGCAGTTCCGACACTCTCTCCACCGTTGTGTAAGAGTTTCTCTCCCGTGTCGTGCGTCGCGGTGTTCCGTTCACTTCCACTTTCCTGTGACTTGGAAAGCGATTGCACAGTCAGCTGTTTGGCCACACACGTTTTACAAAACCAGGGCTCACTACACTTATTCAATTCTTCTACCTGCTCGTCGGTTATATCATAGCACTGTGCATGCACCCATCCAGAACAACCGTCACAATACACACTGAAGCCCTGTATTTCCTCACTACAACACACATATTCATCCGGGCTACGGGATTCAGTACTTGACCTGCTACCAGCAGACATCTCCATTTCATATAAATTGTTTTCCCCAAGTTACACATATACAAACTCAAGAGTGACTACACATCGTTCAAGGAGTCGTTTGTCACAACAGTCCCCATTACATTACACTGCTCTTTCAATACGATTCACTTAGCACTCGCGAAAGATTGAAATAACAGATCCTGGCTGTGGAACGCCAATTTTACAAAAAAAAAAAAAGTCATATAAAATAAATAAATAAAATAAAAATGTAAAAATAAAAAAAATAAAATAATGATGATGATACTGATATTGTGTTTCTGTATGACGTTCACTTTCCTTAAGACTATGATTGCGTGAATGTGTCACTGATTGCTGAACGCGAACCCACCGGGCCCAGACGGGCAAGCTGTCAACACTCACTGACCCATCCACTACACCAATCATCTCCGGAAAGTAGAACTCAAATCGTCCCAAAATGTGAAGATTTCTAAGCCTCCCTCATTCTCACTCGCAGTCCAGCATCCCGATCCGCAGGTCATAGCCTGCATCCCATCAAGAGATAAGGTTACAAACCACAACCCGACAGAACAAGACACTGACCCAAGAGTGAAACTGACGGTGAATGCTTCGAAAATCTAAATGTTTGTGTTTACTAACCCAGATAAAAAAAAAAAATTCTCGAATCAAATCTAAATCGCGCAACGGGATGGAATTTCGGAAAAAAAAATGAATGCCAAAGTGAATTTAGTTGATCTTATTAACGAAGTGAAATTTCCTGGCAGGTCTGTGATTCCAACCCCGGTCACACTAAGTGAAATCGATTCTGTGAGTTTTCAAGACGCTATATTTACTTTCGTTACGTACTGCTTTAAACACTTTACTTTCTGAGTACCAACAATACTATTGAAGTTACTTTACGACATAGTTTTAAAATAATTAGCTTTGCACTGGACAATGAAAGATTTTGTTTCGACTCGCACACTTTATTACACTAACTTTCTGTATGATAAGAAATAACAGGAGAATACATTTAAAAAAAAAAAAAAATCGCAAAGGTTGGAAATTGAGGAAAATTCTTGACATAGCTGAATGGGTAAGTCCATCATTGCATTACATACTCTCTTCACATATCATGAACAATTCTACATACGTTTGGTTTAGTCAAAAAAAAAACATTTTGAAAATAAGGACATTTACTACCATCACCACATGAGCCTTGTACTACACAGGTATCACTTATTACGGCTGTGTGCTACATGCTTTACTTTCTTTTCTTAGTATTCTCTCTTCAGATACCGTTGTGGAGGTGGGGTCAGCGCGGAGGATTTATACCGACAAGGTGACCTCCCTTGTATGAGCTCAGACCTCATCCACTTTGATTCCCACAACAAAACATTTTCCTTTGAGATAATACATACACTAGATACATCTACCTGAAAAGAAAGTACACTTAACGTAGTCCCTAGCCTAACTATCTAACTAACTTAAACTAAACATATAAAATCACTTTATTCAACAGATTAATAATATAGCACACACCCTGCCTCTTACCGAGGACGTATGGGACGTCGACCATTCAGCTCTACTTTAGTATATTGTTAAAATTAAAAAAAAAAGTCTTAAACTATGTGCTTAAAAATTCGAATTTCTGGTTTCTGGTAAAAGGAATTCAAAATACACAACGAACGTGTTATTGCTGACGAGCATCTCCCATTGCCGATAGTTGCAAGCACCCTTATTATCAATGTGAGCCGAAACTTTGTATACATTTTGTCTCATCATATTCAAACTACAGTGAAGGTGAGCACAAACCAGAGAATGGATTTAATTAGGTAATATAGCAGTACGGAAAAATAATAAATTAAAAAAAAAAGAATATATGAGATTACATATTCAAAATATAATTTTGGGGGTGAAATGTATGTTCTCGAGAGTACACACATTTCTTGGACTGTTGGTAACAAACATCCACACTGAAACTCCAAAAAAAAAAAAAAAAAATTACCCCCCCTCCATTGAACGAGTATTTTATGTCACATCGTAGATTTTGTACATTGTATAACTTAGGGAAAACTACGCAGCGTTTAGCACATCATATTGGTGGACATCACCACGCCAATAACATAACACTTACTCCAATCCGAAAAAAGGTTAGAAATTTAGCATGTTCTCACGTGGCCAAAACAACAGAAAATTTTGATGCTATCTTCTATAACTTACTTGGATTCCATGGGAAAAATATAGAATACTTCTCTCCCACGTCTGAAGGTTGTTGTTATTTTACACCAGCTCTCGAGGATGGAGAGCCTACCTCGGTGCACAAAAAATCAAATCATCGGATCTGACATCCATGAGTCGACAGTGAAGATGGCTTTTCCCCCAAACCACTTTCGGTTCTGACGTGAAAGATTTGCTCTCACTGCAGAAAATCCTATGTCCGTTGAGCACAGCAACCTACTCACTGCCTTCCATATTATGTCCACAGATATCAAAGGTATCAATTATTTTGTGTCGAAACCTTTAACTAATTCTCTTTCACGTTTTTCCTATGGACGGAGATTATCGTACGTCCATAACTTAACACTGCTTCCGGTAAAGACAATGACAATGGGAAGAAGATCCCTAATTGGAGGTTCATTGTGACGTAACTATACGATGATAGGTGTATCTATCAAGATCAAAGAAGCCGAAAAATCTCAACCACACCTGTGATTGCGGAAGATCCAATCACAGATAATTTAGATTAAACAAAGGGATGCTCCAAGAAGCTACTATGGCTGACTTTACAAATGAAAAATTTTAAAGAAGATTTTTGAAATAAAAATTTTGAATTCTTTCGAAGATCCCCAAAGCCAAAAATATGAAAGAAAATTGACTGGAAAGGACTAAATACGACCAGAAATTACCTTATTTCCTAAAATAATATTATATTTTAGCTAAATATACGAATAATTATTCAATGTAAAGATATTACTATATATTTCCCTCTAAATATACTAAAATCATTAGTTCAAGGAACTTAACGCAAATTTTTGCGGTCTACTTCAAATCAAGTCATTGATTAATTATATATTAAAAATAAAATTTTAATAAATATTAAATTCATATATACACTGGTTGCCCAAAACTTCCGGGCCATGTTACATTATACGATGTATAAGGTAACAGCTCTCACTTTTCTTTCTTCCTTTGATTCTTGTTTTACAAAATAATTGTTAAGAGACTTACTGCAATTTGGAGCACTCAGTCTGTTAATTTATGTTTCACTAATTTGATGTGTCGTTGTATGTCTGAACGACAACCGCGTCCAATAATAAAAACACTGCTGCAAACTGTGCACTCGGCTTCATTGTCATAGCGTCCTTTTATAATACTCTTTAGAATACTCTCCACTCTTTAGAATACTCCTCCTTAAACTTGCATACACGATTAGGCATTGTTAAGCAAATAGCTCGGAACGTAACAGAATAAACAATTCGTTTTCACAATAAAAACAACGCAACACGTCCTATTTCATTTGAAGTTTGACTCATTCTGACCGACGATTCGAGTTTGCGCCTGGAGCGATCAAATCCGTCACCGGCAGAATTTATAACAAACTCTCAGCATCGGATTCCAACTCCCTTTATTTGCTTTTTCTTACTTTTAAACATTATTTCACTTACAACTAGTTTTTTTTCTTTTTTCTTAACTTTCACTTTTATAATTTTATACTTTTATACCCGTTTCGTAAATGAAAGTACGATATATCTTGGTTAAATCACGGAAACACTGTATGTACTGATGATAGCGACTCAATCATCCACCGCCCAAAGCAGATAGCAAAAACACGTTACATTCGCTTTTCATAATGCTTTCAGCCCCTTGCACTGTCGTCTGCGGAGTGGGAATCTTGCAGTGGGGAGAGGCCTTGGAGAAGAAGCAGTGCAGCCACCACATCTCCCATCGCAAATGTCGTAATGACGTTGTTCAGTAATGAGATAATTCCAATATAATTACATAGCTTAGAAAATAATAAAATAAATGAGGAAATTTTAGCAATTGGAAAGGTTTTCTTGTGCCCAATGTAAATACGGGACCTTTTGGCGTCCCGGAAGATTTCTTCGGGACACCTGGAATGGTAGTGAAAAAAAGGGACAAATCCCGTTTTTACAGGGCGGTCGGTCACCCTAACCATACTGTATAATACTATATGGTGGTCCGGAAACACAGTAAGATAAGGATTCTATGTATTCGATATTTCTGAATAGCGTGTAGTTTATAGGAATGGCCGGAACCGGTTCTGGTACAATCGATTTTCGGCTCTGAACGGATCCGGTTCCGGAACCAGGTTTGGAAGCGGTTCATGCGTTCCGGTTCCGAATTTATGTACGTCGTCGTCTCGTAAGGGGGAACGTGTGATTTTTTTGTGTGTAAGTTACAAATGATTTTATTTTTCGCAAACGAGTTCTGAAATAAATGGTGTAATACAAAAATCACTACTGAACATAATAGCTGGGACTCATTCCATCTTTCACTACTCAAGTAACTTTTACTTTCCCTGTGTATATTTAAGTATTTCCGATAAAAAATTACTACAGTAATGCATCTACGGATAATTTCATTCCCTTGCAAATTCTAAATACATTGCAGTGCAAAGGCAAAATTACAGCTAGAAAAAAAACAGCCATTTTTTGTTTTCACACTGCACTAAACTTCAGTATTTGTGCATCCAACAAATATTTTTATACCCAAACACGTATCTATTCACAAACATGTATATCTAAAACATGTAAAACCTTTCTGACACAAAATTCACCCTCTGCTGATTGCTTTGCTACATTCTGTGATATCTCTTAACACATATGAGTTTGGGATGGCCGGAACCGGTTTTCGGCTCTGAACGGATTCAGTTCTAGAACCGAGTTTTCGGATCCAGGTCTGGAACCGGTTCCGCCGGAATCGGAACTTTGTGGCCATTCCTAGTAGTTTACAACACTTAAAGTTGGATAAATATCTAATGGAGAGCAAAGAAAGCATAAAAATAAATAAAAAAAAAATATATTTGTGATTAACAGTTAAAGAGTGGACGACGAAATGAAAGAGGAGTAATTCTGGGTAAGGTATATTAAAATAACTTCAAACAAACAGTAATACAACGTTGAAAACACATCTATGTGGATATAATATGGCGCCGCCATCTGCGGAATACTAGCCCAAAATTGAAAACTTCTCGCAGGTTGAACTCAAAGAAAACGACAAATCCTAACATGTATGATATCTATCCTGAATAGGTTGCCAACACAATCTCTTACGAGCATTTCTAGTAAAAATGGGAAGTTACCCGATTTTCATGAAATTAGATGTATGAGTCAACATGTGTAGGCTACGGTAATTATAATTGTTATGCATAGTTGTTCATCTGCACGTAAGAGGCGCACGATGATGAAATTCTGTTTGTGTCTATTGAAAACAACCTAAAGGCACCCTCAAGTTTTATATATATGTCAGTATATGGTAGCAATGAGTTTCTTAATCTGAATAAATCAGGGATGAATGAAATGACATACCGCCTGTTTATTTCAAGAACATTACTCAAAAATCGCCCTTATTGACTTATGGGCAGAAAATGAAAAATCTTGATGTCTATCTCTGGTAAAAATTTCACAATATGATTCCAAAACTGGGCGCTAGATAGCACTTTGTGTCGTTCTTGCGCCCATGTTTTCATTGCGTTTCTAACCTTTACACGGTTCTCTTGAAAAGTTAGGCATTTTGATTTATGCTATTATTGAAATAAACAGGCTAATTATTGAAATATCTACTTCAATTTTTTATTAATAAACGTATTGTTTTGCTGAGCAAGCAGCAAAAGATCCATTTTTCGATCTTTTTAAATCCGATTGTATTCCTCTCATTGAATTCTATAATAACCAGGGTTTGCCAAAGTGGGCTCAGCCCGAAAAAACCCACCGGGTTTTTTCGGGTTGGACTCACCTGAAAAAACCCACCTTAAAACCCACCTGGGTTTTTGAGCTTTTTGTTAATATATTATTGATACAACCAAGGTGATCATATTGAAAGTGATTTTTATCAGATTTTGAACTTTCCTTGGGCGAATTGAATGCTTTCACGTTAAAGTATACAACAACATTCAACACAAGACCTTTATAAAGTTCTGAATGCACTAAATGAATAAATAAATAAAAAATAAAAAAAAAACCTTACCTTAGCTTGAGATAATTAAGTAACAAATTAATGTACGGATTATGCTTATAGCCTATTTGAAGGGGAAAAAATGCAACTTTATACTTTAGAAAATACTTTCCGTGAATAGTGTGCTCGCCAACTCGGCAACGCCGAGGGACTGTCCCTCATACTTTTAACGCGTTTAAAACCAAAGATGCCGGTACTACCAGCAAACATGTAGTGCATTAGTAAAACTATTAGTATTATTTCTTACCTTTGATGGTAACACAAGTATTCTTCAGTAAAATTTAGTTTTCCAACAACAACAGTTTAGTGCAGTTATTTGTAGGTACTCTTCAAATAAGCATTCTGTAGAATCAGCACTAACAAAAGAGTAAAAATTCGTCAAATTTTAAAAACTCGATGCTCAGAGTTACGAACTATGTACCGCTTACTATTTCAAGTGCTGAAGTCGAACTTTCGTACTAGTGGAAGTTTCGATGTACAGTAAAGGGAGCTGTATTTTCGAGGGAGGAGGAAAAAAAAAAAAAAAAAAAAAAAAAAAACATGTCCCGAAAGAAGTTCTCGGGAAATTCCCCCAATTGAACGCACAAAGCATCGGAACTGAATACTTCAACAATAAAACTATTTATTTTATGCTGGAAGATATTTAATTTCATTTAAGATTCTGAAACATCCTAACTATATATAAAACTACATGAGCTGACATAAATTATTGAGCACTTCCTGTAGGGCTACAATGATTAAATTTGGCATGATGGTAGATTTCCGGTACTAACCGACAGAAAAATTGCCAAAAGTGAATATTTTTAATTTTTAGGGGGTCTAAAGAGGGGATGAAAAATTTCCCCATGTTATTTAAATGGACCTTTTTTGGACCTATAATCTCATGTTTTAGGTACTTAGAATTGGAATAAAAACTTGAAATTCGGTATGTTTGTACGTTTTCATTGGCACTACCTAAGTAAATCAGTAAAAATAAATTCCAACTTTAGAGTGGTTTATATGGAACTGGAAAATCTTTCCCATGTTATTTATATGGAACACCTTTTACACCCCCAAATTATTGAGCACTTCCTGTAGGGCTACATTGGTTAAATTTGACATCATTGTAGCTTCTCGGGACAAACCCACAGGAAAATTGCCAAAAGTGAATATTTTTAATTTTGAGGGGGTCTAAAGATTGGATGAAGAATTTCCCTATGTTATTTAAATGGGCCTTTTTTGAACATAATCTCATGTTTTAGGTACTTAGAATTGGAACAAAATCTTTAAATTCGGTATGCCTGTATGTTTTTGTAACCGTTACCTAACCGAAACATCAGAAATAAAAAATCCCAACCGTAGAGTGGTTTTATGGGGAACTGAAAAATCTTTCTTATGTTATTTAACCGCTTAACTTATAATTTTTTTCGCAAATGTCGTTCCAAATTTTATAATTTTTTCGGTACAATGTAAATATGCTATTTCAATTTAGTCATTTCGTCAATAAGCATTGGCCTTCAATGCAAAATATTAGCCAAAAAATAGTTAAATGAATCTTACCGACATCTAGCGAACACCCATACACTCAGCTGCGTATGGTGAACGTAAGGATTCGTCGTTTAAATTAATATTTAGATCTTTTTTCTTTGCACGAATATATTCGTGTTCATAATTTTAGGGCAAAACAAAAATAACGTAATAATTCGTGGTTTTAAGTTAAGCGGTTAAATGAGACGTCTTCTACACTTCAAAATGTTAAGGCACTTCCGGTAGGATTAGAAAGATGAAATTTTGGCATGACTGTAGTCTTCCACGACTAACCGACAGGAAAATTGCCAAAATTGAATATTTTTAATTTTAAGGGGGTCTAAACATTGGATGAAGAATTTTCCCATGTTATTTAAATGGGCCTTTTTTGAACATAATCTCATGTTTTAGGTACTTAGAATTGGAACAAGATCTTTAAATTCGGTATGCTTGTATGTTTTTGTAACCGTTACCTAACCGAAACATCAGAAATAAAAAATCCGAACCGTAGAGTGGTTTTATGGGGAACTGAAAAATCTTTCCCATGTTATTTATATGGGACGTCTTCTACACCCCAAAATGTTTAGGCCCTTCCAGCATGATTAGAATGATGAAATTTGGCATGGTTATAGCATTCCAGGACTAACCGACAGGAAAATAGTCAAAAGTGAATATTTTAAATATTTTTAGGGGTCTAAAGGGTGATGAAGAAATTCCCTTGTTATTTAAATGGGCGTTTTCTTGGGACACAAAATCTTATCTTTTAAATAGTTGAAATAGGAAAAGAAATGATAGAATTGTGCGTTCAAGAGATGCGAGGACGTAGGCCGAGCGAAGACAGTGTGTGGGGGGCGATGCCCCCGGGTGGGCAGATTCAGGAAATATGAAGAGCAAGTTCACGAAATTCACTGTTGATGCAAAGGACAATAGATAAGAAATATGAGGCCGTAGGCCGAGCAAACTCGGGGATCTGGGGGCAGAGCCCCCAGCTAGCCAAAAGCTAGTTTATTTTATAAAATATGAATTATGTCTTTCTTAATGGTCTTAAATTAATTTTCTGGAAAGATCCCTCTTGCAACAAGTGCTCGGGAAATTCCCGTAATTGAACGCACAAGGTATCGAAAGTGAACTTCAACAATAAAAAACATTTATTTTATGCTGTTAAATTAATATATTTGGTGTTCATATTTGGCAAACGTCACTGAGATTTCTGGGACGATTCAATCTGCATTTGTTGCTGAGCGTTCGTCTGCTTGTACCACACATACTACAGGGAATCACTTCCGGTCTTTAACCGTAAAGTTTCAGAGTACAAGCACGAGACACACTAAATCTCCTGTACAGATTTTGGGGGCATACCAACGTAAAATTTCAAAATGGTGACAATTTATTTTTTCAAAATAGCGGGTATGCACGCTACAAAGCACAATTTTCGGTCTTTTAAGTCGAAATTTTTAGAGTAGAAGCACGAAATACTCTAAATTAGCTGTACATATTTTGGCGATGATCCAACGTAAAATTTCAAAATGGCGGCCATTTTTTCAAAACAGCAGTGATTGGAAAATTGTTGCAAGTTGTGACAATGATAATCTTGAAATATAAATCACATTTTAACACTTTTACCCCAAAGTCTTTGAAATATTTTGATAAAACCCAATTAAACCCGAAAAAACCCAATAAAACCCGAAAAAACCCATATGGGCCCAGGTGGGTTGGGCTTTTTCAGAAAAACCCGGGTTTTTTCAAACCCTGATAATAACTATGTGTGATACAGCAATGCTTCTCGAGTGAAAGCACTCAAAAGTTGCAAGTATCTCAAGTTCCGAAAGTTGGAATCATGCTGTTTCTATCACCAAGAAGCGATACTTTATGTCTACAAAAGTAGCGTAACTAGTCTGAGACTATTACAACTGGTATAAGAACTCATGCTACTATGCGCGTACCACGCTGGCCCGCCTGCTTCGCCCTGCTCTGACTCGCTAAGATAGGATTCGTAATATTTAATGTCCACCTAGTAGACTGAATTGTATTGATTCCATCGCATATGTATGGACGCTGTATTTACACCAAAATGAATTTTAACTTCTCAACAATTTACTTCTTGTTGTGTCCTTAAACTTCATCTAACGTAAGTCAAATATTGTCATGTCGCTCCGAGCAAATCTTTCGAAGGAAAGATTAGTGAAAGAATTAGGTTTTCAATATTTCGGTTGGTGTGCCTAAATATGACCTGCACTGTGAAAAATACTTCAGATGCTACAATTAACGGAGGGTAGGACTCTAAAAATACTAGTCCGCATCCCACTAAAGTCACAATAAAGAAAGGATCAAACTGGCTACTAAACGGCAATCACTCGCTGTCGGTCAGTCGGCATTACTGTGTGGATTCGGTATTGAACTTTGATAAAGGAACCTATCTTGTAGCTAACCTACCTCCACCTATATGTGCGGACCAGCATTCTAGAACCTTCCCATAGCGACTTCATGTAATAGTATGAATTATCATATACCAATCTGATGAAAACTATACCAGATTAGCAATTGATCTTACAGAACTTACATTTCTTACTTGGTATCAGTATACGTTTTCATTACGTTTTACACACAAAGTGAGTGACACGCTACTATAACAATAAATATTTACTTCTCGTGTTACTTAGTCAAAAACACATACAATCTGAAAGTTACATCGAAATTACTATCTATATACAAACCATTAATTATTGCACAATATGACGTAAATCTCACCTGCTATACTTCACTCACCGGTCGTGTGGCTCCCTCCGTGTTTGTTTCTGTTTTTGGCTCTCTTGCAGTGTTGCCAGATATGAAAATTAAAAAGTAGCGTAGTTGTGCTTCTAAAGTAGCGGATTTGAACTATTTGTAGCCCAATGTTTTATATATATTTATGTGTGTGTGTGTGTGTGTGTGTGTACATGCAGTAGTGTTTTCTCTCTCTTGTCATTTTTCTGCGATAGGTAGGGAAGCGTAAAATTTAATAGGGGCAGCTAAAGTACTATTTTGTTTATTTTTCACTACATTACAGTCATATTTCTATCGCACAGTTCCTAATCAATAGGCATAAATAAATTTAATGAAGAAACTATCGGTTCACTCGCATAAATATCACATGCTGGTGACTGCTCAGTACGAAACGTAATCTATATATTCTTTTTCTGTCTAACCCGGCAATATTTTATATAGACTTATCGTAAAATTAATACAAAATCATAACAATTATAGCAAATACAATATCATTTATTACTCACCTTATATTTAAAATTATATTCCAGAAAAATGTCGGTAGTCTCCTAATCTTCGTTTTCGGCTGGTTCTTTGTGATAGAATGACGAATTAAACCTGAGCATTTTTGTTGATGGTGTGAAATTATAACAGCATATATTTCTGTATCAAACATCACTTTGACTCGGAGAATTGAAGAAAGAAGCTTTAGCCACATTCTGTTTCGAAATTTTGTTTTTTGTTGCAGTTACTCGCGAAAACACTCTTTCATCTGTTGCATTGCTGATTAGCAAGCTGTACGTAATCAGTACAAATTGAGACAATTCTTTCGGAATGAAATCACCAGCAGAATTTTTAATCGTTATTGCTTTGCACCAGAAATCTCCCTCATTTGTTGGTATGCCATTAGGTAAAATGTTTTCCCAGTTCATTGTCAGCAGAGTACGCCACTGATTTTATATCTCACCAACCAGAGGTCCCTTAGATAATAATTCTAATGGTAGAGCGGGAAATGGTGGGCGTGTGTGAGACAAACAGATTTTAGGAGAAAAGTTACGCATCTTCAGTAGAATTTCCATATTTTTGGAACATGATTTAATAGTTCCTCACACGCCCTTTTTAAGAATTCGAAAGAACGCTCTTGTATGTAGCGCCCTTGTTCTGAAGATACATTCAGACAACACTGCTCAACTACTCTTCATATCAACTACCTCAGACAGTAACACGTAACCACGGAACACAGTCCGCGCTGAATTATGATATTTCAAACACTAAAAGAACTTACAGAATGTATAAATAGTCAAAAATCATTTCACACGACAAACACTTTCGACACTTCACTGTTCAGACAAACACTCTGTCCTTCTGCAGGGAAATTCCCGAATTTCACTTCACTTCACTTTTTCTGGGGAAACGGAAACTCTCCATCCTTTTGTTCCAGCGCTAACGCCTTGAACAAGGGGCCTATGAAGAAAGGTAAGTACAAGGGTAAATTACTGATAAGGTTAGCTTAGAGTAGTAATGTGGCGCAGGTGAAGATAATGGGGGCTGCTCTCCGTGATTACAAATCGAGACTATGGAGAAGAAGAAGCTGAAAGAGCTGATAAATCACAGTGGCGTTGTTAATGGATAGAATAGTGTACACTGAAATGTGGACCATAACCAAGCAAGGAGTGGAAGGAACTAAAAAGTACCGGTCGGTAGTGATGTGTATATGGACAGACATAGATTAGGTGATTGAAAATACCTACATCTTGCTGGCAGTAGCAATTTGGAGTATCCCGGAATCCCTGACGATACTTTTGTACTGGAGTCTGTGCGGTGTTGAGTCGAAGTACAAGTGATCATGAGTCCAGGTGGGATGATAAATCCAAGATCCTGTGGTAGGGTTAGGTTATATTAGCCAGTAGTATTTACCTGGTCCACCTCTAGCCTGGTGTTGATAGCTTAGCCATTCACTCTACTGTTCTGTTCAGAGAGTTGGAATAAATGATGTAGCCAGTAACTTTAGTGCGATAGGCGATAATAACGCTGCTTGTTTACTTATTTGGTCAACGTCCTCATTACCATGGTCAACGTTTATGAGGACTGACGTATATGAAAGTAACCTGCAGATCTTTGCGTTGTATTTCACATACCTGTTGTAGAATATTTACCAGAAACCAGTTGGAATAAGCCGGTTGTGCTGTAGGAAGAAGACAACGAAGTACACTCTGAATATCACTACAAATACAGCAAACAGGTGGTTTGAAGCATAACACACGTTGTAATGCGGCTCGAATGGCGAGCGCTTCGGCCATGTTGATTGACATGTGGTCAGGCAGTGTGTAATTAAAGAGCAGATTATAATTAGGTATATAAACACCATTGTCCAACTTCAATCGTCCAGTTTTTACCTGTTTAGAGGCATCTGTGTAAATGAGTACAGCGTCTGAATGCTGTTGGTTAATATAATCCTCCCGTAGATACGCTGTCATGGAGTAGGGAACGTTGCGTAGCCAGTGAGACAAAAGATATGGAAATTCCACTTGCATGGGAGTTATGTATGTGGAGTAAGATGATTGATAGTACTGAAGTTTATGGATGTGGTAAATAAAATTCATCCATTATTTAACACGAAGATGGCCAAAGTAAGTCCAAAGTAGTTGTCGGCGGTACGGTAGAGTTTTGCTATGATTAGTAGAATAAAGCAATTGTGTTTTAGTGATGAGGGTTGATGTTGTATTTGCCATTCGTTTGAAGATGAAAAGTTTAGCCACATAAAATGCTCGGATATTATAAGGAATGATACCTGCTTCTTCCAGGAGTACCTTGTTCGATCAGTTTCGAGGTTGTCGAAGTATGGATCTGAGTCTTTGCACTTGTAATCGGACACACAAGTCACTGAGTCGTCTAGGTAGCGGAGAGAGAGCTGGGCAGCCACATAGAAGCCGGGTTTCCAAGCAGTGACGGAAAATGTATAACTGTGTCCTGATATCAATTCCTCATCGTTTAATGCTGAGTCCACTGATAATGTTGAGAACAGGTTGCACTTTGGTGGTAAGCGTGTCGAGTTGTGCATTCCAAAGTAGTCGAGAGTCCAAGGTCATACCGAGGTAATTAAGATGAAACACTGGCGAGAGTTGGGCATCTTGAGGTACTAGTGGTGGAGTGATGGTGCGCCTTTTCCGGGTGAAGAAGATGTACTGACTTTCACGCCATTTGACACTAAGGTAATGGTCTCTGCACCATTGTTGTAAGTTGTCTAAGGCTTGGCGAAGTTTAGTGGCACCATGATTTACTGTAGAAGTGCGAACAAACAAGAAACCGTCGGCGAATTGATTGACTGTGACTAGTGTTCTGAGCTGCCGATGAAGCGAGATGGTGAATAGATTGAAAAGAAGCGGGCAAAGTGCCGAATCCTATAGTAATCCTTGAGAGACCATCTTGGGATCGGTATACCGGTAACCAACACGCATTGAGATTTGACGGTGTATAAGCCAATTATGAATGAAGCGGAGGTATCTTTCTGGGATCTTCAGAGTAGATAACTCGGGGACGAGCACAACCAAGAGTGCACTATCGTACGTTCGTGCAAGGTCGATGTGGACGGCCATAAGGTACTCCCTCCGTTGAAAAGTACTCCAGATGTTCGTTATGAGACTGGTAAGAGCGTCATGAGTGCTGCGAGCTCTGCGGACGCCTTCAAGGGATGGGAGAAAGATATCATAATACTCCGTTCATCACGTGAGACGTTGAAGGAGAATATTTTCAAAAGTTTTTGTTATGCAGGGTAATAGTATGATCGTCTATAGCTGGTAGTGTCTCCAGAGGGCACATTTGGTTTCGGAACTGGAAGAACAAGGTGATATTTTCGGGAAGTCAGCACGTGTGAAGTATTAAGAACTTTGTTGTACAGTTACAGAAGATGGGTAAAGCCACAGGCAGGAAGCATTTGAATGTGGTGATACTTAATACCATCCACACAAGGAGAGGTGGAAGGAGAACTCTGAACTACTAGTTGAAGCTCCGTAGCTGTAATCGGAAGTTGAGGAGCATCCGCTTCAGGTGGGACCAGGCAGTGCTGCAGATTGTGACGAGCCGGTATGGAGTAACAGAAGTAACGATCGTATGAAACGAAGCAAGCCAATCTTCATTAAGTACCATTGTTGGAGGCCGCTGAATATACCCTTGAATTTTGGTCCTTATATGGTGCCATAAGCATCGAGGTGTGGTGGAGAGAGTTAAAGTTTGGTAAAACTATATCCAGCGAGCTTGTTTCTTGGAAGCTTGCATATATCGAAATTTTGCATGGGCTTCCTGATAGCGGAGATAAGTTTCTCGTGTGCGGCTTCGTAGGTACTCCAATTGGGAACGCCTGCGATAGTTACAACTACGTTGGCACTCTATATCCCACCAGGGTGGAGTGCTTATGGCTGAACGACTGGTGCGAGACGCAGATATAGTCTGCTTCGTAGAGATGACAGCATTACGGGCGACTAGCACATTGGTATCTTTAAGATGCTGCACTGATTGTTCATCCGCTTTCATAGTGCACTCACGAAAAAGACTTGAAAGTGCTGTTCAAATGTACGAGGTTGGAATGGGAAAGGGGCTTTGGGAATAGAATGAGGGAGCAACTGTTCTTAGTCAAATGCCGGACTGGCGACTCGTGAAGAGTGGAAAGTCAATAGAATGGGAAAGTGGTCACTTTCATATACATAGCCATGAGCTCGCCAGGTATGCTGGATCCACAACAACGGACTTAGAAGGGTGATATCAGGAGCACTGTCTGGCCTGAGGGAAGGCAGCCTAGTAGGAGTACAGTCGTTTGCTAGTATGTAAGTGCAGTGACGTAGACCCGTAATCAGCCGTGCTCGTTGCTACATGGCCCCACAAAAGGGCTCTTCGTATTAGTATCCCCTTCGGTGACAGTGGGAAGTGGTGAAAAAAAACCGTTCCAGTAGACGGTAGGAATAGGAGATTCTCGAGGTAAATAAATATTGATGAAATTGGTATCTCCATAATGTACTTTTTGTAATAGAAATGAAAATGAGATCTTTGAGTTTTACGTGAGGCTAAAGTATCCTTGTAATTGAGTGTGAGGAGACGGTAGAGGTAGTATTCCAGTGAGGAGAGTGTAGGAAAGTCCTCGTCGAATCTCCAGAGCGATGCCTCCGTAATGATCGGTCGGTCTTCCTGTAATAGACAACCTGGGATACGTAGTTGGAAATAATGAAATGACCAGACTTCTTGAAGCAGAATTATGGTTGTTTGAAAAATAGCACATAGTCGTTGTAATGCCATTTGCTTACCCTGTGCTTGATGAATATTCCACTGTAAAATTGTAATTAGATTTGTTTCCATCATCCTAAAATACGTGAGATAGTGATAAGCTCAGGTTCCAAGTCACTATCGCTGAGAAGGTTGGTACTCACTAGTTATTGAAACAGCACTGTTCGAATGGCTTTGTACTGATTTTTGAGAACATTCGGATGAAGGTCCTTGGGTGTGTAGTCTGGAAGTGTTGATGCAGATTGAAGTTGGCGCACTACATCTCGTGGCGTTTCACCCTGGGCACTAGTAGAGGAAGCTAATAGACGAGATGAAAAGCGGGAGAAGGAGGATTACCCGAATAGAATAAATCTTTTCACCTCTTGGAAGAAGTTTCTTGCAGCGTACCAGTCTGTGTGTCACGGTCTGCTAGTAGGTTGGAGGTAGTCGTGGATCAACAACCCCATCTCGGCAAGGTAGGTGACGGGGGCTGTGTACTGGGAAGTGAGCCAGAAGAACGAGTAGCTAAACTAAATGTGGTATCTGGACGGGGTGAGTCCTGTACCGTTTGGGCGTAAGTAGCTTGCCTAGGATATAACTTGCGTGCTTCATTGTAGGATATCTTAGATTTGACCATTATTTCCTGTATTTTTTGTTGATGTTGGCGTTCAGGCCAAGCAGGGTCGTCAGCCATGTGAGATGCGCCACAATGTAGGCAAATCGTAGGATTATAACATTGATCGGAAGCATGTCTCTGACCGCACTAGCGATCTAGCGTCGGATTTGCAAGTTATGGCGATGTGACCGTATCGGTTACATTTCCGGCATATTTTCGCTAACGGTACATAAGGTGCTACTTTGAAACGACAGTAATATAAAGAACAGTCAATGGGGAGCATTGGCTGTCAAAAGTGAGGACTACTCTGGTGGTAAGAAGACGAGTTTCGCCGTATCAGCGAAGCAGTAAGTTTGTTAGGAGCATTTGACCCTTGTACAGCTGCAGTTGCTGGATCCCGAATCAAACGTTCTATCCTCCGTGCATGCACAACAGGAGTTCCAGCATATTGTATGTCGGCGAGTAGATCTTCCATGGAGACGTCCACAGACACTCCTTTAATGACTCGTGGGTCGCGGTGGCTCAGTGGTAGAGCATTCACCTATGGTGCTTGGGGTCCCGGGTTCGATCCCAGCCCCTCCAAGTGAACTTTGTGGAGGACAAACACCGTGTGCGTGGGTTTTCTTTGGGTTCTTCCGTTTCCTCCCACTTTCTTCATACCACCATTTCATTCATCACTCATCATCACCGTCTACTTTAGCCTGACCGGCATAACCGTGGGACGTAAAACTTAAAGATGATGTCCTTTAATGACTCCCCTAGTAGTAACAGCATAGTTAAGTATGTTCGCCGTCGAAACTTACTGTTTGAGAATATCATTGTTAAGCAAGGCATTAGCGTGGGTAGCACTGTCACAGGTTGCCTTGATTAAATTGTGACCTGTGATATCAAAACAGGTGATTCCCGTCACTTTGTATCTGAAGAGAGCACGCCCAAGAGCCATAGGGTGAGTTTTAATCATTGGTTTGGAATGATCTTTCGTAGTAATGTGCACCATATAGAGAGACAAATGATGGGATTTGTATGTAATGGAAGGCGAAACAGCCACAGAAGAAGAAGATTGATCAGTGGTAATGGTGACTTCCATATCCGGACTTGGAAGCTGATGAATTTCTGACATAGGTAGATTCGGTATCAAGGTTTCAGGCTGAGCCGGACGATGAATTCAAAGGCGTTCCACCCGATTGGACGGATAAGTGCCTCCAAGGAGGCTAATAAATTATCACTAAACATTGCACACAGTGAAGATAACACAAGCACTAAAACACAAGTATGAGATGGAAAGTCGGTGTGGTAAGATAATTCGAAGACGATACGAGAGCTGGTACCGAACATCACCAGGTATTATGAAACTCCCTTGGAAATTTTGTAAGTTGCCAGTACTCACAGTATCGCCATAACAATCAACAAATTAGTTTTAGATTGACTGATTGATTGAAGATATTTCATATGGCATTCTGATTTCGCGATATGACATCAGTAACGTAAATTTGGCGTTTGGAATCTTCTATTATCAGCAAATAATTCTCAGGCTCGCCACCAAATGTTCTTAACAAATATTTTGTGATGCGTTATAGTCAGCAATTTTTATGAAGATTTATATGAAAGAGCAATACACTTCATCAAAAAAAAGAAGAAGAAGAAGAAGAACAAAGAAAATCCTTGCTGGAGATGCTCTTTATATAATTTAAACTGTGTAAGTCCTGATAATAATAATTTTATAATAAATTATGTAAATTGTATATTGTTACCTTATACATTTGGTATAATGTAACGTGGTCCGAGAATTTTTGACATCCTATATATATTCACAAGTTTTTGTTTAATAGAGAGTTTGGATATGTGTAGAAATTTATTGTGGTACTGTAGGGTTAAGTCGCAGAATTTTCATCATTTCGTCAAAAAACTTAATATTTAAGTATAGATTCCATAAAAATATATGTAATAATATTATTTTCAGAATTTTGCTTATTTAATAAAAAATATTGAATTATTTTGGGAAATAAGAGTATATTTTGTAGTTTTAAGTGTTTTTTTAGTTTATTTCCAATGGAATTTTGAAGCAGGGAATCTTCTTAAGAAAACCTCAAAATTTTGTTTCGTAATTTCTTCAAAATTTTTAAGTTTAGAAATTCAGCCATAATGTCTTCTTGGCACATCCCTTTACTTCGGTGAAAGTTGTCTGCTATTGGGTCATCAGAAATCACAGCTGCGTTTGAGATTTGCGGCGCCTTTGATGTTAAATGGATAAACTCTCGTCTTATCGTTACGTCATCAATAATAGCCAATTAGTGCTCTTCTTCCTATTATTCATTTGGTTTACTAGAAATTAACATAGTGAACCAGACACAGAAAATCTTGTCATACAATTTTTGGAAAAGTGTAGAAACCAGTGTAATTTTTCAGTAAACTAAACTGAAAATTAGTGAGGAATGGTCACTCCTTTCTGTGAATGAGGAAGTTGAATCGTGCAATGTGCTGTTCAGCGGACAGAAAAGTTGAATGCTGAAATCTTCATCTAATAGTTGTGGACTGGGCTTTCAGCCATCTTCGAACGTGGACACCAGCAGTAAACAATAGCTAAAGAAAATATTTTAAGAGTGCAGTGATGGAATCTTTTCAAGGTTCCTGCACAAGTAATCAACAACTAATTGGGTAAAGAAAATAAAATAAATCATCTTCAAAGTTTCAAATAAGTAAACCTGTTTTGAATATGATCCAGTGCTATGTCTCAAATTAGGAAGTGAACCGACACTATTGGCAACTGAAAACCTTGAAATTGGATTTACATTTGGTTATAATAGTTGAATCTATTGTGGATATATGTCTTCGAGATGAAGTACTAACTTTAAAAGTTCTCTCCAGAAATTACATATACACATATTCATTATGTGAATGTAAGAAACACTCAATAGGGGGGGGGATATTAGTCGTATCGGTTGTCATAATAGTTACAAATGTATGTACTACACGTACATACGTTTACCCAAAATTTAAATTTTATTTTAGGCTATGTGATTCGTAGAAATTGTTGTTTTGGGTGACAAGAGCACTGCTCATTTTCTTCTTTTCTTTGCTTAAATTCTGGAAATTGCTCATTTAGTAAATATGTTTTGAAACTAGCTAAAAGAAAACAAAATTTAAGTGGATTCCAATTGCATTAATTTTCTATAAATGAAATGAAATGAAATCTTTGAGTTTTACGTCCCATGGTTATGCCGGTTAGGCTAAAGGAGACGGTGATGATGAGTAATGAATGAAATGGTGAAATGAAGAAAGTGGGAGGAAACGGGAGAACCCCGAGGAAACCCACACACACCGTGTTTGTCCACCACAAAGTTCACTTGGCGGGAGCTGGGATCGAACCCGGGACCCCAAGCACCAGAGGTGAACGCTCTACCACTGAACCACCGCGGCCCTTTAATTTTCTATATTACGGCATAAATGAATTATATGGGTGCATTTTTTTAATGTACCGGTAAGGTGAGATTTTCGTTGGCAGCTTATGTCTCGACTACTATATTCTTATCAACAATAGTAATTCATATTATTAGTAGAACAATTTGGAATGTTTAAATCGAAAAATCTTGTATGACAAGATGACAGCTGGTTTGATAACAACACGTTCTTGAGAAAGTGTGGTACCTAGGAAGTGATATTATTTTTAAAGTTAAAATGTCAATGTATGTGTTGTTTCCTTAGTATAGTTAGTTAGTATAGTTAGTTAGGTTAGGGCAGGGTAGGTATTTTAGGTGAGGAACAGTAAAATTGAGATGAACATGTTAAAAATGAGAGAACCGTGCTACATGTGTGAGGTCGCTAAGAATACGTAAACCCTCCACCCGGTCATCACCATGTTAAATTGACATTGACACACAACAGAAAAGATAAAAAAAAGGCTGAATAAAACGAAACGAAATGAAATGAAATCTTTAGTTTTACGTCCCACGGTTATGCCGGTTAGGCTAAAGGAGACGGTGATGATGAGTGATGAATGAAATGGTGGAATGAAGAAAGTGGGAGGAAACGGGAGAACCCCGAGAAAACCCACGCACACGGTGAATAAACAAAATTGGCTTACCACTGAATAAAGTAAACTAATGTAATGCGAAGTTTTCATAAATTTATACAACCAGTGTGTTTCATTTTCTTTTTTAATTTTACTTTGTTAACCTAAGAAATACTGAAACCTAAGAAATACTGAAAAATATATATAATACAGTGAGTTAGGTATTTTTTTAAAAAAGAAATGAAAGATGCAAACAATTTACATGATAAATAAGATTATTCAAACCAAAGAAAATTTATAATGAAAAAATAATATCTGATTCCAAGAAGAATACTATTTTACTAAAAATTTCAAATTTTTATTTCTTCGGCAAAGTTTGCCAAATTTTAAATTATTATGTAAATAAAGTGTACAAGCCGTGAATTGAATATTTTTTTTCAAAGCAGAAAATGGGAAATCCCACTTTAGTTTTAAGTCATTAAGGGTATAGTCATGTTTACAATGTGTATGGTATAATGATAAGGTTTAAAGCAGTACATGAAAATGTTCTCACTTGCGAAAATGAAGATTACAACTGTGCAAGATGCAAAAGCTTTTCTGAGTGTGAACGAAAATTGAAACAACTGAATTCTGAGCTGAAATTCATTCTTTCAGTTTTCTCAAAATTCTCAGTTTTGATTTTTTATTAAATATTTCCGTTGCGCTAAATTCTGTTTGGAAGTTATTGTGGATTTTTTTTTCTGTGTTAGGGCCATTACAGACAACTTCAGATTTCTGTAGTCCTCGTTGTCAACTCAAATGGGAGGTCGACATCCTGCGTCGGTAGTAGTTTGTGGTTCGCAATCCTTTTCACGAGGGGTTGCAAATGACGGACTACAGGCCTGGATGCCAGGCTGTGAGTTGTGATGGAAGAGGCTCTGGAATCATCTTCTTTGGGCAAAATTTGAGTTCCATTTTCCGGGCATGATTGGCTTGGTGAATGGATCAGTGATTGTTGGTGGCATATCCACACGGGGCCCAGTAAGTTCGAGACCACTAGTCAGTGATACATTTACATAGTCCATAGTCCTAAGGAAAGTGAACATCACATCAGATACAATAAATCATATTCACGCCCATTTCATTTTATTTTATTTATTTATTTCATTTTTTATTTTTATTTTGTATTTATATATTTTTTGCAAAAAATATAGGGCCCCCATTTTAGCATATGTCAGGAAATTTGTTCCTACAAATGCTAAAAGCAAAACACTACTTAAAATTTAAGGTTTAAGCCCTTTCACATGGACCTGAACTAAAGCCTCAACCCAGGTTACACCCTAACAGTGTTGCTTAACTCGAACTTCCATGCAATTTCTTTTATCCTGAAATGATGAATGGCTATCACACGATTCTTAAAACTAGGTAGGTTTTACCAGCAGAGCCTCTCGCGGCAGCTGTATTAAACAGACGAAAAACACTTGAAGAATGTATTACATACAGAGCAATCAGATTGTTTTTCTATTTCGCGATATGAGTTCATCCGAAGAGATAAAATAGCCAATGGAGCGATATCTGCTCGATGTTTTAAAACGGACTGCTGTTAGGAAGGAAAATGTTTGTAGAGATGAGAAGAAAGAATCGGTACACGGAGTAGTGTTTTGATAATAAAATGTCGATTTGAATTGAATAAACAAATACAGAAAATAGTTGTATGGAAACATAGTGTTGCATTATATATAATCATTGTGGAGCGCTGTGATAAGTAATATAGTGTTTATATTAAATCCACTTCACAAACTTTGAAAGCATTTTGTGCTTTTTTGTTTTTCATGAACATTGTGGATTTTACGAACTTTCTCAGCTAATCATCCAACTGTCGGGTGAGATCAACTTTATTTATTCTCTTTTTCTTTAACTTTTATTATAATTTAGTTACATCTACTGTTCTTTTTGTTAACGTTTGTTGTTCACTTATAATGTTATGTTAAATTTATAGTGAATTAACAAAATGGAAGAAAAAGATAATAGCTCTTCAGAAGCTACTTCCATTACTAATCGTAGTAACATGGAGACTGAACCAGATTGTGAAGTCAATATAGCATATTCCTCTTCAAAAAACGATAACGGTTCTACTTTCATATGATATACCCCAATTAGGAAAGGAAAAAAGTACTTACTATAATAATAACATTAATACTACTCAACTTGAAAAAAATATTAATTCTCATCACTTGGCGCCATATTCCATTTTTCTAAAATCACATAATGAGGGTATAGGACAGTAACATGTTATGTCTATTAGGAGATCTTTATTTCTTGCGGATATAAGAGGTATAGAAGATATCAACCGAATTGGACGCACCCTTCTCCAAATAAGATTTCGCTCTGGTGATGAAGCGAATCGATTCCTGGAACATCCAATCCTTCAAAAAACCAATGGGATGCATATATGCACCATCACCTTATTTACTCCACGTGTGTAGTACATGAAATAGATACCGATATTGAAATGACGGACCTACTGAATGACATCCAGTTGGAAACTCAGGTAACTTCTGCTCGTAGAATATTCCGTAGAAATGATCGCAATGAGCTTCAATCTACAACAACAATAATATTAACAATCGATTCTCAATTGTTACCTTCTGAAATTAAGTTATATTATATAAAAAGAAACATATGTACCTATATATTCCTACCATTAAACAATGCCTTATGGACTGTTTCAAATACGGGCATCGGAGACGAATTTGTCGGCTCAATAAAATTCTGTGCGTAACAAGATACTTGTACCAACCCTCCTCATTGTCTAAATTGTGGAGCTCACCAGCTGGTTTTCCTCAATGCCCGGAGCGACTCTGACAAAACAACTTCATGGAACTCATGGCCAAAGAAAAAATATCTCTCAGCGAAGCTAATTTAATTATTAAAAAATACCGGAGTCGACGAAAAACATGTACCAATTTGAGGGAAAACAATTACCACCCTCCATTACTTCTAATCATGTAAATACTTTCAACTCCAATCTTAAATTATACGCATCTGTTACTGCATATGAAGTCATGTTTTCTTTAGCAACTCAGAACACAGACTCAACCGATTCTCCTCCAGAAAAAACGGAGGAATTTAACGGAAAATAAAATTATAAGAACGAACTCCGAATACAAACCTAGGAACTCTATAAAATTAACAATATTACAAGCCACTTCCATCAACCCTTCCAATTTGATGCATCATACACTCCAATCAATGACAACCTCACATTATCATAAAGAATCCTAGCTTTACCAACTTAAATTTCAAAGAAGACCCAAGGTATTTCAAAAGAAAGATTACTACGCGTCCTACAAAACAATTAATGAGCTCCCCTGCAGATCGTCCCCACTTGACGGGATCACAAAATAAAAATTCATCGTCTCCAATAGCCATTCCAACTTCACGAGCTCTATATAATCAAGACGACTATAACAGTAAGATGAATGCTGAACCAAAGCAACAAAAAATAAGAGATACCATTAAAACTGTCTTTCTTCTTTTTTGTAGCCACTTTAGAAAACAAAAATCAATCTCACTTTGAAAAATTACTCAATGATATGTATTTCGTTTTGGAATTGTAATTATTTGTCCCTTATATGGATTATTGTTCTCCCAGACGATTTACATTGCTTCAAAGGTACACTCAAAATGTCTATGGAAAATTACATCATTTAAAATTTCTCGTGAATATTTTTTCCTGAAATTATTTTCCTACAAGAAACTTGGAGCATTTCGAGAATTCCACTCAAACTCAAAGATTATAACTGCATCAATTAAATAAGATTTGGTGGTCATGGAGGAATTGCAGTTTGTATTCAGAATAATACGAATTCAAAATTTTCAACTCAAAATTAAATAATCATCATGCTCATATACAATCTATTGGAATGCTTCGCAGAGTGCACAAGAATTGGGGCGCACGGTTAAGAATATCCATAGAACAAAGAACGGTGGGCATGTTGAACATGTCATGTGATTGTCTTATGTGTGTTAGCTCTCTCTTTTCCTGGTTGTTAAAGAATACGTAATGTGAGATGTTACAAACCTTGTTTTGTTTTTTTTTACTTTATCCTTCAATTTCAAATCTCGCAGAGCACATTTCCCAGCATTTCACATATAACATATTCTAAATTTATTCCCAACTTCAAAACCGTTGCAGGGTTTGGAAAAATAACCTTACCGTTGGGTTTATCTTCTATAGAGGATGTTGTTTAATCTGTCACACGAATATGTTGCCATTTAAAATAAACAAGTTGATTTCAAGATGGTGGACGACAGTCTTAAACATGTCATAATGTTTCGCCCCTCCAACCAAAATTGATCGCAATTGACTTCGGATCGTCTGCATTTACAGTTTCTTAAATATTTAACCTGGTCTAGATTTTGTATTTCACTTAACAAAATATCATATTTTAATTACTTCGGACATTTGGACATTTTCCAATATGGAAAACAAAGTAGTTGTGGGATTTTAGTATGTCACTTAAATAATCTTTACCAACATGTATATCAAATTTTAACTTGTTAATAATTTCTCCCTAAGTTCAATAAAATTTTAAATAAGATTGATGGTAGTTTTCAGAATTTTAGAATTTAGAGCTAAATATTTCTAAAACTATGGGTTTTATGAAAATTTGTTTCTCTATTAAAAAATATTGTGTTATCTATGTTCTATAAAACGACACTAAGTTTATCTCTTTATGTTGAACCATAGCGAAGATATTGCTATTTTTATCTGGGTATTATTCATTTGACACTTCCAGCGGCCATTTTCCATTATGGCGGCAAAGATCACATTGGATTTCAGGGGACTTTTAGTATGTTGTTTAGAACATCATTCCTAACATCTGCACCAGTTACCAATTTGTTCCTTTCTTCATTAAAATTTGCGCTTCATTTACTGCACTACATGGTGGAATCAACAATGTCAGAAATATGTTAAAAACAGTATTCAAGCTTTTCGCAATTTTTAGTACTACGAACTCCTGTTTCTTTTCTTAACTTTCAACGCCAAAAAGCCAATTCTAAATTACTAATTAACAGAGCCAAAAGTCAAAGCTTGCATGATTTTTGTAACTCAATTTCGGATCGTACTTCTTTCAAAATTTGAAATTTTTGGAAAAAAAATTAAAAACTATCATGCAACAAAGGAAATGGAATGAAAAAAATGAAATGAAATTTTTGAGTTTTACGTCCCACTTTTATGCCGGTTAGGCTAAAGGAGACGGTGATGATGAGAAATGAATGAAATTGTGAATGAAGAAAGTGGGAGGAAACGGGAGAACCCCCGAGAAAACCCACGCACACAGTGCTTGTCCACCACAAAGTTCACTTGGCGGGAGTAGGGTTTGAACCCGGGACCCCAGATACCAGAGGTGAACGCTCTACCACTGAGCCACCGCGCCCCTCATGCAACAAAGGATACACCATCTACTTCTACGACTAGGATTGGATTCATGCTTTCCATCAAAAATTAACGCCATGTTCCGTCAAAAATGACCGTTTATTAATGGACATCTATCTATTTAGTAATCCGAATCAAGAATTATACAAGAACTTTACAATTACCAAATTGGAAATTGTTTCCAAAAACATACATCGTAATACAACTCCTGAAATCGATGGGATCGCATATAATCACCATAAAAATTTAATTTCTTCAGGATTAGAAGTTTTCAGTGGCGAAGCGTACTCTGAGGCTCTGAGGCCGGGCCTACCGTGTTTTCTACCGTATATTTTCTTTATCTTTGATTTTTTATAAAATAAAGTCAATGCTTGAACATTTCGTTTTTTCGGTAAGAAGTAGGTTGGAAACACTTGGAGACCCTTCCGTTTGAGTTTCACCAGCTCTCTAGACATTCTTACGATCTATGCTGCTTAGGGAGCGAAGTTATTATTGCTGAGGATTGCACACATTCTTGTGAAGGTGCAAAGGCTCGCCTCTAGAAGTTTAGTTTTAATGTTGAAGGCATCTTTCAATGCTAATACGTTATTAAATGAGTTCTTTAACATAAAGAAGTTTGTTACACTGACACTGCATAGAATACAATATTAAATATCTTGCGTTGATTCAAGTAAAGTTCCTTCTGAGCATTAACATTTCTAGTGAAGTCATTATCACGTGGTGCATTGATTAGATGCAATATTGTACTTACTTTAAAGTGAGAGATGCTAGTAACAAACGCTTATCCAACAAATTTGACAGCTAACTGTAAGATTGTGCTTTCTTTTTCTTTCCCCATATTTTCAAATATGCAAGAAATGAAAACAGCAAGTGAGGAGGAAATTTCCCCTGCAAATCCCAGACAGAAGAAAATATGAACTGCACTTTAAAGTATTGGTAGTGGAGCTAAATATGAATATTAGTTTATCGAGCCTACCCTACTTGTGGAATTACGCTTCGCCACTGGAAATTTTACTCAACTACTTTAACCACAATTGGAATACCGGGGACACTCCGTTACAATGGAAAGAAGTTTTAATACTACAGATTCCAGATTAATACTACATAACTCACAAGCCATGACAAATAATTTAAGACCAATTGCATACTACCTTGTGGTTACAAAATATATACTTCTTAATAGATGGAACTGGTTAATGGAATCAGGTCCGACCTTAGGTGGTGCGGTGCCCGATTGAGAACATTTTGCGGGGGGCCCACGTTTCGAACTAACTTGCACCAAAGTTTGTAGTATATAGCGCATGCACCTGTGGTGTACATAGTCTCGAGTTTTTACATATAGTTTCAGTAATAATCTTTGTAGCACTGAAAAGACGTATCTACAAATTTCAACTTTCAAAAATGTGCAGAGACAAAACAATGCCATCTTTACTAAATCAAAAGTCCTGAAAACGAAAACGCCCTCACCCTCACCCTCAGATTTTCTGCTATGATAATGATTATGATTAACTGCTGACAGGAGTAAATGTAATTTGAGAAATAAAATAAGAAAGTGTTTATGAAGATAAAGTCTAAGTTTTAATGAAAGCAATACATGTATGTGATAACTAAACATTACAAACACGTCATTCAGAAACTTAGATGTATATCGTTATTACGTATTCATATACAGGGTGTTCCGGGAAAAGCCGACAAACTTCCCATATATGTTCAGAACCTCAATACAGGAAATATCTGCAACTTTGATTGAAAACGCTTAACTACGGAGATAAGGATAATGAAAGGGTAAAAGGAATGATCAATTCCAGTAATTACTTTTAATTACCTCTCTCCATGATTAAGCATTTCCGACCAAAGTCGTAGAAAAACATTTTTCTTGTATTGAGATCCTGAACACACATGATAATTTGTCAGTTTATCCCCAGAACACCCTGCATGTTTACTTATAAGCTTGATTAAGATAAATGATTAACGGCAAAGACAGTTGCAAAACATTTTCCCGTTTCTATGTTGTGGAGCCCTCTTTCAGAAAGAACTAACAGTAATCTCTCATCACTGACGGGACCCATTTTCCTTTATAACGTTTTTACATTTCCAAAATGTTCTAGGAAAACGCTCACCCTGTTCATTGCTTATAGCAGCTAATTTTTTAAAGAAATAACAAATGGAAATGCAGAAATGAATGAATTTTAAAACACATTTTTCACCCGTGTGCCTCGCAAATTTTCAGGAAGGTTCTGAACCAGTAATTCATAGTTTTCTTCTCTTACATGTAAACATATCGATGACGAAATCTAGTGTCTTGATCAAACTTGGCGGAGAAGTGTGGAATATCAAGAAACGAGCGTAAGCAAAATTTAAAGTGCTTCCGTCCAAAATTTAAAGTGCAGTGGTCAAAAACCTGATTGATCAGAATAACTCATAACCATGTATGTCAAGTGTGCAAATTTCATTGGATAAAAAGATCCAAGATATTTCAGTCAAAATTTTTCTTGTAGGTCTTATATCTGAAGAACTACATATAGTGTAGCCAAACCTAAACTATCACTTAACTCAGTATGATGTGATTATTCCGTAAAATAATAATAACAAAAAAAGCAATCGGTCCAATCGGCTTAAGGCCGGCCCTGAATGGAATAAAATCAAGTATTTTCTTCTAACAAAACAGGATTCAGAAAACTTCTCAACTTATGATGCTATAGAGTTGCTAATTCTGGATATCTACAAAGCCTTTTAGCAAGAAATGCTCGCTTGGTAACATTGTTAGACATTAAAGGTGCCTATGACAATGTTGTATTGGACATTCTCTTACAAAAAATGCATAATCTAAAGATCCCTTGGAAAATGATCAGAATTATTCATAACACGTTGATTAATATAAAAGTTTACATTTAAAAAAGTCATACTCATCTCCTCGGGCAGGGGCGGATCCAGGGGGAAATCGCCACCCCAGAAGAGGAAACTTTCTTATTTTATATATAAATAAAACTCATCCCAGAGTTTGAAGATCTTAAAACTAGCTCTAAGTAGCAGTATTACAGCCCACTGCCCCCCCCCCCAGAAGTCCGTTCTGTATCCGCCCCTGTCCTCGGGTAACTTCTTTGGCCTTCTTCAAGGAAGCAAACTGAGTCCAATATTATTTAATATATATATATATATATTGCCGACTTACTTATGGAGAATTGGAATCAAAGTTCAATAATCGGTTTTGGTAATGGTTTTAATTACTACTTTTGCCAATAATGCACAACAAAGTATGAAAATTATGGAAAATAATCTACATAAAATTAACACTTGGATGTCTAATAATGGATTTGATTTCAATTGGTCCAAAACAAAATTTATTATTTTTACTAGAAAAAGAAACATAAAAACACGTCATTTAAATTTTCACAATCTCCAGGTTCCACCTGATAATGTTCTCAAATATTTAGGAATGTTTCTAGACCGGAAACTAAATTGGAACTATCACATGCAGCAATTAATTCAGGATTCGAATAAATATTTTAACTTATTCGAATGTCTCTCTTCCTAAAAATGGGGTATCAATCCTTATATACTAGTTAATATGCTTCAACTGGGCTACTTAGCAAAATTATTATATGGAAGTATATTTTATAATAAAAACTGCATCAACTTTAATAAATTGGAACAATCGCTTTACAATTTAACAAAACTGATTTTCGCTCAACTATCATTTTGCCCTAAGTGGGCATTATTAAAGGAATCAGGCTGCACTCCATTAAAAATAACCTTTTTCAAATTAGCTAACAAGTTCATTATAGATATCTTCGAAAAATCCAGCTCTTGCATAGTACCCAAACTTCAGCAGATCGATTATTATATGCAACAAAAGAAAACTCCATACACTAAGAACTATTATTGGATTATACAGGCTTATCTTAATTTCAAAGATAAAACTCCATTAGTACAAAAAGTACCATCCCTACCATGCTTCGCTTAGAATTATCACACCAATTTGGTCCGAATCAAATCCATTATTCCTTATTATATCAAAATTACTCATGAGGAGTTGAGAAACAAGATTTATCAGAATATCTGGAAAAATCTAATGATGCGGACTTTACATTTGTTTATACTGATGCATCTAAATACCTCAACTCCAATGTTGGTACAGCAGTTTACATTCCAGCTAGATCAATAACATTAAAATACAAGTTACCTAAACTCATGTCAATTTTTGAAGGAGAAGCGTTTGCCATTCGACAAGCATTGTTGTATATTAAACAACAAAAAAATCTTCAAAACCATAATTTGTACAGACTCATTGTGTTAACTTCACTATCTACAACTCATTGGGATTTTAAAACTTCATGTAATATACTCAATATAAAATACTTATATTCCTCCATGTCCAAAAACAACTACAAAATTACTTTTGTCTTTATGAAAGATCATGTAAATATTGATAGACACAGCAACATTATTGATTTAGCGGCTAAAACTGCATGTCATGAAGGACAATACGTTAATCTCAAGTTACCACTTAATAATTTATATTATACAATTACGACAAAGTATTATTCGGATTTATCTACTTGGAAAGACAGAAAACAACAACTTCCTGGACAACATTATTGGGATATTCTGGATAATATTGAAGATAAACCACATAATTACATAAAAACTTGGAACTAGACGAGAAATCTTACTTTTTTGTAGATTAGTACTTGGTACTGCATTAACTCCATCAAAATTATTTCAAATATAGGAAAAAAGCAAGCGCTCAACACCTAATTTTCGAATGTGATGTTCTTCAATCTACCAGGCCAAAATTGCTTCCTCAACTTCATGGTTACTCGCCTCTCTCCTATAAATATATTCTGGTTAGTAGTAACTGAACTTCAATCAAGATTCTGATACAATTTCTACTGAATGCAGGACTTAATCTTTACATATATATATATATATATATATATATATATATATATATATATATATATATATATATATATATATATATATATATATATATATATATATATATATATATATATTACAAACAGAATATTTCCAATTCATTCCTTTTGAGGAAAGCAAGGATACAGTAACACAAAAACAGAAAGAAAGAAAATCAGTAATATCAAACTAAATATAGTTGAATAAAATTAATTATTCCATTCTCCTAATCATCTCCTTTCAAAGAAGTAATATATATATATATATATATATATATATATATATATATATATATATATATATATATATATATATATATATATTAAAAGAAAAGCACAACTAATGTTACACTCAAGTCAGAAACAGGCAAGCTGTATTTACATAATAATCATAACGGAACCAAGAACTCAAAACTAGTTTTTAGTCATCTCGATTTATATTACTTCCACTACATTTAAATCAAAAAGTGATATAAGTGTCTCAAAAATAATCTAATAACTCTTCATCTGTATTCTCAGCACTTCGAAATTTGGTGCACCTATCAACCACTCTTGGCCACTGATCATCCGTATAATGTATAATAATATTTACTCTTTGCTCTTAGCAGTGAAGAAAACAAAACAAGAGAAGATATGGACAATGTTTAGCAGAAGGGTTCCATCTATTTTTTCTAAAAAAAAAAAAAAAAAAAAACTGTTATAATTTCGGTAGTTCCTGTTCACATTAGGTTAATTTAGGTTAGGTTAGATTAGTTTCGGTTAGGTTAGGTTACTTTGAATGATTATGTTTAATTATATTAGTGTAGGATTTCGGCATAATTTTCGAAAACATTATAGAATTTCGCTGATTTTTACTGAGGTTAGTTTAGGTTAGTTCATGTCAGTTTAAGTTAGTTCAGTATAGTTTAGGTTAGATTAGGTTATGTTTTAGTATTTGCATCTTCCATTTCTCCCGTAAATTTTGTATTTTTTACGTGCTTCCCGACCCCGTCTACTAAACATTTACCCAAGATATTTACTCTGTTGTTGGCACAATCCCTCCCCCCAAAAAAGATGAGATGCTTGGCTGGGTTCTTCGCCGCAATAATGCACAAGAAAGAACCACATTTTCAATGGTGGATAATGAATTACTTGCAGAAGAGCCTCGTTCCTTCAAAAAAAAAAAAAATCTACAGAATGGACTATGCATAATTACATACGCTACTGGAATTAGTAATTCAGAAAATTCGGAAGTAAGATAGGATCATGAGGCAGTATGTATCAGCTCAAAAAAGGTTTGTAGACCTTTGCATCCAATAGATTGTAGAATTGAAAATAAAATGACTTTGCCAATTATGTAAATAAGGGTAGTCATCAGGTGCAGAAAGCTAAAATTAAGGAGGAAGAGCAATTTTCTAGTTTAGGTATTAAGAGTATCCGCTCAACTCTCTACCCACAAAATATACCCCACGCCGGGGGCCCCTCTTATACACTATACCCGGACTTTTTGTATTGCGCCAACATTCTAGAACCGTTCCCTAAAATTGCACGAAGGCCACACAACATTGATGGCATTTAACTCTCATTGTTTCTTATTTTTAACATAGTACATTATCGTTTGGTGTACAAATTGCACAATACACTTAACTATTTTTAATCTTTTAAAAGATGAAATTATATTTGTTCATGCCTGTAGTGTTCGGGCGATCACTTCTTACTTCACTGCATACCTTCTTTAAGGTTTCTATTCTTGCAGTTTTTTTTACAATATACTTGCTCTATTCTTGCTCCATGTTATACTAAAAATCATATTTTTCGTATGGCTCTATTAATCTGATTAATGCTTATCTTGTCCAGGTAGCCATGTTTTGAAATGACAGCGAGAAATAAAGTTGAATGTCGTCAGGCGCTCTACTGTCGTCAGGCGAATACTACTCTTTTCTGATTGGTAGTTGTATGCAAGTCCAGGAGAAAATAGAAACTGCTTCTATTTCTTCCAAGTCAGGATCCAAATAAGGACAGCAGAAAATTTCAACCTGGAGTAAGGACAAGTTACTTCTCACACAATCGTAAAGAAAGGTTTGTGAGTTTTAGATCGTGAATCGCATTCTTACTTCAGACGCGTCTGAGACAGACTATAGAGTTTGGCTCGACCCGACCCGAATTCGAGTCGAGTTGGAGGAAATTTTTCGAGTCGAACTCAAAGATATATGTTTCGACTCGAGTCGAGTTTCAAAGAAAACTCGCTCGTGCCCATTCCTATTGGTCTAGTTCAAGCAATCGAATCTCACTTAGAGAGAACACGAATTGCATAATATTCTTTAATAGAGCTGGCAACCATCATGTATCGTCAAAAACCCAAATGTGGAGCAATATAGTTGCCGTTACGAGAGGTGGGCAATCGCTACACTGGTATTTGAGGATATGTACTTCAACCTAGAAAAGAAATTTACTTCTTCTCTCTACATAATTTCTCTGGAGTCTTTCTAGTTTAAAATAAAGCCTTTTAAGTATTTGTTTTAAGTTAACGTTCTTAAACACTCAACAGAAAGTCTAAGGAAGATTTCCTAAAGGAATAATTTGAGTATTTTATTCTGTTAATGAAAAAGACCATATGTACGGTAGACTGCTATATGGAAAGAATATCAGCTTAAGTTCAAAATTTACATATCAACTCCGTTCCATCGTTTGAAAGTTCTCTCAATTCCATAATTTTTTATGGGCAATATTTCTATATTTTTATACAAACTGTTGCCCTGAATCGAATGACGTATATTCTTTACATACAGCCAATGGAAATGTCGAGGCACAGAAAAGTAAATTATAATCCTAAACTGAAAACGATTTTATAGAAGTGGTAAAATTATTATCAATGATTTGCTTTATCATCCAGAATTGACTGATATGCAAATTGTATATAGAATTATTAGAAATGCTCAGGCCACGGAAAGTAAATGGTGGCCCTAAATTGGAAGTGACTTTACGAAGTGGTTAAAATTGGTATCAATCGTTTCGTTTCATCCTGAATAGATTGATGTGCGTGTTATTTATATGTAGGATTACTAGAAATGCCCAGGGCCGGGAAAGTAAATTATTCCCATAACACCTGATGCATGTTTACGCAAATTAAAGTGATTTACCTATGAAATGTTATTCTAGGTAAATGCAAGCCTGTGAAATCACAGAGAAACATGTCAGCGTTACACCGATTTAGAATTCGAATTAATCCAGATCGAACTACGAATAACTTTTTTCTCGTCCTGTGGGAAATTGACTTTTACGGCTCTGTGACAGGCCCGAAACCATCACAGAGTTTTGGGGGGCCATGAATATGTTAGAGGGGCCAAGTCATTAAAAATTCTCTTACATTTTCAAATTGTGTTTTGTGTGTGTGTGTGTGTGTTGAGGTCTGGAGGGGCCACGAAAAGTTATGGAGGGCCCCTCCATAGCCCCCCTCTGGTTGCGGGCCTGCTCTGTGATACAATCTGCTATCCTTGGGAAGTGCCCTTCACGTGGCTGCTGTGTCAATTTCTATACTTAATTTGTTGTCACATAATGTTTTATGTGAAATACATGAAACGCAAATAATTTCATGGTTAAATTCAGCAATTGGCGAAAATATAGTTGACTTTCCCATTACCTTCTATTATAAAAGTTTCGTCTTATATACAATAGTGATAAATATACAGATAAAATATAAGTTCCTCTAGGTATCTTGGAGGTTTGTTGAATTCGTAGGAGGCCAATGACTACTCAGGGCGATAGGAACGAAGGGTCTTGCGGTCAAGGCGTAGGTAAGTGCCTCTCAATGACCAGGGACCATATGCATAGTCCTTCTGAAGTGTGATTAGTGCCATACTAAAGCGTTCGACTTACATATGCTTCCTGCAGAAGTCAAGCGTTTAACATGACGCTAACCATTTGTCAAAACGATTCTGCATAAGGCGGCAGGTGTCTTAGAGAGGGGGATAAAACCCAGAGACCAGAGACCATATGCAAAGTTGGTCTGGCGCTTGATTAGTGCCATACTAAAGTGTTCGACTAACGTATGTTTCCTGCAGTAGTCAGGCTTTTAGTATGACTCTAATCATACATCAAAACGACTCTGCGTAAGGGGGCAGGCGTCCCAGGGAGTGGTTAAGTCTAGCAGAAAGCATAGTCCTAATAAGAAGGACTTCTCAGTGACAAGGCATCTTAGAGAGTGTTAGGGTAGGTGTCCCTCAATGATCAGGCGTCTTAGAGCGGTGAATGATCAATCAATGGAGATTGATTCCTTCTGCGCAGTTCCGTCTCCTTTTATCAAGAAATGTTGCTGACTGCTTGAATTTGCTTCATTTGCCGGTCGTTGGCCATGGTTGATGACATCTTCGTAGTTGTGATCTGAAGTGTGTTTACAGCCATGTATATACACACAATTCAGTTATAAAATACCAATAAAGAAAAACTAGATTTCGAAAAATAAAATTTAGATTACAAGAAATACATACATGAATCCCATATATTTTTTACTAGTCTGAAGGTCAAAATTGTCGTGGATTTGAGTCAATTGCCAAGTCATGCTTCGGACCAGTTAGACTTGCGGAACTTTGCACATATTTTGGAGATCACGGTCGCATGGAATCGTAGTGTTCGATTCTGGTAGCCGCACGTTGACTCACACGAGAGGGTCCCACAAGTCGCTAAAATCTGATTGCCGCATAGCACATCTGATAGAGCATCATATGAAATGAACATGAGAAAAATTTAAGGTGCTATGATCCAGAAGGATAGGAGCTACTGGGTTTCAAAATTTAAATATCCAAAAAATTATATCATGGAATTATGTACGTTTAAATATCTTTAAAACCGTTAAAGCAATCAAAAGAAAAGTTGCACAATATAATGAGAACAAAATGCCCTATCAAAAATCATAAACACTGTTGCCATACGTGAAGCGGTGTTGCCAACCCAGCACAAAAATATTTTGTTTGAAATAGCACCATATACAAGTGTGCACAGATTTAAAATGCGCTATTATCACTAAACATAACAGTGAAATACAGTGGTACAGTATTGCACACTATTGGAGCTACGTGTGCTGAAAATGTACAATAGAGATGTCTGATATGTGGCAACAAAGGGTAATAAGGAATGCACTAGAAACAAATGAGGATTTTGCATTATACTTCTGTAGCCCCGATGAATAAGCAGACAACTCACGAAAACAAAATGATACACGCGAGGAAAGAAACACGTGTTTTCTAATTTTGTAAAGTGGTTCTCGATTATCTTATGAATATTTGGAAGAGTACTTTCTTGGTTTCTGTCTTTCGTGTTAAGTGACATATTCTTTTATTTCCTCTCCTACATATCATATGATTATGTTTGTACACTGTAATATTACCATATTCACATTGGAAATATAATTATTTTATTACTACCTCATTTCATTTCTAGTCGGCGAAGATAGCCGTGTAGTCTAGAAGGCTAGACAACCGACATACTAGACATCGCGGGTTCCAATCCCGTCTCGGACATGTTTTTGTTATACTTTTCACCTTACATTTCATTGTAATCTTTCTCTTTCATAGTAATTCGGATCCCACTTTACACTCCTACATTGATTCGAAGCTGACACAGGACGTAAAAATGGCATCACTCAATTTCGTTTTTCAAATTCATCAATTTTTTGTGACACAGGTGACATTTTGCTATGCTATACTATCTGTGTTAAGCATTTTAACTAAATTCATAGTATGAGACCCAGATTCCTTTATTACCATCTGTTATCAAATATCAGACTTCTCCATTGTACATCTTTAGCACTCTTAGCTCCAATTGTGTGCAACACTGTAGCACTACACTTCACTGTCATGTTTAGTGATAATAGTGCATTTTAAATCTGTGCACACTTGTATATGGTGCTATTTCAAACAAAATATTTTATGCTGAGTTGGCAACACTGTTTCAGCTATGGCAACACTGTTTATGGTTTTTGATACTGCATTTTGTTCTCATTATATTGTGCAACTTTTCTTTTGATTGCTTTAAAGGTTTTGAAGATATTTACTTTAAACGTATATAATTCCATGGTATAAATATTTGGATATTCAAATTTTGAAACCCAGTAGCTCCTATCCTTCTGGTCCATAGCACCTTAAATTTTGCTCATGTTCATTTTTCATGATGCTCTATCAGATGTGCTATGTGGCAATCAGATTTTAGCGACAACTTGTGGGATCCTCCCGTGTCAGATTCTACGTTAAACCGTGGAGTCACGTCTTTCTGCTGAAAATGAGTCCCTCATTTGGTTTAGAAACAATCAAAATCGAATGTACCATTGAATCTAATGAATCATGGAAATATTAATCGTTATTTTACAAATGAATAAATATAAATATGTATTTACATTTAAATACCTTGCCATCATCCAACCTTACTCTTTCGTAATCACGAGAAGGAGCTATTGCAGCCCGCAGAGAACGTGAAAAAAGAAAATATAAAAACTACTCGATAGGTACATGTTCGTGACCGTGGCCATTGAATCGAGCGGCACTTCGGTCTCGAAGGTCTAAATTTCATCAAAGAAGAAGGTCAATGTATTGCACACTTTACTGGGGACAAACGGGCTACTAATTTTCTGATACAACGTATCAGCATAGTAGCTCAGCGAGGCAATGTGGCTTCCATTTTAGGTACATTACCTCCTGGTAAATTATTAGAAGAAGTTTTCCTTTTATAAGTGTAATGGGTTCGAGTTCCTGTTGGTACCTGTGAGGGCTTAGCCATATATAAGTATATGGGGTTTAATTCCTGGACCGTCATTTGTCTCTATTTAGGTTTAACGTTGGTTCGGAACTTCCGACTATTTTGGTAAATTGGTTTTACTGACTCTAATTGAAGGCATGAAAATGGGAACCAGATAAAGACCAATTTCTCAAAAATGAGATTTCCATATATTCGAAATCTATGTTCAGTGGTCTATCAGTGAGTGTGAAAACAAGAGTTGTATGCTTACCCATTCCCCCACCAGAGGACTTTTAAACTTACCCTTTTTTTGTTGAGAATGAGAACCAGACATAGACCGGATGTATCTGGTTTTCGTTCTCAGTTTCTGAATAAATATGTTCTGCCTACCTTAGCTAGCACTAACATTTTGTGCGTAGTTGCTTTCAGACGAACACGAGTATTGTAGTCCTCGTGCCAAAAGTACTGCGTTATTATGGAACTAAGTAGCGATAGTTTTGTAGACGATTGAGATGCCGATCCAGATTTTATTTCAACTGAATGTGATGATCGTGATGTGATACATATACAGCGAAAAACAAGAAAACTGAAGAGAAATGTGGAAAAGTGGAAGCAGAACGTTCGCAAAAGTAATCTTAATAGCGGGAAACCATATATATCTAAGAGAGGAAAGCCGATACCAGGACGTGTTTCCAAAGACTGTTCTTGTAAGAGTAATTGTACTCAACAGTTTTCCAGTTCAGCAAAGGATAAGATACTACAAGACTTTAATAATCTGAATGATAAAGTATTGCAAGATGCATACCTTTCAGCGCTAATACGATTCTGTGAGATCCAGTAAAGGCGTCCTGACCTCATATTGAAGATACGGGGTAATCCATCACAAAAGGAGTTTGTAGCTCAAGAGAAGAGAAATGTATCATTTAAATATTACGTAAACGTAGACGGCAAAGAACACCACGTTTGTAAGAGTGGCTTTTGTAGTTTACATGGCATCAAAAAAGTAGGGTTGAAAGGCTTGCCTTATACAAAAGGGTCGGTAGCACGCCTCCAATGGATATGAGAGGGAAAGCTGAGGGTTCTAGGGTTAATAAAAAGCAAGAGAATGTAATGCCTCAACTTATAGATCATATCAAATTTTTTCCTACCAGGAAATCATACTATTCTCGAAGAGATTCTCAGAGAGAATATTTACAACCGGACCTTACTGTAAAAAAAAAAAATGCATGGACTTAGCTTGGAGAAATATGAACCAGAGGATTTCCATAATATTTCTCAAGGGATCAAATGTAAGCCAGAAATTTCGTACGAATATTATAATAATGTTTTAAACACCAGATTCAATTTAGCTTTGGGTAATCCTCGCAGCGCTGTGTGTTCTACTTGTGGCGAATTAGAATTCAAAATAGATAGTGCAATAGATGAGGATAAAATGAACTTGCAGTGTGAAAGAGAGGCGCATTTGTTAAAAGCACAAAACTTCTACGATGACAAAAAAAAAAAAAAAAAAGCAAGCAAGCTCAGGAAGATCCATCAGTCGATGTTTTATCTTAGGTTATCAGCAGAACTTCCCTCTCCCTGTTCTACCTGTTGGGGAACTATTCTACTATAGACAAATATGGGTTTATAACCAGTGCATTTATTCCCTCCAAGACAGGAACATCAAAAATGTACATGTATGATGAAACAGTTACAAAAAAGGGAGCAAATGAAATCGTCTTTCCTTATTCATTACAATGAAAATTTCGTGACCCTAGTGTAAAAACTCTGTACATATTTACAGACAACTGTGGAGGACAAAACAAAAACGTAACTATTGTCCAGTACTTGTCCTTACTTGCTGCTACTAAGAAATTTGAAGATATTGTTGACCACTATCCAGATCGAGAACACTCGTTTCTCCCATGTAACAGACAGTTTGCATAGATTGAAAAACTCAGACGCCAAAAAGAGTATGTATATATACCGGAGGAATGAGATTCACTTGTTCAGAGAGCATCCAAAAAGTTTCGCGTCATAAAAGTTCAACAAAACATAGTCAAGGACTTCATAATTTCTTGGCACCTTGGTTCGTTAGGAACATAAAGGACAAGGCGTTCAAAATCTCAACTTGCAAGGTTTTCCAGTATAAAGAGCAAAATATTTGTGTATCGCACGGACACTCTCCGAAAATAGAATATGATTGTTTTATCGGAGTCAAGAAGATTGCAAACATTAGTGAAGTAAACCTGAGCAATGCACCTTGAGCTTACTACAACTCCCTTCAAATTAATCGTGCTCGTGGGTTTCCTCGGGATTCTCTCGTTTCCTTTCACTTTTTTCATTGACAACGAAAAAATAAATACAATAAAATAAACTTTAGCGTGGACGGGAGGTGGTGTCGCTAGCGGAAGGAAAGAAAAAAAATCATAAAAGGTTTATCAATAGGTTAAACCATGACTAAATCACCTTATTACTATTCCTTCCGTATATTGCTCATTTTCTGATTAATTTTCATATCGGACTTCCGAAGAAAAAAAACTATCCAAACAATTTATCGACCGTGTTAATACCGACCACTCCCAGCCACGGCCTCGTTTTCAGTTTGTTAAAAATAGAAGAAAAAGAAAAAAAGAAAAAAATAAGCAAGGAAAGTAGGAGAAAGAGGTAGGAAAGAAGAGGAAAGGAATAAGGAAAATGGATGGTTATTGAACTGAGTTTGTCTTCAAGTGCTATGGGGTAAGGATTTAGTACTAAGGTATTCAGATATAGACACATGTTCATACATACAGCTCAGACCTAGACTCAGATAAGCACGACTATTGGGTTATCCCAATCTAGCCCCGATCGGTGAAAAAGTTTAATTTTTAATAATTCATCTACTGTTTCCGAAGTACTCAACTAATATCCATTCTTGAAAGTTCAGACTTTGAAATCGACCACACATATAAATTAGCCAAGAAAAAAAATCAAAGTTATCAATGTAATATTCATATTTTATGCGTCGATATAAATTTCGATGTATCTGAAAGAAAACGTCGTATTCAGGCTCATCCTGCTACATTAGCTTCTCTCCCAGAGCAGATTTAAACCAGTAGGTATTGGTCCTTCATGACCTTGGTCGTGAACGACCACATATCTTAAACTATTAAGCGTACATTACCAATATTAGTACAGTAAAAAAATTCGTATCAATACTACAACTTAAAGCTAGATTTATCACCCAATCACACTCTCATTCACACAGGACAGTGTATAGGTATTGAGGTTTATAGTCAAAGTAAACCATCTAACTACAATTTTTACAAACATTTATTACATTAATTTAAAAGAAAGAAAAGAAATTCAAAGCACAAATTGTTATGTCAGTAGCATATACATTGAAATATATATATATATATATATATATATATATATATATATATATATATATATATATATATATATATATATGTATATATATATATTCGTTGTTTGGATTATACAATGGCACCGTTTTAGATGCAGATGGATATATATATAATTTTGTTTACACAGACGAAGAGAAAAAAAATGATATTATCACATATATGACGTTTTAGATATTGTAAAACAAATTGGTAATTCACAATATGAATCACTAATATATTTCCCTTACATTATTTATTTAACAGCGATGAACGAGGGGGAAAGAAAAAAAACTTTTGTGTGTAACTAAAGATGAGTCTTTACCTTCTAGGTCAGATGTTTAATAGTATTTATACGTCCTGACGCATATATCGAACGAAGCGTTAAAATCACAACTATTAGGCACTATTCATAGCGTCCAACTATTTCGCTCTACTTTGTTTCATTTATATATATATATGTATATATATAATCATAAGCATAGCTCATCGAGCAGATGCTACACAACTTTATACGCACATTCACATTTTCAATAGTTTTCCCACCTTGAGATTCTGAAAGACGAAATTTTGTTTATATCACGCTTAGTATATTTTCGTTCGGGTCGGTCCGATTACTAATTGGTCAGTTTACCATATCTAAGTCACCTGTTCTTTGTCGGGACACATCCTTTCATTTTATTTAATTGATTATGCAGAAAATTGATATAGAGTATTCCAGTTCGGAGCGACATTTTCACAAGTACTAGGATGAAGATGGCTGGGATCCAGGAAAACACCACTAATTAGGATTCAGGATATGTAGGTGAAGGGGGGATGTAAGGGTTCACTTTCCAAGTAACCTGTCATCATCGAACAAATATTAAACCGGTTGATGAGTTTAGGTTACGTTTAAGACCTGCCGTTATTCCGCAATACATGTTAGTAACAAAATTACATTTAGAATTACTAGTTACATTCATTGAAAAACATACTTATTACGCGGCGGTATTCTTAACATCTACCTCTCTACATTCACAGAGAAATTACTTAAAAAAACACGGCAACCAATTAGCGTTCGGGGTAAATGCGGCGCCCTTACATATATCCTTTCAATCAATTTAACATTTGGTATTTCAGTTTAACATTCTATTCATATTTAATATATATTTACATCTCGACACACACACACATATATATATATATATATATATATATATATATATATATATATATATATATATATATATATATATATATTCAATAAACGCGCGCACATATAATTCAATAACCCCAACAAAATATTTAAGGTTGCAACATTGTACAGAGAAATAAAATTCCCCTTTTTTATATATATATATACCGCGGGATTATAAATTTTAGATTTTACACATGTATTTCAAGAGTAGGTCATAAAATAAACAAAAAAAAAAGAAATATTGTGGCAGGCACGTAACACAGAATATTCATAAATACATAAACATATATAAACCAAACAATTTCTATCTTAACTTTGGGCCCAAGATTACAACAATATTCACGGAAATCAAATAAATGGAAAGTGACCACTGGATCAGAAGAGAATCCCAGACGGACAATGGTGAAGGAATGAAAGTGGAAATTACGGTGTACTGAATCGTTACTCACTTCGGCGATGGGTCAAATATAATGTAAACCCAGTCCCTAACTATTTCATCAAACGAATCGTGTCTCGAGACGTCTCAGCTGGTCATTTCGGTTAAAAAATATTATACATTAATTCATTGATATATTATATTTTCAAAATCGGGGGGAAGGTTGAAAATTAAAAAAAAAACTTTAGAGAAGGAGTAGAAAGAATAGGTAAAAGAGAGGAGACAGAACACTACAACTACGAAAGATAAGTGGTCGAATTTGCGTATACAACATACTATAACCAAATATTCTCTTTTATGCCAAAAGGGGTTCGGCTTACCAAATAAATAACCGAAAAAAGATGTCTGCAAAGACGAAACAAGTCTGTGCCCTCGATGGGATTTTCGGAAAGACAAAGGCTTTAGGGAAATCCCACCACTCACCGTATCCGGTCAACGAAATTGCAGATCCCGGAATCCACCGGAAGGTTAGAGAAGGCGCTAATTTATAATTTTAAAAAAATCATCCGACCTCTCGGAAACTAAGAGAATCCAGAATAATAATGAAACTAGAGTAAAATAATAGCTAAGATATCCCTAACTAGTAATTTGCCAAAATAAAAACAAAGTAAATAAACTGAATTTTGGGTCGGTGATTCCAGTGACCAAACATCACCAATGGCTACCCTGCGCAGACATGCCAAAATCTGGGACGTCGTTAATTTCCATCAACTAATTAAACTGAGAAAAGAAACGAAAATACTTAAGAGGGTCAGGGGTCGACGTCCGGGTACGCGATGGACCTAGATATTAATTTGATTTGCCCCGTCTGTCCTATTCACTCTACAAACACTGTATGGTATCGTAATGTGAGTGAAAAAATCTCAGAGTCATAGGATCTTCTCTTTCATAACCGACTGAAAACATAATTCACAACAGCCCAAAACACCAACTATTTGGTATCATGATCGATGAGCAATTACATTTAGTTAGCCATTATATGATGCTATCCCTACCCTGCTGTCAAACGAGATTGTTATAAATAAATACTACTGTTATAGCATACTCAACTACGAAGTAATAATATATTCTGACATATAACTCGCCTACCTTGTCGAGTGATGTCTCGGCGTGGGGGTCAGAACTCGAAACGATTCTCACCACGCATTTACGTTTCATTTATATATCAACATATGGCTAAAAAACACTGGGCCCATGTATACACTACACGGGTGTCCTATCATCTATTCTCTTTTACTACACTACATTTATATTTCACTTATATTATCATTTTATTCATATATTTGTTAATTTCTGACAACGCAGTATTCTTTTTAGACACCTTGTTTCTTCTATCTATGCCCGGACTATACATTCATTTCATCATATACTTTGAAAATCTATAAATCGCGTCCCGACCAACACGCAAGAAACATTACTCGAACCCAAGACTTCTTTGCCACACAAACCATCCTATATCTTACTTCGCAGGTGTTTTAAAACAAATCTTGTAACGGAATTGTAAAAAAAGAGGAGTATAGGTTTGTGAGCATTTAGATTGAAGTGAGAAAGTGGATTAATTAGTTACCAGTTTGGTTGCTAGAGGTATGCAGTGATAGACTCTTTCTATGCGCATCAAAGACATAGTGACATCTAGTGGCAAATTTGGGAACTCGTTGAACCGATGTGAGAGTACTCAACTTTGAGTCAGGTGCATTTGCCAGCTTGTACGTCGAGTGAATAGAACGGTAGTATTGTGCTTCGTAATATAAAAGGAATGTTGTTCTATTCTACACTTTCGATGTGGTTTTCTTGAACTGGAGTAACATGGTATCGTAAGTTATTATTGTAATAGTCCATATTAGCATAGAATAATGAGTAATCTTTAATCATTCTTTTTTTATTATTTTTCTTGTATTTTTTCCTTTTTTTCTTTCTTTTTGACGTAGTTAACTTAGAATGTTTAGTTTGATTGGGGATGCCTTATTATTTATGGTGATATGGGCTAATGTATTGCGTATTTAATGAAATCAGGAAATTGAAATTAAATTCTCTTTTTGGACAATTAATTCTTGCTAAATTAAAATTGGAACTTAATTATCATACTCCGATGTTCATTAAAATGTAAGGATACGACTGCATCGAAAGATGAACGTTTCTGACGACATTTGATATGAGAGTTTTTCATAATTATTGTTATCATCGTTTAGTATTTCTCTTGTTGTTGAATTCATATATAGTTTTTGTTAAAATAAATGTTATAGCAGAAACGTCCTTTTTGATATTAAAACAGAATCTAACCTGCATCCAACACATATCGCAGCTGTATAACCGCATTGAACCTATTGGGATTTCCTCTAGTCTCTTTGAGGCCTCACGAGGAAGTAAAAATAAAGTATTGGGGTGTACCCCCGCAAATTTTGTTACAAGGTACAAGCTGGCAAATGCCGGTTATTGCGGTGTTGGATCGTGTCCCGAAAATATTGCTTGTGTTGGTTCGTGTCCAGGTAAAAATTTTGAGTATTGGTTCGGATCAAGATAGCGCGGGTTCGATCCCGGAAGGTAGGAGTGGTTAGTACAATTACGGTTCGAGTCCTGGTTTGTGGTACTTGGTTCGATGTCCCATTCTATCAATTTATATGTGGTCGGTTGAATGTAGAGAGTACGAATATGTTTCATTCCCTTATTTGTTGAGAAAAAAAAACAAAACAAAAAATCGTTTCAGCATTGGTAATAATACGAATGATTGGCTTTTGAGAGAATCTGTTGTAAGGAATGTTCGCTTCGATATAGGTAGTATATGTAAATGGTTCTACTGTGGTATACAATTAATAAATTATAGTGTGGTGTACGGGGGAAGTTTATGACCATTTTCGGTTTTTCAATTAGATTTTATATATTAAGGAATATTATTTAAAAAAATCAGAATCATGAATTTTGCGGCTCGTTTTGGTAGACAGTTCACAGGTTGGTCTCCTGTGTGTAACCCACCAGGGGATAACGAGGTGCCCGTTGCTTCCTTGGTGCAGATTGACGATGTGCCCACCGCAGGAGCCAGGAGGGTCCCTCAGAAGCAAGATGTTTCTGATTTGTTTGACTTCGCTGGCTGTGTGGTGCCACAAGTTTGTCCTTATCTTGGGTCTTGCCATTGTACTGTCTAGCTTGATGCATAAAATGTTTAGGGACCTGGAAGGCGAATATCTAGATATATTTGTCGATGACATAATAGTTCATGCTGATAGCATCGAAAAACACAATGAAATTCTTGAAAAGGTTTTACAAAGACTTCGAGAGAATGGTGTAACCATTTCTCCTCATAAAACTCGTTTGTGTAAACGTAAAATAAAGTTTCTTGGTTATGAATTTTCTGAAGGTAATATGTATATCGACCAAGAAAGAGTAAAAGTTATTAAACAACTTCCCAGACCTAAAAAGCGAAGAGCATTAGCGAAACTGTTAGGTTTTCTTATTATTTGAGATTTCTAAAAGTTTATGGAGAATTATTAGGGCCTTTATACGAACTTAAGAGTCCTAAAAATACATTTAAGTGGGGGAAAGAGGAAGATGAAATTTTAGATCAAATTAAAGAAGCTATAATAAATCATGCCATATTGAAAGTCCCGGATTTTTCAAGTCCATTTGTAGTACATGTCGATTCATCTTGTCGGTGTTATAGCGGAATTCTTAGTCAGTATGATGATCAAGGGTTATTAAGACCAGTCATGTTTGCTAGAAGTTAATTCCAACAACTGATTGGTCGAAGAACATCTTCGAACTTGAGATGAAATCTTTAATTTACTGTTTAGACAAGTTTGATATGTATCTGCATCATAATAAATTTACAGTATTTTGTGATAATGCCAGTTTAACATGGATTTTGAAAAATCATAAAAGACAGAAAATATGGGTCTATGATAGAAAAGATAAGTAAATATAATTTCAATATAATTCATCTTAGGAGTAAAAAGAACTTTTTGGCTGATTATATCAGTCGTATGTATAGTTTTGTTGATTTCGAGCCTCCGGGCGATGATATTGTTGAAATTAATACTGTTAATAATCAAAATGTGCATTTATCTTTTATAAATTTTTGGAGATTGCCTCTTTTTAATAAACCTTTAGGAGAACTGCAAAGAATGGATCCAAAATTGAAAGGTATAATTCAATCTATTGAAAATAAACAAATAGTAGAACCATATCTTATTCAAAATAATGTTTTGCTAAAAAGGACGAATGGCAAAGTATATGGTGGACTTCGGGCAGTAATTCCTGATAGTATGAAAGAGAGCATAATTAAATTCTTCCATGAACAAATCGTCGGGGGTGGTCATGGTGGACGAGCCAAGACCATCGCTAAAATTGCAAGCCGCTTTACTTGGGACAATTTATATCAAGATATTGCTCAATTTATTCAACGCTGTGATATCTGTCAGCGTATAAAAGATCGAAATATACCTCTTTATGGTACATATTTCTCGAAAAAGGAAACGAAACCCAATGCTTGCTTGCATATCGACGTGATGGGTCCTTGGTTACCTAGTCATGGATATAAATATTTGCTTGTTGTCACGGATGCCTTTTCAAGGTTCGTTATTATTGAACCACTTAGAAAGATAACTTCTAAGATTATATGTGTCAAGTTGGATAAGATATTTTATATGTACGGCTATCCAGCTCGTTTATTGCATGATAATGCGAGTTACTTCAGGTCTGATCAGTTCCGTCAGTATTTATTTAGTTTGGGCATACAAGACATTTGTACGGCTCCCTATTCGCCTTCTTGTAACTTTACGGAAAGACAAAATAAAAATATAAAGTTGATACTGAAGGCGTATATTGATCAAAATCAAACTAAGTGGGCTGATCATATTTATAAAGTGCAATATACATTGAATTCATCAGAAAATTCGGAAACTCGTAAAACTCCCGGAGAATTATATCTTAGGAGAATGATGTGGAATCCTCTTGACGTTAGATGGATTATAGATCTTGGTGTATTGGATAATACACAGGATAAGGAAGAGATGAGTCAGAGGATTGCTCAAAATATTGAAAAGGTTGGCGTCGGAAAGAATCCGCTTATAAGAAACGCCATATTCCGGTGACATTTGCTGTGGGTGATTCTGTCTTAGTGAAGCGTATGTTAAAGGCTTCGATCGAGCAGAAAATTATGCCGAAACTAAGTCAGAATTATGATGGCCCATTCCAGATACTTTGCTATCCGACCAAAAACACTGTCTTGTTAAAATCTATAGAGAATCCTGATATTGTTATAAAAAGGAATGTAATGCATATTAAAAAGTACTATCCTCCTAGAGCTTCATAATTTGTAGAATCGAAAGAATTTAAATGTAAATTGTAAAATTGCATTTAAAATTTCTATTCAGAAGTAACAGAACCTTATTCAAAAGAAGAAGAGCTTACTGGGATACACATGTAATAACCTTAAATATTGTAAATATGTATATAGGTATGTTTATATGTATATATATATATATACATATATGTATATAAATATGTATATATGTATATAGGTATGTTAGACATTTTTATTATGTTTGTATACTGTGTTTGTTTGTTCAATCCTGCAGGATGTGTGTTCTTGTCTATGCCTGTTCATGTCCCTGGGAATACGTCGTCAGAAATGGTAGAGACTTTCTTTTCTTCGTCATCAGTCGCAATTGGTAAATACTCTGGATCTTCGAGATGGCTGTCTCATCCTCGTTATGGGAAGGATTAGAACTCTGCATGGAACTCTGAATATTCCGGAATTTGATTGGGCCCATATTCAAGTAAGATCTTTGTTTTGGAAAGTGAGTGGACATGGTGAGTTGATTCTTCCGATTTTGGCATGCTTGATTCCAACAGAGACAGATCATATTTTTTTCCAATTACCTTACTATCTGTTAACTTATTTCTACACCCTTGTGGGGGAATTTGTAACGGAATAGTAAAAAAAAGAGGAGTATAGATTTGTGAGCATTTAGATTGAAGTGAGAAAGTGGATTAATTAGTTACCGTTTGGTCGCTAGAGGTATGCAGTGATAGACTCTTTCTATGCGCATCAAAGACATAGTAACATCTAGTGGCAAATTTGGGAACTCGTTGAACCGATGTGAGAGTACTCAACTTTGAGTCAGGTGCATTTGCCAGCTTGTACGTCGAGTGAATAGAACGGTAGTATTGTGCTTCGTAATATAAAAGGAATGTTGTTCTATTCTACACTTTCGATGTGGTTTTCTTGAACTGGAGTAACATGGTATCGTAAGTTATTATTGTAATAGTCCTTATTAGCATAGAATAATGAGTAATCTTTAATCATTCTTTTTTTATTATTTTTCTTGTATTTTTTCCTTTTTTTTCTTTCTTTTTGACGTAGTTAACTTAGAATGCTTAGTTTGATTGGGGATGCCTTATTATTTATGGCGATATGGGCTAATGTATTGCGTATTTAATGAAATCAGGAAATTGAAATTAAATTATCTTTTTGGACAATTAATTCTTGCTAAATTAAAATTGGAACTTAATTATCATACTCCGATGTTCATTAAAATGTAAGGATATGACTGCATCGAAAGATGAACGTTTCTGACGACATTTGATATGAGAGTTTTTCATAATTATTGTTATCATCGTTTAGTATTTCTCTTGTTGTTGAATTCATATATAGTTTTTGTTAAAATAAATGTTATAGCAGAAACGTCCTTTTTGATATTAAAACAGAATCTAACCTGCATCCATCACATATCGCAGCTGTATAACCGCATTGAACGTATTGGGATTTCCTCTAGTCTCTTTGAGGCCTCACGAGGAAGTAAAAATAAAGTATTGGGGTGTACCCCCGTAAATTTTGTTACAATCTCTATATAGATATATTCACAAAAATAAAATATGCGCGATAATATTGCTGAATGTGATAACATTCTGACAGCAACAATGAAAATTATTCTGCAACCACAAAAAAATTAGAAGTCAATATCATAATTTCAGAACGGAAATAGCATCACATTGGCTGACTTCTGTTAAGAATCTATGCATAGTTTATTTACTTAAATATTTTCATTACTGGACTACGCAGAATGTCGCAGTTTTCAGAATATTAGAGTGTCAAATCACATTATCCAACTATCTGTTCATATGGGCCGGAAATTATGTTTACTCAGTTTTAATTCGAAAATAAAGGTCAATTTTGTGGAACCTAAATCACTAACTGGGTTAAATGGTAAAATATGCACGACAGATAGTACTGAATTCCGACACAAGGGCGCAAGTAACTATTTGATCGAACTGTAAACCACGAAATGTGACCTTGTACACTGAATTATTGTACTATATTACGCTCACTTTCAGATATGGATTATAATGAGTTCATTTAATGGCGGAATACGAAAATCGAATAGTAAAAACCACACTGTCCATATTTAATTATCTCACGCTCCCAATCACTCACTACTACAATTACTACTACAAGAAAATGTTTACTACATTACGAATACACACATACTACTTAAACTACAAGACATATTATGCTAATACATACTAATCATCACTACCATTGTTATCTATATAACACGAATAAAATTCATCAGAGTTTACCATTTTGTTTAAATCGGCTCTAGTTAATTTAGAGGAAGGAAATGGGCAGTGAAAACTGAACCAATTGGTCCTGATTAACTCATGATATTCTGTAAGCTACTGGTCAAAACGTGTTCCAAGGGGACATACCAAAGCTATTAATTTAGAGGTTCCCCTCCCTAAAAGGGAAGGAAACCTAGAGAATTAAATATTTAGCCCATCCCTACTGGAAGCTATCCCAATTCGGGATTAAAACAGGAGCCCTTAAAGTTGACTTAAGCGACCATTCTAAATGTTACAGAAACTGCTAAACTTAAAATACCGCCATGTGGGTTAGTAAAAAAAATCACTTGCTATCTACATCAACAAGTTACTACACGGACAGGTCTTGTATTTATATGATATTGGGAGGGGTGAAAAGGATAATCACTATTGAAGTTACTGAGTCAAAGCAAATGAAGAGTTTATCACACCAAATTAAATGCACTTAAATGTCGAACCTGTCCACACTAATTGTTTACAGCCATTATGGCATCCTGTAAACCGGAATCTGACATTTCACTACATTGCCGCTTCTTTACCAAAAATCGTGGATTTTCCGGGCTCCTATGCCGTTGTAAATCTTTAACTATTAAATTATATTATGTTACCTTAGTTTTCCTTGGAAATTCGAGTCCTTCCCAAAAAATATGCGGCACGAAAATCACAAGCTGCGCCTGCTGATTAAATACGCATCTTTACTTTTCTGATGGGTGATGTAGAGTGAAGACGATCGCGCCTTGATATGTAGCGTGGGTAACTGCACCAATCAAAGTAAAGCTTTTTTGGCGGTGGAGTATTTAAAACGAATAAAAAATGGTAAAATCTGGATTGAACCGGATCTTTAGAGGAACATTGGTACCAAAAGAGGGGTGAGGAGAGTCTAAAATATTGTGCCAAAATTTAGATTGGTTAATTATTCTAAAACTTCCATCCAATGGTGGGCCTATATTTCCGAATAGCACTGATACCGTGAGATTTGTAATCGTCCATTTAAAATATGCATATATGAGATTTATACTTAGTTAATATATAAATAAAGATATGAATCCCCAAAATATGATTCCTAAAGAATTTTTTACCGTCTTCCATGTTAATTTGGAATAAATAACGAACAATTAAATAACTTATATGGACCGAAAGAAATTTTTGCTAAATAGAAAGTACAGTCGGTGTAAAAATTTCTGGGACCCTCCCATCAAAAATATCATTACATTAAATTGTAATGTTACATTACATCATTCCACCATTTCATTCTTTTCTCATCATTACCGTCTCCTTTAGCCTAATCGGCATACGTGGGACGTAAAACTCAAATATTTCATTTATTTTTCCCTCCCAATTAGCGCAAAGAAGTTGCAAGATGTGCGCAAATTGTGTTCCAAATATGTACCAGACATTTATAAAAGATGGTAATGCGATCTTCACTGTGTAGAAATTGAAAATAACACGAGTGATACTGATACAGATATGAACAAGTAGCAGACATTTTCAGTGAATGTGAAAACCAGATATCTCCATTTGCATTTTTGTATTTCTGTAATAATGTTCTGTAATAATAACAAATAGAGTTTTTTTATTGTTAACTATAAGTATCTTGTACAGTTAAGAGTTACACTTAATTCCAACCATGTTGTAGCAATTATATTGGATATACATAAGTATTATTTGGTCTTTACCTTGTTATCACTCTCACTGAGTTAATATTTTTATCTGGTTTTGTTTTCTACGTCTCCTGTAAAATTAGCATTTTGGTCTTAATCTGGTTGTCATTTTGATGCCTTCAATTGTACCTCCAATGGCGATACAATTTAATAATACGATACGAATATTATTACGTTGTATAAACATTTGCCTAATTATGCTGGAAAGAAAAGTAAATTAAATTTTCTTAAATCTTAAAACATAAATTTAGACCATTGTAATTATTTTGGTAATTATTATTAAAGGATACGTGCAATTATAATTTCTTGAATTTAATTAACAACACTAAAGCTTCACTGACAAATTAAATTACACTTTGGTACTTTGATTTAAATAGTTAAATATGATAATGCAATTTTACACTTGACCCAATAATCTTCATTACAAGCGCGGAAGACGCGTGAGTCGCGAATTACCGTGGTTCCATGGATGTATGCTTGAAGTCGGAAGATAGGATTTACCTTGTTTTGCATTTTGACTTCCTTTTTAGACAGTCATGCAGTTATAGTGGAGGGACCAGAGACCCAGGCATTTCAAATTCATGTAAAAGTTTATATTTTGGCTTCATATTAAAGTTTTGGCTCCAAGTAACAATTTCAGTCCGAGTGGACAAAGATCATCCCTCGGAGGGCTCTCTGGGTATAGGGGTCTACGGCTCCCTTTTCGGAAAACGCAAAAATATTGATATTCTTGTAGCTTTCGAATGTTTCGTCTATTTTAAAGATATTTTGGCTTCATATTAAAGTTTTAGCTCCGAGTAACAATTTCAGTCCGAGTGGACAATGATCATCCCTCAGGGGGGCTACGACTTGTTTTGCACTTGCACTTGCACAGGGAGCTACGACTTGCACTTGTTTTGCATTTTCGTGAAAGGCAAAAATATATTGATATTCTTGTAGGTTTCGAATTTTTCATCTATTTTAAAGACTTTCTGGCTTCGTATTAAAGTTTTGACCCCAAGTGACAATTCAAAAGACAGCTACACCAGCAACGATTGCACATGGTATGGACACAGTAGCGAAAATTACACACCTTAACCTTGATCAAACACCAGTGTTGGTTGTGGATCAACTTCTATTATCGACCTTGCAAAACAAGTGCAATGGACTTTCCCTGAAACATTTGGTGAGGATAAGTTTACTGTCATGCTAGGAGGGCTCCATATTGAAATAGCGTTGTGGGCAACTATGGGAGACTTGTTAAGGATTTCTGATCTGGATGGGCTGAAACCTTGCGGAGACAGGAGTAACAACACCAGAGGCTGCAGCCGTATCCTTTCTGCAAGCAAGTGATCCAATGCGTACACGGTATGGCCACCAAGTAACTGTCGCAGTCCTTGACACCCTTTTGAAGAAGACTTATAAGAACCATGAAGGCGACATTACAATTTAGGACTGGTTTTCTGAAGTTTATAGAGTTAAGCTAGCAATACACTTCTGGCTACTTGTTCATATGTACGAACTATTTATACTCATGTTCATTAGGTCACACCGAGAACGAAAATTGGATCTCATGATTGCCATCTTGATACAACTGGTTCCTCTCTTCTTTGCCCTAGATCATCACAATTACGCCCGGTATGTTCCTGTCTTTATTAGAGACTTGGAATCTCTGCCACCATCAACTGAGAAAGAGTTTCTTAGAGAACATCGTGTTATGTCCAGAAGCAACCTTCGATTTTCTTCAATTCCCATTGATCAAGCAGACGAACAGGCAAATAAGGAAGCTAAAAGAGTAGGTGGAATCATCGGTATTACAGAAAGCCCTACAATGCTGGAACGCGCAGGACCGGAAATTTGTTGCATTCTACATGGTTTCACCTCTGAAAGCAGCAAGAACGGTGAAGAAGAATTGCGTTATCGCGAAGAAGGAGTTGCATATCAGAGTCGTTTCCAAAGCCATGTAACCGACCTAGTAGAAACCATAATTAACACAGGGAACCCCTTCGAGAAACCCACTATAGATCTGGTATCGTTAGACAATCGTGTGTGCCTTGGTACCTTACCAGCAGAACCTATCCCTGTGTTGGAAAGGACAGAGTAAGAGCAGTACTTCAACTTTGAGGAGGAGGTCCTCTATAAGAAAGAAAGGCGCCTCAAGACTCCTATTAGGAAAAATAATCTGCTACTTTTCCATGACTGAAAACGTACTACAGCAAATCTACATCTCAAAGGAAACTAGAGCAATATAAGCAATAGAACGACCTGTATGGACAGGTATTTATTTCACTGGAAGTTCGCGAGGGCAACCTGGAACAATATTTCCGCCATGAACCTTGTTCATACCCACCAGCACTTACAACTGAGGATATTCTCCACACTTGTAAAAAGTCAGATTTGCTGACATGTCTTTTGGGAACAACTCCCACGTATAACATAACTGAAAATGAGGATCTAATAGCACCAGATACTTTTGGCTTCATTGTAAATGATGGTGGAGCTCCTGGAACAAGTGTGCAAGGAAACTCATTTGATGAATACTTTCTTAGTGTTCTACTCACGAATACACTACCAGTTGAGGTCACAAACAGTACACGTTGTTTGGGGTCAGTATAATACGTCATCAGTAAGGATATATTTGGCATATCGAGCAACCTTATAAAAGCTATCATTAATCACACTGCGAAACCCCTTGCAATATCCTTCAATAAATGTTTCTCTCGAGGTAGTTTTCCTAAAGCGCTTAAAATAGCAAAAGTTATTCCTATATACAAAACGGGAGATCGATCGTGTTCGTCTAATTACCGTCCAATATCTCTTATTCCATCTTTTCTAAAATTATGGAAACTATTGTTCAAGATCAGCTATATAAATATATGACTGAGCAAAACATAATTCTGGAAGCTCGATTCAGGCCTGGGAAATCCACAACTGATGCAGTAGGATCACTAACGAAAAAATATATGAAGTTTTTGAAAATAATGGTTTTTCTCTAGCTACATTCTGCGATTTAAGTAAAGCATTTGATTGTTTAGATCATAAAATCCTATGTGATAAATTAGCGTATTACGGATTCCATAGTAACAGTTTAAACTTTGTAAAATCCTATTTATATGAACGTAAACAGATAGTCAGTGTTAACAACATGCATTCAAACATCTTAGAAGTGAAATATGGGGTACCGCAGGGTTCTGTTTTCGGTCCGGTACTATTTTTAATAATGATAAAGGATTTGCCTCTAAATACTAATACCACATCAATTCTATATGCGGATGACACTATCCTACTAAACATAAATACAAGCTTTGAAGAAGTATAGACTATATAGAAGCTCAAGCTGCATTAAGAGAGGCAGCGACCTAGTTTAGAAGAAATGGTTTTGTGCTAAATCAAGATAAAACAAAAAAGTAACCTTTAGTCTCAATCACTGCAATGATAGAGAAAACTATGATGAATCTGACGTTAAATTTCTTGGTATCAGGGGCGGATCCAGGGGGGGGGGGCGATCACCTCCCCAGAAGAGGAAACTTTCTTATTTTATATATATATATATATATATATATATATATATATATATATATATATATATATAAACCCATCCGAAAGTTTGAAGCCCTTAAAAGTAGCAGTATAACAATCCACCGCCCCAACCAGAAGTCGGTCCTGGATCCGCCCCTGCTTGGTATACGTATAGACAGCCAACTAACTTGGGAACAACAAGTGAAATATGTATGTACAAAGCTCTCCCGAGTGCTCTTTCTGTTAAGAAAACTGAAAGATACAGTTCCCTATGAGTATCTCAGGAATTCATATTTTGCATTTTTTTCACAGCATAATTGAATATGGGATTTTGCTTTGGAGGAACAGTAGCCAAGCACATGATGCTTTAGTTTTGCAAAAGAAAGCCATCAGGATTATTGTTGGAACACATGATAAAGAACACTGTAAATCACTATTTATCAGGCTTAAGATAATGATAGTAGTTAATGTATATATTTATCAAGTGCTACTTTACACTAAGCAAAACCTGGCAAATATGACACTCAGGGATGAAGTACATACATATAATACTAGATTGTGTAAAAAAAATTGATATACCCTTCACTAGATTATCGAAGATAAAAATTAGTTATTTAGTTTTAGGACCGAAGCTGTTTAATAAACTAACATCCTCCATACAGCAGCTGCCGTTTGAGGTCTATAAGAAGAAATTATATGATTGGTTAATAATGAATCCATTTTACTCGATTCAGGAGTTTAGTGAATGTCAAGATATTATGTCCTAATTTGCAGTGTAACTTTATTTCAAATATTATTAGATTGTTCATTATGATATTAACCAATAACTGATTGTCTGTATGTTATGATTACTTTTTCTATATATGTATGTATATGTATATCTCATTCGAACGTTGTCTATTGCTTGTAAAGCTCAATGACAATAAAATATCCTATTCTATTCTATAATCAAAGGTACTACAAGGGAGAAAAGAGGTCACGGCACTCGATAGTGTGTGAGCCGTGACCTCTGTTTCCGCAAAGGTTCCAGGCAATCGGCATAGTTTTCTTTCACATTCTGATAACAAGATTGAGCTGATTTCATATCTTTCAGGGAAACTGATTGAAATACATATGCCGGAAAGCAAATGTATATATGTAATCGCAGGCGAGAATGTACGTCATGTAGGAAGTGGCATTCACATGGGAAATGCAATCACGAGGAGGTAGATACGCGCATTATCGTACATGCTCTTCATTTCCTGCAGACATCTTCAATAGGATTGATTTACATTGGAGACACAGATGTGATGGTAATTCTATTGAGTAATTCCCACCACATACAGTACTAAATGTCAACCCAGAAGCAGAAATGTGGGTGGCATTTAAAGCTGGAAAGCACACAAGAATGGTATCCATTAACCATCTTGCGGCAACATTAGGAAGCACAAAGTGCAAAGCATTGGCTCTGTTTTATTCTTTCACTGGGTCAGACAACACGTCGGGTTTTAAGTTTAAGGGAAAACAATGTTGTTTAAAAGCAGCGGTGGCAATCAAAAATCTACAAACAGATTTTGCAAGTCTTACTAGTACTCCATTTGAAATAACTGTGTTGGAAGATGCTGCCAACAAACTTCTGTGCAGAATGTACTTCAAAGACAAAAGCGACGACAATGTTGATCACCTACGAATGAAGATGTTCTGTCACAACACTCGACATGTTGAATGAATAGCCCCACAAGCGACGCTGTGAAACTACACTTTTCTTCTAGTTTATTCTTATGTCTTCCAAGCAAACATATGGCTTTCAGCCCACAAACTGGTGATGATTGTTCTAGACCCCTGCATGTATGGATGGATCAAGGTAGACAACAAGCTAATTCCAGTGTGGCGAATATTACCTGTGGGGAAGGAACTGTTTCAACTTTATGTTAAATACACCTGCAAAACTACATGTTCATCATGCAAGTGTAAGGAAGCAAAATTGGAATGTACACGCCTGTGCAAGTGCAATAATGTGCTGTTTATGAAATGAAATTTTGTGACACACAGGATTTGAATTACAATCAATGACTTGGTAAGAGGTATACAAACTGTTTGATGAAACGGAAATAAACAATTTCATTCAATTATACATTTCGTTTATTAATTCAATATCTGTGACCGTATGCGTATCGAAAGGACATTGTATATATAAGGTGAATTATGTAAGAGTGACACTCTTAAATAAATCTAAAACTATATAATGTAAAATAATTTACCGTGAATATTTACCTACATTAGGGGTACGTCTTGTGTAACATAAACCATAGTAATTAACTTATCAATATTGCCAACTCAACAGAAAATTATATACAGAATTAACAGAAAACAGTCAAATAACCCGAAAAAATCTCTAATGTTAACCCTATCATAGATCATGTCATGAAGATCATTTTCTAATTTGTCCGGACTCGATATCTCAAGTAGTTTCCGAGATACAGAAAAATGTCGGAAAAGTTAGCAATACTGCTCTTTTTCAGTTGTTTACAATTTGCATCTGTCACGTACAAGGATCTTATAAAGTAGAGGATCTGCCCTTACAACAAAATCTTAAAGCCATACGTCACAGTTTAGCCACTCCTACTCTGTCCACTTCGCCCAATAAGATCGCAATGTTTTGAGCCAACAATCATGGCGGAAACGAAAGTAGCCAATCAGACGATGGCGGATACAAAAGTAGCCAATCAGACGTGCCGATGCTCGGTTGTTTGGCTTCATCGCTTCATCGATTTAATAGGATGAAGATACATATGGGCAGATCCTCTATTTATAACATCCTTGGTCACGTACCATGTATTCGTAAAGGTTTTTTTTCTGTTTGCACCGTGTTAGTTTGGAAGGCAAGAAGGACATTGTACTATATATATATATATATATATATATATATATATAGGGGTTTGACGAAAAATCTTAAACGTTTGCAAAAGTATGAAAATACAGCTCCTGAATCGTGGTGTGTGGAATTTTGTACCATTGTTCCTCCAAAACATGCTCCAGTTCCTTAAGGGATGCTGATGGAGGGTAATGAGACCGCACACGCCTTTCTAACTCAGACCACAATGGCTCATTGATGTTCAGATCTGGTGATTGTGGGACCCAGGGGAGGTGTGATAGCTCCTGGTCATGTTCCTCAAACCATGATTTCACCATTTTTTGCAGCGTGACAGGGTGCCAAATCATCTTGGTATATGCCATCACCATCAGGGAATAATATTTGGGCCATGGGTAGAACCTGGTCTCCCAAAATGGCCTCATACGCCTTAGCATTCATCATTCCATGCAAGGCTATGATGGGACCTACAGAAAACCACGATATCACTGCCCATAGTGTAACAAAACCACCCTAATGCTTTACAGTTTGGAGTAGACAGTCTGTATCATAGGTCGCGACGGTGTTCTCCATACTTAAACACGACCGGTTGTTGGAAACAAGGTGAAGGTCGATTCATCGGATTACATTACGTGTTTCCACTGCTCATGAGTCCACGTCTTGTGATCCTTGCACCACTGGATACGCCTCTTCGCATTTACTGCTGTGACCAGAGATTTGGCGATAGCGGCCCTGCCATGAATTTTCATTTTATGAAGTCCCCGTCGCACTGTTTTCGATTAAACCAGGTTCTGTAGGCCGGAATTGAGTTCAGACGTAATTTTCACTGCAGTGATCTTCTTTTTAGCTGCTATAATCCGTTTTAATGCCCTCCGGTCCCTATCTGACAGGATTGTCTTTCGACCACTGTTGTGCTTTGCAGACGTCGTTTGCCCATGAATTGTGTATGCCCTCGTGACATTGGGCACAGTGCCTTTCGATACCCCCCACAATGTTTGCCACTGAAGCTCCAACCAGACGGGCACCAACGATCATGCCTCTTTGGAAGTCTGTCAGGTCGCCCATTTTACCGCACCACTTTCACACCACGACACTCACAGGTGAACTGGTTTCTGCTGACGGAAGAGGAAGGTCCACATGACACATTGAAAACAAAAAACGATCGGCAACTGCAACACGTGTTGTACAGTGGAGGGCCAAACTTACGTGTTCTGTATGAAGTGCTTATATATAACAAAGGGTGATTGGGTGCGACCTTGTGTTAGCGGAGTACCGTATGGATTCATACCTGTATTTCCACCGTACTTGATCAGCAATATACACACAGTCCCTTTTGCATTTATTAAATAGGCGGTATATGCGATTTTTTATCCGAAAAAGTACCCGATGGGTTATGGTGCCACACGGAACCCTCTAGCTGGCGTACAAGTTTCCACTCGAACTAAAATCGTTCTTAATACGTATACCTTCAAATTAAAGAAAAGTATAAAACTTTCACATGAAGTTGAAACATGTATTCCTTACTGAGCTGGCCCCCCACGATTAGTCTACAAGGGTCCTTCCGCAGGCTTCCGGCTTGTGTTGATGACATTTTCTTATTTAAAGTAATATGTTGTTTTGACAGTATTTTACGATTAACTTGATTATGAAAATTTACGTAAACAACATCCTAGACTTGATTTTCGTTGTACTGCTAAATATTAACTCCAGTTAGTCTAAAATACTATTATTTGGACATTGCGTGGTTCCATGTTGTTCTCGGTTTTTAAGCACCCATCGGACTAACTTGGTTTTTCTTCCCACCGGAGCTTCCTGTTGGAAACGCAACGTAGCCAACTGTTATCAGAGCTAAAAATATCTATGACAACCTATAGTTAGGAATGTTTGGAGACGAAGTTTCCTTGTATGTTACATTTCAGCACCTTATTTGGAGAGCGAGAGGGTCCAGACTCCGTAGGTCACACACACACACACACACACATATATATATATATATATATATATATATATATATATATATATATATATATATATATATATATATATATAACGGACAGTATTGTACAGAACGCTTTACCGAGAAGAGTTCTACTGGAAGGGAAAGCTTAGTGCATATACCAAAATGTAAATTAAGTAATATATTGCTATCATTTGAAAAATATATATGTATATGTATGTATATATGTATTCTTCAAATATTTGCTGTCAGGATACTTGAATATGATTTCAAGTACTTAAATTATTCGTTAAAAAAATTCTGTAATAAATTATTATATATATAAATATAAATGTACTGGAAATGTACAGTAGTTAGTTAGCTTTTCACTGATACTTAGTTTTTATATCCGTTTTATCCGTTTTAAATCAACTTTTTTTTTATATATGTATGTATGTATGTTAGTTGGTATGTAATCGAATTATTTTTCAGAATTGATTGAGAAATTCAAGCGCAAGGAAATAGGTTAGCAGTATTGGCACCATCAATAGATTTCCATAACGTCCTACACTTATGCCCTTTAAGCTAAAGAAGACGGTTATGTGTTATATGAAGTATTTAAACTCGAGCACAATAATTCTGTACGTAAGACAAGAAAGCCTCAAGTCTTATGTGAAGCGGAATTTACATATGGTGGAAAGAAGAATAGAACTACTATCAGAATTGACACATGAAGTGCTCTCTGTATTAACATGAAAAGACAGAAACTTTTAGTTTTGTACCGTTGTGAATTTACTCTTGTGGGACTCTGGAGACGTCACGGTTTTTACTTACATGTAATTATGTTGTTAATTTATTAACACATTATCGTGGTTAGCGTTTTAAAAGCAGCTCTATCTCTGACCCTTCGCTTATCATTAGGGAATGTTATCAAGTGATCATTATTTCCTAGGCAACAAGTGACACAAGTTCCGTCAACAGTGCCAGTTCTAAACTCTTCTCTACTATAGGAAGTTTGAAAGTGGTATAGTTATATTAAGGTCGGCAAAGTTGAATTGAAAATGCATGGTAAAAGCAGTACCATTCGCCCAGTGTGTGCATTGTGCAGACCGAGAACACCAAACACAAATATTTCATTTGTCGATTCCTGGAATGGTTTGTTGTAAAGAAGCCGAGCAGCATAATGTTTAACTTTAAGAACACTATTCTTTTGTGATATTTTAAATACTGTCATGGATAAATTCCAGCAGATCCTATTTCACTTATTTTACGTAGTTAGTTCGACCAGTAAAGCAGTACAACAGATATATTGTTGCCAGCTTCTTTCCCCTAAATAACCATTTTTAGTAGGCTTATCGTCCATAATGTGGAAGCTATTTACTTTGCCTAGAAAAAGTTAAAACGCTTTCTCTTTTCCATATAGAATGAATACTGATTCACAAGAGATCAAAGATAGGCATTTCCCAGTTTCATATTTCAAATGTTTTTATTATTTAAATTATACACGTCAGAACGCAGCAATATCGTAAAAATAGTTTCTGTTGGCTTGTATTTCTCTTTGTTTCAGATATGTCTGGCTACAATCCTACGTCGAAATTTCGTGTTACGCTTCGCATTATCGACACCCAGTGGCTCTGACCTGTGCATTTTACCACGTCTGATTTCAAATATCGAGGTATTGGGCTAGTAACAATTTTCGATGGCATCACATAGATTTGGTACTGTTGGCTTGAAATCTCGGGAGTTTTGTTTTACTTCCTTGTACAATGACAAGATTATGAAAGACAGAATCTAATATTAACGTAGGAACCGTATCACGTCCGGAACTTGAAATCGCTTCAATTCGTGGGTGCACAATCATGCAAGATAGTCTTCATACTATAGGCTTTCCCCACCTCACTATTTCGCATCCAAGAGAACTGGATTGCAGGACCATAAAACCTTTATAGAAAAGGCTGGCATCCAATAGCTTCAATTTGCTGAAAGCCAGTTTGAGCTTCGAAATCGGTAACTTTGTGGCAGAAATGTTGTTGTTTCCCTGATTTTTAAATTATTTCCATACTCTTCTTGAATAAGGAATCTTATAAGGACAGCGTTGGCTGAGTGGTAAAGCGCTCACCTAATGAATGGGATTCCTGGTTATCCCAGCTTCCAATACATGGGCTTTATCGCAGACAAACACCGTGCACGTGGGTTTTCTCGGGCTTCTCCCGTTCCTTCTTTCTTTCTTCATTCCACCATTTCATTTATAATCATTACCGTCTCACTTAGCCCTAGAGCATAATCATTGGACGTTAAGCTTGAAAACAAGAAAATTAAAAAATCCAAAATGATCAAAAGATTGCGATCTTGGCCAATAATTAGTTTTTGGATCAGGAGCCACAAAATTTTTGAACGGCCCTTAACCCTTGGAGGGCCAAGCTATTTACCACACACGGAGTGCCAAGTGGGGTACAAAATGGACCCCAACGTATTTTTGTTTTAATGTGTTTGGTCGTGAGAATTTTTAAAATATTTTGTAATTATATATATATTACAAAATATTTTAAAGGCTTAAATATAGTATATATAAGGCTTAAATAAAGTTTAATATATATATATATATAACTTTATTTAAGCCTTTTTGTAAGTTTTAAGGAGGAGGATGATGGGTTGACAGAAGTATAAAACACTTCTTTGGCTCTGGTACGTACGACACTAGTGTCATCTTATTTGTAAACACAAAAAGAGAAGAATGCGCATTTGTGTGTTTATTACGAAGTTTACTTGGTATCTTCCTTTTGTTTTTCCGTAAGGTCCTGGTTAGAGTCAGTTTTTGATTCAGAAGTCCTTCCGCCAAATCAAAATCAGAATATATATACGGTTATTCCCCGTCCTGACAGACATATATGCTCTACCAAATCACAAACCAAACGTTTTCCTTGCCCCTTTTCAGATGGTTGTCCTGTTTTTCCCACATATACTTGAAAATTCACTGTATAACAATACCTTACGTTAGCTAACACCCACACTTTTATTCTATACCGTCCAGGTTTAGATTTCATATAAATCCTGAAGGGATATTTACTCTAAATACCGCTAGCTGTACATCTACAGCTCCGTATGGTCCGGGTTCGAAACGCACTGCAGTTTCTTGCAAAATGTTCTCACACGTCCCCTGTAGCAGCCAATTTGTCTGTTCGTTTACTTTCTTTCTTCTCCTGTCAGTTTATCAAAGCGAATAAAGGCAAGAATCAACTTGAATCTAGTTCTTGACATTGTTGCTATATATTTATTTCGACGCATTTCGTCTGTTGTCCACATTTCTTCTATGTCTTCTTGGTTTTCATGTAAAACTCCACTGATCAACAATAAGCCGAAAAAAGCTTGCATTTCCGTCTTATCGGAGGGAACAAATCTTCTTTTCTTGTCAGGATGATTTTTATTCCACTTGCTCACCAACCGTTCACCCTCTTCATTCGTATGCAAGATAATATCATCAACAATGCCATCTGTTATTTGCAGAAGAAAACAGACTTCTATCGATTCAACATTCTGAGATTTCTTAGTGAGACCAGGTGAAGCCGTCAAAATATTAGCAGCAGGAATTCTCGAGGAAGAGGGGGACTTTCTTGCACCACGTGATTTGCCCACGAGGCAGAAAAGTGTCACGGTTGTTACCACTTAAACTGTCATCACTAGAAATGTTGATTTCATCATTTTCATCACTTTGGGGTAGTCACATTCTTCTAAATTCTCAACATAATCTTCTTCAGATGAAGAATCATATGCAAGAAGTTCAGATTCTATGTCTTGATCGATCAGAGGTGCATGGTCCATTCTGGAGCTTTAGCTAGTTGTTACACAATTTTACTCAACTCCAAATGATATTTTCAATGTTTTTCATCATTCTTCTCGGAATTTATTATGTTACGATACGAAACAGTAGTGCCAGGCCAAATGTTAAAGAATGAACATTGCAATAATTTAATTCTTTTCCACGGAGTGCCGAGTGGGGTACATTTTGGACCCCAATCAAAAAATGGCATTTTCAAACAAAAATAACATTTTCTATACAAAAATTATTTAATTTTCTCATTTTTCATTTATTAAAACTCAGCTATAAGAAAAATTGAAAACTAACAGCCATTACTTAGCGAGTTATCGTAGAAAAATATAAGTGGGATACAAATTGTACCCCGCTTGGCTCTCCAAGGGTTAAATCGAGTTTTCGTATTTCCCACGGAATAAGCACATACTGAGTTAACTGATAGTTTGGGTTTGTTACACCATATATAAGGCCTACAAGAAAATTTTTGTTAAAATATATTGGATCTTTTGGACCAATTGGATCAGGAGACAAAATTTTTGAACGGCCCCTAAATCGAGTTTCCGTATTTACTACGGAATAAGCACATCATACTGAGTTAAGTTACAGTTTGGGTTTAGCTACACTATATGTAGTTCTCCAGATATAAGGCTCGTTTTTGTTGGAATATATTGGATCTTTTGGATCAATTGGATCAGGGGCCACAAATTTCTTGAACGACTTCTAAATCGAGTTTTCGTATTTTCTATGGAATAAGCACATCATACTACGTTAATTGATAGTTTGGTATTCGCTACACTATATTTAGCTCTCCAGATATGACATACAAGAAAATTTTTGATTATAATACATAGTATATTGGATCTTTTGATAAAAAAATAAATAAAAATAAAAAAATAATTAATTACAGTGTTGCGCCATACCAGAAACAACCCAACACCATAAGTTTACTATCACAGTATTTTATGGTCAGTATGATGCAATATACTGGAAGCAGTTTTCCTGGGTTGTATAGACACATTTTACTCCGCCATCTGGACAATAAGGCCTGAATCTTGAATCATTTTTCCAAATGATTCATTCATTGCTTCACTTCTCACATCTTATGTTGTTTCAATGGAAACTCATTGGTGTTCCATGAAACTTCTGACAATTTGTGGTCACCAGTTGTATAGTCCGCAGCAAAAAACCTGCAACATGAGCATGTAAGTTTATTCTGAAATGACGAAGTCTTTTGCTCCAAAATAAGTGTGCAGGGGAGGACGCCGAAGTTCCTCGTGTCACTTAGATGTTATGTTGATTCCCTGCGCTGCTGGCGTAGTTTCACAATAAACTTACATGCTCATGTTGCAGGTTTTTTGCTGCGGACTGTACCTGATTAATTCTGATCGTTGTAGTGATCTGCTGTGTTGAGAGAGAAATTTCTTCGGCCTTTCAGCACATGTAGGATTCTCACAAGGCCTCTTCGTATTACGGCCGAGGTTATACAAAACAATTCAAATCCGTGAATTCTGCACTGCACACCATTGTATTCTAAACTACGGGCTGGGTTTCCTGAACCGGTTTTCCCTATACAAACTTACCTACATCACTGAGATTGGTCAATTCCACTCTATGGATGCGAAAACCCAATTACTATTTGATAACTAGTGTAGTGTGAACTCACTGCATTAATACAAAATAAAATTTTTTTCAAGAAAAAATTTATTTTCTTAAGTATACAAAAAATAACATTTGCATATGCTTTGAAAGTATATAAGCGTATCGCTAGTAAATATAAACATATATTCGTTTATTATTCATTTTCTGAATAGAAATTTAATACAGTCTGCAAAATAAAAATAACATTGTAGCATCGAATACAGTATAAAGCTAATGAAACTGAACAAATATTTCAAAATATCATGTAGCTTCTATGCTACAAATAGAAGCTGCATATACAAACTTACTACTACGCAATACTACTTTCAACAAATTATTTTGAGAAAGTACTGTGCTATCACTAAAAATTCAGCAAAAGTGAATATAAAAGACATACTGCATACAATAATAAAAAACAGTATTTCCAAACATACTATATTCATACATTCCCAACATACATTCGTATGAATATTAAATGAACAGTTAGGGTGAAAATTATTATGCATATTTATTGAATGAATACGAACTCGTCTGAAACTTAAAAATAAAGAACACTGTACAGTACTTTTCGTAACGTATATGAGTTTCTTAATTTCAATTTATTTTATTATTATTATTTAATATTATGAAATTTAGAGCATGATTCTTTCTTACCGAGCATCTGTACTTTTAAATGTTGCATATATCTAAACATGTACACCTACCTGAGTACTGAAACGTATGATCAAGAGGTAACAAATGGTTTATTTGTGTCTAAAACGATTGCAATTGACACAAAACTCACTTTATAACATCATGTATATATCTTCTATATACTTACAGTTACTATCAAAACTGAAACTGTTATCATTTGGATGATTTAGAGAGCCTTACGTTGAAAGCTCCTGTACGCTTAACTGCGGATGAACTGAAAGAAATACGAACTCGTTTGACAATTTGAGTTTATCAATTAAGGCCAAAGTTTTAAAATATTAGTGTGCAGTTTGACTTGAGAGCTTTCGAAAGAGAACTATATAATTTTTTTTTAATTTAATTTTATTTATTTATTTATAATTGAACATGACTCTAGATTATTTATGAAAAAATAATTCCAGAGAACGTATGGAACATTCACCTACTATACGTACTTTTAACTTCAAAACAAGTGGCGGCTCCATTGAAAAAAAAAAGATTAAAGAAAGAAAAAAATCCTCAATGCCCCTTTTCTACGAGTCACTTATTCCCTCATTTCTAAGTTGTTTTGTTTCTTAATGCGTTTAGAAATCTGACAACATCCAACAATCACTCTTCTAATGAATACTGGGTTGTCTTTGGCACGGGTATGGAACAATAATTTCGCATTCTGAAAAGGCCAACATGCCGCAAACATAATGAGAAATCTTCAGTTTCAATTGTTAGAACTCTCTTCGAGAGGTATTTTGATAGGAAATTATAAATAAATGTTAGGAACATTAAAACAAAGGACATAAGAATTAAATGAACGAAATATGATGGTCATTAATGCGATCTTACTGGAGTGCTTTCTATAGCTAAAATAGAATCAATAAATCCAGTGAGGCTGTAAGCAGTAATGCAATAAGAAAAATGCCTGGAACTTAATAATATTAAAAAGTCTTTAAAAATTATGGCACTACCAACATATACTAGAAATAATTTATAGGATGAACTTAATCACTATTGTAAGTCAGACATCAGTTTAATTTGGCACACATACGAAGTAAACAGATACATACATACATACGTTGGTTCGTGTAGTGCACTTACTTTTTGCTAAATGATTAGTGGTTAGCGTTTCTGCCTTTTTTGTAGGGAGACCTGGGTGTGATTTTAGATGGGAACTCATATGGATCAGATTCCGTTAAGCTATAGCAAAATCCATGTCTCACACAGCCTTGAAGCTTAAAAAATACCTTAAGTTTCAAACAAATAGAAAGTTCAAGCCATTTGTTTGCAAAATTGAATAGCTGTCCGTGGAGTCAGCGGTGAATTTCATTATTTATCTACTCAAATTGTACGACGAATCAAACTGGAAATTCTAAAAAAATATTAAAAACGTCGGAAAGCTGTTATTGCAATAGTCAATCAGTTTAATGTGGGGCTCGATCATGATCTTCTCTAGGGAATAGAATATAAGTTTTTTATACTAAAGACAGGAACATAAACATTTAGCCAAGAGAAAACCCGTAATTTTACATTCAGTTCGTCTCGATAGGTAAACGAGATTTACTAAATTAGAAAAACAATCTTCGAAAAGCCATCCATACACACACTTTCAAATAAGTCTGCAACAAGTTAAGCAGACACAGTTGCATTTTACTTATTCATAAATGTGAATAAACAGTACAGACTTTTTGAAAGAATAACATAATTTCTTTTGGAAAAAGAGTGTACAAACATCTGTAATTTTCCCTTCTTGCAAGTTTTAACATGATTTTTTTTTTTTTTTTTTTTTTTTTTTTAATTCATACCGTAATAAATATACTATCTTCCAGACACGAACATCTAGCACCTGATAAAACGATGAAGTCTGAGAATTTCAAACACGACCTCCAAAGCTAATTCTGATTTTTTTTTTTTTTTTTTTTTTTTTTAACCATTTTACTTCGATTCTTGTAACACTTCTTTAAATATGTTAAAAATGAAAAGTTATTACGTTACTCAAACTTCTATCTGATCTCTCTCTTAAGCCAGCTAAGTAGCTAACGAATAACTACATACACACATAATCTATATTAAATAAGGGTACACATTTAAAAGGCGTTACATGCGATGTTGTACAAAAACACAAACGGTTCTGGGTTAAATGCGAGAAATCCCTTTTCGATCTCCAGCATAGGTATATGCAACCTCTCATATATACTTAGTGATCAACAGTGGTGTCAAACCCAGAACAAACAAAGAGAGACTTAATAATCGGACGAAAATTGGATAAATTATAAGAACAGGCACATATACACTAAATATATACGGTAAGTACAACAAATAACACTGAAGTTTCTGTGTATACAATACAAATCAGGCACGGTTATCACATTCTGATTAAAGAGTAATAGTTAATACTCTTTTATAAACTACTTTCGAAACAGTTTATATCAGTATCCAATTCAAAGCAAGGGTAAAAGACCCAAAACAATAACAAAACTTCCTTAAACAGATCTAATACTTTGTACCTTTAGATACCAAAAATTTATAAAAAGCACAACCTCAATTTAAACACACCTACAGGATGAAATACAATACTATACTTCAAGGACATTGGTGGAAACACATATAGGAAGACACATCGTATGAATTAATGGATTTGTCCCGAAGTTGGTACACATGAAATAGGTAATAGGAATGGTTCCAACATGACTGTAGTGGGACAGATCAAAGTATTACATATAGTATTTAAAAGCATATAGTGCTAACTTTATAGGAAGTTTGGGAAGGAGTCGGTCGTACAAATGAGTATGCTATAGTATCCCACGCCGGCTGTAGATCTTAGCATAGATGGAGGTGATCGTTACCGACGGATAGGCACCGTTTCTCACCTTCTCGACAGGTTTTCAATTAGATGATATACCAGGCAAGGATACAAGACGTATATCGAGAAGAGCACACCACTCTACCCTGATGTGAAAAAGAGCATCGAGAAGAGCACACCACTCTGCCCTGTTGTGAGAAAGAGCGTTATCCTGATGGTACCGAAAAGTCTGAACATTAAGGTCTGAGGACATGATTGACACGGCCATAGGACACACTAATCACAGTTGGAATATACGCTTATTTTCTTGTATACATGCATATGGATACATACACAGCCGCCATTATGTCTGAGACAGAAACAATGCCACTGCAGTCTCTCCTGACACCTCGAAAGACATTTTCAGAGACGAAAGTGTCAGTGTAATCGTGCGACGAGAGAATATGTCTGCTGTAAGAATACTCTACCTCCCATCGTGCTCAACACCAATGGAACAGTCATGATTCACACGAACGTTATTTTCGTAAAACGGTTACCCACCTTTCGTAGTACTACTATACATAGGGATGGGCAAAACCGTTTTTAGAAAAAACGACATTTCGTTTTTCTCCATAAACAGTTCTTTACCGAAACAGGTTTCTCAAAAATAAATAACTGAAACCAATAAGGTGTATGCCAAATCCGGTTATCTGTTCTGTTCTTTTAGTACTCATTTCCAAACAAGTTAACAAAATAATCAAAAAGATTTTGGTAGAACACTTAACTGGTTTCGAAAAACAGTTTTTTGAAGGATTTAAAAAAAAAGCTGTTTTTGTTTTTTCTAAAAGCCAGTTTTTGTTCCCAATCTACTATACAGGCAGGCTTGAAATTATTTGACTACAAAATTGGCGTTCGCTGAAGTCGTCCTTAAGTTGCAACCACAGACTGTGATATACACACAACCCATTTGTCACGTTGCCTGACTACCTTCACACTACTACCAGCACGATCTAAACAGATACACATACCGTGGTGGAACTTCTGTTAAAATCGGGCAACCTACACTAAGTATTCCTAAATGCGTTTCCACTAGTATATACATACTAATGGAATTTATTACTTTCCATGCACGCACATGAAAATTCAACCAGGTACCAATTTCATGAGCTGCTCACTTAGAAATGAACATTATTTAAGACTAAAACATAACCACACATCATCTTTCGCTTCAGAGTCCGCATGCATTATCCACCATATTTACAAATATGAGCTGAAAATTCTCTTGAGCAAGTTACTGCTTCAGTTTCTTCTTTTGCTTTGATCTGAAATATAAACATTAAAAAATAATAATTTACAGAAATTTGATTAAAATACTTGTTCATGATGTTTGTACACTCCTGTAAAACTGAAGTTCACCTATCATTTATTAGAAGACTGGCTGCTCATTTCTAAGTAGGATTATGCAAAAGAATCTCAAGGTTTTTCATTAGAACTACCACAAATAATTTAAAAAGTTCTCGCACTGACAGAAAAAAAAAAGTTATGGCATTTATTTAGTTAAGAAGCTGCTGGCAATACTTTAATTTTTCAAATCTATGTCGAAACAGGCACTGTGAATCAGTGATATTGTGCTCCCTCTGTTGAAAGAGAACTTTGGACATATGAGTTCTCTTTCATATGTGTTTGTGAACATATGTATTTGCGATAGATAACAAGGTGTCAGCGCGTTTACTTGGGGGTTCTCACGTTTCCTCCTACTATCATTTCACCAATCCTTTCACAACCATTGAATTTATAATTATCATCCGTATTGTCTTGTAGGGCGTAATCATGGTTCGTTAAAACTTGATTTCTAATGGCTCAATCCATCTGAAGTGGTCCAAAAATGGTGAAAATGGTTGCTCGACCATCTCCGAAAATTATAAACATTTGAGTGTGACGAACCGTGTGTATGGGAAGGTCAATAACATCATTCACGTTTTCGTATGTGCAAGTGTTCCTAAATGGCGGCCATCTTTGTTGTCGGTGGAGTGCCAGTTTTTGCACTTGCAAACGTTTACGAAAACAAGTTGCTCAGAATGTACGAATCAGACGAACACTAAACATAAACGAATGCTTACAGAAGAGATGAGGTACACGGAGAATATAAACTTTTGCGTCTAAATAAATATGCAGGGTTCCAAACCAATACGTGAAATAGCCAGAAAAACTACAGAAAAGTAAACTTTTAAAGGGACTGTATTCTGAAATGGCATAAAGTGGGAGATTCATAAGTTTTGTGCTGAATACTATTGCACGTAAAGAGTCTGCAGAAATATCCACAGCTATGATACCACTGGCACCGTAGATTTATGGGGGTCCGAAAGTTGAAGTTTGTGATTTTGATGCCATTTTTGGGGCGTAATATCTCAGGAGGGCAAAGTGCTAAAAATTCCTGCTTATGCTACAAAGTAATTCTGTATGTGAATAAACTATTGCAAAAAAATCATGACTGATATAACATGGATAAAAAAGTGAGGACATGGTAAAAAAGATAAAGCACTTGCGTGACGATGGTCGTAGCCCGGAGAAGTTTAAATGTTTGGATTATGTTTCATGCTAGATCTCAAAAACTATGCATGGTGCAACAATTAGGCCCGCTTTTGTTTGTGTCCAGTTGTGCAAAAGCTTGCGAGTGGTGTTTGTTTTATCTTTCTAGCTCCATGATCATTGCCACGTCTATATGGTAAGGGGGGTTAGCTCCCCCTTGCACCGACGACACCCATTGTCGAACTGGACCGCGACATTAAGGCACTTAATGTATCAGCAAAGTATCATTAAAATCCAATCCCAGTTACGGAAGTTAATATGTTCAAAAGGTTGCGTTATATCTATCCTAACTATATATAAAACTACATGAACTGACATAAAATAAAGGGGTACTTTTGGTTGACGTGAAAAGTTGAAATTTAGCATGATTGTAGCTTTCAAGTACTAACTCACAGGAAAACTGTCAAAAGTTAATATTTTTTAATTTTTAGGGGGTCTAAGGAGGGTTGAAGAAATTCTCTATGTTACTTATGTTATTTAAATGAACTTTTTTTTTTTTTTTTTTTTTTTTTTTTTTTTTTTTTTTTTTTTTTTTTTAATACTTATGGGACATCATCTACACTCCAAAATGTTTAGGTACTTCCGGCAGGATTAGAATGATGAAATTTTGCATGATTGTAGACTTCCGGAACTAACCAACAGGAAGATTGCCAAAATTGAATATTTTTAGCTTTTAAGGTATCTATTGGGAAATGAAGTAATTCCCATGTTATTTAAATGGGTGCTCTCTTGTGACACAAAATCTTATCTTTTAGATAGTTGAAATACGAAAAGAAACTTGAAATTTAGTAAAATTGTAGATTTAGAGGTTCGAGGCCGTAGCCCGAGCAAACGCGAGAGTCTGAGGCGGAGTCCCCAGCTAGCCAAAGACTAGTCTATCCTATATAACGAAACTTTGTGAACATATTAACTTCCGTAACTGCGATTGGATTTTAATGATACTTTGCTGATACATTAAATACCTTAATATCGCGGTTCAGTTCGACGATGGGTGTCGTGGGAGCAAGGGGTAGCTAACTCCCTTACCATATAGACGTGGCAATGATCATGGAGCTAGAAAGATAAAACAAACAAAAGTCGCAAGCTTTTACACAACTGAACACAAACAAAGCGGGCCTAATTGCTGCACCATGCATAGTTTTTGAGATATAGCATGAAACATATCCAAACATTTAATTTTTTCCGCGCTACAACCATCGCCACGCACGTGTATTCTTCGCGTTTTTACTAAGGTCCTCACTTTTTTTATCCATGTAATATCAGTCATGATTTTTTTGCAATAGTTTATTCACATACAGAATTACTTTGTGGCATAAGCAGCAATTTTTAGTACTTTGCCCTCCTGAGATAATACGCCCCAAAAATAGCATCAAAATCACAAACTTCAACTTTCGGACCCCCATAAATCTACGGTGCCAGTAGTATCATAGCTGTGGATATTTCTGCAGACTCTTTACGTGCAATAGTATTCAGCACAAAACTTATGACCCCCCCCCCCCCACACACACACACTTTATGCTATTTCAAAATACAGCCCCTTTAAGTGTAATTTTCTGTAGTTTTCCTGGTTATTTCATGTATTGGTTTGCAACCCTGCATATTTATTTAGACGCAAAAGTTTATATTCTCCGTGTACCTCAGTCTCTCCTGTAAACATATGTTTTTGTTTGGTGTTCGTCTAATTCGTACGTCCTGAGCAACTGTAATTTTCGTAAACGCTTGCAAATGCAAAAATTGGCACTCCACCGACAACAAAGATGGCCTCCATTCAGGAACACTTGTACATACAAAAACATGAATGATGTTATTGACCTTCTCATACACAAGGTTCATCACACTCAAATTTTTATAATTTTCGGAGATGGCTGAGCAACCACCTCTGGACCAATCGTATGGATTGACCCTAATGTATTAACTTACTTTAAGTTATTTATAGATAAACTGTTTCTGAATTGAGAGCTGTAGGTAAGTTTGTAACTCCTCTATTGTATATCTTCCACCTTTCAGATCTTAAAATTCATGAGCCAAGCTGACCATAACTGATCTCTATCGTGCATACTGGATGTCATGTAAGTCATTATGAATTGATTAAATGCAAAAATCACTATACAACTGATAAATATGAAAATTGTTCCCCAGGTAACAAAACAAAAATCTGCCGTTTTTGACGTCCCATTTGATGAAGCGCTCACAGGGAGGAAATGAAATGACCTACACGCCGTGAAAGCGATTTTGGGAGGAGGGAGGTAGTGTGACAATTGATCTGCGCCAATATAGACAAGTTGCACACACACTGTAGTCACACACATCGTCCAGTGTCGAAGAACAGTGGAGGTATAGAAGCAGTTTCTTCGCGGTTGTCTGCTATATGACTTCAATGTGGTACTGTCATCAGTTGCATCAAGTCGTCGAACATCATGCATTTAGGGAAGATGCCGTGAACGAACGCACTGCCAGGCACTGGTGCTAGAAATTCAAGTCGTGATATCTGAGCTTTTGTGATGAACCAACATTGAGCTACTACAGGTTGTAAAACGAGACCGTGAATCCAGCCACAGACGAGGATAGCAGTCAAACGAGTCAGTCGATTTTTGTTCATCCACTCTATAATGCGGACTTTCCTAGTTATTTTCACCTTTTCCCTAAGCTGAAAGAATTTTTGGGTGGTAAACGTTTTGGAAGTGCTGAAGAGTTGGAGAATGTAGTGTTTTCGTATCTTATAAGGGATCGAAAATCTCCAACCTTCGGCCGTGGTTAACTTATCCGGAATTAGGACATGCCCTTCTGGCTAGAGAAGTTTAATTAAGAACAAAGGGTAGAGCAGAACTAAAAAAGCAAAGCGCGCTTATAATAATGTTAACATTATGTTACTGTAAACATTCCGGTGCTGTATATATATATATATATATATATATATATATATATATATATATATATATATACCGTTACTGTAAATTTCAATATATGTAAGGCTCTGGTAACAAGAGAACATATATATTTAACTAAGTGGCGCATGGTCTGAGTATCGACTTCCAATGCAATTTGGGCAATTTGATACTCAAAACATTTCCAGTGTCCATGACAACAGGAACTTACACAGGAATTTATTTCGGGGAGATCCAAATTCAATATGAGGATAAATTAAATTAAAATTTATAAAATCACTCCTAAAATTATGTTAAATTTGCAGAAAAGACGGGTTTTCGGGGGAGGGGTCCGGACCCCTACGACCCACCCTTTGCGTATGTCCCAGCATGATACCCACGCCCTCTAATTGTTCATTCAAATAACTTCTCACTTTACTTACGATGATGACTCAATTGCAGAATATCTTTAGTTCTTTAAACTTGAAAATTCCCGCACGGAGAACGTCGCTAGCCATAAGCTACAGAAGAAACGTTTGTAAATACTATTTGAAATACTAAAGTAATTCCACATCTTAAAAAAAAATAAATAAATAAGTAAATAGATCTATAATCTATTAACCAAAATATAGACGTTTTCTGAAATTTAAGATAGAAACGCTAGCTTAAATTTCATGGAACGTCTATATTTTGGTTAATAGATACTTCCTATTCGACATCTGAAAGTGGTCTGCAAACTTATTGTTTCAAAGATCCCCTCTCAGCCTCTAAAATTCTATATTTTCGTACCACCACAATACCCTAGCTTTAGTCAGTACATCAGCTACATAGTATCTTTTGAATCATCCTCGACAAAAAATTTTATCTAATCTTTCTCTACTACTTAGTGAAAAGTAAAATACATAAGAATGCTTACATGTACTCATCAAACTGGTTTAATGTGTCCTCCGAGAGCTTCCTCTTGAGAACTAGGTTTTCAGTCAGAACTCTGGCATAACGACTTACTTCCTCAAACAATTCCATCGAAAAGCACTGAAAAAAATGCAGATGTGAATAACTGAAGATAAACAAGTGTTACACAAAATAACATCTATACACAGCTGAGGCGGCGTAAACCCAACTAGGGCTGGAGCAAGTGAAATTAATTGAGATCAGCTTGCGAAAGCAATTTGAGCGCACATTACTACTATTTTCCGGCATCCTTATCTTCCGTTACCACTCATTACCACTTGGATGTTAGTAATCAGATTTTGACTGCAGTTATTTTTATGTATATTTTTTACTTTTTGTATTTTCATTTTTATTATTTTTATTTTTTATATTTTTCTGGGGCTTACGCAGCAGCATCATTTCAGATTTTGTCCGATAAAGAGTGCGAGTGGGGGCAGATGCTATATGCTAATTTCACGTTTTTTATTACTATATTAGTATGCAATCAATTGAAAAGTTTGGATCTCTCAAACTTAGGGCGAAACAATTGTTCCCTGCCCTCCCTCAAATGACACTCTTGGACTGATGTGCAGTTATATGCGTTATATGACATTATAATTTCAACTGCTGTACTACTATCTTGCTAGACTGTTGGTAAAAATATTTCTTTTTAATTTCTTTTTTTTATTATTTTTATTTTTAAAGGATTTATGCGCAATACGAGCTGCATAAATTACTATTCAGTATATATTAACACATGAGATGATATTTCCAACTACTGTTGGAAATATCCCATTAGTTTGATTTAGCGTAAACATTCAAAATGAAAGCTTTCGTGGTTTGGTAACTGTGCAAATCTCAATTACATCTTCAAGACCCAAAGTCGATGTTGCTTCATGCTTAATCGAAAGAACAGCCAGTTCTGCAAATCTTTCCTGGCTTATGTGGAACACAAGACGATTTCAGCGACTTCATTTTACTGAAGGACGTTCATACGATGTGACAGATATAAGCAGTGTAATCAAACTTGAAATGCAGTTGCCAAACTCAAGTTCTATTAAAGATATGTATTTCAGAATACTTTGTGGTAGAAGTCCAGCATTTCTTTAGCATTTTGTGCATATATTAGTGAACAAATGATGCCTTTATACAGTAATCCTGATGTAATGCCACACATTGAAGTCACTAGGATACAATAATGTCAAATCAGAATAACACGCTTTCAGCCTATATTCACTTTTATCTGATTGCTGTTGGACGAAGTCGGCAGCGAAATAGAGGAATCCATTTTGGTCTCGCACCTGAAGAAAAACGTCACACATTTGTTATCTTATTTCATCTACAACTTCATCAATAGAGAGCTTCACTTCGGTTTTGTGCAGTCAATGGTTCATTACTTACTTCTTCACCAGGCATGCATCTTCTTCAGCGTACTCCCACTGTCACGTTCAATTCTCTACATTTTACTTCTGCTGTGCTCCGGCATGTTATATTTCCAAGTATCAATTGTACTCACTATGCTTCCCACCTGATTAAGAGCGCAATATAAAGTCACATTTACAAACTGCAGACGTTTTTGGATCTCGTCAATATATTGGAAAACTTCAGACCAGAAATAAAGCACGGCAATGAAATTAAACGAATGGATGTTTAAAACAATAAGACTTGTATCTCCTCGAGTATTTTGTATCTCGTCAATATACTGGAAAACTTCAGACCAGAAATAAAGCACGGCAATGAAGTTAAACGAATGGATGTTTAAAAGAATAAGACTTGTATCTCGTCGAGTATCAATTATTTCAATCGAGGCGTTACGCAGTTCTTCTAGTGCATCTATAACTTTATCCAGTTGACTAAAAAGTATTTTCACAAGTTCTGCTTTTTAATTCACCGTCTTTACATTTCAGATCAATCCTGACGTACTGTTGAAGAATAGTACCCCGAAGAGTAGATCTAGAGAACAAAACGTTCCATTGTTCCAAAGAAAATGACTGCTAGAATGTTGACGTGTGCAACGTGTCTTTCAATACAAAATGTGCATTCCGTATCAAAGTTTGAACTCCAGAATACTAACCGGCCATTGTAGCCTGGTTGTCATGCCTTGCCCTCTGCAATCTTGAATGTCAAGTATAGCTAAAGTTCGTTCAGTATGTCAGCAGAAATGCTATCAAAAACAACGAAATCAATAAATGCGTCCCGATTTCGTACTGAGTTTCGTTATATCTCCACAAATCGAATAACTGGAGACAACTGTTCCACATGATAGCAATCAGAAGTTGAATCAAATATAATACTGATGTATTTCGAACTTTTCATAGCTTCAAGTACGTGCTGGCGAACTTTTTCTCCAGGAAGGTTAATTAGTGGATTTTGAATGCCATGAAAAAAAATGAGACTGTCATGTCCTGTCTTCTTCGTGGATATTGAAGTGATATGAGTTTTCATGAGCGGATCAATTTTCGAAAGAATACTTAATTGGAGCTAAAAGTCCCGTTCGTTGAAAACAGCTTTGCTGGTGTAGAATTTATGGAAGGAAATATAATTTTAAATGTTACGAGGCTGGTCACTTCGGTACCCATAGAATATCCTGAACATATTGTTCAAAAGAATACAGTGATTCGAATTTTCAGTTAGACTCTGTGCTCGCGAAAGGGAAGATTTACTTCTACAAGTAATAGAATGAGTGAGATGAAATGTTCCATCCTTTTAACTGAGTATTTTACTTGTCTTTGCAGTATATCATCGATCAGTTCACATTTGTTAATGCGACGTTCTAGGTATTTCCACTTTCGAAACGCTGACCGATGACTAGAGATGCTTGCGTGGTCCTGAACTCTGGGATTCAACTTTTCCATATTTGAGAAACCATCTGTGCTACAAATACTGCTCCTTTTCATCCTGACATCAGGCAATAAGAAAGATTAACAAAATAATGTTTTCTTCTGTGGGGAGTAACACAACTAAGTTTTGGAAATCATTTGTCCATTTGGCCCAAACCAGTCTTTCAAAAGGGAACGCCCTGAAAGATCTTTTGGAAAATTAGTCTTTATTCTGCAGTTCTGGACTGATCACAACCATTAATTGGCGAATATGAAATCGGGAACTTTCAGCATGCAATGTCATGAAACGCAACATATACAATGTACTGGCTCATGCTAGCTTTCCAGCTAATCGATTGTTTTTCGGTTGCGTAACTTCAAGCAGTTGCAGATCATCTCATCTCCGTTGCTGATAACTTTCTTTGTTTTTTTCTTTCTAAATGTTCCTTTTCATAATCTGAGACATTACCGTAATCATCATTGTCACAGTCACTAACTCTGAGCCATCACCTATGACTAGTCCATCAGATGACAAACGTGTTGTCATTCTTGATCTCTCTTTCTGAATACGGAGGACAGAGAATGGGTGATATTAATAAAAATACGTTACTACTCCTGAGAAGTCTTGCTCGAGAATCGGAGTAACTGTACCTGGAGTAATATTCTCTCAATTTCGTATCAATAAAATGAACCACTACTCAGGTCTGGACTGCTCCAAATTTATGAACGTTTCCTCTGCGTGTAGCAGTGAGTCGTATCAATAAAAGAAGTGATTACTCATTTCTCCCATCCGCCGCGCGGTCATTTCGTTGTGGGTAACCTACGGAGCAGTATTGGAAACGTCATGGAAACGGCAAGCAGCAATGACAGTTTCAATCAAAGTGCATTTGTGGATATTATAAAAAAGTTTCCAGTAATAATTTCAAAGTCACAGTTACCAGAAAGTAAACGAAGGAAAGCCGAAGCTTTGAAGGCACTTACAACATCAAATACATCTACGACTGAGACACAAATCCAAAAGAGAATCTTTAATATTCGAGCGAGAATAAAACAGAAAACTAATTTGAGAAAAAAAAAAAAAAAAAAAGCAATACTGAAATCATGGGAACGAACCTATTGGAGCTGATTGATGTTGATTCGAATCCAGCAATACCAAGAGTAACACGACAAGCGCATATCACGTGTTATGTAAGGTCTTTGTAGATGGTTTGGCTTTAAAAACGAAATCAGGCGCTTGGCCCCTTTGTTTCCTCTTTTTTAAAAAAGTCCAGCTAGTCACGTCATAAAGCACGTCTATCTGATTGCGTTTTCCACACCATATGTGTCGCCTTGAAATAAAATACATTCACACGTATACCCCCTTCCTATCAACGTTGAGCTGAGTTGATTTTAAGTTTAACGTTCCTTTCAGTAGCGAGGCTATATGAGACGGGACCTACTGATTAACGTGTAATCCGAACCACATGAGCTCCCGCCGGGAATCGAGCGCGGGTCTTCCATGCCAAAGGCATGTACGCTAACCGCTTTGGCTCGAAGGAGCTCTTCCTATTAACATATTCGTCTCCAAAATACTAGGTTTCTTCATTGCCACGTATGTATAGTCAAGTGCTCCGATAGCATCCGGAAATGCATATTGTTCTTGTCACTCTGCCTTTGCTGTTTTCATATTATACACACTTGCCGGAAACAATCGTTTCAGATTTCGCAATAATCACATCCATTACACTTGTAGGAGTCATAGACAGTACTTCGAGCCACATCAGAATTTTCTGACACTCCGACCTGGTATCCCGGATCACTTACGTAATACAAGAAAACCCGCATCTTTTCGTCACGTAGTGCGCCACCCTGACTTTCGGTTGATTCTTCTAAAAAATGTTGTGCTAACCACTCTACATTTTCTTTCATGAACCTATAATGCTTTTTTTGTAATCAGCATTTGCAACATTTCTATGCAGCTTATAAGTTTTTCTGCACTGCAAAACAATCACATACTCTGCCATATTTCGCACGGAGTCACCTCCGACTTGAGCTTGCTCCACAAATTTGGAGAAGTTACTTGCATCACAGAGGAGTCTCTGCTTTTTATTGATATCAAACGCGGAGTAGTTACTCGACTCGAGAATAGAGGTGTGGTTGCACCAAAGGTTCACGGCTTCTCCGAGATCAGCCGAGACGAATAGTGCTGTTTTCTTTTTATTAATACTAATGCTAGTACCTACTCCAAAATTGGGAATAATGAGTAACTTCTCCGTTTTATTGATATCACCTAATGTTCCTATTTTCATAATTGTTCTCTGGCATATGGTGGGGCCTATCAAGGCTACCACTCAAGGTACTTTTCAGATAATCTTCCATAAACGTTTTTAAAGTTCATGATATTTTTACTATCAGCTTTTTTTTTTTTTTTTTTTTTGTTTGTTTGTTTTTCTGCTCCACTGGGATAGACGCTTTGATTTAAGTGGCTAAAGAATGATACTTCCATACTACATCTGTATATCGCAAAAGCTAGTAACGCAAAGTGATCTAAAGTCTACAGAATATTTATATCCAACTCTTCTCTGCGTGGAGTCGGAGATGGGACAGGATTGTTCTAGGCGCCACGAGTTACGAACTACACAAAACGGCCAACTTCTCGCCCTCTTGCCGTAGTCTATACATGACCATAGTTACTGAGAATGAGAAATTTTCCATTCAGCAATTACAGCCAAACGAATACGTAAGTCCTGAGACAAGCACAATTTTTGCATTACCGAACACAATCAAGATGCTTGATTAATTAACGAACAATTGATCATTTGCGTTAGCTAGTAACGGGAGACCCTCTGATACCCAGTACTTTAAATTCAAAAACCAGCCTTTTGCCCATTAGAAAATTTGAAAGACAGTGGATTCTCCTTACTATTTTGAAGAGTTATGATACGTATTGGTAGCCTGTCTAGAATTATTCTTATCTCGAGGGTCGAATAAGAATATACAAAGTGTTCCGAGAATAAATCGACAAACTTTGCATACGTATTCAGAATCTTAATACAAGTAAAAAGGTTATCTTCGACTATAGTCAGAAACGCCTAATTACGGACATGAGATCAATTTAGTCAATGGAATTGGCCGTAAGATAGTTACCATAAATTGGATCCATAGGTAAAAAGGCGTTTCTGATCAAAGTTGTAGATAAACTTTTTTTTTTTTTTTCTTGTATTGAAGTCCTGAACACGTTTGCGAAGTTTATCGGTTGTTTTATTTTGTGTAGCTACCCTATGATCATTTAATTAATTGCCTTAAAATGGCCCGATCTGTATAGCTAGGCGTTTCCAATCACAGTTGCATTAAACATTTTACTTGCTTTGAGGTCCTCAGCATTAAGCAAAGTTTGTCGGTGGTTTTATTTAGTATAACCACCCTATGACCAATTCTACTAATTACCTTAAAAAACGGTCCCATCTTCGTAATTAGGCTTTTTTGACCAAAATCGCAAACTCTTTTACTGTAATGACGTCCTGAACACGTATGTGAAGTTTGTCGGTTTATTCCGGAACACCCTGTATTAATTAGTAGTTAAATCAAATATATGCACACTCCTGTAACACTCAAATTTCCCATCCATCTATTCCAGAGCACACGCCTTATCACAGCAGTACATGTGACCATACCTTCCGTATACGTACTGTATCTCCAAAATCCCTTTTCCTAGACTCCTCCATTTCCCTCAGAATGAGTTGGGAAGATCTTAAATTACCACCCTGATCTTAAGCATCTGTAATACCTTATCTCATTATACTTACTGTTCGCCAATTTTTCTCTGTCAACTTTTTTATTATTATTATTATTATCATTTTCTCCCAAGCATGTTTCACTGTTTTAGTATATGTTTTTAAATTACACGAGGAATGATCGAAAAAAGGTTACAAAGCTTATGTGAGAGACATAGCTGGAAGATCAACATAGCTGCTGATAGAGGGCACTTGTCACAAAGTTGATACGGTTTTCCATATTGGTTGCACAGAAATCCGGGTCAAATTCTCGTAGCGATTTTAACATAATCACATGTCGCATAATGGTGGCTAGCCATGTCCTACTTTAAAAAAGGGAAACTGTGGAAGTCACTGTGGGCTAGGACAGGAGTGTAGTGGGGTGCTGCAGTTGTTCCAACGTAAACGATGAATATATTTAACAGTTTTTTTGTGCTGAATGGAGTCTCGCAATATCACCCAGAAGAATCACACCATGGAGAGAACAGACCAAGACATTTTCTTCTGATGGCATCCTACATCGTCAGAAATGTTCTGTAATACCTTTCAGCATTCGCGGTTTCTCCCTGTTTCAAATAATAGATCATCAGCATATCTTATACGTCCCAGAATACAGTGCACAAAACTTTCCTGGACTAAACAACTACTTTTGAATTTCCTGGAGAAGATGCATACTTCCATCCCATTGATGCCTACATCCTTGATGGAATGAACATATGCAATATTGTTTCACCAGTCACTACACGGTGAGGAAAATTGTTCTCCACTCCGTAACGCTGCAAAATATTAGGTGCCGCCGCCATTCTGTTTGCCTTATGGTTCTCGGATAGTACAGGGGGTAGTGTATGATAAATACGAAAAACACAGAATAATGCTGCAAGGTAATAAAACTCTTAAAAGTTAGTGAATAAATATCACTATATAATCCACACAAAAGTTTGCATTGCAACGCAATACTGAGAAACTTGACGAATTTTGAAGCTGCGTATTACAATATTACTTTACTCCTTTGTAATTTACTAGAAACCATAGAAGAAATGTTAAAGCTTCTTACGTTAATATATACGATCATAAACTTACTGGTACTGTAAGAGAGGAGCATTCTTTCTTCCCCATTAACTTTTTCGTTTTCTTTGTTTCTTGTAGGGGTTGAATATTCTCTCCGACATGATTCTCATCTGCAGGAGTTTTCTCTTTTTCCAAATCTTGCTTGTACTTAGCCTCTTCAGATTTTCTATCGCGCTGAGGACAGCTGCAGATCCTTATGTTTAATACTTGTCTGCCACGAACAATTCCGCTGTAAATAATAATAATAATAATAATAATAATAATAATAATAATAATAATAATAATAATAATTTATTGCATACTCGAAATTACAGACAGATCTGCTTACTTGCAATTTCCATAAAAAAAATGCAAATAATGATACATGTACACAAGAGAAAAAAAATCATGCATAAAACAAACATACTCTTATATAAAAGAAAGTAATTCTCTCAGCTGATTATGAAATGATTTTATAACTGTCTTTGTATACTGCTAAAATTATAATCAAAAATATCAATGACATTGGCAAAATCGTTGGCCACTGATAAGATTTTATACAAAGGTACATCATTGAGAAAGTGAATAGGTTTAAATATTTTCGGATTTCTTACATGATAACTGGTTGCATACAGAGTTATTATTGATAACAAATTCAAGTTACCATGAAGAATTGAATGTAGCATTTTAAGATCTAGAATAATCCTTCTTTCAGACAGCCTTAACATACCTAACGACAACCTCACTTCATCCAACGTCATACCTTCATAACACTTAAACTTCCAGCGTAACCAAGCAAGAAAAAGATTTTGAATTGTCTCCAAAGTACTAGATATATAATATATACTTCTATTCCGTGTAACTGAATAATATTTCAAATGACTTCTAACATTGGAATAATAAAGAATAAGGCAGGTTTTGACAGAGTTATAATAATAATAATAATAATAATAATAATAATAATAATAATAATAATAATAATAATAATAATAATAATAATAATAATAATAATAATAATAGAATACTAGAGACAAAGTCCAGTCTGTGTTACGTCAGCCATATACAGTAGAATAGAGGTTTGCACGGGCTTGGGCCGAGCCCGCGAGCTTAAGTCTGACCTGGGCCGCGGGCCGTACTCGGACCTACAAAGCATATATCACTTCGGGCCGGGCTGTCATTTTTTAAATATATAACCATATTTCTCGGGTCTAACTTTGTAAATATACTGTATAACGATATTTATTGGACCGTTCTTTCTGGAGAACTTTTAAAGCACAACTGCAAAATTAAACCTCAAATTGCTGTAAATAAAAATAAAATTTTTCGTTAATTATATATTAAGTTTCTGTAATTCGGGCTTAATTCGGATTCATTTGATTATCACGCGAGCACAGGCTGGACTCCAGCCAAAATGCTAAAATGAATTTCGGACTCGGATCGGGTCTCACATATAAGTTCAGGCCCGAGCTAAAAATTCCGGCCCGTGCAGATCTCTAAATATTATGACTATCGAGGACGTGATCATGCCAACATTGAAGTATATTATCAAGAAAGAGCGAACACAATGCACTCCAACCTTCATTCTAAACATTATTGCAGAGAAATCTATAGAAATTACAGCTGTGTTGAGTTCATCTTGGCCTGATATTCTGTATTTCTCAAAACACACTAATTGTGAAATGTACACTGCGCCGACAATTGCGTCTGACACCGATATTTCACATTTGAATTGTACCATGAAAGAGTACAGATGTCACACAAAAGATATTTCGAAAACAGTTATGTGAGCTCGTCGGAACAATGGTTCGGAGAAAAAGGAACAAACGTTTGGGACTCAGCCTTTCTGAGAAACCTTGGTTTTATCTATTTATATTTGATTTTATACCTCTAGACATCTAGGCAATAAAATAAGGGGAGCATTAAAAATAGTGAGCAGAGGCAAATAATCGCTTCGGACTCAGCGCAGATAGACTTGCAATAGAATGACCCCAAGGTCATGCCCAGCAGATATTAGAACCAATCATGAAGGAGGGAACTACGAAGGTGATTCAGAAGGCAATGCCTCCAAGGTGATACCTTTATTTGTGTTTGACAGATAGCACCGATACAGCTATCAGTGGAAAGTTTGCAATGTCAGCCACAAATGGTGACATCATTTTTCAACATACCATTACAGGCAACACACTTGAGCCAACGCGAAACACGGTTTTTCATACGGTCGGCGAAGAATTTTGGCGGCTGTTGGCAACACCATTGCCGAACTGCTGCTTCCACCTCCGCGTCACAAGTGTAGCGTTAGCCCTTAAAGTGATCCGTAAGTTTGGGGAAGAGTCAAAAGTCACAAGGTGCAAGATCCGGACTATAGACAGGATGAGGCAGAATATCAACAACTTTGCCAGCAGATGGGACCACTTTGAAATTTTTTTTCCCGAGGAAAGGACGTGTGGTGGTACTCTATCGACTGACGCTTCGTTTCCGGGTCGTAATGATCTATCCACGACTTGTAGCCGGCGATGAAATGTTCCTGGGCGCACAACCTTTCGCAGTCAGAAATTCAATGACAGTCCGCTGTTTCAATCGGACGTCACCACTGAATGTCATGGATTGCTCCATTACTCAGGAACGAGAAGAAATAGGTAGGTGAAACAAGTGACATTCTATAGCTTAAATATAAGTGCATTAACGATAAACAGTTCAGAATGTCTGCAGTACTACTGGCCAAGTGGTAGGCTTAGAGGCATTACTGTCTGAATCACCCTCGTATATCGCACCGGAAACTCTTAAAATTACACTAAATAAAGTGGTATACTGAATTACTTTTAATTTCTCAAATAAGCATCCCAAAAGCAAATCCTTTCTGCCTCTCCCGCATTCTTTATTTATTGATTTCCCAACGCGATTTTTTCTTTTATTTCCTTTCTTTTCTTTTCTTCTTTTTTTTTTCATTTTTAAATAACTTTTTCATTGACTTATCTACAGCAATACTTTCATTTAAGTTTCGAAATCACGAAGAGATTTCTTTAGTTCTTGGAGAAGAAATTATAGTCTCGGGGACAGATTACGCGAATAAGATGAATGTGGAAGTAATTCCCGGTACAGATCTTTTTAAATTTCCTTCGTTCAGTGAGCAGTATGTAATTTAGCATTATCATATTGTAGCAGTGATAGGGAATGGAGCTTTCCATGCCAATTTTTTTACAGGCATTTGTCGCAGGGGAACGGAGAAAAGACCAGGATAATAATTGGCATTGATTGTGGTTCCCTTCGGTAAATCACTAAAATTACTCCATCAGCTACTGAATTTAATTAGATCAAGGATGTTTAATGAAATTATATCACGCTGCCTGTGTTCAAGGCAGTCGTTAGTTTGCACGCAGGTACCCTGTACATCTAATCGAAATGAAATGACAGTTTAAAGTTTTATTTCGAAATAATAATAATAATAATAATAATAATAATAATAATAATAATAATAATAATAATAATAACTAAAGCTTATGTAGATAAAAAGTATGAGAATATAGTGAAGTAACTTTAAATAAAGTCTATGCTTTCAATTGTGAAATGTACTGTATGTTATATTAGTAAGTATATTAATAAAAATTAGTGAAAATGTCCAGCCTTAATTTTGGCACTCCAGAGGAAATTGTCTGTTGGCTACATTCTTGTTACATTACTGTATAAATGAGACCAGTGTGTGCTGAACTCGTCTTAAACATTCAAACAATTAAAAATAAAAATTTAAACAAATTACTTGCTCCTTGGATTACTTACGTATTAATGAAGTTTCACCTACAAGAGTAGTCAAAATTAAAACAAAATATACTAATTGTTCTTGAACTCAGTTTTAAAAGCAATTATTCACAAAATCAACAAACCCGCGAGAAGTTTTACTGAAACACTGATTCAGATTACTGTATGATCGAAATATGACAATGTAACTTTTGTAGAAGGTGTGTTGAAAAAACTGGCACTGCCATCTCGTAGCTCATTATAGTAACCTTTCGCGTCACATCTGGGAGCGGGAATAGACGACGTATTTGCACAAACTATTCGAGGTTTCGTAATCACAACGTGCTCAGTTCAGTTTCAGCAAATAGTGCAAGTGCACATGTGTGCTCGCTGTCTCAAAACTGCCAACATGCCTGATTACCAAGATCAGCGTTATCTTGTTCAAGGGCCTATTCCGTTTGCCATAAGGACCAGACTGTGTCATGTGATCAGGTTAAAAGTCACGTTACGTGCTAAATCGAGTCTGGAGATTCCAAATCCAGATATTTCGAACACGTAACCTCCGCGTGGCGCGCCCTAGGTAATTCCCAGAAGGTGCATATAGTTTATCATTATTATTGATTTTACTCAAACAACTTACCTTTTGACAATGTTCTATCCGTATTTACGTTACGTGCTATACATAGCTTTTAAGCTCTTCATTATGTCTTTTGCAATAAGGTTTCAATTAGTCATCTCCTTATTATAGTTTTTGAGATATGTGGACGACTTCATTTTTCTTCATTGATTTTTACATTGACATTAATGTTAATGTTTCGTAATTTCTCACTATGTTCCATCCATTTTAGGACAATTTGATTTTGGAATATATAATCTACATAGTCTCTTCTACATTTGCACTGCATTTCAGCCGCTCCCCAAAAGTCTTTTCACATCACTGCAACCGGATAGGTCCTTCTTCTACATTTGAACTGAGTTTCAGCGATCTCTCTCTTCTGGTTTTTGAGATAAGTGGAGGAATTATTTGTTTTTCATTATTCTTCCATTGATATTAATAATAATATTTTGTGATTTTTGACTATGTTCCATCCATTTTAGGACTATTTGTTTTTGAAATATATAATCTACATAGTCTACATTTGCACTGCATTTCAGCCGTTCTCAAAGTCTGTTCACATCACTGCAACCGGATAGGTCCTTTTGTATGCTCTTCAATAATAATATAGAAAATAAAACCTCTTCGACAAAATCATGAAAACTTTTGGTGAGTCTACGATATATCGTTTTTGAAAGCATAAAATATTTCAAAATGGCCGTGGAAGTTGTGAGCTGCAGGCAGGCGAAGTCGCATTCGTTTCAGCATTAACGTAAGAAGCACTAATAATGCAACTATCATTATCAGCACTGACTTACATCTCACCCTCCGTCAGATTGCACAGATATGGAAGATACCAACAGGAAACATTCGTACGATTCTGTATAACCATTAGCACATGCCTATATAGTGCGCAATGTATGTTCAAGTAGTGACTGAGCTTCGTAACACAAGACGCAATCTTTACGGTATCACCTCATCTCCCTTGCGATTATGTTCTGTACCCTACGACTAAGAGAACTCTAGGAACTTAAGTTTGGACACTGAAATCTTTCGAGGTGAGTCTGAAGTAACTAGCGAACAATAGTTTCATTCAAGTATTCTAGGAGTGACAATGGAGGTGGAACAAGCTCACTGCATTGACTGGGGAGTAGTTCGAAGGGAAGAAAGAATATACATATTTAAGTAACATGTAATGACAATTTGGTAATAATATAGCCAGTCTGTTGAAAATCCCTGATGCTTCCTCACATATCGCAAAATACATGTATGCATTAAATTTATATAGTGAACAAAGATATTACTTACTTATCTTCCAATTGAAATACAACTGCAACTGCCCTCCTGTTCATCCCGCCTGGGCAACTTGTTTGGCAGGTAAACTTGTATTGGTATCTTACATATTGTGTACCAGGATGTGGGATTTGTAAAGGCATAACGACACTCAGTCGTTCTGTTCCTTGGTCCTTGCAATATTTAGCACCAGAATTATTGCACTGCAAAACATGTTCAGCATGTTCTTCTTCTGTAATGAAAAATATAAGAAACTCCTTTTTCAGGTTTTATTTAATAATGTTACAATTGCTATTTTATTTTAAAATATCGTTAAATCCTATTATGTAGAGCAATGTTTTGCAATCCTCGGCCCGCGGAGCGGTACCGGTCCACGAAATATTTACCGGCTTGGCTAGTTTAACTATTATGTTTCCTATCTTAAAAATATATCGGTTTGCTTGTAATACAATGAAAGTAAAGGGACAATAGCCACTTACACGCATTTTGTTTTTCTGAAAAAGTCCTCAAATGTAAAAAGATGTTCGTATAGATTTAATAAGATATCCCTGACTTTGGTTCATTATTATTCACTCTTACGACCAGAAACTAAAGGCCAGGAATAATCATGTCAAAGGTGCTCCGCACGTAGGAAGTTTCATGAGGTGATTGATCTATAAATTCTCCGTTAATTTTTATCTTTGAATGTTTATTGTTGGGGAATACCTTTCATTCTGGAATTGAGGGAGCTGCGGTATAGGTCTTGCTCTTCCACCTCTCTCTCTAAAATCATGAGCGCCGGTACAATCCACCTCAGAATCATAGGTATTTAGATAGAGAGTGTACTAGTTCCTCTAATATTTCTTTAAGCACCTTTGATATCTCTCATATAGTTTTCGAGCTAGGCAACCTCAAAGTTCCAAGTTTCTCGATTTCGGCATCTCATAACTTTAAAACAAAGCGTTTTTCGCCCTATGTTAATATGAACTTTTTTATTGTTTAGGTGTGAGGATTTCACCAGTGGATTTTGGCTACATAATAAATGAGCACTTGTACATATATAAAATAACCTACGTTACAAATACAGTGTAGTTCACGAAATATGCATGCAATCATGCTGTTAAATGTGTTAAAATGGAACTAACAATAAAATTAGACAGAGCATTTTCAAACATGCAGCAAAGTTATGACTGATGTTTTAAGGTGAAATAGTGAACATTGAAAGTGTACTTTACCTTTCAGGAATTCCTTTTCAGAACTTATTGTTGTGATATTTACAGTTTACAAACTCCTAAGTATTTTAAAACACACACACACACATTATGAAATTAAAATGTACACAGTGATATGAGAACACGATTTCTAGTTTTTTTTTCTTCATGATTTTATTTTAAAGTATCTTTACTTTACAAGAAATCATACGAGCCACAATTTTCTACATGTTTCCACTATATAAAAGTGTTTGAAAACTTACTCCGTAATTAGTCTTACAGTATATCACAAGATATTTCTCTACATTTTTTGGTGTCAATTTGTGACGTTTGTCCGTTAGAATACGTTTGTAGCCAGAAAATGATATTTCAACGTCAACAGATGTTACCGGACAAATATTTATAGACAGAAGCAAGTTTAGTATGTACACTTTCTGGGAGGCTGGAATCTAACTATTGAAGGTACTTCCATATGACTTCAATTGTTTGTAGTTGGAGTTTCTGGCAAGAACCTCTCTCAATTTCTTTTATGCAGAGCGCCTAAGCTCACTAGGAATTGACAGCTTGTGCTGAACTAGAGCTTACGAAGTATTCCCCGCGTCTCTAGTTTTTGAATTGATGTCGACACGATATTGAAATGGGTCTTTATCATTACCAGATTTCTCTTAACAACTTGAAAGCTTCTTTCTTCTGCTGAAAGACTTTCTCATCAGAGGAGTCAAATTCTTGCACAACACTTTTTGCTTAATCAAAATGTTCGCAATAAAACATTGAAGCCTTAAGTCAAGTTCCCCAGCGAGTAAGAATGGCTTCAGGATGAAGAAGAAATGCTTCTCGATATGCTTGTATACGGAAGGGTACTTTCACAGTTTCTTTGCATTTGATATTAAAGAATTGACGTCCGGAAACAGAGATCGAATTTCTTCTGTTACCCTACGAAGTCTATGAGTCCAAGCAAGTAATGTGGATCATCTGGGGATAAAAGAACTTTCAATGCTGTTCCCGTCTTCGGCATGTAACTTGCAGCATCTGACAAGACAAGAATCTTTTCGTCCTTATCGCCTGTTGGCCAAAAATATCTGCAGACTGATTGATAAAACGAGCTTTTTTTGTGTGGTTTACCATATCTACAACTTTTAACGCGTAAGATAAGACGTACCGGGCTCATCTTCGCAGAGCTTCCTAACGACCATGTTTGCAACATATTGACCGCAAGCGTCTGTGGTTTTACCCATAGCCTCCCACATAAGCAATCGTCCAATTCCTTCTGAATCTCTTCGAAGCATTTACGGGGTTAACTCTTGCGGAATGCTCTGTTTACAATATTTCCGTAGAAAACCACAAAGATGTACATTACTTAATTTATTCCATGGACGTTCGAAGTTACCATTACATGGCATGAATCATGTACAAATTGATCTCGATCACTTGAGCGTATTTGCAACGTTAACAACGTTTGTTTACTAGACATTTGTCTACCAGCTGCGTCGATATGTGCCTTTGTGTTGGACTGCTGGACTAGTTGATACTTTTTTCACACACAACTTGCTTCTTACATAGTTGAAAAAAAAAAGTGGTGTGTAGCTTGCATCGTTTTGAATCTACTACTTAAGCAGTGAGATTCTTGACGATTTTTCTTTCGGCATTTTTCACACCCACTCAAGAAAATAGTCCCGCACATGCTACATTCTCTAAACCACAGTTTGGGCTGAAATGCAGCATCTTTTAAGCAAGTCATTTCCAACTTCTGAAAGCGTGAGGAGTTCGCTTTTATTGCAACACTACGTTTGCTGCCTTCTCCTTGCTCTGTGTGAAGGACTTACTGAGTACCTGAGCAGGAAACAGTGACGTCATGGAGCATCCCGTTGGAAATGACTGTTCTAGCGAATATAAAAATGGATTTTCTCAAATGAATCTCACAGTAATTTCATGCTGATCACCTCTGTTTGTACGGACATGTGCAGTTGTTCATCAGGATAGTAGGGCCGTCCCTCTCATAGTTTAACCCTTAACAATTACGTGGATTGATCCGTCGAGTGCTCTGAAATCTGCATTTGATACCAAAAGCAAAAAGCAATCTAGGGGCAATTAGGGTATGTCGGAAGATGTGTTAAAAGTGTAAAAATTATAATAATAACAAATTAATGGGAAATATTGACATCTTTTTTCCTTATGTATAAACCTTTCCATTGCTGAGAATTTATGTAACTAAAGCATTATACATGTGTGTTAGTAGTAGTGACCATTTTAATTTAGTGACAAATAATTACGTACTTACGTAACAAACATAATACGTACTTTTTCTTATGTCCTCATTTTCATGGTTAGGGCATCTTCTAACATAATCAGCTCTGAACTGTTCTTGACAATAAACTAGAAAAGCCCTGATTTTGAAGTGACTGACATCGATCAATCCATTCCACATAAAATCCAATGGTATAACTTGATTCATTGTGACAAATACTTTGTTCAACAAACTGGAATACTAAATAATAATAATATATTAAATACAATACAGTAACATTAACAAACATTTCATACTAACAATTAAAACTAATTTTAATAACTTTCGTTTCATTTTTCTTAAGCCTATATTTCAAATGCTTCCCGCGAGCACTTTTGTCAGGGCTTCGGTTTATGACTCTTCTAAGCAGATCTTCACATAGTTTTTGTAACAATAGTGGTGTGTGTATATATATATTTTTTAATCTTTAAAATAATAATAAAGTTGAATTGAGCTGATTTTGAGTTTAACATTCCGTTCAGCAGCGTGGCTATATGAGACGTAAACCTAATATTTAATGTGAAATCCGAACCACATGAGTTCCCACCAAAATAATAATAATAAAAAAAAATAATGTGTGCGTCTGTCGTAAGTTTTTCGCATGGAGAAGATTTATCTAGAGCCACCAAATTTTGTATTCAAATAATTTCCACCAGATCTTATCGTCTATGAAGCCCTTTTTTCGAATTTTGACACGATGTGGGGAGAGGGGATTACGGAGTGTTACAATGCATACATAAAAGGAGATGAAAAATACCCGGGACGCCGGATATTACAGTAAAATTCATAGTTTTCGGGGTCGCTGAGATGAATAACAACATTCACGACGTGGCTCAAGTCCAATTTTAGCCTCCATCATCATGGGGGGGAGGGGGGGAGACATGAAAAATAAATGTCCAAAATAACAAATATTTGTGTCAAATCCAGATGCTCGGGGTTTCTGTGGTTCGATACCCGCTCAAGTAAGTTTGTGGTGGACAATGTGTCCCTGCGTTTTCTCGGGGTACTCCCATTTCCTTCCACATTCTCATTCTACCTCCATCATCATTTATTTACGTTAATCATCGTCTCCCTTCGCCTAACGGGCATAATCGTAGAGATTAAACTGTAATACTTCTTTTCTTTTTCTTTATATATATATATATATATATATATATATATATATATATATATACAGATAGATAGATAGATAGATATACTGCATAAACTTTATCCTTTCCGTGCGAAGAACGGTCATTTCAACTAGTATAGTACAATTTACTTAGTGTACTAACAACTAAATCAAAAGTTTTTTTTCTTCTTCAATATTTCGCAAACCTCATTATTTGCTTATTCACGTAGACAATGTTTGCCGGATTACTTTTTGTGCCGCTTGATATTCATGGTTTACTTCTTGTTTGAGAAAAAATGACTTCTGCACTCAAGGTTGGTTAGGATTAGGATTTAGATTTCTGGGCTTTCGGCATCTAAGGCCATTTAACCCGTCACGTATGAGGGACGACATCCCTCGGTGAGCACACTATCCGGGGAGAGGGAAGGAAGGAAGCGGCCTGGGACTTATAAATGAGGTACCACCTCGGGATATGAATGAGGAAAACCCAGAAGAACCTCATTCAGGATGGCTGGCCTGATAAAGTTTTTACACTTTTCCAACCGAGTGACTTAACCGGGAATCGAATCCGGGACCGCTCGCACCGTAGGCGGCAGCGGTAGCGACTACGCTACACGGGGCCCACTGTACTTAAGGTTGAATTGAAATAGGTTAGTATCCCTTTTTTTCCTTTTCTGAGAATTAGAAAACTATGCACAAAACAGCTTATGATGAGTAAAAGGTGTCTGTAAATGTGTTTTGTGAAACAACACTGTTTCCAAGTTTACACACTAAATTAAAAGGATATTTTGTGTAGTGTACTAACTAGCACCATACTGCCCCTTGACGAATCACACAGATAACAATACAAGAATTAGAGCGTTAATATGCATACATTGATGGAAGAACAAATAAAGATGTTGGGGAGGAGCAGTTCGGGTTCAGAAGAGGCAAGGGCACAAGAGATGCTATTGGATTATTAAGGGCGATCGGTGAAAGATTTATAGAAAAAGGGAAAGAGGTGTATGTTGTATTTATTGATCTAGAAAAGGCTTTTGACCGCGTGAATTGGGAATTGTTGTTGGGAGTTCTAACGAAGATAGGGTTGGAATGGAAAGATAGAAGACTCATAAGAAACTTATACATGAACCAACAAGTAAGTGTTAGGATAGGGGAAGAACTGACGGAAGAGAGTACAATTGGAAGGGGAGTTCGACAAGGATGCTGCCTCTCGCCAACACTATTTAATGTCTATCTAGAAGAGATAGTGAAAAAGAGCCTACATCATGATGATGGCATTTCGGTAGGAGGTAGAATGATTAGATGCATAAGATTTGCAGACGATATGGCGCTTCTTGCAGAATCTGAAAAGAAAATCAACAAAATGTTAGAAAAAATGAGAAAGGGCTTTGAAGAATATGGGATGAAAATAAATGTTAGAAAGACAAAAGCCATGGTGATTGGAACGAAGGGGTCTGTGTCAAATATAAAAGTAGAAGGGGAGAAAATAGAACAAGTGAATAGTTTTCGGTACCTGGGTAGTATTCTTAGTAATGACATGAAATGCGAACGCGAAATAAAAGCAAGGATAGGAATGGCGAAAGAAGCCTTTAGGAGGAAGAAAAGTCTGTTTAGTGGGACTTTGAATAAAGAGTTGAGAAAAAGACTCATAAAATGCTTCGTGTGGAGTGTTGTACTGTATGGGGCGGAAACGTGGACATTACGTCAAGGTGACGAAAATCGACTGGAAGCCTTCGAAATGTGGGTGTGGAGAAGAATGGAAAGAATTAGTTGGGTAGAGCGGAAAACGAATGAGAGAGTGTTAGAAATCGTGGGTGAGAAAAGAACACTTTTAGATATTATTACGAAGAGGAAAAGAAACTGGTTGGGACATTGCCTAAGAAGAGATTGTATCATGAGGAACGTCCTAGAGGGTATGGTGGGGGGAAAGAGACTACAATTAATGGATGATATTAAAACAGAAAGATCATACGCGAAGACGAAAAGGTTAGCGGAGGACCGTGGAGCATGGAAGCTTCTCAGCTGCGGCAAGTGACCTGCCAATAAAGGCAGAATACCTATGATGATGATATATAAACTATTTAATTAATGTTTTTGAGACTGTCTTCGTTTTTGCTCAGTTCGTCATATCTATTACATAAAATGTTAAAGTCTTCATATTGCTCTCCACACTCACATTAATTATTTATAATAAAAAGGAAATTTTATTTATCTTATTTATCCATTTACAAATCTTATTTTATAAAAAATAAGGAAGCTAAATTAAATCAAGGCAATGTAACAGTGGACAAACAATGAGATCATTAAATATGAGAAAAAGAAGAATTAATATTTTAAAGTATGTATTAAGTCTCAAAAATGGACCGCAACATTCAATCCAGAGAAGTTTTTATACATTAAAAAAAGGAACATTATTTTACTTGTTTATTTTCGTGTTTCGTTCTGCTGTTTGTTTGTAATTAAATGCTCCTATTTAAAACTCAGGCAATATGAGATTGGATCTACAATTTCACGTGGATTAGAATCACGTATTCTCTTTTTTCCACCGGAGATGGGAAATAGAGACATGTATATAAGATGCGCATGTGCACGTCATTTCCGTGTTATTGCTCACGTGAACTCGATCACTCGTTTAGTGTTTATCTTCACTTTTCAGTATGAAGGTGTGACAGAGTGAGCTTACAATTTAACGTGGGTTCTGCAGCACTTCCATGTACTTCCAAATGTAATTCTATTTAGTAATGAGAAAACTAAGAAATGAGTACTGAAATCTGGAATTGTATTGAGCTTCTATACATATGAGAACTATCTACCTATCAAATACAATATTCCCAAAATGTGGTGCCATTTGCTCCCTCAAAACTGTTCAACTTGTTTAAACGTAGAAGAATAGTAACGATTTCTAAATTAGAATAATAAAATCATTTACCTTGGATGCGATGAATTATTTACTTTCCCTACTATATTTCGTTCCACTGGAAAAATCTTCAGGTATTTGTATTCAGAATAACAAGTTGACTGTTTGTTTCACATCCTGCAGTCTCTTCTATACTACAGAAAACTAAAATCCATTTCAGCAGCACTTAAGAGGCCTCATCCCAGCGAAATTAAAATACCGCTAATTTTACAGTAATTATGTGATATCTTCAAATAGATAAAAGATAATCGAAATGTGGAAGAAGAGCGCCCTAGACAATATCATTTAACATGTCAATATCAATACCGTTATCACGACTCACTTATCTGCTTTGAATTGCCAGCCATTTTGAAAATCGGCATTTATTTTCGCGTTTCTAAACGGCTGAAAACGGAAAGCCACTAGGTGACTTGTGATAACGGTGGTACCTCACGCAAATAAATATTGTCTAGGGCGCTCTTGTTCCACATTTCAATTATCTTTCATCTATTTGAAGATATCACATAATTACTGTAAAATTAGCGGTATTTTAATTTTGTCGGGATGAGGCCTCTTAACGAAGGAAGAAAGTAATATCAAGAAACTTGCAAGAACATAACTATTAAGCAATTTTCGGCAGACTGCGATACTACAATGTATACAAAATTTGTGTTGCCAAACGTAGTTAGTGACTGAAATTATCACTATTGAATGGTAAAAATTAACTAAATTTCTTCAAATATTTGTTATTCAATTAAGACGATTAGAATTAATAGTTTGATGGTTATTCCCATATTATAGAATAATCCCATTCTTTATTAAGACCACCTTTGTTCACATTTAATTTTGGATCGTTGGCCTTAATAAAATAAGATTCGTGAATTATTCTTCCAAAAAACGAGGACTTTCTGAAAATGTTTCCTGTCAAATGAAATAGGAAACAAACTACAGCAAGAAAAGGAAATAATTCATAGATTTCAAGATAAATTGTTGTGTTAATATTCAACTCATATTTATTTTACTTTATTTTCTATAAACAATCAAGGACTGAAAATGAAATAACGTTGTGGAATTGTGCGTTTCTAAATCATTTTTAGCAAATTAACTTACCTGCAACGATTTTGTACTAGCACCAAATCCAGATAAACTCAAACGGAAGTCGTAGGGACCTTCCCAAGTATCAATGCATGGGAGAGTTTCCATTGATCCGTAGTTTGAATCTGGCATTTGTCTTTCAGGCACCTCATTCACTGGTATAAGAGCAACAGAATTTGCATCTACGCCAGGCCACAAGGGATCGGCACTTTGACTATTCATGCCTTTGCCATTTACAAGAAATGCGTATTCTGCAGGTACATAAGCCTAAAAATAATGAGAAAGAATTCTTCATTTACTTTATTTTACATAATATAATCATTCATAATCATACGAAATCGTTGATCAAAGCTTTAAAAGAACATCACAAAAGCTTAAAATGTATTAACTCTTTATGTTGCAGAGTGCACCTTCTTTCCGCTTTTCTTTTATTTTCACTTTTCTTGCCATGTTCTCCGAATGAGAAATACGATGGACAACTATAACCATATACACACCAGGGTGAATTGATTTAAATCAGTCTGATTTAAATCACGATTTAAATCACTTGATTTTTTAAATAAAAATCGTTGATTTAAATCAAATTCCGAAATAATTTAAAGTGAAAACAAGTAAATTCCCGTTTCTGTTCTGTTATTTCGATTATGGAAGATGATAATCATAATACAATGAGAATAAAATGTACAATATGTACAGCATATGAAAACAAGTGTCATGCAGAGGATGATTAGGGAAAATCCCGTTTTGAACGGGTAACAGGGCAATCCTGTTTTCTTCTCTTCATAACATAGGGTTTATATTGTAAATCGTTAACTATTCCAACGGGGAAATCACCATCGACATTTAAGACGAAGATTCTTTTGTGTGCGCGTCTATATATTTGTTCCCAGATAATAGGGTGTATTTAGAAGTGTCCTATTCCCTCTCCGAATTTTTTTTAGATTTTATAACGGCAAAATTCATGTATTTCATGCCTCAAGCTAGTTACAATTTCCTTTAAAATATGCCCCTGCCAAATATAAGTAACTTTTGTGGGGGGAAAAAGTGTCACTTTGATAAGCGTTCCTGTACTTTTTCCTTAACGCTTAACCTTTTAAATTATATCACCTATTTTTAGGTGATAGGATAAAATCTCCATTATTCGATTAAAATAGTACCAATAAAGCTTTTTACTTCGTTTTTTCAGGACTAAAGGCATTGTAGAGCACGTTACATATGCTTTCATGCCTCTCTGCGTCGAGACATGGGATGTGGTGACGTCATAAATTAAAAAAAAAATATTTTTGTTGTGCCTATTTTTACTATTTTTTGGCGGGCCTAAATTTTGCATTCAGAAGACTGAAATTCTGCACACTCGTTCAGTGCACCCTTAGTATTTTTCAGATGATTTCAGATTTCTGCGTGAAAGCAGGGGGGGGGGGGGAGCAGAGAGTCAAAAATGTAAAAAAAAAAATGGATATTTTTAACAAAAAATAGCTTTCTTCGCGATTTTCCCGCCTAAGATCTAGACATGTGAATGGTACCATCTGGAAGGCTGTTCTATTCTGAAGAGAATGATGTACGAACCATGATCTTCGGATAAATAGGGATGTCTCAGGAAACTGTTACCTGAAATCCTGTTTTATACGGGAATCTGGGGTATTTGGGGATGATATTTTTCGCGGGCTTACTTTTGCATCTAGAAGTTTGAAATTTTGGACACTCCCTCACTGCACCCCTTAGTATTTTTCAGATTTGTTTCAGATCTTTGCCTTTAAACAGAGGCGGTACAGAGGGGTAAAAAGTAAAAAAAAAGGGATATTTCTTAACAGAAAATTCCTTTTTTCGTGATTTCCCAGCGCCAGATAGCCTGAACGATGAAGACATTTGAATGCTACCGTTTGAAACTCTGTTTTATTCTGAAGAGAATAATGTACAAATCATGATTCTAGGATAAATAGGGATGTCTGAGGAAATTTTTATATTACATCCGGGTCATCTGGGGTATTGTGGGGATGTTTGTAGCTCATTGTTAAATATTTTTCCTGCCCTTACTATTCAAGATAGAAGCTTGAAATTTTGTACAAATATTTAGTACACCCTTAGTATTTCCCAGTTGATTTTGAGATCTGTGCGTTAACATAGGGGAGTCGAGAGGGGATCAAAATTTGGAAAAAAAAAATCAGAAAAAACCGACTTCTCTCAAATTTTTTTGCTTCAGGGACATGATAGGCAAAACGTGAATGTTACCGTTTTAAAGGCTGTTCTATTCTGAAGAGAAGGAGGTATGAACCATGATCCTAGGATAAATAGGGATGATGCTTGACTGAAAGTCTATAATTTACCAAAAGAAGCCATAATTTAAAATCGTTAAGAAACATTGTTTGGGACTGATATAGGTTAACGATTAGGGATTAATTCAAAATTCAACCCCAATACTTTCACTTAACTGGCATAATTGGCATTTAATACTAATTCGTAATGCTTTTTCTTCAGTTCGCGACTTGTATTATACGAGGAGAAAGATTTGATTTAAATCAAAAAAATCGATTTAAATCAAAAAAATCATCAAAAATGATTTTTTTTAAAAAAATCATGATTTTTTTCCACCCTGATACACACACATCTTATCCTTGTAAAATTGATCTTGAAATTATGTATAAAACCACATATGGTAATGGGCATTGCTACGCATGGAGGAGACTTTTAACATTCTTCTCTATTGAGTGGCATGTTAAACTGGCTATACAGTTACTTTTTTCTTTGAAAGTTGTTGTATATGTGAAATCAAACTGAAAATCGTTAAGGTTGGATATACACATATACATATACTTGTCCCTCTAAATTTAAACATCTTCTGCTGAATCATGTAAAATAGAAAATTCGAATGTTAACAATGTTTAATGTGTATATTTGCGAATTAGAAATACGTATAATATCTAGGTAACCAGCCAACATATAACAAAAATGATAAGAGATTGTGAGAAACAAGATTTATTTACTCGATTTAGTGCTCTAAAAATAGATACCATTTATTTAAAAAAGAAGGGGCAGAAATTAACCACTTCCGGTTTAGCGTTGATAGCTACAGAGTATAAACGATAACAGATGGCGAAATGCGGATCTCTGCAATCAATTACACGTATCCAGATTTTACTCCACTTTAATTTTTCTACTAAAACAGAAAGTCTGGGTTTGATTTCTAGTCGCAGAGCACCAAAAAATGTAATCTTACATTCATTCATTTTGTTCAATCACTCGTCATAAGCATAAAGGGCATAAACGTGGGACATTAAAAAAATTCATAACTTTTCTCATTTTTCTCTCATCACTTCCGGTTTTAATATCACTTAAGAAAATATATAATACAAACAACGCACGGTATGCACTGCTGTTATATAATTTAATTTTTTTAACCCACTCCTAGGTATATATAGTCACACATATATAAGTTTCTCTCTTTATTATTCCTTCTCCCTCTTATAGTCTTATTAGTCAAACAGCCCCACTAAACTATCTCCATTTCTAGAGTGACACTATCACGTGACCGCATTACAATGTAGTGCCAAGCTAAATGTTTCACAGTCACTTCTCTGTTCTTAGATTTTTTCTTCTCTCTAACTGAAGTTTATAGCGAAAGACATAACTACTTACTTTCTAGTTTCTAGTCATGTCTAGTCTAGTCTATTCTGAAGCAAACCCTCGAATATAAATATACGAAGTATAAATAAAAGAACTTACTTGATAGTTATGGACAAAAATACAGGAAAAGTAAATAGCTTTCAATGTTTCAAGAGAGTTGCTTCATCCTCAGGACACAAAATATAAAAGAGAAAGAGAGAAAAGAATGTGGAGTCAGAAGTAGTGGCCAGCCATTGCATAAAATACAGTAAAAAAATAAATAAATACAAATATCATATTCAGAATCAATCGTTTCGACTTACAGTATATAAACCAGTATCTTCGATATCACTTGGCAACCCCTCTGGAAATGTTCTGGAATAAAAAGGAACAATCAGTATTTTGTTAAAACTACAAATCCATTTTACATTTATTTGTGACTAATTAAAAATTATTTCTATTAAATTATTTCTATTTTCCAGCTGCAAAATATAAAATACTTACTTGTACTTAAGATAGATTTTGATTAGTGATCGGTTCATACATCGAAAATTGTATATTTTAGCAATACCGCATCTTAAACATACACACTGAATTCACAGGGTGGGTCAAAAAGGACTTCACAGCTTTGAAAGCACATAGAAATTTATTGACAAACGAAAGAGAGGTGTCAATTTGTATTAAAACACTTCAAGTTTAACAAGTGGAATTTTGGTTCGATGTGACTGCCGTTGGTGAAGCGGCAAACAATCCCACCGGAACTCAATTTCTTCCCACACTCGTTCCAGCTGATCGGGCGTTAACTTCTGCAACGACAGCGTAGATGCGTGTAACGGACCGTTTCAGCGTTGTTCATTTTATTTCAATGTTGACGGTTGAATGTTTGGTTTATGTTTATTCAATATGCTGACGTTATGTCTATCTGCGCTGTTGGGTTTAGGTTTTCTACTGCTTTGTTCATTTTATTTCAATGTTAATGTCAATATGCCGACGTTATGTATATCTGCACTGTTGGGTTTAAGTTTACTATTTGTTAAGTACCTCATGTTTATATTGTAAAATTATTTTTCTGATATAAATAATCTTTGAACATTTTTGTAATTAAGTTTAAAGAAGAAGAAAGTAAGTGAAGATATATAGTGTATTGTCTTAAAACAAGACTATTAAGTAATTTTGAAAAATAATTTTGTGCAATTTTAAATCACAAAATAATCTAAAGATATAAAACTACAATTATTTATTCTTCTGCTTTTTATATTTTATGAAAGGGATTTATTGCCAGAAAGTTTAAAGTAAAAAAAAATGATGCATCTGTAAACGAACGTTCTCCGGAATCTACAGGTAACATTAGTTGTAAGAAAATACATCGGAACACATCTTATGAGGGCACACCGTCTTGTTTCCGAATCTGTAACTTAGAAGGAGTACAACATGCGGTTTCTCAGGTTTGCAAGATTGCCTGGTAAAGGCCGAACATACACTCGATCTTTAACAAAATCCCACAGGAAGAACTCTATAGATACAAGTCTGGGGAGCGAGGTGTCCATACAATTGGACCAGTACGGACAATCCACCGACGTGGGAATCGAATATCAAGGAAATCTCGACCTTTCTTGAGGAAATAAGGGTGGTGCGTCGTCTTGCTAGTAGTAATAAGTCACGTCTTGTTGTTGTTCGTCTTCATCTATCTGAGAAATTAAAAAAAAAAAAAAAAAATCAAATACCAAGATACACGATACCAGAGACAGTGCTCTCAATGACGAAAGAAGGACCGTACACTTTAAACTTCTTAAAGGTACAAAACACGTTTACCTTTGGACAGTTACGAACGTGTTCAATGGTTTGAAGTGGGTTTTAATTGCCCCTGATTCTATAGTTGTGGGTGTTCACCATGCAACTGATATGAAATGTACTCTCATTGCTGAAGATAATTGTGATAAGAAAATGTCTCGGCTTCCTCTATCCGATCCAACATTTTCACACGAAATTCTCCACAAGCAACCTTATCTACGTCAGTAATTTATTGTACCATCGTAAAACCGTATGGTTTCAAGTGTAAATGTTTACGTAGCAGTCGCCAAACTGTGGAATGCCTGTCTTGTCAGACACACGCCGCGTGGATTTTTTGGGACTATGGGCAAAGCCTTCCCTAACCTGTTCGACAACAGCAACAACAACGGACGGACAACCTGGTGATTTCAGATGACGAAGAGAACAACCAGTCTCAACAAAGTTCTTGTACCAGCTGTAAATTGCAGTCCTGCTTGGAGGTTTCTTACCTTATCCAGTACGAAATCTACGCTGAACAGCTGTTGCAGAGTTCGTTTCATGAAATAATAACACACAACGAGCACGCTTCGCAGCAGTGAAAGTCGCCATTTTAAGAATGCACTACGGTGGCACTCGCGTGACGGAATATGGTACTACGGCAGTACGCGAGTCAAAATTGAAGTGTTTTGCTACAAATTGCCATCTATATCGATTCTCTAAGTTATTTCAATACGTTTTTATACGCTTTCGAAGTCCTTTTTGACTCATCCTCTATAGATAGGTATGTTCAAAAACGCATTTCGTTTTGTAAATTTTCATTTTCGTACTAGAGGCTTTTGAAGGAAGTCACATTGGTAAAAATGAAAATTTTATCGCTACAATTGAAGGAAAAATAACCTTACATATATACTAAATCTTGAGTTGAGTTCAGTTGATTTTGAGATTAACCTCTCGTTCAGCAGCGAGACTATATGAGACTTGGACCTATTGATTAACGTGGAATCCAAACCACATGAGCTCCCACCGGTAATCGAACCTGAGTCTCCCACGCCAGCTTGTACTGGTAAGATTTTCATTTTTACCGATGGGGCTTCCCTCGGGAGCCACCACTGTATTTTTTTCCTGTTACACTTAATGAAGTTACTTATTCCTTCAGGTATTAACTAACTTCCAGATACAGCTGGATACAATTTAAAGTGGAAACGTTAATAGAAAATACTAGGAAAAGAATATTTAGAAACAAGTCAATCAGGATCACATATTTACAGAAACCATTCATGTTATAAGAACTAGGAAATCTGGAGAAAACCTGTCGGGATAGCCAACCGCAGAAATTGAACCTAGAATTCCTTAATTATGAAAACTGAATGCAACCGCTTTCCTAAGACTTTTCATTAAATATTTTAGTGTTTTAATTTTACTTTGATTTTTTTCCTTATAAATTAGGAACTTCCATGTATCTTAATTTTAAAATATGTATCAAATATTCAGTTTTATTCATGGGCAAATTGATTCCTAAACTTGTTAAGGTACATTAAATGGATTTTGACTTAAGACAAATATAGTTACTTCAACTTTGATTATGGAAGTTTACATAAACTTATTTCCGAATTATTATTAATAATAGTATAATTTTCGGCAAATTATAATAGTAATACAGCAAATTATGGATGCGTTAAAATATTACATAATACTTTTGATAAAGTGGATAGTTTCAAATATCTAGGATCAATGTTAACATACGAAAATCATATTCACGAAGAAATTAAATGTCGACTGAAAGCAGGAAATTCGTGTTACTATTCGGTTCAAAATCTCTTGTCGTCGCGAAGTCTGTCGAGAATTTGAAGCTTAAAATATACAAAACGATAATCATGCCTGTTGATCTGTATGGTTGCCAAACATGGTCACTTACTCTGAGGGAAGAACATAGACTGAAAGTATTTGAGAACAAGATCCTGAGACGAATATTCGGACCCAAGAGGAACGGGAATGGGGAATGGCGGAAACTTTATAACGAGGAACTACATAATTTATATGGTTTACCCAACATTGTTAGGGTCGTCAAGTCTAGGAGGCTTAAATGGGTAGGTCATGTAGCTAGAATGGAAGAAAGTAGAAACGCTTTCAAAGTCTTGACTGGAAGATCAATCGGAAAACGACCATTAGGAAGACCTAGGTGTAGATGGGAGGACAATATTAAGATGGATCTCGCAGAGATTGGAATACAAAGTAGAAACTGGATGCAGTTAGCTAAGGATAGAAGTCGGTGGAGAGCTTTTGTGAACGTGGCATTGAACCTCCAGGTTCCATAGGTCATAGAGTTAGTTAGTTAGTTAATAGTATAATTTTCTATTAATAACAAAATCTGTTCTTTTCCACTCATAAATTTTCCTTTTATTTCAAAGATCATCTTACGATTCGACCCTACTCCCGTCAACTGGGCAAGTGGTCTGGTAGACAAACAGTGTGCATGGATTTTCTCGGGGTGCCCCGTTTTCTCCCACTTTCTTCATCCCAAATCATTGTCCACCTCATGATCACCATCTCCCTTAGCCTAATCGTGCATAATCGTGAAACATCAAACTAAAAAAGTCACTACTCACTCTCTGATACACTGGTCTGGGTCATCGAAAAATTTCAGGTTTTCCTGACTGCTAGTGGACAAACGGTCCTCCTCCATTTTTGCAGAAGTTTCTTAAGTGATCTGTAAAACAATGATGACAATTTATTAACTCATTTTACAATTATCAGGAAGAAACTTCACTGATATTTACACATTAGAGTAGGATAGGTAGTAAGCCATCAGATACAGTGTTCCTCTTGCATTTTGTATCAGAAAATGAAATTTCTTATTTGCTTGACGCAGATCCAGAATTTGGACAGAGGGGTGTTACACTTTACCCATTGTAAAGTACATCATATGTTATCCTATGTAAATGCGTAGCCCACAAAGGACGGCTGTACCCTGTTGGGTCTATGGGATCATCATTTATAACGTCCAACCGTGATACGGGAGAAAAGCGAAACTACACGAAGCAACTATAAGGAGGGGGGACATCTTTGCAAGTATTAAACAGAAACACACAACTAACAGTGTTATCAACCCAATACAAAGTTACGATTTTTCAAATGGAGCTAGTTAGATTATTACATATTTCAAATTAACATGTCAAACGAAAACTTAAAATACCACATTTATTATTCATTGATACAAAGAATGTTATAGTATCGCAAACATCCAAAGTTTTGGAAGCATCTATTAAAAGGAGATGGGTAGGATATTGCACATTGAAAAGTACCCTTGCGTTGAATGTCATGGTATGGCTTGTTTTGAATGAATAGGAACGAAGTAACAAGAGCTTAAAAAATTAAATTTTTCGAAAGGTTTTATTTCGAAAACATTCTTAGATAAGTATCATACCTAGTCACTTGTATGGCTTGCAATTGGAAATAAATCATGTTTCCGTTTACAGCACTTTGGTATCGGGAAGGTTATAGAACACAGCCCCCCCCCCCTTCCCTATACAGTGCGCGCGGAAAGTATTGACGCCGAAAGCTTAGTGTAAATATATTTTGCGTTTTTACACACCATCCGCGTACTTCTTTAATGACACCGCGTAAAGTATTGTTGCTCGCTGGTAGGAAACACCAGCCTGTTGCGTTACTTGCTGTAGAGTAACAAGTTTCAATTTGCTCTGGTGGATCGACAGGATTACTTGGAGTGTGCGCATGCTCTTGGTATTTCATGTAATTTTGATGCTGCTCTATGTGTGTTGCAGTCTTATTTCTTTGTGACAAGATGCCTTACTGCGTTGTGATGCCTGGTGAAACTGAGGCAGTGATTGCCCTGTTTAAAGCTGGTAAAAAATCAGATATCTTTAGGCAAGCGGGTTTGAAGCTGAGAACTGTACAGCATTTGGTGAAACGTTGTAAGGAGGAAAGAGAAGTCAAACTGCCCCGTCCAAAACCAAGTCTGGTAGGTCTAGGAAAGTGTCTCAAAGAATGCTAAAGATCATGAAAAGGTAGCTGCAGAAACAACCTTCTTTAACAGCTAGGGAATTAAAAGAAAACAATCCTGCATTGCTCGGTGATGTGTCCCTACAGATGGTGCAGGAGAAAATTCATGATAATTTAGGGCTACCAAGTTACAGAGCTCCTGGAAACGCCTTCTTACAGAGGATCATCGTAAGAAAAAACTGGCTTTCTGTAAAAGAAAAGAAAAATATTTGGATTGTTAATGACTGGAAAAAAGTGTTGTGGACTGATGAAGCCACGTTTTTCGTTAGTGGCACTGGCTGCCAGCGAATGTACCGTCTTCCTGGTGATGATTCCACCCTTCTTCAGCACACATCTCCATCTGTAAAACACCCTGCCACTATCATGGTCTTGAGTTCCTTTAGTTATGGTGGTGTAAGAGAGTTAGTTACTCTCCCTAGAAACCAGACTATGAATCAGTTTCTTTATTTTTTCAAATCCTTGTCATACAGCCAAAAGTGTGGTATCTTGGCTTAAGTATGCTTGTGTCTCATTTTTTGAAGATTGGCCAGGGTATAGTCCAGTCTTATACATCACAGAGAACCTATGGTCTGTCATGAGGAGACGTTTACAGGGCATGGATATCTCTACATTGCCTCTGCTGGAAGCTGCCATCAGGGAGCTTTAGAACAATTAGCCACTTGTTACCCTCCAAACTTTCGTCTTGAGTGTTCCAAAGCTACTGAAAGCATCCAAGAAGACGAAAGGAAGTCCAACAAAATACTGACTCATAAGTATTCTAACTTTTATTTTGTAAAAATGTGTTCGGTGTCTTTTTATTTGTGGTTCTAGCTTTCACTTGCGTCGAGTCAATACTTTCCGCGTGAACTGTAGGTTAGTAGCTAAGTTGGTTCCTTTCTGTACCGAAATTTAATATTTAATTCACACAGTATTGCCGAGCGAGCGTTAGCGAGTGAATGCGGATTAGAGCTCCGCAGGGAACGTTGTTTTCTCTTTATTACAGCTAAATAGGAAGGGGGACCTGTGTTCTAGAACCTTGCCTTCGCTATCTCCCAAACCGTTCCAGAGATACGATAAACATTGATGAAGTTCGCAACACTGCTGAAAATAGCGTATTTCTGGAAAATATTTAAAAAGTTTGTTGTTTTCCTTCTGTTTTATAGCATTACAGCAATAGCTCTTAGTAGGAGTAATCACAAGAAGTTCTCGCAATTACATGATTTAAGCATTGTTGCAAACTTCAGAGCAATGCTTTTAATAATTTGTTTGCCAATTGCAAAGCATCCAAGTAACTAGATAAATTATACTTATTATCATGGATAGCTGGTTTAAACCGAGGTAGTTTAAACCAGCTGGTTAAAAAATAAATTTTAAAAAATACTGGTTTAAACCAGAAAACGAAAAATGTTCGTAAAAGTGTAAGTGTTCATAAAATCTTGATGAACACACATTTGTGGGTTATCACATTTCACTCCCGTATATTATTCGTATTATACTCAGACCTAACTTCCCCATTCATTACTCAAAGAGATTATACTACAAAAGCAACTTTTTTTTTTAAAATATATAATTTTATGAATGTTTTTTTTTGTGATTTTTTTATAGTTTGTTATTATTGTTATGCAATTGCAATCAAAGAAATTCTAAATATTGTTTCGTTTTAATAATGTTTACTATTGATAAAATACATTGAAATGCCGTACTTTGGGGGGAGGGGGTATACAAACCCCACGGGAGGCATTTATTGAAATCAGAAGTATCTTTTGTAACTATTTATGTATAAATGGGTCAGAGCCAAACTGGACCCAATAATTCGTATCTTTATTCACTTTTCTTACTGATATGCAAATTAAGTCGCTGTATTTCTTTAACTTGGACTAATAAAAGTCGCAGTGAACTAACTTGGACTAAATTAGTTCTTCCGTACTCTGCAGTACTCTGAAATTGTCCATATGTAACTCTGTATAATGGTTTCACTTGTGCAACTGATTATCTTTTTTCCTTCTGAAATGACTCTTGACAATTATATTAACAAGTATGTAAAGATTAGTACAACGGATTTTTTTATCTAGAGTCCTTCGTGAATGGGTCGGCAGACGTATCGCATTTGTGGCCAATTAGTCCTGGTTCCGAGTTCAAACGGGGGACAATTTCTCTCGGATGTAAGCAGAGAAGCGGTTTGGATTCCACTTTGGGCTTATATGACCCCTTCTAGCATAACCCGGTTGTTGCATAATGACACCAAGGCGAAAAAAAAAAAAAAAAAAAAACTTGTTTCTGTCCATATGTGGTGTAAGTACATAGAGCAAATTATTTAAACAAAAAAAAAAAAAAAAAAAAACGGGTTTAAACAAAAAAAAGTTTTTTTTTTTTTTCAATAAAAACCATGGTTTTTGCCAACCCTGCTTATTATTATAGATGTAGAATGGACGCATTGGTTGCATTAAAGGGTGCAGAATGACTTTAGGAGAACTGAGTACCACATATAGCATAAAAACTGCAGTACATAAAACACGAATTATCTAGAAAACACAACCCAATTGTGGTCACTTAAAAGCATAAATACTATCTAATCGAGTCAGAGCAGGAGCGGCAGCGATTGTGAATATACGCATAAATGATAGTGAAAAAATACTTTATATGGCATAAAACACATGCTTCGTGTGTAGCACAGCTCTGCGACACACTTTATATATTGTCTTTACATAGCACTTCACTTCATCATGACTTTCTTATGGAGTATTACGTGGTAAGAAACAAACTTTCCAGTTTGTACTTCTACCTTCCTATACATATGAGGTAAGATCCCGATATAATTTGATTATACTTAAGTACAATCCTACTGTGAAATCGAGTAACATATTTCTTTCGTGGATTTAACAAATTTATGGCCTTATAAAATGGGATAGCACTCAAAATTTTGTCCCATTTCACTACATTTGGTTCAGATGTAATTCTGCTCTTATGTTTCCGCTCCACATTTCTGTCTTTCCCTCCATTACTTCAGCATACATGTCTTAGGTTAGCTAATAAGACAATGAGTTTGAAACATTGTAATATTGTGCTCTATTGCCTGTTTAGCAAATATTGCATCAATTCGAGAATTCATATAGTTCCGAATTTAAACTTCGTTTTTCTCCCTAATTAATCATCTTACATTGATGACCTTGCCCAATGTTTAGTTGATGGGTGCCAGCCGTTCTTTCGATTTGAAAAATGTTAAAATTTCACTAAATTCTGTTAATATTATGTTAAGATTGGTATTTTCAATCCTTCGCTAAACATTCCCTTCCCCCCTTTCATATAAACATTTTATCATCATTTTATTACCTTCCTTGTTACTCTCATTCTGACATTTCGTCTCATTTTGTTCATTCCTCCGTAAATTTTGTATTTCCGGGCCGCCATCTAAATCCCAATAAAATATATATACAAAAATCACAATAGTCTTGCAAGAATAGGATATTAATTATTTGAACCCCTACTTGATGAATTTCTGGTATTTTGCTGATCACCTAGCACCATATAACAGGTGTTTTTACAACGTTAAGGTGGAAACGTAAAGAAATAAAGAAAATCTTGAGAGAATTAAATTTAGAAAATACTGCTCGTGCCCAGAAACTTGATTCAAATTTGCTTCACTTAAGCAAAGATTTATTGCCCTGTACAAATTCTTCGCATATAAAGATAATACTTATTCTCAGTTATGTCCATAGGAATAAGCATTCACAGCTCTGCAGAGCCGTCAAGGTTAAGTTTTGGTACACAATTTGAAATACTTGTTGAAAAATTAAAATTCTTTAATTTCCTTATTCCTCCCCAAATAATTTGAGCTGGGTAACATGGCATTACCTCATTTATCATAAATAAAATGCAAGTGGGGCACCAGAAGCCATTTCTAAAGCTACAATTCTTTTACGATTTGCGTATAAATACGGCGTCCAATTTAGAGCGTAAAACTACAGCGCAAACCAACATGTGCTAGGTAGCCACCACAAAACCACGAATGCTATATAACAGAGTCGGAGCAGGGCGAAGCTGTTGGCCCCGTACGGGGGAAAGTGTCCGAAGGAAGCAGGTGCGTCAGCGACGGCGAGTATACGAGTAAGTAAGCGAACACAATTGGGATTTGGCAATGACACAAGTTTCATTAGCATTTGTCATGGTTTTACACTAGTAATGCTCCACTTGTAAACATAAAATACTGCGCCTGTTCACAGCAGATATACATCGCCGGTGAAAATAGTATCTAATACAGTCATATATTATTTACCGTAACGCACTTGTAATTATTTTACAATAGAAACCCGCCACTTATAAATCTAAAATGCAGCTTATTACTTTGTATTTAATTCTGCTGCCTGCAGAAATTTGTTCCTTATAGATACTTCTTTAAATGCTGAGTATTGAATTATACCTGTTAATTCGGTGCTGGTTTACTTTTGGCGCACCACATTTTGCAAGATTTACAGGTAAAATACTGCTGCTTATTACTTTGTACGAAAATACATTTATAAAGAAGAAATTTCTGCAAGCGATAGAATTATATATGAATATACCTGTATTTATGTTTGCAAGTGTAAGCTTACTAGTGTAAAATTCTTACAAGTATTTTAATACGGATAAAATAAGTGAGTGCATATGAAAGGCGGCTGTATTAGAAACTATTTTCCACCGGCGGTGTATCTCTACAGAGCTTACAGAAGTTGTATTTTATATTTACAAGTGGAGCGCTACTAGTATGAAACCATGACAAGTGCTATTGAAACTCGTGTTGGGTTAAGTTTAGAGTTGCCCCTCAGTTTATTATAAAAATGACGAAATTTACCGGAGAAATGAGGTAAGAAATTATGATTTGGAGTCCTTATGTGATGTTTAGATGTGTAAGGTTGGTAATAAAGTTAGGTTTAATACGAGGAAAGATGTGTGGAAGTTGTTACTATTCGCAAGACGCGAAAGATTTCATGATTCAGCAGCATGCTCATTTTATTTCGAGAACAGAACCCAACGAACCCCTGCGGGGGCTTCTATCCCGTTCCTACTACTACCCCTACTCCTACTCCTATTGCTATTACTACTTATACTATGGATCTGTACAATAAAATTGCACGTTTTAATGTCTTTACTGCTTTTTTGTAGGTTTGAAACTGGAGGGACAACTCTCAACTTAAGTCCTCGCATTAAAACCCACTCGTTCTCACTAAACTCGCTTATGCGTATACACATCTTCGCTGACGCGCCTGCTCCCTTCGGACGCATGTTCTCGCTGACTTTGAGGCATCCCATCTACATTCTCTCCTGACTTGGTTAGATAATTGGTGCCTTTTAGTGGTCACCTAGCACAGGTTGTTTTTTGCACTGTAGTTCTTACGCATGCATCCGGATTTCGTATTTATACACAATTCGTAAAAGAATTTTAATTTTTCAATAATTGCTTATGATAGGACCCCTTGAATTCTAAATAAACCATGTGAGATATTTTCATATCGTCCAACGCAAGTCATTTAGAAAACAATAAGAAAGAAATTAGTGAAATAATTCTTATTTTTTAACAATTATTTTGAGTGGTGCGCCAAAAATAAACCTGAACGGTTAATTCTCCAAAATGTGGTGTTTCAAAAATTAAGCACAACATGCAGAGGTTTAAGTTAATTGCATTTTGAACTATTAATCTCAGGACAAGTTCGAAACAGTACAGTTACTTAATGAAATCAGGTGCCAAATACAATAGGCGAACAGTGTTATGTCAATACAATACAGTGAAGCATGCAGCATTGCAAATTGGGAGTATGTTTAGTACAAGGGGTTCAGAAGCACGTAAAAACACAAAATTTACAGGAGAAATGAATGATGCAAGTACTTAGACGTAACATAACGTAACCTAATCTAACATAAACTAAGCTAATCTGAACTAACCTAAACTTACCTAATATTATAGAAATAAGCGAAATTCTATCACTTTTTGGAAAATTATGCGGGACCCCTACACTAATTTAACATAAACTAACCTAACCTAAACTAACCAAATGTGAAAAGAAGTTACCAAAATTGTAACATTTTTTTAGAGAAAAGACCCCTTCTGCTAAACATAGGCCTGCAAATTGTTATTAGCAACAGAAAATACAAACATCTTGGAACATTGTTGTCTTGTTTGCTTTCATTTTCTTTGGTTACCTTCTTTATTATTATTTACTGAAAACACGCACCTGTTGCCCATTCACTCACCAATCACATCATGGCCATAGTCTGTATTATATAGTTTATAATACCTAAGTCTTTTAATCTCGGAAATTATAAAAAAAATAATAAAAACAATAACAGAAAACAGATATTAGAACATAACTGTGAGAAAGAATTGCTTAAGGAGAAACTATCCTTTATATTTGGCGAAAGTTATGTGGACAGGACATTATTTATGAAATTGTAAATATAACACAAAGAGTGAGAAGAACTGCCGAATTTGCATCCTCTGCTCTGCTTCTGGGACTGGTTTGAATAATCGGTGTAGCCAAACCACACCTTAAGAAAGTAGCTAAACTACATGGGATCTAACGAAATTCTATAACGATAAATCTTCTAAAGTTATAGTCAGCCCTAAAAGTTTCATAAGGTAGTTTCACCAAAAGGTTAGTCCTCTACACTGTTTCTGAACATTTATGATTGGCATAAAAAAATATACCGGTACGTGACAATAGAGAAGGCATTTTTAAATATAAAACGCATATAGTAATTCTATTAAAATACAAATGCTGTAATACAGTTTTATAGTCTAAAACTATTAGACTCGAGCGTTAGATTCTAAGCGAGAATAATACAAGCAAGATAAATTGTGAAGTAGTAATGTAAGAACAACTGCAAACAATGATTAGTAGAATAGCAAGCCAAACGTTATATTGTTCTTATTCATATTTTTAATAGAAGTGCTAATTTTAAAAATATGTAAATCATAACACAGGCAAATTTCTAGAAATTGGAAATTATGAGTGCAGAGTATGGGGAAAAATTTATTTTCCTGGCTAATCGGCATCTGAAACATGGTTCGATTTAGCAACAAAATGGATTAATTGGCAACACTACAGGAACCGAAACATTCGCCGGCCGGTGCACAGTGGAGTATTTCAAACTAAAACCCGGACAAATGTCGAAAAAATAAAATTTGAAAAATGCATGAAATAAACTTTATTTCTTGTTTTCGATAACTGGCGGATCTTGTAAACATAAATTCCATTATTTAAATATGAAATGAACGTAAATAATAATTGCTGAAATCAATCAATTTTTCTGGTCATGCGAATTTAAATTAGTGTGCCCGCGTGTACAGTTTTTGAGGTATTAATTTTGGTAATTGTATTAAGGTAATTATCAACAAAAACTGTATTGTTTTAAAGGACATTGATAGAAGCTTTAACCTGATGATATGTTATTTTAGCTCTAAGTCTTGGTGGTTAAATATGTAATGAAATGTCAAGAGCATTTTGCAAGAAAAAAATACCGTATACCGCCTTATGCAGAGTCGTTTTGACGCGTGATTAGTGCCATACTAAAGAGTTCGACTAACATAAGTTTCCTGCAGTAGTCAGATCTTTCGTATGACGCTAATCTTACTTCAAAACGACTCTGAATAAGGCCCATAAAGTTTACAATTTAAGAAGTGTTTTTGTTTATGTTCTGAATCTATTATCAATGATTCCTTTTGCATTTAAAAGTTGAATCTTTTGTTAACTTAGTCCAAGAATAAAATTTTGCCCGAAATTGCTCCATTAAAAATAAAAATATATTTATAAATTATGCCTAATTTGGTTTTTACTTGAGTTCAGAAGGACTTACAGCAGTTTTCCGACATAAACCTATAGCTCATTCTTTAGTTGATTGAGTTTATACAGAAAAATTGAATTAATTTTTCAAGTAGGGTTTCATTCAATTAATTCTATAATAAATTACATTTACTGAAACTTTTAAGTTCATAAACTGCACCATGAATTGTGATGCATGAAGTTTGTTTTTGTTTGGATTGTCTGTCCTTCATGCAAGGATCAGGTTTTTCGAATCAATATTACACTTAGCCTACAAAATCCCTATTAAACAATGACAAGGGAAATCAGAAGAAGAGAAAACCATAGTTAAAGAGAAGAAGAAAAGAAATTCAAACCAGTGTCAGAGAAGTGATGGGGAGTTCCGCGGTGATAGTGATAGAGTGAACATCGCAGAAAGTGAGCTGCCGAAGAGGAAGTGGATAAAGTGAAAGACATTCATTAGATACCATTTACACTCATTACATCTAAACACGAAAACATCTATACACACTTTCAAACATTTTACACACAATCATTTCATCTATATTTCACTTTTTCCAATATTTTCACCCCGAACAACTGGGTAACTGGCCCTCTTCTTCCCGTTGGAACTCCTTCCCGATTATGACATTATATACCTAACTAAGACTATGCAATTACTACCTGGATTTGACTTATTGCTTCTATATATATCATAACGTAACTGACGAACATTTTATACTTAAATACATTTTAATACTATATATAACAGGAAAAACGACTTTGAAGTCGACCAGAAAAAATGCAAATGGCGGCTTACGCCATTTGCAAAAATAGTTACAATTTCAAGAAAGACATTTCAATTTTCATACATTTTTAGCATACTAGGCAAATAATGCTGATGCTTATATTTAAAACACCGATAGTTGGTGAAAGAAGACAAGACAAGACAAGAGAAGTGATGGGTTTGTTAGTGGACGTCCTTAAGCAAAGCCATGGCAATACGAACGATGAGAACACCTCAAGGAGGCTTTTTGTTGACCACGAAACTGCTGCCCGAATAACTAGTGCGGATTTAAATTTCATAAAAATATTTCAAGATTATTCTGTAGGCAATTTCTAGTGGCCATGAAATGAACGTGGAGAAATTTCAGAACTTCGCTACTACCACTACAGTATTTTATGTCAAACTATATGATTCGTCCCCGATAAATCCAGCTTTATATAAAATTTTAATTCATGGTCCAGCAATCATAAAACATACTGTTTTCCCTATTGAGCAACTCTGAGAGGAAGCAGCTGAGGCTAGAAACAAACATTTTCGACTTAGGGGACGCAGTTCGGTAATAATAGCAGCCGTCTTCAACGAACGACATCCTAATCGCGTCCTCCAGCCAAAAAGATAATTTCAATTCTTTCCTTTCGAGTTAACATCCCATCCTACTTAAAAGAAAAAAAGTAGACGCAGTCAGTTTCGGTCCGCACAATGCTCCATACAAAATTTACGTCTGGAAGATAATATAACCGATCCTAAATTTATTTACAACTTCAGAACCGTTGCAGATTTTGGACAAATAACTTTACCATTGGATTTATCTTTGAACGGGGATGTTGTTTAATATGTCATATGACCATATTGCCATTTAAAATAAACAAGTTGATTTCAATATGGCGGTCACCAAGATGGCGGACGACAACCTTAACCACGTCATAATGTTTTTCCATACCACCAACATTGATCCCAAACACTTCGGGTCGACTGCATTTACAGTTTCTTAAATATTTAGCTCCTTCCAGACTTTTGGCCACACCCTGTACAGTAGTGCTCTCAAACGGGTCGAGTGAGGAGAACGAGTCGACAAGCAGCATTCAATTTCGGATGAAACAATTGAACACATACATCGATCTGATTCGGCCTAGTTGCTTCGATTTAGTCGCAAATGCAGCGAGTCGATTTAGCCGTGCGACTAAATCGACCAAGTGTAAACGCCCCATAAGATACCATGTAACAACATTAACCAGTGGCGTATTTACGATTTTGTTTCGGGAGGGGCTTTGCTAACTTTCCGGGGGGGCTTTGCCTGGAAATGTGAAAATTCTGCAAGATATTTCATTTACTTTACTATACTAAGTAAGATTTCGGGGGGGGGCTTAAGCCAGGAAGCTACCCCCCTAAATACGCCACTGACATTAACTATTTTACCTGGTTTATAAAGTACCTTTGTAACCTGATGTACACATAAGTGTCTGTCTCATATTTCAATAAATATATAGGGTAGCACCAAAACCATACCATATTATTAATCAAACATCAAAACCATAGTAAAAATATACCATATTTTTTCCCACTTTAGGAAAAAAATCAGGGCCTAAAGGGTTAAAACCATTAAAATAATGGGACTCAAAAGCCTTTGACGAACCGCTGCCATGATTCTACTTTTTGCTGTAGGAAGATGTTCAGGGAAAATTTAAAAGCTTGCGCCTTAAACTTTTTCGGAGTATTTTGTATCTGTAGTGATTCGCGAGTGTTGTTTCCATATCAATATGAAACGATCGCAAACTGAAACTCCCGAGGAAAAAAACATTCGCGATATCGAATTCGAAAGAAACTACTTATACGCAGAAGTTTAAAGTAACGTGATGTCAGTGGTGTATTTTATGGGCAAACGAGGCTACCGGCGGTAGCCCTGCAACATTAATAAAGAAAGTTAATATAATACGTATAAATTAATTGAAATTAATACGTGTACAATGTATTATCTTCTTTTCATGATACTAGTTTCTCTATATCTTCGCAAACGTGAATAGGTACTGTGGAAGCCGTTAACACTTAGAACGATATCCCTCTAGCTTTCGTAAACACTGATGATTTGGGAACCCCTGGGAAACCGCAGTCGTCTGCCAGCAGAGAGAAACATGTAACTGCTAGCGCGCCCACGTAGGTTACTCGTAACAGTGTACTAGCGAGGCACGAGATGATAACCAAGCAGTTTCTGTGGAGCGGTTTCTGTAGGCGGAAAGAGTAAATCGAAGTTAAGAACAATGACGTGACAGCCATTTTGGATCTATCTGAGAATTTCGGGGCAACATTTCATAGTGCTTTGCATCAACGCAATGCAAAATTTGTGTTTTACTTTGCGATTCTTGTTATTATAGTTATAATTACTTATTGCGTTATTTGCATTGAGTTGAATCCGCTGATTTTGCGCAACCCATTACGAAATTAGGTCCGCAGACAGTATTGTAGATTGGAGAATGTGTTAACTTGTATTACTCTGGTAAGCATTAAAAGTAATATGAAATGCTACGAAGAAAATTATCAATTTTTATTTTTGTTACAGAGTAAATTGATTATACAACGTTTTATATAAAGCTAAAATCAATACATAATTGATTTAAGACGAGATAACAAAATCACTATATATATATATTTCATGATGCAAATTGACAAACGAAAAATATTGTATGGGATAACCGGGCACATTCCGTAACCGTTTGAGTTAACACAACGCAAAATTTTGCGAGTTAGGTAGCGATAATGGACATAACAATTATAATGACTGCATTTTTGCGTTAATTTGCTATTCTCAGAATTTTTTCAAAGACTGGTACCGAATGACAACCAACGTCAGTAACAGAGAGGACTCTTGAGGGAAATGGCACTGGTATAAATTAACATTTTATTAATGCAATCCACGAGAAGTTAACTGCGAAAATGTATGATGGAATATGATTTACTGTGGAAAACTTAATGGTTTCAAAGTTCAAACAAAACACACCAATGACTTTTTGTTCATTGTTATGCATATTATTATTATTATTATTATTATTATTATTTTTATTATTATTATTATTATTATTATTATTATTATTATTATTAAGCTCGCGAACAGTGGCGCATTCACGGGGATCCACCGGGTCCAGACATCTTAACTCAGCACACATGTGTAATACATTTTCTCAATATAAATATACTTGTTTAACAGAGAAATGATTGATGCAGCATGAAAATTTGATCTTACTCTTCATCTGAACTCTTTCCCTTATAAATACAATCTTGTTCTTTCATTTTTTTAAATAATATAGGTAAAAGTATTTTACAATCACTTATCATCTTGTCGGGTGCAGAATAATACCCAACTCAATAGTACATAGACGTCGTAGCTTGTAGTATTGAACCCCTCCCCCCACACGTCTAAAGCTTGGACCCCTCTCAAAAAATTTCTGGGTGCACGCCTGCTCGAGAAACAATGAAAACTGAAAAACATAAGAATAATTCTCGGTCTTGAAATGCTCATTGTACGTTAGGATGGAATCGAAAATCATATTCCGCCTTATGCAGAGTCGTTTTGACATATGATTAGAATCATACTAAAGATCTGTCTACTGCAGGAAACAAATGTTAGTCGAAATGTTTAGTATGGTACTAATCACGCGTCAGAAAGACTCTGCATAAGGCCCATTAAATCTATCTCTAATCTTAGTTTATCTTTCAGCTTTACGGGAAGGGTCGGTTGGGAAACTCCTGGGCAGAAAGTATATGTAGAAGAAACTCTGCGGGGAAAATGAAAATATAAAATGAATTTGATGGCCAAATTCATAACATTACGTTGGTAAGTCATTATTATTATTATTATTATTATTATTATTATTATTATTATTATTATTATTATTATTATTATTAAATAGCTCTAATATTAAATTAGAGTAAAGTTTAGCGTCTCTTTTACCAGAAAGGCTATATGAGTCGTGGACTTATGGGATCCGAAGTCAGTTAAATGTGGGATCCGAAGCACATGGGCTCCCAACGGGAATCAAAGCCGGATCCCCCGCGCCAACATTGCATACCCTAACCATATAACCACGAGGTTACTTGATGTTTAGTAATGTGTCCATCAAGTTGCAGAAGTGTACTCGTATAATAGAATGTAATTTACTAATAGAATCTTCACAATGTAAACCCTCAGCGGGCATTCTTGTCTAAAAATAGAATGCCCCTTTATGTGTTTCAGTCCAGGGTTCGACTGTGGAGCGATAGAAATTTGAATAAGACTTTTTAAAATCCTACTTTATGTATTAGATCCGTTGCTTCATAACTTCGTAGTTTAAGAATATAAACTACAAAAGTTCAAATAGAAATTAAATTCATATTCAAACGTCTTTAAGCTACAAAAAATATACCGGTATATAATGTGTAGTCTAACAATTTATTTCATTATCAGTCGTGACAGCGTCATGTTAGTTCTTTAGTATATGAATACATGAAGATAAGTGGGGGTGGATTCTCAAAATTAAAGCGGAAAAATCATTTCAAAATCTGCCCATCATACAGAAAAACCTAGCATAATTCAGGGCTGTATTTGGTATCATTGCCAATATCGATTGTAGCAACCCTGGAAGTCAGTAATATTTAAATTTCTCTTATTGACTGTTGCTCAGCAAACATGTTTAAAATGTGTCGTACTAACATAAGAATTATATATAAAGGGTGTTGAAAACAACACCGATAACATTTGGGAGATGATTCCTGACACCAAGATAAGACAAAAAGTATAGACCAATCTGGGTGCACAAATGCTTCCTCTCGGAGTTATAGGCTGCCGAAAACATGAAAAAATGAACTTTAAAAGTCCGTAGGTGCAAAACTATGGGACCTAAGATTGTATTGCAATTAAAAAAGAATCCGTGAAAAGTGACGCGTAAAAAAAATTCAGTGTAATTATTGAAAAAGACGCATCTAATAAGACAGATTTTACACAATGTAATACGTGTCAGGTTTTCTCGTATTCGCCAAAAACAGTCTTCCCATTTAGTTCGTGACACTGCAGTATGTGAACCACTACTCTAACTCAAAAAGCGTCGGCCGGTGGTAAAAACATGACTTACCGAAGCTGCTGTAAAAATGTGTTGCAGTGACCTTCGCTCGTTCGAACTTGCTGGTTAAAAAATAATCCATTCGTCAGATTTTACTGCGACTGGAATTGTCTTACGGAAACCTGCCTGACGCATGTAGTCTGCTACACACCATCATCACTATGTCATGAGATATTACAATCAAAGCCGAGAAGCTAAGGAGTTCGCTAGTGCCAGGACTTCAGACAGCAATTGATCGACAAGAATGTGCAGCAACAATGGACTCCAGATAGCAAAAATGACTTGCAACAAACTTGCAATTCAAGTCTGGCAAACTTGCAGCAGTGTGTGCTTCAGCCTCTAAAATTTAACTTAATGGGATACTTAAAACATTACACAGAAGATTTTTCTATCTTGGCAGTCATACGAGAATGGGCTACAGTCACCCCTTTAGAAACTGCCGACAACAAAGGAACACAGAATTGCCCTGTGTTTGTGGCCACAGTTTAGGCAGCTACGAATGTTAAAAAACCACGAAAAGAAGCAAATCGTCTCCGATATATGTTTCTTGATAAAGGATAAGGGAGAAAAGATAATGTAACAATATCGTAACAGAGCTCTACAATGTCTCATTCCGAAGAGAACTCAATCGCCAGTACCTCTCAATTTAGACTGGGTAATGATGAATCCTCACCAAAACTAATAAAATTTTGGATTTAAGAGCAGTGGCGGATGCATACGACGTGCCAAGCCCCAAGATGAAGTCCAAAAATACTTAGATATGACTTCTAGCGAGTTTAACCTTGTTAGTTTGGACGAGTTACCTAAATTGTGGAAAAAATCTTCAGCTCCATCTCTCTGTTTCGAGTAAGTAGCAAAGAAAATGCTATACATTCCCGCAGCTCGCGTGAACAAAATTTTACTACAGCTTGGTACAGCATTCAAGACCGATGTGCTATTCTGGATTCTGAAAATGTCGATGGTGTATGCTTTTCCCGCACTGACGTCTATGTAATCACCGTGTCTAACAATACATTTTTGCCTTGCCAACGGTTCTTCGCTTTTGGTAAACTTGTCTTTTAAAATCTGTAGTTTGGCTTTAAAACTACAGTTCAATCTCAAAAATGACGTCATCCCTGTTGTCAGAATGGCTTCCTGTGAGTGGACGCTTCATTTCTGGGAAGAGAAAGTAGTCACTTGGTGCTAGTTCTGTTGAGTATGGGAGTGGGGCAGAATTTCATATCCTAATTCCACTGCCTTCGTCATGAATGTATGGGCGGAATGAGATGGCGCATTGTCTGCCAACAGCAGCACCCCTTTTGTGACCAATTCATGATGTTTCTTCTTCAATTTCTTTCGTAACTTAGTCAGGAGGTGGGAATAATAGGTACTAGTAATAAATTGCCCTTGTGGTAAGTAATCTGTCATGATGATCCCTTCACAGTCCCAGAAAACGGAAAGCATCACGTTGGCAGCAGACTTCTGCACTCATGCCTTTTTAGGGGTGAAGGAGGAGAGGTGTTTCCATTGTTTCCTCATTTCCTTTGTTTCTGGGTCATAAAAATAAAACCAACTTTCATCTATCATCACTAATCTGCCGAAAAATAGTCCTCTTCATCCACCTCACAGCGATACAACATTTCTCTTGCAGCGTCCTTGTGATTTCTCTTCTGGAAAGGTATGAGCAGTTATGGCACCCACTTTCTGAAGAAGCAGCTGGTTGTGAATGATATTCCAGGAAGACTCAATAACACTTTCAATAGTTATTCTCCTGTCTTACATTATGGTCTTCTCAACTTTCTCTGTCAAGGCGGCATCATCACTGAAACATCCAGATGTAGAGGCGTCCGCGGTGGTCACGTGTCCAGTTGGGGTTTGCAGTTTCCACGTGGATACAATCTCATAGGATGGACTTTCATCCTAATAGACTTCTTTCATCTCTTCGTCGATCTGCTTTGCTGATTTCCCCTGAAGATGGAGGAACTTAATGTCATCGCATTTTCAGTGGTTTACCTAAAAAAAAGTTCTAACATACAATGACCTAACCATAAAATGCATGTTCAAGAGAGATCTTAAATCTAAGTGATTGCATGAACATTATGGTATCTCCTCCTATAAGATGTCCACAAAAACGGGTAGAATTCTGCACGTATGCTACGAACCACCCACTAACTGGAGCCATCGTTTACACGTGGCATACTGTTCAGCGACGACACCTACTTCTGTTTGAATGTTGAGGTCAATTGACACAATTGTCGATACTGATGTAACAGCATTCCGAATTAAGTTGATCCAAGTCCTGCAAAGGGTGGTTTTCCTGTGGGTAATGTTGTGTGCAGTTAAAGAGTGGATACGACGATTATAGTTGTGCATTAAACAGAATGTCCACCACATAGAACATGTACTGTAGCATGCTGTTTGTAAGTGATTTTCAAATTTTCAGTATACATAACGTGCAAAACCTAGAAGATATGAAACAAACCATTAGATCTTTGGATTCCTAAACTCACGCCGGTGTTACTTCATATGCCTTCTCAATTCTTACTTATAATTTCGAATTTGCATTCAAGGCAGCAGCTATTCTTGCCATGTACCCTACAAGTTGTGGCCCACCTCTACTACCATCTTCCATTAATAGATCTCACTTTTATTTTTTCAAAATAAAAGCGTGTCTTAAGACTACACAATACTCTGAAGCTGCAACCCCTTGCCGATGCCAACTACAATAAAGAGACCTCAAAGAAGGAACAACCCATGCTCTATGAAAAAAGATTCCTAGCAGGAATATAATGGAGGGTATACAGCGTATACCCACCTCTGATTTTTGGAAACTATCGTATAGCCACCTAAAATTTAGGAAGTACGCTGGTATACGCTACATTCGATCCATAGTGCACTACTTCATTAGAACAAACAAAACTGCTTTCCATGTACTGTATTTCAAAACAAAAAATCTCACTAACCGGCTGGTCGTCAGGCTGTTGACGTGAACGATGTCTAAATTCTTTTAAAATGTTTGAGTTTTGGGGGTATGGGAATCTACTTTTCCGAGAATCCCTTCTATAATGGGAAACAGAACTCTGAAGCTGCAGTGGTTTTTCCTCAAGATATCATATGTGGTGTTCTCTGCTGTGTTAATCTTCGGAATTAATCCCAAGTTAATGTTTAAGATCACGCATTCTTCATTTCAATGCAAATGTCCCATGGTTATGGCCCTCAACCTAGGAGATGGCTGATTAATGAAGTGAAAAATTACGAATGAACTGGTGAAATGATAAAGTGGACGGAAACGGAAGAAGGTCCAAACAGCCCACAGACACGGTTAGTCACAAATTGTCTGGGACCGGACCAGAAACCTCTAGCATCAGAATCGAGCTCATTCTACAATTTAAGTACAATGGTCTCGCTGATGTATTTCATTTTCCTCTATAGATTGTAGCGGACAATATTTGTTAGTGAGATCTTTCGTTTCATTCTATTTCACCTGACCTTTTACAGTCATCCACTTTCACTAAATCATCCGTCTACTTGAGCTCAAAGAGCATAACTGTGGTAAGTTAAAATACAAATTTCAATTCACTAAAGAATAAGTAGATTTTTTCAACTGTGCCTGTTTACTACTTTACTACTGGTACTGCCTGTTTACATTGTTCACTTAGATGCCGAATAGGAGCTTGATGAACCTTAATTGTTCATTACTATATGTGTGTGAACGCCTCTTCTTCGATGTCACAAGTCAATTACCCTTCCAATACCTCGATGATTTTTAGGTTTCTACATTTAACAGAGGGATGACTTTCATTTTTGTTTCTTCCTGGTTTTGCAGATTTCCTACAAAACATATGCAGTAAAAATATTTTATTGTTTTCAGCGTCCTCTTGTGATTTCTCTCCTACAAAAATATTAAAAGGTGTTATTAAGTTCTAATTTTACACTTCTTCTATCTTATGGTTTTATTACATTTCGAAGTACGAGGCAGCCTGGGTGCGCATACACAATGGAAATTTTCCTCACGAATTGATGGTGGCGGTGGGTAGTTTCTATTATGAATGCAAGCTTTCCATTCACTGACTTGGACCGAATGTGATTAATGCAACATATTACGAGCAATATGTCCTGGAACAATTATACGGATATTATTCCGATGTGTACGTAGTAAAGATGTGTTCAAATTATTCACTCATAAAGAAAAAGCTTCCAGCTTTATGAACAGAACGACAGTTGCCCAGGGCCCATATCGTTCAAGGAGCTAGCATTAAGAATATATTGTTATATCCCACATGTTACTGTATATACACAATAATGTACGCTTGTATTTGTAAACGCCACCACATGGTTTTAGGACAGTGTACTACGCATCACGTGGATTTACTATAAGCAGCAAACGACAGACCTCTGGCTCCTCCCACGAAGGACATGATGACATCGAAGTAGCAGCGCCACCGCCCCCATGGAGGCCTATAAATTCGGCAACAACCAGTGGACTAGTACCAGTTCTCTGGTGTCCCTCCTACTGCAGGAGCATTAGGATAACCTAATCCCAAAGCCTCTAGTCTGCCACTATTCCTTTCTTCCTGGCTTAGCCTGCTTCGGGGCTCTGTATAGATCCTGTTCTCGCCCTCTCGGCCAAAGACTACCTAACTTTAACCTGATAATTTCGAGATAAACAGCTTCGTAGTATTTTCTGTAAATGCGGTTATATAGTGAAATTTTATAAAATAAAGCCGGTAGTGGCAGTCAATTCAGGATTTTGTTTTATTATCAGCTCTACTCACCAGAAAGTTTTACTATATTGTTTTTCAATCATCACTGACGGAATTTTTGTGATTGTGTTGAAACAAACGTCACCAAATAGCAGCTTATTTGTGGAAAATGTCCAACTCGGTAACTTTTGTTTCTATAACTGTAGACCGATTTCTTTTTGCTTTCTTCTAGAATTGCCTTTTTCTTTAATTCGTTAACCAGTACGGGTTTGCTAACTACCACTGTGGGCCGTTTCAGAGAAACAGCAGTTGAACTCTCCGCTTTGCCCATTAACAATGAGTCATGTGTAGCAAAGAAACCTTTCACAGAACAGTAAACTTTGTGTGTGTTTCTAGCATTCGATTTCAGACCTTTTATGTATGTGTTATACCTTATGGTCTTTAAGGTGGTAGTTATATCTATAATTTATTAGGTATTATTAATGAAAGTGTCAAACTGCAACACAATAGAGTTGTATAGGTAATATGATACAAGTAAGAACTAATATAACCTTTTTTTATATTGCCAGAAGAGCAAATAACAAATACTACTGTAAAACTGAAAATACATTTCAGGGATATTTCAGAAAAATATTTACCGAGTACAAAAAACAAAATTTTATTCGTAACAACCAGTACAAAATATAACACTGGCTTGGCTTTATCACAAAGTTATTTTCACATTCAAATAAACGTAAATAATTACAAATTCATAACCAGTACAAAATATAACACTGGCTTGGCTTATATTTTATCACATAAAAATTATTTTGATATTAAAATAAACGTAATTAATTATAAAATAATAATAATAATATTCAATGACTAATACTGAATATAATTATGAGCATGAAAAAGGAACATCAATAGCTATATTTTTACAATCGAAAGAACATCAAACTCAATAATACAATGCATTCATCTATTACTCATTATTCTCATTAAATATTTGCATTCTATCACTATATATGGAATAATAACTCGGAGTTAATGTATGAACTCAGTTACTCTGACGAGGAAGTAGATCTAGAATAAATGTTGACAGAATACCTAACATACGTACATGTAAGCTGATGGAGTAACTTTCCATGAACTATAGCATCATTTTTTGCTCTCAAATTACACACTAGTAACCTAAGGAATGCTTATTCTTATTTATCATTCACCTTTATGTTCTCTGAAGTCAGACTGTGTGTATAGACGTCAGTGACATTTCGAAAAATAAAATCGATTTCTCTTCCTCCGACAGTGAAGGTTGCTACCTTCGAACCAGGAACTCCCACACATCAGAGGTGGACGCTATACCACTGAGCCACCGTGGCCTTGTCTGATTTTAGAGAACATGAAGGTGAGTGTGATATTTTTTTTTTACACACTACACACTTCTGATTTATATATTTAACAAGTTCTTGAAATATATCACATTCCTGAGATGGAATGAAATAAGGCACATTACTCAAATCACTACCTTTTGCATCACCAAAATATTTTGTGTGAATTATGGGTAAAAGTTTTTGATTTAAGAATGCCAGGAAGAACATTTTAGTTATGCTTTGGGTGAGTACAATAAAATGATGAACTATCCTGCTTGCCTTAATCGTAAAATTTCTTAGTTACTTTCTCAAAGCATCTGTTGAAAGAATCGCGGGTACGACGTCACCTGGCGCTCTACCATGACGACTCAAACAAGGGGCTGTGATGCAGAAGATAGTGGATTCATTACCGAATTGCAACAATCAAGCACCTTTTCTAACTTAGTTTACTTCATTATCTACTCATTGTCTAAGAGTTAACACACTTGTGGTGACAACTTTTATTAGTCAGAATATGACTACGGACCACCTTAGTTTTGTCCGCTTCGAAAGTTTTTTTTTTTTTTTTGTTTAACACAAGTATACGTAACATACAGTAAAATACATTGTATTAACTATAATTAATTTTATATTGATTGTAATAAGGGAAATACGTAAGTTTTCTCTAACTGAAGGCTATCGAATATTTTATAATATAGCTATTAAAATTTTTATATATATATATATATATATATATATATATATCAGGTGTTCTAAATATGGCGCCTACGGATCATAAAGCGAAAATGTTATATGATGGTATGCCCTCCGGGGCCTCCTTCGGCCGCTATGGGGAATCAAAATATCACAACGTGGCAACGTCGCAGATTAACTTGGAGCCATTAGCATTACTCTACGAATACAACAAGCAGTTGAATCGATTGCTACACTAATAAGTGATGTGAGTGTCAATCAATATCGACTTTAGCTGCAATCTGGAAAGAATCGATATAACTATTTGATAGATTGGTAGATCTAATCTATGGTTCTTTATTTGCGACGCTGCCACATAGTGCAACTTGTGTCTCTAGACGAGGACTTGGAAGGTATACACATATGCATATTTTCTTCTTTATTTTGACTTGTAGAATAGTGCTCTGTGGTCCGTGGGCGCCATTTCTAGAACACCCGATATATGACAGATTCTCAACTATCGTGTGAGACACGCATTCACTTGAATTTTATTTTTCCTGCCTTGTTTGAAATTCTGTTCAATTTGAGAGGAATACAAGGGAAGACCTCGAGGACCATAGTTTGAAAAACACTGACCTAGAGCATTGTGTGAAACTCACTGAAGGACACCTTATATACGTCGACCAATTTGAATGAAATTCGCACCACAAAATATGGTGGGTCTGTAAAGGGCAGGCTGATCATATAATCTGTATAGAATAGGCTGCTTGTAGTCAGCAAACAAAACATTCAACAAAAGAATTCCATGAAAAGTTATGTGGATAATGTATTCATGCATTCATGCGTTCATGCATATAGTACTGTGACCACGATGACCTGGTAAACGAACTAAGTAATAATGGCATTAGACATATCAGTACTAACTCAGTGAATTCCTGAGACGGTTGAGCAAAATATTTATCTAGATTTCTTCTAAAATAGTATTACGAAAAATACGTAGATTAATTAAATAAAAAAATTAAAAAAAAAAAAACTTCCTGCATAAGGATAAGAGCTTTTCTATATCTAACACGGGACAGGAAATCTCAGTGCAATTTCATGGCAAATAGTTGTGTGTACAGTGAAACAATACCATGTCGGAAGTTCACCAGAGCAAACTTTAACAGGAACAGTCTTTTGCTCTAATTCACACCCAACGAGGTCTTGTCTTACGATGTTGTGTGTCATTTTCTGATTTCCACGTGAGATTAGCCTTACTACCCGGAACATCTTATTTGTTCTTAAAACAGAACAAGGAAACAAGTAGTACGAAAAACTGAAAATACATAAGTAAAAAGCTATTACTCTAAGAACTCTACCAGTAAATGTAAAACAATCAAAAAGAACAGATCTCATATTCAGCTGACGAATAATATTTTCCTCTCGCATTCAAACTTAAAAAAAATATTGACACTATTAGGGTAACAAAATATAACTAAGCACAGTCTCCAATACATACATGTAACATACAATTAGTACCTAAATTTATTTCCACAATAACACACGATACAAATATATCTGAGATATATAACTCTTTCAGCATTAGCATTTGAGTAAAAATCAAGAGTAAACAATTTTAATTATCTTATATCCGGTGAATTAACACTCTACCATGCAGTTTCGATGTGTGCTGATATCTTTGTCAGATCTATATTTATTATGTATTCTACAGCATCTCTTAGCAAGTAAAGAGTTTTCTTCTTTCGCAAAATTAGAAACATAACATGGCATTCTACATGAACGATTCAAGTAAGCTTTAATACAATCTCGTGATATTCCGTGCTGGTACATTTTGGTTTTGCGCTCCTTTTGCTGACAGCAATTGTATAGCTGCCGGACTGACATTACAAACTTCTTTCAAGGGGCAAAACAAACTACTGCTGTCTTGCAACAAAGAGTGATGCTGCTGCCCAGATCTCCATTGAAAAAGAATAAGTTTGGCTCTTAAATTTACCAATTTACCATTCACAAGCTAAATTAGTGACTGTTCGATTTTCACTTCTCTAGTTTATTTATTATGACCGATTGATCCTGTAATGATCTTGATCATGTCTACAGTTTTTATCATCACTGCTACTTAACTGAATATTTCAACAGATCACTTGAACTTGTTTGCCCAACAGTATTTTTCAACAGATCAATAAAAGCATTTCAAATGCAACTTGGATTCGGTATTTTGATTCTTGCTAAAGTGGGCTGTAGTGGGTCTTTCAGACAATAAGAACTACTATTTCCTTCAGTCTTTTACACTTAAGTCTTCAGTCTTTTACATCTTTATATCTCAATTACTTTTATTGAATTTGAGATATGAAAATCGATGCTCGAGAGAATTCTCTTCAATTTACATTAACTATTGGTGAATGACGATGAAGTTAAAAAGTAATATGAATTTTAAAAATCAACGCAGGAGGCACTTGTACCTCAAGTATCCTTTGTTACAGTAATAAGTAACTCATAATATTCGTTTAGAGAGACTGTATCTCGCCTCTGCATTCTGAATGGATTTCAAACTAAAGGAAACTTTTTACAAATATTTCACCTTCTTTCTCTCTTTGGACCTACAAAAAAAGAAAATAAACTATTGAAACTTATGCACAGTCGTAAGAAATCGTCCTTCATTTGGGTTTTATTTTACGTATAACTCAGGAGCCAAAGGTCTACACACCATTACATTTCACAGACCATTACATTTGTGTAGCAAGTCAATATCTATCAGCCTACAAAGTTTCATCCAGATTGGATGAGTTCGGTTGAACTCGTAGGAATATAATTTGTATTCTTGTGATTACCTTTTTAGGGAAAGCTCAAATGAAGGACGAACAACAAGAAAAATAAAGATGTAACACCATCCAAAGTTAATTACTTTTTCAACCTCATTAAAAACTCCTAATCCTTTTATTTACTTACAATATATATATATATATATATATATATATATATCAAGGAAGGGGATAGGCAACACCGACAACGTTTAGGTGCTGACCAAGATAAGTCAAAAAGTACAGACCAACCTGTGTGCACAAATGCTTTCTTTCGGAGTTATAAGTTGCCGAAAATATGAAAAAAATGAACAGTTTTGGAGCTATGAACCTAAGTTCATTTTTTCATGTTTTCGGCAGCCTGTAACTCCGAAAGGAAGCATTTGTGCACCCAGGTAGGTCTATACTTTTTATCTTATCTTGGTGTCAGGAATCACTTTATATATATATATATATATATATATATCGGGTGTTCTAAAAATGTCGCACACGGACCACAGATATTCTACAGGTCAAAATAAAGTGAAAATGTTATACGATGTAATGCCCTCCGCGGCCTCCTTTAGCCGCTATGGGGAATCAAAATTTCACTATGTGGCAACATTGCATATTAACTTGGAGCCATTAGCATTGATCTACAAATCCATCAAACAATTATATCGATTGTTAAGGTAATAAGTGGTGCCAGGTCAAGGTCTATTCACTTTAACTGTCATCTGGCAAGGATCTATGTAATTATTTGATGGATTGGTAGATCTGATCTATGGCTCTTTATCTGCGACATTGTCACATGGTGCAATTCTCGTCTCCAGAAGAGAACCGGAGAGGTATACAAATATATATATATTGACTTGTAGAATAGTGCTTTGTAGTTCGTGGGCGCCATTTTTAGAACACCCAACATATATTATATGTATATGAACAGTAGACTCTCGACTATCTGGCCAAGTTAAAAAATCTCCTTCATAAAAAAAAAACTGAACAATCTACTCGACTCATAAAAACACGACTTTTTCCATGGAGAAGCAGTTATCTACCAAGGACTTATTTGACACACTACAAACTGTAAGTTTTCATTTCTTATTTTATTTATTTGTTTAGGTCTATCTTTTTGCATTTGTGTAATTAGCAACAGGCTTAAATCATTAGGTCTACGAGGTTTTACGTTAATGTTCTCTTTATTTTAAAATAGTGTGTATATTCAGTATATATAATTTTGTTTCCTGCAATTGAGTTTAACATAAATTTATCTTAAAATGTGTACAATATATTCTTGGACTTCCTTTATCTGTAATAAACTTTTATAAACGTACAGTATAAGTACATAAACAGTTATGAAGCACTGGCCTAAGAGCTCACAAAATATGAATAAGTGCGCGTTATGGGATAGTGTTTTTGGGATTGACATGAAGTAATAATTATAGAATTTCGGTCTAGCAATCTATTTTGTTAACCGCCCTGAAGTTCCGCCACATTAGGCCGAATAGTCGTGTGTCTACTATATATACTGTATATGAACGTATAAATCATATACTCCTGCTTCGTTTGTTACATTGGCTCACTAAAATTCCGTTGATCCTAATCTATATGAGACAGTCCGAAGTCTTGAAATATTATGGTACACAATAGGAATACAATGAAAGCTGGTTAACATTCCACGTAGATCCCTTCTGTTGGACTGTCTTCAGTCATCTTCCAGCCACTTCCTCGATTCCACGTCTTGTCCTTAGAGGCACAGCAGTCAGTCACTATTTCCACCTGCTGGTTAAGCATCATGGTTTCAGGAAGTGCGCAACGGACTGAAACAGGTAGTAGACATACGGGGCAAGATTTGGACTATATGTCGGGTGTGGCCTCAGTTCGATGCCACCGACCTGAATTTTTCGAGCCGAATGTGGTTTTACGGTACCCTGCTGCAGAAGGGTGCGCTTTCGGTTCACCAATGTAGGATATTTTTCGTGTAGTGCAGCATGTATCATGACATACTCGAAACATGAGGTAGGCAGCGCCACCATATCCCCTCGTCCTTTCTGCAACATCTTTGGATACTTCCTCAGCTTTCCCGGCAGGTGGTAGCGCAGACCGGCCGAGGGGCTATATACTTTCAAGACAAGGGGAGGGCCTTCTTCACGTTGACATCAGGAGGAAAGCAGCAACAGCGGCAACTGCAGCAGAGGCACAACCCGCACCGGAGGCCAGGCTAGTAGAAGCAGAAGCACCGCATGGAAGAGAGTGCAAACAACGAGTGCTTCAAGAATATTTTATTCAGTGTTTGATGAGAGCTATATGTGTGAAGTGCGACCGGTGGATGGACCTTTCGCTAAGTTTCCAAGTTTCCTTTTTTTACCTGTATAGTCTGAATCTGTCATCTGCATATAATTTTTGCAAAATATATGAAACATTTAAACAAATTTTGATTATCATTTCCAAAAATAATCGAAACCATTTTATCACTCCACGCTCCATCTGTGCAATCTATATAAAATGCATCCTCACATTTGTTCAATCGCAAATGCGACGATGACAAGCATACCTGTTTAACGACCAGTTCCAGAAGTTGGCCCTTGCTCAACCACTGTTTTCGCACATTCAAATTTCGGAAAAGCGCCCATTTCTCATCGTAAGTGATAATCCATTTTAAGATACGCAAATCTGCAGTTGTCGGCACACATCCTCTCTCCTCTGGGCCTGAGCTGAGGTCAACTCATGTGGTACAATCCGGCAGCTTTTGGTAAGTTTTCCCAAGTTCATGAAGGTGACGCAATACACTAGACTGGGACATTGCGAGTTGCTTTGATAGTTGTCGCGTGCTGTTGAGTAATTTTCCTCAATCGCGTGTCGATGACCTCTTAATCTGTTACCTTGGGACGGCCGGACCTTGACTGATTTTCGAGATTTTTTTCAACCTACATGAAATTTCTGGTGTTGCTGTGTTATTGTTAACTACTCCTTCCCCTTTCGCATGACAAATGTTTTGGATTGCTGCTGCAGTGTTATGCCCAACTTCGAACTCATACAGTAACAGTTCACTTATCAGATTTCGTTGGGCACTCATAGTAACTGCTACTAAAAACTGACAAGAGTGGGTACCTGCTTGCTACACTACCTCTAGGGCCATTTTGACCTTGTACTTACTGTTGATCATGGCGTATATATGTGCCTGCTGTTTGGGTTTTTGGAGGAAATATTTCAAGACTGATGACTTACCCTTGTATAATGAGCTGATTTACTGTGTACAGTTAAAATCAGAGGTATTTAATTTCCTATTGCTTTAGCAATAAATCTGTCGTCTACTGAGCGTCAATTTACAACGTGAACATCAAGTCATGAAAATCCAAGGGGGCCGCGGTGGCTCAGTGGTGAAGCGTTCACCTCTGGTGCATGGGGTCCTTGGTTCGATTGCAGCTCACGTCAAGTGAGCATTGAGGTGGACAAACACCGTGTGCGTGGGTTTTCTCGGGGTTCTACTGTTTTCTCCCACTTTGTTCATTCCATCATTTTTCATTTTCTCACCTTCATCGTCTCCTTTAGCCTAGCCGGCATAATCGTGAAACGTAAAACTTAAAGATTTCATTTCACTTTTTTCTTTCAAGAAAATCCAAGCTATTATCCTTTTCGTGCTCCATTGTGAATTGACACTTAGTAGAGATAATAAATTTAGCAGACTTTAATTCTCACTGTATCATCTAAGTACAAAACTTACTTTCTGAGTAAATCTACGTCACTTCACTTCTTTGCCATTTTTTATAATCTCAGCTTATAATTTTGTCATTAATTCGACTTGACTAACTAATTACACCGTTCAACAGAAGCTTCGCAACGGAAATACAAGTAGTTAATTTGAGTACTTTTAGGGTGTTCAACACGAAAATGAAAACGAAAATGTGGGAGTGATTTTTGTTTGAAGTGTTATAGAGAAAACGGGAGCAATTACGAAAATTCAGAAATTAAGGTATTTGGAGATTTCAAATATTGTACACTTGCAATTTTTCGTAAGAAGTTACGGACCTACTTTATGAACCTTTTTACAACTCTTTTTTTTTTTTTTTTTTTAACAAACATTGTAAAAGTATTTCCTGTCCCTCACTAATCCGCCGCTCTATAAAGGCAAAACCAAAACAAATTTGAAAACAGGTAATACTGAATACATCATTTAACAGTTTTATGCATTTAAGGGATGCACAAATATCTTAGTTCTATAGTTTCTAAGAGAGAAAATCTGCGTTTTTTTTCTTTTTCTTATTCTTCATTTTTACTAAGAAGTGTCTCTTCGGACCATCCAACCGTGATCTGTCCACACTGCAAAACAAGATTTGTTTCCTAATATTTCGCAATGACTGGTGAAAAAGCCTGTCGTGCTTTTCATTATAAAGCACCGCATTTAGAAAAAAAAATTAGGTAAGAATGGAGGATATTAGTTTAGATGTCATCCTGCAGTCTACTTTCTCGTACGACGTCAAGTTTGTGGACTGGAAATTTTTAGCTCTGACATTTCCTAACGAACCAGTTGATATGCTTTTGAAAGCTCTTCCATTGTCTTTTAATCCAGCTTCGAAGTTTTCAATCCGTTTAAAAACGCTGTTTGATCTGAGGATTAATAAATATTCCCTCCTTGATTCTTGGAAAAAGCTGATACAAATATGTGAACGCACGGTCATTCTTCTCAAGTCTTAAGAAAGTGTTCCATGAAACCCCATTTGATAAATAAAGGATAACAGTCTAGATTCGCAGAGGGCATATTATGCTCTTTTTGCCAGGTATGCATAATGATCAACAAGACCAAACCCTTGTCTTGTAATGATTTACTTTACTACGGTTGTTACATTTCAGCTAAAACAATTCTATGTAGGCCTATTGTTGTTCTACTAAGATAGCTCATACTTTAAAATCACAATAAACATTTCAATCCTGTTTTGGTTATATATGCCGTTGAAATTACATGAAATCTTTCAGATTAACGTCCCACGTATATGCCCGTTAGGCTAAGGGAGACGATGATTAAAGCAAGTGAATGACGGAAGAATTAGTGGAATGAGAAAATGAGAGGAACGGGAGTACCCCGAAAAAAAGCCACAGGCATGATGTCCACCACACACTTACTTGGCCGGGGATAGAACCAGAGACCCCTCGCACAAGAGGTAAGAGCTCTACTACTGAGCCACCATACCCCGCTACATATACAATCGAAATAGACGGCATTGCTACTAGACAAAAGCAAAACTTTCAAAATGTTCTATTGGATTTTGACCCCACTACGAGCAAGCTGATAACATGAAATACAACCTGGAACGTAATAACTATTTCCAGCAAAAGAAATTGGTTGGTTGATTGGATTAGAGTTCAGTGTCCCTTTTGGGATCAAAGCTATAAAAGACGTGAATATATAGTTCAAGGATCCGAACCACTTGATGCGTTCAAAGTTCAAGGCTCTCCACCGGGAATGGAACCTCGGATATCGTGCTAGCCACTATACTAAAGGGGGAGGGCTATCAGCAGAAATAATTTATCTCCAACTCTCGGACAGGCTATGGATTCCAAAATGAACTCAGTGGAATTTGAACAAAGAAGTCATCCTGCGGATAGATTAACTCATCGAGTATTCGGGATTTCGACCCCGCAGATAATTATCCAACGAGTGGAAAAACTATAATCTGTTAGTGCAATGACCGAGGAATATGGGAGATGTACTAATGGTGTGAAGAATGGCCCTAGCAAACTTGTGTCTTCGTGCTGTTCTGAATCAGAAAACCTCCTCTGCGACTCACCAGCACAGACTACGCGGTTTTACATTCTTCATGGATACATTCTAATTACTGTGAGTCCCATTGACCGTCTGACCAGGTGGCAGCAGTTATACGATACCCCGAGCAGTACGCTAAACCGAAAGCATAACCTTTGGTTGATGCACTGACGGTTTTGAGTGTTTTCATAAGATGAAAACCAACGATGATGACGCAGTGCAGTATTAAACAGAATCAATCTCTTGTCCTACATCAACACCGTCTAAACAAGGATTCCTCCCCTGACGTGGCAAAAAAATATCTGCTCTTCTTTTCTCTCTGAGTGTTAGCCAATTCATGTGGGACCACTTGTTCCACTTTATGTACTTTTCCAAGCTGCCATTAATAAATTATTTTCCTGGACTGTAATTCAATGATTCTCACAATACATTATATATATATATATATATATATATATATATATATATATATATATATATATATATATATATATATATTTGGTCTAGAAATTAATTCGTGCGGTTGGTACGCACACATTGAAGCTGTAGTACAAACACAAAATACATAAATACCTTAAGAAAAATATTGTCCTTCGCTAGCCACCACTTTCGCCCATCTGTCAGGCAATGTACGGATTCCGTGGCGAAAGAAGTCCTCATCCTTGGAAGCGATCCAGTCAGAGACCCATGTTTCGATATCTTCTGAAGAAGTAAACCGCTGTCCAATCAAATCGTTGTTCATGCAATCGAACAAGTAGTAGTCCGAAGGAGCAACGTCTGGTGAATACGGCGGGTGGGGTAAAACTTCCCATCCGACATTTTCTAAATAGGTTTTGACCGGTTTTGCGACATGTGGGCGAGCGTTATCATGTTGAACAATAAGTTTATCATGTCTGTTCTCCCATTCTGGTCGTGTTCTGGCCAGAGCTTGCTTCAAACGCATTAATTGTCGTCGATAACGTTCTCCATTCATAGTTTCACCCGGTTGCAGCAGCTCATAGTACACCACACCTTTCATATCCCACCATATGCACAGCATAACCTTTGCACAGTGAATATCTCGTTTTGGTTGTGATGGACCTGGTTCACCTGGTTTCACCCAGGCCTTTTTTCGTTTAGGGTTCTCGTAATGGATCCACTTCTCATCACCCGTAATAATTCGATGCAGAAATCCCTTTCTGCTCTGTCGTTGAAGCAGCAATTCGCAAATGGTTTTTCGTCTTTCAACGTCTCTGTCTTTCAATTCATGTGGAACCCAATGTGACATCTTTTGAATCATTCCCATGGCTTTCAAGCGTTTGGAGACTGTTGTTTGATCAACGCCTAATGCTGCTGCAAGTTGTTCCTGCGTTTGACACGAATCCTGCTCGAGCAATGCTGTCAATTCTTCGTTTTGAAATTTTTTTTGGCTGTCCAGCTCGCTCTTGGTCTGCCAAGCCGAAATCACCACTTCTAAACCGTGCAAACCACTTCTGACACGTTCGCTCAGCTAGAGCATGGTCACCATACACTTCCACCAAAATACGATGACTTTCAGTCGCACTTTTCTGCATGTTAAAGTAATGCAGCAGGACACCCCGCAAAAACACTTTATCAGGCACAAATTGCGCCATGTTCACTTAACTACAAACTGGTGTTGTTGACGCTTTAATCCACTGCCCTATACTACGAACGATACGCGATGACAGGGGTTTGCAACACATGTGTGGATACACGGAACTGTGGGACGCTCCGTTCGTTGCGCCATCTCTTGTCCACCCGCACGAATTAATTCCTAGACCAAATATATATATATATATATATATATATATATTTGACCATCATCGGAGTTAATAACAGTTTTGAGTGCACAGAAACTTTTCCACGGGTTCTCCTTTAAAAAATCCCCTTTTTCGCAATTTTTCTTATGGTTTTCAAACAAAGTAGCATAAATTTTGTACGAAAAATTAGTACAAGGGACGTAATATACGCATCTGTAATAATTTAAATCTTATAAATATCTTAATTTCCAATTTTCAGGAACTTCTAAACAAAAACCCAATCCCGCATTTTCATTGCATTTTCGCACTCAGTACTCTCAAATATTTTAAATAGATATTCATATCTCCGCTACATAAAATTTGTAGAACAATGCTGTTATTTAAAATTTCAGTCCAACTTCGAAGGAAAATTTGACATGCACACAACTAAAGAAATTGAATGTTAACGCACCGTTAACAGCCCTTTCAATTTAAGATTACTATTACACAAATTTACGTTCATATATCAATAAGCAAATTAATTATGACAAAGCATTTGCTGGATTGATAAGAACGAAAAAATGAAAAACCGAATGAATATCATGCATAAAGTACTAGTTCAACGCAAAACTTACACATAACGTAACCGAAGTTCATATCACGAATTTGTGTTGCGCTCTACCTTCATTCAATTTAACCTAAAGCAGTAGTACTTACACATATTCATCATAGGTTTTTAGTGTGTCCTCAGGAAGTTTTCTTTTCAAGGTATCTAACTCTATTAGTTTTCTAGCGAAGCGAGAGATTTCTTCAAAATGTTCTCCAGAGAAAATCTGGAAGCAAAACATATAAATCTTCAGAATTTATAATATTCATTAATACATATTTCATTTAATGCTAAATACACTGATATTAATCTTGGCAGAAACTGTGTCCTTTCTAAGTAGTTTCTCGCAATGAAGTATGAACTGCAGTACATAAGGCACATTAGGAAATTTAAATTAGGTCGTCTTCTTCTTAGTAATATTTTAAAAATAGGATGTCATGCACAAAGAGCAATCTATAACGTGATTAAATGGCTCCCTCTATACCATTGGCATAGCATCCCTTCCGAAATAGCCACGACCGCAGGTTTGTTGAGTACCCTATTGTGTGCCAAATATTACAAATATGTGGGATCCATAGTTTGTTTCGATTTCGTACTCAACTACCTAAGTACGAAAAAGTAGTTTCTTTCTTGAAACAAATGCATTCTACGTACAACATAACACAAACTTCTTCCATATAAAAGTCAGATTAAAGTGTGCCGCTGTGTCCTTTCTTACATAAACCAAAATGACAACTGCTGCGGCAAACTTCAAACACGACATATTGTAAGCTACACTGTTATCTTTTAGAGTTTAATCACGTAAACACAAGTTAAAGTATTACCAATCGAAAACGACCACATTAACTTATTTATAGACAAATTTTAAAAATCAAAATCTCCGTTCTACTTTACCAAAATAGATCTACCTTCACTGAAAATAAAGACGGAATTACCCAATTTGAACGTAATTTGGTACTCGTGCATACTAGTGATAAATATGTAAATGTTCTAAGTTTGAACGTCTGGAACCTACAATGCAATAGTGGTGTTACCACAAGTACAATAACAGTAAGTACGTAGCTGCGGAGCGCTGACATCAGTTAACACTGAAAAAGAAAAAGTTACCAAACACCTAGTAGTATGACTAGAAGCGATTGTGAGTTTGCATGAGGCATACTTACAATCGTTATGTAGGGCATACATATGTTACAGTGACCCGACACGGAACTAATGGGTATATGAGAACACTCACACAAGTGAAGGTTCCGGTCTATCAAGACAAACCACACCAAGGAAGAATCACCGTACTGTGTGCCAAGTATTACGCAATCCGACATTTACGCCTGTCATCCGAACACAGGTACAGAACTAGTGTCATCACGCGCCGCCGTAGGTCGAAGAGTGGCGTCGGTCATTCCAGGGCTTCACCGTTATATGCGTAACCTTCCGTTACTACTAAAGCAACGACAGTCTATGCTATATGGATTGATGATGAATGGTGTCGCTTGATATTCACCGACGAATATCGGTTCTATATTACCACTGATTATTATAGTGTGTGAGTGTGGCTGCGCAGAAGGGAGTACAAACCCTGCAAATGTAAGGGAGACAGACTACTTCTGGTATTATGGTACGTCACACACATGTTTCCGCTGTTATTTCTTTTAGAGATAGCACCCTCTGAATTCAACAGGACTGCCTCGTTCACACATGGTTTGTGTGCATATGTACTGCTTGTATCACGTTAAGGTACTCGGTTCATGTATACTCACAGACATGAGACCACCAATACGCACGCACTCCCTATACTGGTGTTCACCTTATCACTGGAATATAGTCACAAAAATCTTTTAACATGAGCTACTTCTTCCATTCTTCCAAGTGCTTAACTTTTAGTCAGTGATTGTACACAATTATGCCGCTTCATATTACTGACAGTTAAAATTTGGTAGTGAGATTGATCTTACAAGAACCTTTATTCCACACGCAAAAGAACTTGGGAGACAAACATGCCGGTACCCACGAGCTCGCTTCGAAGAATGCCCTAAGTTCCACCTTCTAAGTAGTGGCATAGACACCCAAATGAATATGTCATATCGAGTCAAAGAACGGGTTGTTTTGAATTACGTACAACTGCTACTAACTTCATTATCTTATTTCACAAAACTGTCACATCTGTCCAAGTGAATAAAAGTATAATTAGATATGGTAGGAAGAAACACATATTAGTATTATTTAGATATTTACCTTTTAACGAAGTTAGTATCTATTTATAATAGTAACACTAGAAGCTTGATAAAAATCATGAAAATTCTGTAAAATAATTCGCTTATGATTCGAGTGCTCGAATTATCTTGAATACAAGAATTTTCATCGAGAAATGTGCCTAGGTGAACTTGAATAAAATCGTCATAGTATGAGATACAATATCCAGTGTGCACAAAGGCCTAGAATCAAAATCCAACAGATATAAAGGCTTTTCTCCGTACCTAAATAATCGTACATTCAACATGAAAACTTAAACTTATTCTCGAATTTTCGTTAAGACTTGTCCTAACGGAAATACAAGTTTTTATGTCAAGTATAGCATCATTTAATCAAATAATTATTATTAATAATAAAAAGTAGCTCCTGGAAAACAGATTCAGCTATCAATGAACAAAACTTATCCTTTACTCAAACTGTGTTGTGCCCTTTATTTTTTTTTTGCTCACCCGAATGTTAAGCTACACAGAGAAGATATGTAATTATCTTACGCTTTACTTGAATGAAACTCCCTTAAGTTCAGAAACGAATTGAAGATAGATTTTAACTATATGATGATTAACTTTCTAAAATACCCATCAGAATAAGTAACCCAGATACTATGATATGTTTCTGCAAATGATGAGAGATTTGACTGGGATCATAAAATTGTCTCCTTAAGTGGTTTGGAGTTCAACGTCCCTTTTCAGCACCAAGGCCATACGAGCCATGGACTTACAGCTTTAATGTGGGATCCGAATCGGGTATCCGGCAGCCACAAGGGAGCTCAAGAAATTATCTCCTGAGTATTCCTTTATGTATATTATGTGTACAATATACGTATATGCATGTAACGGTATTACTTTCACAAGCGAACAGACTCAAATTTCAGTAATGTCGCTTCCAATTTGTGACATTTTCTTCCTTCCAAATATACGAGACTGAAAAAGGGTCTTTCCTAGTAAGATAGTGAAATCGGCCCTTGATCCAAATTGGGTTGCTATTGACCCAAAAGGTTACCTTTGACCTAAAAATACCTCAAAAACAATTTTGACCCCCTACCCCCTCCCCTTACCGAATTATCGTATCATACATGCTCAAAATTGAATATTTTTTAAATTTTGATGGGGGTGGTCGAAAAATTTTGAAAGTTTCACAGATTGTAGATACTATCTAGATGTAAATGTGCAATATTTTTCAAGACCATCGATGCGTATTTTTTTTTCGCGTGTTGAAAATTTCAAAAAAATGAAGAAAATTTTTTTTGGGGGGACACGTCGCTGATTTTTTGGTTAAAAAAATTGTTATACCCTTAGGTACAACATATATTTTTTTCGGGGCTTGAAAGTGATGACAACATTGTCAAAAAGAAATGAAACTGAAAACAAACGTATTTTTCGCACAGTTTTCCCACCATTTTAGGACTCTTAAGGTAAAAGCAGCTTCAAACAATCCTTTGCCAGAGTTCACAATTTTCCTTTCTCTTGGGTCCCTTCTTTTTCTGTCGTTCTTCGGCTGCTTCGATTGTGTCCATTTCGGAATAGAAACACTAAATATATCTCCGTAAGTGTGCTTCCACTTCAATCGACTCTTGCATAACAAAGTTACACAGCTCGCGGTAGAGCGCGCTACCGACAGAGCGCTACTGTGTGTTGCCAGTGAAGCAAGCACTGATAGATACGAGGAGCCGGTGCGAAGTGTGTGTAACTTCGTTGTGCAAGAGTCGGTTACAGTGGAAGCACTGTTACGGAGATATATTTGGTGTTTTTATTCCGAAATGGACACAATCGAAGAAGCAGAATAACGACAGAATCGGAAGGGGCGCAAGGGAAAAGAAAGTTGTGAACTCTGGCAAAGGATTGTTTGAAGGGGCCTTCACTTTGAGAGCCCTAAAATGGTGAGAAAACTGTGCGAAAAACACATTTGTTTTCAGTTTTATTTCTTTTTGACAATGTTGCCATCACTTTCAGGCCCCGAAAATATATATATATATATATATATATATATATATATATATATATATATTGTACCTACGAGTATAACAACTTTTTTAACCCAAAAATCAGCGACGTGTTCCCCCCCCCCCCAATTTTTCTATTTTTTGAAATTTCAACACGCAAAAAAGTAAAGAAAATACGCGTCGATGGTTTTGAAAAAAAAATGTACATTTACATCTAGACAGTATCTGCAATGTGAAACTTTCAAAATTTTTCGACCACCCTCACCAAAATTAAAAAATATTCAATTTTGAACATGTATGATACGATAATTCGGTAAGGGTAGGGGGTCAAAATTGTTTTTGAGTTAGACTAGGAAAGACCTTTTCATGCGTTTTCTTTTAATGAAACCTTGGAGTATATTGTTTACAGCTCAGGTAGGTTAAGTAGATAAATTATTAGCTGCAAAATTATGAACCAATCAAATGCAGTATGCGTAACAATCAGTACGAGAAATCACGATAGAAAATACTACATTTTATATGAATTATGCAATATCTAAAAATATGGAAACATTTTACTTCTAATTTACTGTTAAATTTTATTCTAAAACCAGTCACTAGTGTCTGACTAAACCAATTTACAGCTTCATGACATCTGAAATTTTCTAGCCTGCAGACTTCATAAATATCGAAAAATAAAGATTTACTTACACCAATAGGTAACTTCAGATTAGACTACAAAATAACGAAGTTCCATCTACAAAATATCTGCAGAATTTAACGCTAATGACCTGCTATGAGTATAATATACGTAACAGGTTGTTAACTTCAGTTTCCAAATTACAACTATTCCTCTTTCCTATTTACGTCATTGCTTTTAAGGGTACACATTTGCACAGGTATAGGAGGTTTGTAGAGATACACATCGAGCCGTATATACCATTAAATTTTATGTACTCTTCAGCTACTGTAGTGGTCTTGCTGATACCTTTGTAATTTTCTTTCAAAGGAAGACCCCCCAATTCACCTCCTTTCCACTACTAGAGCTGCTATTATTATTTTAAATGGTTCCCGAAGATGAACTAGAACGAATTTACGAGTTAGGATTAAATAATACCTATAGTAAGATGATGGACAAATGAAAAAATCACGTTTTAATTCAATTTATATATTAGAAGTGGGAATGCAATACCCCGGTACATCAACTATTTATTGATTTTAGAAAGGCTTACGACTCGGTTAGGAGAAAAGCATTGTACAATATTCTTACAGACTTTGGAATACCGAAAGAACTAATTAGATTAATTAAGATATGTTTGAATGAATCCCAAAGTAAAGTCTGAATAGGAAAATTTTTATCCACCAGCGTTCATGTCGAGAATGGCCTGAAACAAGGAGATGCGTTATCGCGATTATTATTCAACTTTGTTCTGGAATATGCTATAAGGAAAATCAAAGATAGCGACCAGGGCCTAGAGTTGATTGCGGTTCACCAGGTTATGGCATATGCTGATGATGTAAATTTAATAGGGGATGATAGGAAAACAATAGAAAGAAATGCAGAAGTCTTATTAAACGCTTGCAGGGACAAGGTTTAGAAGTAAATGCAGAGAAAACTAAATACATGGAAGTTCGTCCGGATGGTAATACGGCAAATCATGGATGCGTTAAAATATCGAATAATACTTTTGATAAAGTGGATACTTTCAAATGCAATAGGATCAATATTAACATACGAAAACCATATTCACGAAGAAATTAAATGTCGACTAAAAGCACGGAATTCGTGTTATTATTCAGTTCAAAATCTCTTGTCGTCACGAATTCTGTTAAGGAATTTGAAGCTTAAAATAAATAAAACGAAAATCATGCCTGTTGTTTTGTATGGTTGTGAAACATGGTCACTTACTCGGAAGGAAGGACATAGATTGCAAGTATTTGAGAACAAGATCCTGAGACGAATATTCGGGCCCAAGAGAAACAGAAATGGGGAATGGCGGAAACTTCATAACGAGGAACTACATAAGTTATATGGTTTACCCAACATTGTTAGGGTAGTCAAGTCTAGGAAGCTTAGGTGGGCGGGTCATGTAGCTAGAATGGAAGAAAGTAGAAACGCTTTCAAAGTGTTGACTGGAAGACCAATCGGAAAACGACCATTAAGAAGACCTAGGCGCAGACTAGGTGGGAGGACAATATTAAGATGGATTTTGCAGAATCCAATTGACTAAGGATAGAAGTCAATGGAGAGCTATTGTGAACGCGGGATTGAACCTCCAGGTTCCCTAAGCCATAGAGTTAGTTAGTTATATATAAAACTAAGGGACTCAACTGCAAGTATTGATAATGAAGATGTTACAGAAAAATGGATTTCCTTGCCATCATGAGCGGGAATATCGTTCAGACTTTAAAAAATTGCATTTAAATGAGGATTCAGCCTAATTTAAATTTTCTAAACATTTCGAGCAGTCGTTAAAAGGTTATACAAACTACTACGTGGGCGAAAGAGCAAATTTCGGTATATACGAAGTTAGATGTGACTGCGATCAAACATATATCGACGTGACAAAGAAAAGCAGTGATACCACAATAAGGGAACACATCGGATCACCGAAGATAATTTAGAAATATCAGGACTTTTTAAAAACATTTCTGCGAGACTACGATTTTACAAAAGGCGTGAAGACTCTAGATAAAACCTTTTTCGTAGTGGAAAGATTCATATTTGACTCCTAAATTAAATTTTAAAAAAGACAACGTAAATAATCAACGGGATTCTATGACAACTCAATTAACACTTTGTATGTATTTTTTTCTGACATTGGCAACTGATTCTAGCTTCAAAAAAGTGAGATCCGCATCACATTGTGTGTAAGGGATATTTTGAATACTTCGTATGACAACTAAAATAAGTGGTCAACTTTCTCTACAGTGACACAAAACTTCTTCGCTTATAAAAACGTAAGTATACGATCCTTCTTCATTAGGATCAAGGATACTACATTAAATCTGAATAAAGGTCGCCTACATAAGTAACGGGACTAATGATAAATTACAGCAAATAAATAAATAAATTCTACCTATGTTACTGCACTGAAATTTCTACAGAGCGTTCAAAAAGTCTCTATACACCTGAATCGTGGAAAGTCAAAGTCGCACTCAAAGTCACATGAAATAAAATTTTATGCGATGGTTTGCAACACTGCTATATTATCGCCTTGCGTGAAGTTCCTTTCCAAGATTCCAGTCGGCAAAGTGACGTTGAAGTGATTGTTGCATCTAGTTAGCGGTCTCTGAAACAATGGTGTTAACTTTGGAACAACGAATATTCCTGGTTGAACATGTGTTCCGTGAACTAGGTGAGTACAGACAGTCAAAGATAAGTTTGCAGCTAGGTTTGCGGATACACCTGTTCCGAATCGTCACACTGTAAGGGCACTGATCGATAAATTTAGAGGCATTGGAACGGCAATGGACTATGATCGAAGTGGTAGACCATCAGTGCTCGATGAAGAAAAAATGCTACACATATCGGATGCAATGCAACGTAGCCCCCATAAATCACTTCGAAACTTGCCCAGGAAGAAGCAATAAGTGTTGGTACGGCACAAAAGGCGGTTCTTAAGAAACTGTGTCTTATCCCGTATAAGGTTAGAGCGGTGCAGCAGTTACTTCCTCCGACAGTGTAAAACGAGTGCAGTATTGTGAATGGTTTACACGGTTTGTTATGGACAAGTCTGACGATGTTTTGGCTAATTTTTTTTTACTGATGAGGCCTGGTTCCATTTATCAGGTTACGTCAATGCCCAGAACTCACGTTTGTGGTGTGCAGAAAACCCACATGTCATACATGAAGTTCCTCTGCATGACCAGAAGGTAGGGGTGTGGATTGCAATATTCAGAAGAAGAATAGTCGGCCCCATATTTTTCAGACAAACAATAGATTCAACTCGTTATTGTGAAATTATTCACCAGTTCATGGGAGAACTAACGGAAGACGAAATTCGTAATGCTTGGATACAACAAGATGGCGCTACAGCACATACAACTCGCCAATCCATGAGATTACTGCAAGAGGTTTTTGGAGATCGAATAATTTCAAAGGGATTGTGGCCACCTCGGTCTCCTGACTTGTCTCCTCCGGATTTTTACTTCTGGGGTTATGCAAAGAATTCTATTTATAAAGGGAACCCCCACACGCTACACGAACTCGAAACAGCTATTCGAGATTTTGCTCATAGCATTCCACATGAACAAATTGTGAGAGTATTTGAGAACAAGAAGAAACGTGTGCAAGCATGTTTGGAGGCTCATGGGGGACATTTCACATTGCTGTGAAAATGTTTGTTAAAATGTGTGTGTATATGCTACGCCCTGTACATAGTGCTTTTATGCCATAAAATATAATAAATTTTGTGTAAAATAATTTTCTCATTGCTTTGAATATGTGACAATTCAGGTGTATAGAGACTTTTTGAACGCTCTGTATAACACTCGAGTCAGTACACTCCATAAAACATCCACCTAGTTTAATGTTCATGGATGTGAAAACACTGTTTAAAAAAATTTAAAAAAAAATGGACACCATACGCTCATCATAAAAATTTTTGTGAACAGTTTATCAATTCTCCGAAAAGGTAAATAGGTACACTAATTTATTTGATTTTGAATCTGGAAGAGATAGCGTTATCCTTTTTCCCCGAATATAAGAGGGAATTAAGCAGAGGTTCAAGAAGTAATCCGGAGAATAGGATTGTATGAATAAGAAACTTGTAAAATATAGTACCAAATTATACCCTACAACGTACCACATAATTAACTGTATTTGTTCTTACATATCAGAATTACACTTGTTATCGAATTATGTGTATATTATTTGAATACTTACTGGCAGTGTTACGTATGGCTTCTCCTTTATAAGGATCACTTTTTTGGTCCGAACTGGCTGTACGTTAGGTTGACGCTCATTAACTGTCGCATTTCTCACGTTCTCATTTGCTGGTTCTTCCTCCTTTCTTGCTTCTTCTTCCATCTGTTTCATATGCCTTTTTTCTTCTGCTTTCTTGTCTCTACCTGGACAACTACAAATTCGCACGTTTACAACTTGACGCCCTATTACTTCTCCACTGTAGGATAGACAAAAATTTTACCATAAATATACAGCATTAAGTGTGATTAGATCTTATGGGATATAGGAAGCAAACTAAAGCGAGAATATAATATACACAGTGAAATTTCTGAATAACGGACAGCGATGGGAAATTATTATCTGTCCGTAAATGAAAAGTTGTACAGATTTATGTTACTCAGAGCTCATGCGGTATTTGAATGTAGTATACAAGAAATGTATTAGTTATAAATGTAAATTTAGGATAATATCGAAATTTCCACTCAGTATTCGAATTACTGAGAAGGATGGGAAAATGCATTCTGTAAAGAAACAAAAGTATCGCTGGTGTTTATATGGACATGTGCTGTTTACGTAAAATATAATATTTTACGTAAAGAAACGCAATAAGAATACACAACATTATATTAAGTATCTACTGCTAATATAGATAATACCAGTCTGACAGTTTGCAGAAAAGAAAACTAACTGCGTCCGTTAAAGGAGGTTCTGTCTCGTAATATGAAGAAGTCTGTTAAACAAGGTTTCACTGTAGTTATTTATAGCTAAAGAGGAGTATAAATATATGAACGGAAGAAATCCCTTGTTATATAGATTAGAAGAATTTGACATAATTAATCTATATTCAAACTTCAATGTAAAAACACAAAACCATATGACTTAGAACCTTTTTATTGGTTACTTCTGTGGCCTTCGTAATAATGTTAGACAGTTATTTGTGGACCCGACTAATCTACATTTTACACGAACATTTACTGGTAATCTATCTGTCTATTCTATAGTATTTTGATACTCACTGGATTATTCCAACACTTCAATTTCTTTCATGTTCAAGCTTTTATCATTCTTTCTTTCGGGCTCTGTCACTGGATTTTCTTCGAAGAGCTTATTCGATATTAATATTTAGATATCTCACGATTCGGAATTTGTTGTTCGAAGCTGATCATCTGGTTGCTACTAGATATTACATCTCTTTTACAAGCCTTACTGTTAACAGAACCTGCCTGCCTGAATTTCATCTCTGTAAAACAAAACTAAACGTTGCACTCGGAACCGATCTTAGGGTAATTGCGACGAAAAAAACCCTGAACTACTATTGAGACCACGTACTAAACCAAGCCTCAAGGATAAAATAAGTTCACTTTATGAATAAAATTCCTTTATTCTAGCAAAAAATGGACTATCCCTTGGATTATAATAGCTATCGAGAGGCGTCTGCTGTGTTAGGGAAGTCTATATATGTAGTTAGTTTACAGGGCGCTATCAATAGATTGCATCTGGTTTGGAGCACAGGGTGTTTCAAAACAACACCGACAATATTTGGGAGGCGATTCCTGACACCAAGATAAAACAAAATGTATAGACCAACCTGGGTGCATAAATGCTTCCTTTCGGAGTTACAGGCTGCCGAAAACATAAAATGAAATTTAACAGTCCATAGCTCCAAAACTATGGAACCTACCGCAATCGGGTCAAGACTTCACTTAGGAACAAGCACATGCCCTATCCAAATATCTAAGTTTCAGAATCCTGCGGTACTTCCGCAACAATTTTTATAGAGGTATGATAGTTGGTGAGTACTTCATATTATATGACCGTAACCAAACTCAATCTATAAAAATTGTTCCGTGAGTACCTTAGATATTCGATTATTTTCACATGGCACCCTATTTCCACCCGAACAGTATTCTTTTTACAAATTGTAAATTGTGTGTCACTCCTTTGGTAGAAAAATTGCTGCAGGCGTTCCAGAGTTACGCTCGAACACACACACATATATAACCATACATGTATATATGATTCTTAAAAAGACTACGAACGTAAACCAAATACTTTAGTATATTGATTGCCTAAACCCATTGGAAAGATAAAATTTCACTACTTCAAAATAAGAATATTTGACATGTAATGTTACTTTCGAGATGCAAAATTAGCGAGTTCAATGCTAATCAAACGATATATCATCACTGCAGTAAAATTTTCAATGTATGCTTTATGTCTAAATACTGACTTCCGTGTAACCCCTACTGTCTAAAATCTAATGCTGCTAACCTCAAGATTGTGTTTTAAATCTATTATAACTACAGAGAACGAATAATCATGGATTACACACTGAGACTATGTTCCTGGACGATCATCCTGAAACAAACGTGAATACAACACTATTTTTTGCTAAAAGTTTTAGCAACTTCTGGCATCTTCGGGAGCTAAAGATATTGACGAAAAATCAAATAAGGAGGGCGTAATGGGTATAAACATAAAAAGAAACAGTTTCCATGTACTATGAACATTTCAAGATGGACAACATATTGCACAGCGTAAAATTCTCTGCTTTGACGTAACAATATAACATATATATATATATATATATATATTTATATCGATATTTAATATGTACATTATTTTCATCTCTCCTTATTTCAGTATCTTAGTACTGTCAACTCCCGAAGATATTAATAGTTTGATTTCGCAAACAAGAATTTTTAGGAAACCAAAAAATAAATCAAAAGATTGCAATCTTGGCCAATAATTACTTTTTGGATCAGGGACCACAAAATTTTTAAACGACCCCTAAATCGAGTTTCGTACTTTACCGAATAATCACATCATACTGAGTTAACTGATAGTTTGTGAGTTTGGCTACACTATATGTAATTCTCGAGATATACGGCCTACAAGAATTTTTTTTGATTGAAATATATTGGATCCAAAAATTAATGAACTTGTTTTCTATACCTGTTAATACTATACCTTGTTTTTTCTTTTCTTTTTAAACTTTATTAAATACAAAATAAAGTGTAAAATTGCCTTCATTTTCAATTAAATTTACTCGTATATATCCGTTGTCTCTAGTGCGATATCCTTATTTAATCCCAGGTCAAATGAGTACTGACGTATTTTGCCCTTGCGTTCTTTACGGATATTCCTATTTCCTCTCACTCTTACCATTCTCAAACAACTCTTCTACTGTCAATCATTTACAGAATGTTAAAAATATTTCAATTGATCTTTTCCCATTAATTTACTCACCATTTTTCTAACAAGAATACGGCTGCTACGTGCCTCCTATTCATTCCACCGGGACAGCTTGTTTGGCACGTGAATTTATAATGGTAGCGGACGTAGTTGGTACCCGGATGAGGATACTCCAAAGGAACTAATACATTGAAACGTTTGGTCGTTGGATCATGGTCGTATGTGGCAGCTGAATGATGACACTGCAGCACGTGAAGCACATTTCCTATTCCTGAAACAGAATTATCAGACACAAATATTATATTTAATATGGCATTTTCTCCAATAAAGACTGACATATATTTGGTTGTCCTCAAAGTATTGAGACTCTGAAAAATAAAACTGAGAATGTATATATTTTTTTTTATCTGAAAATAACATTATAAAATCACATAAGCACCATTTTGTTTGATGACCATCTGATATTTTCCGGCAACACCATAATCCCGTCGTTAGAGAACTTCTGTGGCTTCTGGTCAAAAAAATTGTGAAACATGTTTTTCACATGCATGTTTTGAAACGAACCTACAGTTTTGCAGAGAAGAAAACGATGCCAGGTCCAAGATATACGCTAGACGCACTAAAACCTCCCAGCCAAGTACTCTTAATTTCTCACCGGTCGTTCAAGATGTATGTGGTTTGGCACTGTCAGCGTGGTATACTGTTGATCAGCAACGGCAGTTCTTTTGAATTGTTAGATGCACTCACGTTAATTATGGACAGTAAAGATCCGAGCACTTCTTTCTGCAGCAGCTCGTGATGTACGATGCTCTTCCAATCTTACCGAATGAACAGCATAACCTTCCTAAGCGCCAGTGTGATATTTGCCACAGACACGAGTTTCTCACTTCGACCACAACCATTGCGAGACATCGAAATTTCCAGAACGAAAGGACTGAAACATCTTTTGGATGTTGCTTCTGATAACGTATCATACCTACAAAAAACACAATTTCAAGGACCGGCGCAGTATTTGCGTTTTTATCGAAATAAAATTGTAAAATGTAGTACAACTTTGTGAAAATCCAATCATCTTACGGCTCAATATCTTACGTCTTATTATAGGAATCCCGACCCTTTTTGCTCATTCACTAATTTTAATTCTCAGATGTCAATAACGTTAGGCCTGACCCATTGCGACTGAGATTTGGGACACTAACGCCACCTCGAATGCAAAATGATCAATCAGTTTTTTTTCTTTCTTAGACAATCGAATATTTCAAGAAATAAAGAAACTATTTAGCATACTCTTTTTAATTAAATGTAACTAACTCCATAGTGACAATCACTTATATACATCTCCTTTCGTTTATTCCATTGGACATAACCGACTGATGTTGAAGATTTCAATTAATTTTCTCCCATTTAACTTGCTTACGATTTTTCCAACAAGAATATAACTACTGTCTCGCACTGTAAGATTAGTTATTTTATTTAGATACATATTTGATTGGATGGTAGTTTATTGTTTTCAATTTTGCCCCTTTCGCTCACTGCAAGTTATCGTTTCCTACTTTTGTTCTTCAACGTGTACAACTAGTTCCAAAAAACTTGGAACTTTCCCTTTTCTTTAAGATCTCCTATATCTTTATGCGTAAGCAGGATTTCTCTAAAGAATGACACATCTTCTTCGTCCTTTTGAAGCTTTCTTGCAAACTCATCTATTAAATCTTTGAAGCAAGGTAGTACTATCGTATCACCTTTTAGATAATTTTTGTGGACGTTGCACGGCGGTATATATTTATTACCAATGTTTCCTCTAGTTTAAGTACTTTTCGTAGCTAAACACATGTCGCGATATGTCACTTTTACAACATTCTTTTGGGTTGGCACCAAGTGTGTAGTACATGTAAACTCGATCTAGGTAAAACTTGTGCTTCGAAGAGTTAAAACATGATACCTATGGGAGATAGAGAATTCCCAAACGAAAGGTGAAAGTTGCAATTTTTCTTTAACTCACTATGCAATATATTTTCAATTGCAATTTCTATTTTAAGATATTTATAATAATAAATAAATAATGAGAACTAGCATAACCCTCACTCCCTTTCCGAGAAGTCACTAGTGTTTTCTTGTTCGCCTATCAAGTACACGATTTTCCTCGGCAACTAGCGGACAGCAGTAGATCGATGCAAAAATTAAGATCGACAGAAAAGGAGAGGCTATACCGAAGCATGAATTTGTGTTTGTATATCAGTACTTCTAACAGAACACCTGAAGCTCGTATTAAAGTGTTCACTGAGCAGAGAACAAGTTCTAACCATACTTTTTCTATCAAAACAAAAATAGCTTTGTATCTGTTCTTTGCTCATGATAGTATTCTCTTGCCTGACAGCCTGAATACAGGCAACCTGAAAAATATACATGACACGAGGCTGACAGGCTGATAAGCTGGTTAGGAAACCAAAACGCCTCCAGTGATAGTTGAGTAGTATAACCTCCAATTGCATACAAACAACGCAATGTCAGATTAAAAACGAAGCAATATAGCATAAGATTCACAGGTACTGTTAATGTGAAAGCACTTTGTTAATTATAAAATCTACACGGAAACAACGGTAGGGTCTTTAAAAGGTGGATTTTTACAAGAAAAAAATCTACTTGAAAAACGTCGGGTTTTTGCATCTCTAATTACGACAAAAGCTTTCAATAAAACGGGTGCTACATACGATGCATAATCAAACTCAAAGTTGACTGATTCATATAAAACTACTTTATACATTTGAACCTGTCTGCATTAGCCTCCTTCCCACAAAATGCCCAACTTAAGGAGTAATATAATAATTTCCTAAATCCACAAATAATGTCAATGGGAATCGAGTTGACGGCTGACCACACATGAATCAACTGAAAGGCTGGCTAATGTTCAAGAGAACACATTTTACACAATTTTTGAAATGAGGGTTAAATTTACTTTATATCTATTATAAGGATTCCACAGAAAGAAAAAAAAATCTCCCAAGTGTTACTGATTTAGCAGTGCAGAAAAAACATCGAGAAAGTTACCACAGAAAAATGAAAAGGTATTGAATTTTTGTTTTTTTCTGGATACAAGGTGAGGTCTATTTATCTCCGTAAGATATCATTTACAAAAAAAGACGTTTATGCCTTGTATACACGAAAGCACAATACTTAACACACTTAAGGCACAATAAACATACACATAGATGTCTAAATTAACACAAACTAGCAACTAAATGCTTTATATACAGGGTGTCCCAGAAGTAATGGTAAAAACTGAAATCACAGATTCCTGGCACTAAAACAAGAAAAAATATGTATATGACATACAGTGCGGAAATGGATAGGGGCGAAGCTAGACAACTTCGTATGTGTGTGTGTGGGGGGGGGGGGGGGTAACTTCACATCTGCCAGCGGAATGATAGGAGCTAGGAAGGGGTCAGGAAGACACAATATCATATCGGCTTGACGTGTTAAACACAGATTCTGTAAATGCGCCAGAGATTCCCCATACGTCATTTAGGAATTCACCGTATGTCTGTAGATGGAAACCACACAGAAGAAAGTTGTTATCCATGGCACGATTGCACGCACATCTACAATGGGTGTCAAAGCAAAGATCACTTAGCATGGTTGCAACATCTCAGGGGGTAATAGAAAGTAGTATACCAGATAGAAACTTGCAGAGGGAGGGTAGAAATAAGAACAAGTGTAACTAGCCGTGTCATGTTGGGCCTAATGAAATAACGAGCAGAATCCACGACGACGTACTGTGTTTGTAACGTAGTATCTTACACAGAATAGCACTACAAACTACTAGGTCATACGTGCTAACAATAAATGTACCTAGAAAAGATGTTCAAATGTAAACGTGCTAATCGTGAGTTTCGAATGCATTCCATCACTCCCAGTGTGTGGCGTAACTGTTCACACGCACCTTCAATGTGGTTTTGTAAATCGGCAAATTGCACTCCCTAAATGTGAAGTTCCTTTCCCCCACATTCGAAGCTGTCTAACTCCGCCTCTGTCCACTTCCGGACTGTATGTCATATAAACTTTTTTCTTCTTGTTTTGGTGTCAGGAATCTGTGGTTTCATTTTTCACCATTACTTTTGAAACACCGTGTATACTAACAAAGGTTAAGACCAAGTGAGTTCAATGAATAACTTACATTGTATGTCACCTGGAGCTAAAGAGTACAGCCATTTCCAAGTGGCTATAAGAGGAAAAAAGAAATTGAGACACACACAGCCTTTTTTTCCCCAACTTTGCGACACAATAATGAGTTATTAACTTAACTTTCGAATAGAATAAACAGATCTGAATACAACTGCATAGAACTAAAAATATGAATTTAAACATACACAACTTCTAAGTAGGAGGAACGAGGACTTTCAGGTGGTAGGAACATATGAATGTAATGAAATTCAATTTTAGGAAAATGATCAAATGTTAAGTAAATATGATACTTAAGATTAAATAGGTCTACAGATGTATATATTAAAACGGTGAAAAATCATGATTTAAAAAAAAATCATTTTTGTTGATTTTTTAAATTTAAATCGAGTTTTTGATTTAAACCATATCTTTCTCCTCGCATAATATACGCTGCGAACTGAAGAAAAAACATTAGGAATTAGTATTAAATGTTAATTACGCCATTTAAGTGAAAGTATTGTGGTTGATTTTGAATTAATCCCCAGTCGTTAATCTACAGGGTCAGTCCTTAAAGTAGTAGGAATGATTTTTTCTTTTCTTTCTACAGACTGACGGCGATTACTCCACCTGTTGTTGGTTGAGGTGGGTCTAAGGAAAGACAGGAAGCAGCGCCAGTCGGCTGCCAGCCATAGCAAGGTAAAGATCGCTCGTCATCGTCAGACTGCGTCATGGCCAATCTTTTAGAACAGCGTTACGCCATCAAATTTTGCGTGAAGCTCGGTAAAACTGGGAAAGAGACTCATGAAATGATCAAGACGGCGTACGGTGATAACGCCATTGGAAGATCGGGTGTGTTTGAGTGCCACAAGCTGTTTAGGGAGGGAAGAGAAGAAGTTGAAGACGCTGCACGTCAGGACGACCTTCGAGCTCCAAAACGGAGGAAAATGTTGCAAGATTGAAGAATTTGCTGGACAGTGACCGAAGATTAACTGTTCGCATGATTGCCGATGAACTTGGCATTGCTAAAACCCAAGTTCACGAAATTGTGCACGAACAATTGCAAATGAGGAAAATATGTGCAAAGTTTGTGCCGCGAGTGCTGACAGGCGAACAAAAATCCAAATTTTTTAGACAATGTGGTGACTGGGGACGAGACGTGGACGTTTGAGTATGACCCTGCGACCAAACGTCAAAGCGCGGAATGGCACACCCGAAATTCCACATGCCCCAAAAAGGCGCGCATGACGAAATCAAAAGTGAAAAACATGCTCATTTGCTTTTTCGATTCAGAAGGAGTGATCCACAGGGAATTTGTTCCACACGGACAGACTGTCTATGCAGTTTTTTTTTTATCTCCAGGTCCTAGAACGGCTGAGGAAACAATAAATGTGCTAACAATAAATGTACCTAGAAAAGATGTTCAAATGTAAACGTGCTAATCGTGAGTTTCGAATGCATTCCATCACTCCCAGTGTGTGGCGTAACTGTTCACACGCACCTTCAATGTGGTTTTGTAAATCGGCAAATTGCACTCCCTAAATGTGAAGTTCCTTTCCCCCACATTCGAAGCTGTCTAACTCCGCCTCTGTCCACTTCCGGACTGTATGTCATATAAACTTTTTTCTTCTTGTTTTGGTGTCAGGAATCTGTGGTTTCATTTTTCACCATTACTTTTGAAACACCGTGTATACTAACAAAGGTTAAGACCAAGTGAGTTCAATGAATAACTTACATTGTATGTCACCTGGAGCTAAAGAGTACAGCCATTTCCAAGTGGCTATAAGAGGAAAAAAGAAATTGAGACACACACAGCCTTTTTTTCCCCAACTTTGCGACACAATAATGAGTTATTAACTTAACTTTCGAATAGAATAAACAGATCTGAATACAACTGCATAGAACTAAAAATATGAATTTAAACATACACAACTTCTAAGTAGGAGGAACGAGGACTTTCAGGTGGTAGGAACATATGAATGTAATGAAATTCAATTTTAGGAAAATGATCAAATGTTAAGTAAATATGATACTTAAGATTAAATAGGTCTACAGATGTATATATTAAAACGGTGAAAAATCATGATTAAAAAAAAAATCATTTTTGTTGATTTTTTAAATTTAAATCGAGTTTTTGATTTAAACCATATCTTTCTCCTCGCATAATATACGCTGCGAACTGAAGAAAAAACATTAGGAATTAGTATTAAATGTTAATTACGCCATTTAAGTGAAAGTATTGTGGTTGATTTTGAATTAATCCCCAGTCGTTAATCTACAGGGTCAGTCCTTAAAGTAGTAGGAATGATTTTTTCTTTTCTTTCTACAGACTGACGGCGATTACTCCACCTGTTGTTGGTTGAGGTGGGTCTAAGGAAAGACAGGAAGCAGCGCCAGTCGGCTGCCAGCCATAGCAAGGTAAAGATCGCTCGTCATCGTCAGACTGCGTCATGGCCAATCTTTTAGAACAGCGTTACGCCATCAAATTTTGCGTGAAGCTCGGTAAAACTGGGAAAGAGACTCATGAAATGATCAAGACGGCGTACGGTGATAACGCCATTGGAAGATCGGGTGTGTTTGAGTGCCACAAGCTGTTTAGGGAGGGAAGAGAAGAAGTTGAAGACGCTGCACGTCAGGACGACCTTCGAGCTCCAAAACGGAGGAAAATGTTGCAAGATTGAAGAATTTGCTGGACAGTGACCGAAGATTAACTGTTCGCATGATTGCCGATGAACTTGGCATTGCTAAAACCCAAGTTCACGAAATTGTGCACGAACAATTGCAAATGAGGAAAATATGTGCAAAGTTTGTGCCGCGAGTGCTGACAGGCGAACAAAAATCCAAATTTTTTAGACAATGTGGTGACTGGGGACGAGACGTGGACGTTTGAGTATGACCCTGCGACCAAACGTCAAAGCGCGGAATGGCACACCCGAAATTCCACATGCCCCAAAAAGGCGCGCATGACGAAATCAAAAGTGAAAAACATGCTCATTTGCTTTTTCGATTCAGAAGGAGTGATCCACAGGGAATTTGTTCCACACGGACAGACTGTCTATGCAGTTTTTTTTTATCTCCAGGTCCTAGAACGGCTGAGGAAACGCATCATCCGCGTCCGCCCAGCCATCGACAAACCCTGGCGACTGCATCATGACAATGCGCCGAGCTACACAGCCTTCCGAGTGGTGGCGTATTTGGCCCAACATAACATTGCAACCTTGCCTCAGCCACCATACAGTCCCGACCTTGCCCCACCAGACTTTTTCCTCTTCCCCCGCCTCAAAACCACCCTGATAGGGCATCATCACGGCTCAGTGGAAGCATTACAACAGGCCGTGACGAGGCAGCTGAACAGCATTCCAGTTTCCGCCTTCCAGGAAGCGTATGAAAACTGGAAATCCCGCTGGCACTGGTGTGTGGATGTGGAGGATCATATTTCGAAGAATATTAAGCGTAAGTGTTATTTCTGCCAATATCTTATTTTTAATTGACTCAAGTCCTACTACTTTAAGGATTGACCCTGTATTTTAATTCCAAACAACGTTTCTTAAGCATTAAGGAAAGAGTACAGCAACGTCTATCAAAAGTTACTGATATTTGGCAGGAGCATATTTTTTAAAACAAACAGAATTAGCTTGCAGCACGAAATAGATATAAAATACATAAATTTCGCCATAAGTTATAAAATCTTAAAAAAAAAAAAAAAGTTTCGGGGAGGGGATCGGACCCCTTTAAATACTGGAAAAAAACAAAAAGACGCGCATGCAAAAGAATTTTCGTCTTAAATGTTGATGGTGATTTCCCCGGTGATTCCCCCGGAATAGTTAACGATTCACAAACCCTATGTTACGAAGAGAAGAAAGCAGGATTGCAACGTTACCTGCTCAAATCGGGATTTTCTCTAATCATCCTTTGCATGACACTCATTTCCATGCTGTGATGTACATACATTTGAGTCTCATTGTATTATGATTATCTTCCAGAATCGAAATAACAGAAAAGAAAAGGGATTTTTACTTATTTCCATTTTAAATTAATTTATTTCGGAATTGATTTAAATCAGACTGATTCAAATCAATCCACCCTGTATTAAAATCACAGTTTTGTATTCAATTATGTGCGAGATTTATTATTAGTCTTATCTAACTCCAATTGATAAATTCTTTTGATATCGAACGAAACACTCAAGAAATGAATGCTAATATTACAGAAAATTTTTAAGTTTTATGGTCAGTGTACAAGGAACTCAGAAGTATTACTTGCTGGGCTGCAGAAAATAGAACACCGGTCTCCCGTTTGCCAAGAAGAGCTCTAATTTCTACAAGATTAGCGAAAAGATAAATATATACACAAAAATGATTGTATCACTATTAGGTCAACTTGTGGAATTGTACGATAACAAGCAAGAGAACGAAAATCTGATTACAGTGATGATTTTCTGTTCTTTCAACGCTGTTCGATACACATTTCTATTTTAAAAGCAGAAGTATTTATTTAATATTTCACTATGAAATGAATATTATGTGGTGCATTTGGTAGGCATTGGCAGTTTAGTATACTGATGCCATAAACAACAAACAACTCGACAGATACTTCTGTCTTCTTGTGTGTGTGTGTGTATGTATGTGCAAACTAGAGAAACGCACGTAAAATAAAAATTAGTTCTCAATATGGATTACTATACCTTTGCTTTGATCATTACTTTCGTGGACAGGACATCGTGACACAGGTTGGGACTGGTACTGTTCTTGAGTATATACTAGGTAAGCTCTGATGTTGACATTGGTTAAATCTCTCAGCTCATGTTTAAAATCTATAGGCACAACTTGTTCTCTGTCCACGAAGATCTTATTCAATAATGAAGAATACTGAAAGAAGAGGAACAGATTTAAAATATTATGGCTAATTTCATTAATATCTTTTTATACTAGATCTAGTATTACAATTTATTTGTGTTCGTTTCTCAACAGCATACGGGGAGATTTGATATCGTATATTATTTTATGGGTATTACAAGGTTCCTACTGATCTGAAGAAATCTATTTCCATGACTTCTCCCTGACCTTTGGCAGGAAATTCTCTGACTTACATGACAGGTGTCGGATGACGTTGACATATAAATAAGGAATAAATAACGGTGAATATTTAGATATGAGAACATTTATTCTATAGAGACAAATAAAAATGAATAGTTCATACGTACATTCCACTTGCCACCCATAAAAATCTGAGCAACGTTTCACTGTGATCATTAATGGTTGGCTAAGCAGAAATTGGTGCGCAATTAATGTTAGGAAAAATATATTTTATAAAATTTCCCTGATTTCCAGTCTTTTTCCTTGATCTGCACCATTTTCCCCGAGTTTTCTCTAAAATCTCTGACCAGTAGGAACCCTGTATTAAAGCAGAATCTAATGTCCTACGCTCGATCATGCATGACAAGTAAGTACCAAGCTACAATGGATAACCCAGCTCAAGATACATTCGATAGTATGTTTTGTAAAACAAAGTTTATTCGGTAGATAGCTACCATTGAATGCTGGCATAAGATGGCCATGTAAGTTTGAAATCTGGCTCCCCTGCACCAACAGCTGTGAATAGAAGAGACAAATACAAAGGTTCCACATTTAATATCATGAAGTTGATTACACACAGTAACCCACATAAATATTGATTACACATTCAAGACTTAAATATTGCAGAAAGGTCTGGACTCAATAAATGTCTGCAAGCAGAGACTCAATTCCGGAGTTCTAAATCTTTAGAAATATTTCATCTCTAAATCTATGGAGACAGATGCTTATACACAGGAGTAATCATGAGTAAGACCGGCAGTTGTGGAAAAATAAAAAACCGACAGTCCACATTGTCAGGGTTGGCAAAAACCATGGTTTTTATTAAAAAAACAAAAAAAAAACGGTTTTTTTGGTTTAAACCAGGTTTATTTGGTTTAAATAATTTGCTCTACATATTCATATCATATATGGACAAAAATAAGTTTGTTTCGCCTTGATGTTATTATGAAACAGCCGGGTTATGTCGGAAGGGGTCACATAAGCTTAAAGCGGAATAAAAACTGCTTCTCGAGTTACAACCACGAGAAATTGTCCTCCATTTGAACTCGAAACCGGGACTAATTGGCCACAAATGCGATACGTCTTTCGACTCACTCACGAAGGAATCCTGATAAAAATACGTTGTACTGATCTTTACATGCTTCTTAATACAACTGTCAAGAGTCATTTCAGAAAGACAAAAGGATAAACAGTTGCACAAGTGAAACCATTATACAGAATTACATATGGACAATTTCAAAGTACTACGGAGTACAGAAGAACTAATTTAGTTCAAGTTAGTTAACAACGACTTTTATTGGTCCAAATTAAGGAAATACGACGACTTAATTTGCATATCAGTAAGAAAAGTGAATAAAGATACGAATTATTTGAGTCCACTTTGGCTCAGACTCATTTATACATAAAAAGATACTTCTCATTTCACTAAATGCTTCTCGTGGAGTCTCTATGACCCCCCCCCCCCACGCACACAAAAAGTACGGCATTTCGATGTATTTTATCAATAGCAAACATTGAAACGAAACAATAATTAGAATTTTTCTTTGATTGTAATTACATAACAATAATAACAACTACAAAAAAATCACAAAACACACATTTATAAACTTATATTTTAAAAAAAGTTGCTTTTGTAGTATAATCTTTTTGAGTAATGAATGGGGAATTTAGGTCTGAGTATAATACGAATAATATACGGGAGTGAAACGTGATAACCCACAAATGTGTGTTCATCAAGATTTTACAAACACTTACACTTTTACGAACATTTTTCGTTTTTTGGTTTAAACCAGCCAACCCTGCACATTGTTAAACTAAACACAACACACTAGCAAGGTTATGTGATAAAAATATAGAAAAAACAATCACATAACAGTTTCAACACATTAGCTGTGTCTTCATCAGAATGGAGGAGTAGAAGAGTGATGAAGCCACGCCTAGTTTTTATATATTTGTAATTGTGTTTTTATGTACTTTTTATTACATAGCCTTGCCCAGTGTGTTGTTGCGTTAATCTATATTGAGGTTTGTAAGTACCAGTGAAAATTGTATATATTGGTCACCACCGGTTCCACTGAAAAGTGGCCAATTTACAGAAGGCAATAACTATCAGGTTGTCTAAAAAGTACCGATTCTTTGGAGGTCAAAATTCAGGATGCATTCATTGTGATTCGAAAATAACAATACGAAACCAAATATGCACTACTCTATTCTATGATCTGCCATTTTCTGTGCAACATCATAATCCCGACGCAATAAAACATATATAGTTTCTGGTCAAAAAATTGTGACATGTGGTTTTCATAGGTCTCTTTAGAAACTAACTTAACAATATTCACAAGAGTTGAGCAGAGACCGAAACAAAGGATCTGACGGAACTAGGTCGGGGTTATACGGTAGATGCATTAGAACCTTCCAGCCAAGTTCTTTCAATTTCTTACGGGTAGCTGAAAGATGTATGCAGTGTGACATTGTTAGTGTGGTCTACGACACCCTTCTGTAACCAGATCTAGCGATTTCTTTTGAATTGTTAGGTGCACTCGCCCTAATTGTTGACAGCACAATCCGAGTCTATTGTTGTACCCGGCGGCAGCAGCTCGTGATGCACAATGCTCTTCCAATCCCACCAAACGCATATCATAACCTTCCTGGGTGACAGTAAGGGGTTTGCCACAGAATGTGGAGCTTCTAACTTTGACGACAATCTTCTTCGAACATTGTTGTAGAATATCCACTTTTCATTACTCATGATCAACCCCGTTTCAGAAATTACTCGAGTTCATTACGTTTTAGGTAGATTTTTTGCAGATAGCAATTTGGTCGAGTAAATGTTTTTGAGTCAGATTATATGGCACCCACACACGTCGAGCTTTTCTTTTTTTCCAGCCACTTTCTCGAAATGGTTTAACTCTGTTCCGTGATCAGGGTGTCTATTAAAATTCCAAAATGAAATTTAGTGACTTTTTCGTGACCTTTTCTTTACCAAATCATAAAATTTTCTAACATTTTCATGAGCGAATTTGGGTGCGAAAAAATGAAATGAAAATCTTTAAGTTTTACGTCCCACGCTTATGCCGGTTAGGCTAAAGGAGACGGTGATGATGAGTGATGAATGAAGAAAGTGAGAGGAAACGGGAGAACCCCGAGAAAACCCACGCACACGGTGTTTGTCCACCACAAAGTTCGCTTGGCGGGGGCAGGGATCGAACCCGGGACCCCAAGCACCAGAGGTGAACGCTCTACCACTGAGCCACCGCGGCAAAAAAAAAAAAAAAAAAAAAAAAAAAAGTGCGAATTAGGCCGAATTTTCATCCATGCGATACAAACGTATTTTGCTTGCGATTTGGTAGCGTCTAAAGCCGACCATGGACATTTTTGGTGGTGAATTTTGACCTTTTATAGAACTTTTTTTTTTTTTCAATTTGTACTTACATTTGCAGTTAAAAAAAATTGTGACCCAAAAGCTAAATTTCGTGACTTTCATGACCGTTTTCTGATTTCGTGAGCGATAGACACCCTGGTGATGTACTATTAGGCCATTTGCGATATGATGACTGCCTATATGCCGGCCTTGCTCGTCTTCTGCCAAAGTACCGTCCATTTTTGCTATGATTGGTTGTCCAGTGCGAGGAGCATCTAAATCATCGAAATTTTCAAAATAAAAGCGACTGAACCATCTTTTGACTATTGATTTTGATAACGTATCTTGTCCATGAACAGCACAAATTTCTACACGGGCCTGCGCTGCATCAGCGCGTTTATCGAAATAAAGATGTAAAATGCTGCGTAGTTTTTTGCACATCTACTAGCTTCAAATATCAGCTATCAAATGGCGCTAAGTCTAACCTGCTGCGACTCATATACCTTAAGATTTGTGACACTAACACCATTTCGTCCACAATAGACTTAATATTTTTTTGGACTACCTAAAATTTAAGTCGCAACATATGCATTTCTAATGTAATTAACTATTTATTACCTGTGTATTAATTTGTACATATGTATATTAGTCAACCACTTATAGTAACATTGCTTTTAACTACGTATTGGGTATAATGGCGAACAAATCTAACAAACCCGTCTAAATTCTACATGAACACTATTTACAAAATCGCTCTGTACGACATCGCTTTTTACATCATATTGTATAACGATATATTTATAACTCATTTTCGGAGAAATGTGTCAGCCATAACACTAATGTTGGTTTTTGTTTGTTACGTGTTTAGGATTGCTGACAATAATGTAACGATTACTTTAATTTGTATTAAGTAGATTGCAGATAACCCCTTTAAGGACAAATCCCGAGTTATCTCTCTCTTTTTTTTTTTTTTTTTTTTTTTATGTAATCCATTTTTTCCCAAGTTATCTCGTTGCGTTTGTAACTTTCTTATTCCTTTGTATTTATCACGGAAGAAGCCGTCTATTAGTGTTCGAAGTACTTATTTTGTCCAAGAGATGTCTCTAGGGGTATTGTAGAGTGTCTAGCGGCTTTGTACTGCAGCACCACTAGCGTATCTGTTGCATTTTATGTAGTTGTTCTTTTGTATCACTATCTATCGAGAATACTCGGGATAAGAATCAGGGTACCAAGTAGGAAATTTGAAACGTTACTTTATTATGTATTGCAAAACACTTATGTATATCATTTAGCAATAAATATCGTCCCTGCACGAATATTTCACTTATACTTACACCCCTATACCTTCTTTTTATAGCCCCGAGATAACTCGGAATAAAAATTTGCACGTATTTTTTAGCTTCTTTTTTCTACGCACTGGAAAAAAATTATGAAGAGGTATTTTTATTATGTACTATTATATATTCAAACAATTCAAACGAACAATATAAACATATGTGCATTTTTTGCCAGAAAAATCCCCTGATAATTAAGTCCTTAAGGGGTTAAATCAGTATGTCTGTTGGTCAAAGCAAGCAATGCTGTCGCAAGACAACAGTGTTTAATACTGAAGAAGAGTCGCACATAATATGGAGATTAGAATATGGGGAAACAAATGTCAGTATCGCGAGGGAATTGAGTGTATCACACTCAACAATTTATACAATTTCGAAGGACAAAGAGCTCCTTCGTGGATAAGTGGTTAGCGTACGCGCCTTTGGCGTGGGAGACGGGTTCGATTCCTGGCGGAAGCCCATGTAGCTCGGGTTCCACGTTAATCAGTAGGTCCCGTCTCATAGAGCCTCGCTGCTGAAGGGATGTTAAACTCAAAATCAACTCAACTCGAAGGACAAAGAGAAAATAGTCTCATTTCGAAAGCAATTCTTTAAAAATCAAGCGGGCCAGATCACCAAGATATTGAAGCTTTACGTAGATGGCTTAAGAGGGAGAAGGAGTGCGCCACAGCGGCCGGAATATTGGTGTTCAATTTAACATGGGATCTCAAAGATAGTTTTAAAGCTTTCACAAAATACGTCCACCAAATTCTGAACCGATTCACAATAAACCCACATGCCTTAAAAAAAATTGTTGGAAGTACAATATTCTGGTTCGAAAGCAGGAGGAGCCTATTTCGACCGAATTAATAAGGAAGTAATAATAAAATTGACTTTACTATGGCTGTATAATTATCCTGTGAAAATTTTCAAAAGTTCTTCTGTACCTATCTTGGTCATGATATAAATGAGATTTTGGCGATCGTCTACGATGAAGACAACAGCGGAGTTATTATATCCACAGAATAAATACACAAGCACAGTAAGGCCAGTTCTATTATTAAGTTAATAACAATATCCCAGATATTTTCCTTATTGTATAACAAAAACGTAGTTATACACTAGTTGGGATTACCTTAAATTAAATTAAATAAAAAGTTGACGAATTCTGTACGATGTCCTCAGCAGATAGAGAATGGTCAAATGACCAAAAATTTCACACCAACCAAAACGAATGTCTCCACATGAGCATATTGAGCATGTCGCATGACATCAAGTGAACAGAAAGTAACAAGCGAGATAAGAGATAATGTCAGCTACATTGCCATTCGATAGTATATACTTTCTGGTGTACTCTTGAGAGCACCTTGGCGTTCCGGAAAAAGTTCCTCTGACTACTCACAGAAGTTACCCCCCCAAAAATCTAGAATTATCCTATATGTACGTTCAACCACGAATTTACTACCTTCCTCAGCACATATTCTTTCAGAAAACCAACAGGAGTATGGAATTTTCCATCTCTAACTTATGTGTGCTTTTTTCCTCAAGTCTCATACGTTCGTAGCATAAAGGAATAAAATAATTAAAAAGGGAGTATATTTCAAATTATGGATGTTTGAGGATTGTCGATGGAATTCAGAATTGGCAGTGTTAACATTAACTTAAGTATGATTAGGAATTACGATTCCTGCGCTTTCGGCAACTATGGTCATGTTAGCCTGTTACATATAAGGGATGATGTTTCTCAGTGATCACACTGCACAGGTATCAGGGAAGAAAGGAAAGAATGGAAGAAGAAAGGAGTGTGGAAGAAAAAAAAAAAGGACTAGGACCTGTATGTTAGGTACTATCCCAGCAATTTTTCCTGGTGCAAATGAGGAAGACCCCGCTCAGGATGGCTGGCCTGAAAAATCTGTTACACTTTTTCGACCTGTGACCACCGGGAATCGAACCCGGGACCCCTCGCACCGAAGACGAGTGTGTAAATGACTACAGTACGTGAGGCCACATCAAAGTAAGTAGTGCATGCTTTTACTTATAGGTGTTTAATGTAGTAGCTTTTCTTAGATTAATTACACCTGTTACTGGAATGATAACAAAAATTGAAAGTGGGACAAAGAAGTAACGTTTCTTTAATTCTTATTAATCAGCTATTTAGCATATAAGTTCGTGTTTATGAAGACTATATCGACACAGAAGAAAATTTATGAAAGACTCTGGAATTAAGAAAGTTATTACATTCACAAGAAGGAAGTCAACGGATGTAGCTTCACAAACAACATTTTGTGCACGAATTTGTGCTGAAAAGACTTTTTTTTGTGCCGAAACTTTTTTTCGGGGAGGGTGGGGTACACATTAGATAATTCTGATGCTTTTGGGCTAAGTAACTTTACTGAATATTGAACATGCATATTCGTAACCAAGAGGAATGGAAATGGGGAAGGTGGAAACTTCATAAAGAGAAACTGCATAATTTACACCGTTCATACCGTGTATACCGTTCATCAAACATTGTTAGGGTCATCAAGTGTAGGAAGCTCAAGTGGGAAGGTCATTTACCAGAATGAAGACAGTAGAAACTCTTTTAAAGTTCTGAATGGAAATCCAATCGGAAAACGTCCATTAGGAAGACCTAGGCGCAGACGGGAGTACAATATTAAGACAGATCTCGCGGAAATAGGAATACAAAGTAGAAATTTGACCCAGCTGGCTAAGGACAGAAGTCAATGGAGAGCTTTTGTGAACGTGGCACTGAACCTCCTGGTTCCATAGGCCATAGAATTAGTTTTTAATATTCATCCTCCTTAATCAAGTAGTAATTTTCTGACTACAGTGCTGTTAGATTCCTACCTACAGAAAGCGTAACATCAAGTGAAAATCTTCGGAAGTTGGTTGCCGTGTGGAAAAGAAAGTAACAGAAAGTGGTGGGTGAGGTTTCATACTTGTCACCTGAAAGTATTGAATACGTTAGACTGACCTCTCTCTCCCTAGTTTACGAATATTCACAGGTCGAGTTTCGGATCGGATAACGAGCAGCGACCTATGTGATGCATTAATACCTCTCACATCACTACGCATGTTTATAGCAGGGCATACACCAAGTGCCACAAGTACATCGGCAGTATTTCAACTGGTATGTGTATTCAATCGTTCAGAAACACTCATTACATCTTTCATAATCCTTGTACTTCTGAGTATAAGCATTATTCACTTTAGGTAAACTGGTACGAGATCGTCTGGTATTGGTGGAAAATTTACCAGATAAGGCATAATACCCTCTGTTTATAGAAAGTTCTCCAATATTTTGCTGAATTCGATACCTAACTAATTTCTCTGAACACTTAAGAAGAAGCACCATAACTTTGTAGGGAATTCTACTCTCTTCAAATACAAGAACATACAATCTTACATTAATTACTAGTGCATCATTCTAATTATTCACCATTAACATGAATTAGTTGTAACAGTTTTTTAACGTATATTACTTACCAGCCACGATTTTCCATTGGTCTTGGCTGACGACCAATCCAGTCTAAATTTATACTGGCCTTCCCAGACGTCCACACAGGGGACTTCAGAGTTACTGCTCTGGCTATCCGGTGACAAAGTAGGTGGTACATTCGGATCAATATTTAAAGGTTTAACATCAGGCTCTGGCCAATACTCTTTCGCAAGATGAAGATTGACTTCTTGCTGATCAGAAGCAACAAGAGATTCCATTATCTAAAAAGTCAGATACATACAATTACATTAATAATAATAAATAATAATAGTGTGTAAAATTTAACGAAAATAGATATATGTACGAGATTCTTAAAGTAGAACAGGAAAGATGAAGTCAGTACACATCCCCTTCCGAAACTTTTCTTTTTAATTTTAAACTTTATGCGAAATTTATGTATTTTATACAGTGAAACCTGTCAACTTGGCCACCTTCTTATCTTGGCCTAGTTCGTCTTGAACCTGCATTTTCCCATAAGACATTCGTTACTTAAGTTGACTACCTGTCTATCTTGGAAGTTGGCTACACTGAAGCAATGTTTACCCTATGATGATAATGATAAATTTACCTGCGTATCTTGGCCACGAAAAATACAGTTTTGTTATTTTTCTTAACTCTTTCGAATTCCCATATGAGAGGCAGATGTTCTGTATTTTTGACTGGACACAAAGAAGCATAGATTCGCACGATTTGTTCTTGGAGGTCAATGGCCAGAACACTACCCTCATAAAAGGGTGGTGAAGGAAGATGTGAATAAGAAAAAGCACGTACAGGAATTCAGGAAATGGTTGTACGTATTTGTTTACCCTGTCTGTTTTGGTAAAACCATTAGCTATATCGGCTCCTTTCATCAGTGGGAAGCTTTAGTAATTCCGGAAAATTCTCAAGGTTAAAGCTCAATTGTCATTTATTGGCACCTGACTGCATGTCAAAAGGTAGCGGAGGTTTTGAGATATGAATTCCCTCAAGATTTTCTCAAACCATCTTTTGCTCCGAGGGAAACACTTCTAGCTCATTAACAAGAGGTAGTTAACTACAATATTAGAACGTGCATATCTGACAAAAGGAATAAAGCAAATATGTCTAGAATGAACCACCATTCAGTAACAGCTGAAAAGAAGTCATATAAATTGCATATGAATTTCTCAATTTATAACTTAGCTTTTCTTGTTTTCAATATGAATAACTCAGTGTGCTATAATATCAATTTCAATAAACTGCGTACATACACTTCTATTTCATGGTTGGTTGTGTTATTTTGTTTCCAATCCGAATAATCCAATGTACCAGACTAGTTTTCAGGAAGAGAAAGGTATGCATATATATTAGAGATACTATCAAGAGCGCCGATCCTGGGGGGACCGAGGGGCCCGGGCGTCCCAAAGCTCATGTGGCCCCTATTTTATTTATGAGTATACAATATTTGGAATAATTTTAGTGCAATTTGTCTTAAAATCTTCATATATATACCTTCTGCATCTGAATGCCCCCCCCCCCCCAAATTTACAGAGAAATCGGCGCTCTTGCATACTATAGTAATATTTTCTAGTACTGTATATTTTTATGATTACTCTATATACATTTATAAGTAGCTGTCGTGCCACTGCTTATTGAAATTTTACAATCAAGTAATACTAGAAATCCTATTCTAAAAATACACAAATCACACTTATTTTCTGTAAGTTGGCCACTTTTCGATGGAACCGATGGTGGCCAACATAGACAGGTTTCACTGTACGTATTTCGTGCCGCAAGCTAGTTCCGATTTTTTTAAAAATATGCCCCTGCCAAATATCAGTAACTTTTATGGAAAAAAAGAGTGCCATGTTGATAAACGTTGCTGTACTTTTTCCTTAATGCTTAAGAAACATTATTTGGGATTGAAATAGGTTAACGACTGGAGATTAATTGAATCTCAATATTTTCACTTAAATGGAATAAATAACATTTAATACTAATTCCTAATGTTTTTTCTTCAGTTCGGTACTTGTATTATACGAGGAGAAAGATTTGATTTAAATGAAAAAAAAATAAATAAATAAATAAATAAATAAATAAATAAATCCAAAAATTCAAGAAAAATGATTTTTTTATAATAAAAAAAAATCGACTTTTCAACCCTGCATAGAACATATTTCTTTAAACTTGGTGAGCACTCTCTCGTTCTAGATTAATGTTAAATTCAAAGTACTGGAATGATCATGAAGGCTCAAAAATGTATGTGTCATACTGGACGAAAATCTAATAATTTTACGGAAGATACCGTGGATCATTAATTTTAGTTCCAAACATTAGGAATTAAGGAAAATACACGGATAATATGCATAAACAATGTGTCAAACCAAACAAGGTTTACAGCTATCGTGTAATTAAATAAAATTTTAAGAGAAGGAGACGGTGGTGACCCCATTACTTTATTCTTTAGTAATTTTAAGTCACTTATAGGGAAGGACTAAGAAGTCTAAAAAAAAAAAAAAAAAAAAAAAAAAAAAAAAAAAAAAAAAAAAATCTTAACGAAAATCATTGTGAAATATTTTTCTTTTTAAAGTGAGAAGGGGGTAAATGCATCTTTCCATTCTTGGCAAATTTTAACCCCAAGCTGTAGGATGATCGGAATGCCCTAAAGGTATATGTTCTGACACAATCGAATACTTTTTGGGTTTATATTGGATAACTGTCTTGCATGTCTGTTCGAACTTACGATATAGGGGTGGATTTGACTTCATTTAAGCCCCTAATTCTTGATAGATTGCAACCCCTAAACAATAGGGTTAATCTCGAAAGTTGAAGGGAGATGATACCACTAAGTTTCATTAAAATCGGATAAGTTTCACGAACGTTATTAGGGAGCAAACGGATGGACAGACACAAAAATGTCGATCGAGTCGAATGGTAGAAGCTTCGCTACGTTCGCTTCAATAATAAATAAAACTTCTTACTTCTTTACTGCGTAAATTCAATTTATCCTTGGCGCAATATCGATTAAAAACAATTGAAAAGCAGTATCAACGAGTTTTATTGAATGAAATACAATAAAACAAGAAAAGTTATATATTATGCAATGCCTCATACTGTATACACAACCTGATGAAATTAAAGACAGCTGATATGAAACGAATCAAACTGCGCATAGTATCTGCGATTCATCTTTTAGACACAGTTGATCAGAAATTTTTGCAAACTTCTCCAGTTGAATGTGTTTCTTCCAGTCATTTATATTCTCTTCTACGAATGATGTATAACCCTTTGGGGATCTTATGGTACATTTTGTACCATACGCGTTTTTCATGGTACATTGCGTTATTTCTCTTCTATTTGAGCTTTTTCGTCCGTTTTTTTTTTTCAAGTCCAGAGACATTGTAGAAGACATTTCATATGGTTTCAGACCGTCCTGCGTTCAGACATAGGAGGTGATGACGTCATAATCTTAAAATCTATTTTTTCCCTCTTTAAGCCTATGTTCATTAGTTTTTGGCGGGCTTATTTTTGAACGTAGAAGATTGAAATTTTGCACAAACATTCAGTCCACCGAGTAGTATTTACCAGATTTCTTGTTCCGATGTCAGTGTTAAAACAGGGGGGGGGGGGGACCAGAGGGGCAAAGGGTTAAAAAAAAAGGGATATTTTTACCCCAAAAATCCCGTTTTTCGTAATTTTCCCGCCTCACATACATGATGGAGACACTGAGTCATACCGTCTGAAAGGCAGTTCCATTCTGAAGAGAATGACGTTCGAATTATTATTCTAGGGTAATTAGGGTCGTCTCAGGGAATTTTTAAAAAAATATACTTCTATATAGGGAAAAATGGGACAAGGTGGGTTTATTTTTTTTGGCGGGCTTACTTTTGCACCTAGAAGATTGAAATTTTGCATAAACAATCAGCCCACCTAGTAGTATTTATCAGATTTTTTTCAGATCTCTGCATTAAAAAATAGGGGGGGGTCCAGAGGGGAAAAAATTGAAAAAAGGGATTTTTAGACCCAAAAAATCCCGTTTTTCGTAATTTTCCCGCCTCACATACATGATGGAGACACATGAGTCATACCATCTGAAAGACAGTTCCATTCTGAAGAGAATGACGTTCGAATTATTATTCTAGGGTAATTAGGGCCGTCTCAGTGAATTTTTATCCAAATATACTTCTGTATAGGGTAAAAGTGGGGCATGGTCAGGAAATTTTTTCTGGCGGGCCTATTTTTTCACGCAGAAGGTTGAAATTTTGCACATACATTCAGTCCACCGAGTAGTATTTACCAGAATTTTTTTTTCGATTTCTGCGTAAAAACAGGGGGGTCCAGAGGGGCAAAAGTTGAAAAAAGGGATTTTTAGTCCAAAAAAATCCCTTTGGTCGGGATTTTCCCGCCTTACATACATGATAGACACACGTGAGTCATACCGTCTGAAAGGCAGTTCTATTCTGAAGAGAATGATGGGCGAAACATGACCCTAGGGTAATTAGGGATGTCTCAGGAAATTTTTTCCCTCAGATCATGGTGTTTTGAGGTAGTTTTGGGCATGGTGGGAATTCCTGATAAAATTTCTCCCGCCCTTAATATTCAAGATAGAAACTTGAAATTTGGCACACACATTCAGTATACCAAGTACTATTTCTCAGATTTTTTTTAGATGGCTACGTTCACACAGGGGGGTCCAGAGGGGGCCAAAGTTCGAGAAAAAAAATTTCCCTCCGAAATTTTCACTTTGACATTTTTTCCCCGCTTCTGGTATATGGTATGAGCATGCAAGTGGTACCATTTGAAAGCCAGCTCTATTCTGAAGAGAATGAGGTATGAACCATGATCCTAGCATAAATAGTGACGATTCAGTAGCTGCTTGACTGAAAGTCTAAAAAATAGCCCAAAAAGCCAAGATCACAAAAGGGATAATATTGGGGGACTAGGAAATGTTTTCGAGTCAGAGTTTGAATACAGCCAAGTATTTCTGAAAAAAACCAACTCCTCTGAGCCCATGCGGGTTTTTTCGAGATCCATCGAGTTTTTTTTTTTCCGAATTTCCGTAAGTTTCGTTGTGGCAAAATGTTTAAAATGTGGTTTACATATGAAGATAACATCATTGCCATAATTTACGACAATTTTCTGTTTACTAGTACTACAGACTCCTTTAAGATTTTCCATTTTTTCAATTTTCGTGGTCGAATTCCATGTATCACTGACGTTCAGCGTCCTTTTCCAACACTAAGGCTATATGAGACGTGGATCTACAGTTTAAAGCGGAATCCAAGCCACTCAGGCGGTGGAGAGGACTGTTCATCTATTCAGTATAACGGGAAATCAGCATATTGCTTTGTTTAAAAAAAAAAATCCACACTTGGTCGCCCTGCGCCAAACTCAGTGCATTTAAACTTTCCATGACTGAAGATCAAATCATATTCAGAAACGTGAAGAACATCCAAGTTGTTTAAGTTTGATAATATAGTGTCTGTTGGTCATCATCGGTACTATTCAAGTAGCCATCTTACAGAAAATATTTTGAAACAATCATTCAAAATATAAGAAAATAACGTAATAGCTACTTATTACTCGGGTATCAGTTTCTATTTTATAAACAATATATGTCTGAGCTCCCTCTTGGCCATGTGGCTACAGTACTTAAGTTAAGTAAAGCTCTATATGCATATTTCGTAACCATAGTGCTCGAAGGTATATTAAGCTCCGAACTAACTACCAAATAACATTCCTATAATATAAAAACCGCACTCTATAATAAAAAGTTTGTAATTTCAATACGCTAATTACCTACAAAACGCTACGGCACTCTTTAATTCTCTTTTCCCTTTTACCTATGATACTGGATGCAGATAGGCTTGTCAGTTCCAGGAAAATCCGAAATATCCATGCCGTCTCACCCCTAGTAAGTTCGGATTCACAAACAAATTCATCCTGACCTTGGGATTTGAACACCAGTGAGAACGAGTTATTTCCTTTGGTTCTTTACAATCTGCAATCTGATCGAAAATTTTGGACCCTTACTCGCGTATCCCACTTTGTTCATTATGCCACCCTTTTCAGGTCTACCCCTGTGCCAAGAATAGTCCAAACCGATGATTCCCACTCATTTTAGGTAGATTCATTCTCGAAATTTTATTACTGCATTTCGCTTTACAGATTTTTTTTTTCCTAACAAATACTAAAATTGTGTCTATTATTTCAAATATAAACATAATTCATACATTAACTTGTTGTGTAATTATTTAGAAGATGAGTTATTTTTCATTCATTCAGTATATTCAGAATTTACGATGGTCTTAAAACGCTTTAGCATTTACAAATGTTGTACGTAGTATATCTTAACAATCTGTTAATTTGCGTAATTCACCTAATAAAAGTCCAAAATTTCGTACCAAAAAAGCATAAACTCTGAAAAAAAAAAAAAAAAAAAAAAGCGAGTTCTCGCAAATCGCAAATTACATTTTTCTTGTATTCAACACTGAAGCATATTACGCATATAAAAGCAGGGTTAAAGAAGCAAGTGCATTCTTCTTGCATGAAGTGCATTCTTTCCGACCAAGGGGAAAAAAATGAAATCTTTAAGTTTTACGTCCCACGGTTATGCCGGTTAGGCTAAAGGAGACAGTCATGATGAGAGATGAGTGAAATGAAGAAAGTGGGAGAACCCCGAGAAAACCCACGAGCACGGTGTTTGTTCACCACAAAGTCCACACGGCGCGAGCTGGGATCGAACCAGGGACCCCAAGCACCGGAGGTGAACGCTCTATCACTAAGCCACCGCGCCCCTCCGACCAAGGGGTTCATCACCTACTATGCACATACACGTATGCGTAGATAGAGAAGTTTTGCAAAACAAACTAATATATTTTATAAAATAGCCCCTATAAACAGCTGGGTAAGACAAAAAGAGAAAAAGGGCTCGAAGTAAAAGTCCACACTGAAAATTCCCTGACAGGTTTTCCAGGTTAGTCGGGATCCTGAAAAGTATTCAACAATTCCTTAAAGCAACAGATAAACTAAACTGACCCCGAATTAATCTTATACCCTCTTACTTGCGGAAAACTCCCAATCTACCCAGAAACCAATTTTTTCAATCAAAATAGGGCCATGGGCGAAAGTTAACACACAAAGAAAACAAAATGTTACCATAAGGCAAATATGTTCATTCATTGTAAATACAAATTCAATGATGGAGATACTGTTGACAAATCGTCTTACTTGTTACAATTCTGCATGAGGTCCATGGCATTCAATTTGTAACATACCTTCTTCAGCATACTTTGGACGGGCTTGAAATTCAAGTTTAGTAGTTTGATTTTGATGCGACGAACGAGCCGTAGTGCAGTTTTGCTTCCTACTCCTCATCATAGATATCCGCAGCCAGCACAGACCAGAAATACTCTACAGGGCGTACTTGTTGAACATTTGGTGGATAGGCATTCCGTGGTACGAATGGTACAGAGTGCGTTATCCAACCAATCAGTTGTATTTTCCTGGCATAATGACTGGTTGCGAGATCTGGCCAAAATACATAGTTAACACCATGATGAAATGTGTTAATGAACTGAAGCAACGTCGGTAAACATCTCTTGGTGTACACGAGAACTGCGATTTCTGGACCATTAACTGTATTGATGAAGGTCGGGTGACAACCTCTGGCGAAATGGTCACCCATACAAGTATTTTCTTAGCAACTTTTCTTTCCTTTCGTAGCGTACAGTAAGTGGAGTTCTCATAGTATCGGAAGTATATCTGCCTTTTCATCTCCGGTAAATGAAAAATATTTTCCATCGTCCCTGATGATCATGGTGTCAGGATGTAAAATGTTGCAACGAAGTTTTCAACATTTGCTTACTTGTCTATTATAGCGAGTTGCTTGAGTGCTTTTGGGCGTTTGAAATATTTCACACCCAATTTCTGCGATTTACAAGCAATTGTTTTTTCTGGAGACACGAAATTTACCACCCAGTTTCGGACTACTTGTTCGAACACGGTTTCCTGCAAGTTTATTCATTTTCTCTTGTCACTGTCAGTCAGTTTGCCAGGACGGCCACACTCTGGCAAGGCTATGGTCGAGAGACCATTTTGATTGCATTTTATGATGGTATATAGATCGTGTAACATGAAAATTTCTTTTTCTGAAAATGCTTGACAACTTCCACCACAGGCAACTGTCCAAGGATTTGATACATACTTTTTAAGCCACACAGCCACATACTGCTTGCATCTACTTGCTCACTAAGAAGCACACTATCTATGAAACTTTCATATACAAGACTAGACTCACGTTGTTCAATGTGACCCTGACACAGCTCTGACCCGTGTGTGTGTTAACTTTCGCCCATGCCCTTTTAGATAAACAATATTAGCAATACTTATTTGAAAACTGTCTTCTTTCTAGTAAACATCATCTTCGTGTGTTTCTTTATGACGCTTTGTTAACGCGATTGCTATTTTGTGAAATACTAATTTGAAAACTGGAATATTATGTTTATTCTTACTGTTTTCCAAAACATAACACGTTACAATTGCTGATTTAGCATTCGCATCAGATTTTTTTTTCTCTAAGTGATTTGTCGTCCCTAAATGATCATTAACTACTCTTTGTGAAGAAGTTCGCATTTACGCAGGTCGTAAGAACAACTGAACCTGAATGTTACTTACAGCTGGTAGCGGCTCATAGCCGATCATTTGAAAATTTCGTTCCCCCTCCTCAGGAAGTATATTCTGGGCTGTTCTGCAAAATCATTATAACAAAAGAATTAGAATAAATAAATAAATAAAAGAGAGAAACACAAATAAAAATAACTTTTCTTTTACTTTACAACCATGATTCCTTAACAGTTAACTGAAGAAAGAAAACAAGTATCTATCAGTGTTTCTCAAACTGTAGTCCGCGAACCACAAGTAATCTTCGAGGTTTGCCCTTGTGGTTCTCTTAAAATGAACATCAGATCAGCACGATAGAACATACAAAATTCAAGTGAGTATTGAATTCTCACACTACAGCTGAAAGTCTCGATTAGGTAAAGATTATAAAAATTCTAGTAGCTTCTATACAGAAGGTTGGCCACGATAAAAACACTTTACTTTCACTAGCTCTCTCAAACGACACATTTAACCGCTCTTATGTACTAATACATTGCTCGCTACATTGGGGCCAGTACTTGATAACGAGCACGATCCGTGGAAGATGAAGGTAAAAGCGAGAACTTTCCAGAAGGGGTTCAAGTATGGACTTTCTGTCCGTCATTATAACAACTCAGTAACAGTTTAGACTAGATTAGAGTTTTGTTTCTTTTAACAGCGAGACTCTTATGACGCAGACCTACAGCTTAACATGTAATCAGAACCACATAAGCCCCCACTGAGAATCGAATCCGGGCCTCCCGTGCCAGAGCCACTCAGCTAGAGTAAAACGATAAAAAAGAAAAAAAATCGTCAGCAAAGCTGATGTGGGTCTCACAATCCGAAGATGTGCTCCACAGAGTCACTCTGACTGTGCTGCAATGCAATAAAATGTTTTCTCATGGATTTCTCGTTGGTGGCGGGATATTGCAGTCGGAAAACGCTGCCAATTGCGAAACTGTCTTCCAACGCCCAAGGAATGCAGCTTACTTCCAGAAGAACGTTATGGATCCTTCTCATGTAACACACACACACATCCCCTGTAGTACGGTGACAAGGCCACAAATATATGGAACCATGTGGACAGAACTTCAGTCATATTGCTCGACTACACTAGGCGCTCTACGCAAGAAAAGTAAAGGATGGGAATTCCAGTGATTGAACCCATTTTCGTTTATCCGTTTGAAATCCTCGGACTCCTTACCAACACATCGCTGTGGGTTTGAACGGAATGATGCCTAAGCGAAACTGTCCCCTTCCCATTCTATGCAGGGATTTGCTACACTAAACACTACGCTGTCAGGCAAATTATTCAGACCCGTAACTGTCACATCAAACATAATCAGTGGTGGAGAAAGAGGATTTACTAGAAAGGTAAGTGCTTCAAAGCAGATTATTTTTACCGTGGGTAACTTTGTGTAGCTATATTACAAAGTATTCTTGACAGCGCTCAATTAAAAAAAGAACTATTAAATGTTTTCTTCTATTAATACCAATATAAATTTACGAGAACTTTAATTAATACTATTTTAAATTATAAGTATACTGGTATATGTCCTCAAAACATAAAAACATGTTAATTTTGCTGTTGGAAAGGTAAGAAAGTAGGGCGATGACATTTTGCTCACAAAAGTGGTCGCCATTTAAAAACAGTTTGAGAAACACCGATCTACAACGAAGTGCTACGAAGAAGCAACTTGGAAGAAATATGGAGAGGTAAAAAATGGTGAAAAAGGATTAAAAAACGTGATGAACACTTCCTGTCACTTGCTTCACACTTTCTATTCCTTTATAATAACTTTTTACCCATCCGTATTCTTTTGTCATGTCTTAAATTCACTTTAAACTGTTTTAAGCTGAAGATATAAACAGTGTTTTCTTAAAGCGCTACTTAAAGGAATACTTTGGTTCGCGGTAAGCACTATTTTTTTTTCACTTCTGTCTATCTGTTATGTAGTCTGGAGATGTTTTGACAACCCTGAGACAGCTTCTTTATTCTCATGGGACACTCCAGTGTGTTTCTTCAATCTAGTAAAACGTTTCTGTTAGTCGTTCCTATGTAGAAAATGTTACAAGAGCGACAGATTTTAAACCCTTTAAAGTCCTTTCCATATTTCTAGGAGGCTTAAAACTAACCTTAAAGTTGTGTCTTTTACTTATTTTCTTTAATTTGTACGATATCCCTGGAAACAATGGAAATGAGACCACTGAGAGAGGGACTGCCTTGTGCACAATTTTTTTCAGACCCGTCTCTCCACTCATAAAAATGTTTATGGGCTTTTTGTTTTCATAGTACACATAAGACTGTCACTCTCCCATACTATTGTGTTTACCTTAAAAAACACTGGTATATATTTTCTTTATAATTTTTTCCCGTTAAATGCTAATAATACACAATTTCTGGCTTCCTTGTTTAACCAGCTTTCCTTTGCCTTCATGAAGCTAGAGAAAAGCAGAAAATATCTTGAACAGATGTAGTAGGCGGTAATGGAGTATATGTTGGCTTATTTAAAACAAAAACGTAAAAACAATATTCAATACTTACTCGCACGCTAGTATATATTCCTGAAGCGCGCTTTCATCACCAAATAGGTAAGATTCACTTGAATCCATCGCACTTGAATTTTTGCACACGGACTTCTGAAAGACACCAAAAACATATAGTAAGATTTTAAAAAAGCCGAACATTAACACCGTTAAGTCATTTTAAATTCAAACTCATGTTAACTAGTACTACTCATCAATTCATCCCTATAAGATACAAAGTGGCCCAAAAGTAGATACACAGACTTACATCGATCAAGTATGGCATTTTAATTTATTAAGATATGAATTTGTTCGTTTTCTTTGTTCCCAGCTTAAAGTATAAGTGAAAATAAATTAAGAATAGATAAGGAAGAAACTAAGTCAATACCAGCGTGAATAACAATATCTACATGTTATAAAATGCCATGAGCCGACCACTATGGGACTGTATACATACTTTTGGACCACCCTGTATTCTACTTAGAATTAGAGAAATGAATCGCTTGAATGTAAAATTTTTACGGTAAGTAGAGGATAATATCTATTTACTTGGTCTAACCTTGGTATTTGGCACCGAAATGCAAAATTTACGGAGAAAAGAACAGTTTCAGACGAAATGTCATCATGAGAATAACAATACAGGTAATGAAGGCCATCAATGTAGATTGATTGATAAGGGAGAAAACCGATGTTAAATCCTGGACTGTACGAGTTCGCGAATTAATGCAATATGTGGCGAGCAGGCAGTAGAGCACAATATGACAACATTTGAAACCCACTGTTTAATTAACTACTATAGGATGTGTATGCTGCTGTAATGGTGGGAAATACATAAATGTCAGAGGGGAAACTAGTAAGTAAGGGGTTGCATCTGAGCTGAATGTAGTGAAATGGGGCAAAATTTTGGGTAGATAACCCATGCTATGGGGACATAAATTCGTAAAAGCCCGGAAGAAGCTTTGTACTAAATTTTGCAATAGGATTGTAAAAGCAATAAAAAATATCGGGATGCTACGTAAGTCTGTTCTATACTACACAACACTCAATACGGTGAAAACGACACGACGAAAGGATGTGCTATGTCTGGCAGTGTGCAAAGTGATACTACAAGTGTTGCAACGCTTTGCGACACACAAGGCATATGTTTATGCGGTATGAAATGTTTTTCCAATATCCTCATTTTTGCTCATACCCACCGTCGCTGACACATCTGCTCCGTACGGACGCAACCCCTCGCTATCGCTCAGGTCTCTCAGCTGCGCTCTTGCCCTTACTCGCTTAGATGATATTCGTACTTTTAGTGGTCAGCTAATACAAGTTGGTTCGTGCTTAATGCAATATAGTTTCCATACCATACATCCCCACACTGTATTTACACTTAGCCCTCATGAAGTCATTCTGCACCTATTAATGAAGCTCCTTTAAGAAACTCTTTCTAAGGTAGTATTACTCACGAACTTTTAGTAGTAGTTCCGAAGCTATATAGGCTTACTCCATCGCAGTGAGAAGGCAAAGTTTCATTGTTTTAGTAATTTCTGAGTAGTTTGCAACACTTAATAGTTCGAAGGTACTGATTTTACGCAATAATACTATGTACACATGCATACGAATGTACGAAAGAGCAAAGGAAGCATGAAAATAAACAATTGTGGTTAATAGTGAATAATGAAGGCCTGATATGACATAGGGGTAATTGTAGGTAAGGTATAATAAAGAACAAATTAGTAGTAACACAATGTTGAAAACAGATTGAAGGTTTCCTCCGAGGCCGCCATCTGCAGCAATTTAGCCACTAGATATATTTGTGAATAACAGTTAAGAATGAAAGATGGAAATAAAAGAGGAATATTTCTAGGTAAGATACATTAAAATACAACAAATAAATAGTAACACAACGTTTCATGTGAATTTAATCCAGAGCTACCATTTGCAGAAGATTAACCGTTGATAAATATGAATCTGGAATGATCTTTAACCCTTACGAGACCGACCTTGAAATCGGCCCATACGGGGTAGCAGGGTTGGCTGGTTTAAACCAAAAAAGAAAAATGAAAAAAATGCTTTAAATCGTGTGAACTTCATGGAGACGTTTCCACAAACAAACAATCTGCATTAGTTTTATCTCCTTTTCACCGTCCCATGTTCAATTCTCGGTCGAACAACCCTTCTTTCAAGTGTAAACAAAGTAGCGGTTCGGATGTCACTTTAGGCGAAAGTATTCTCCTTGATAACCTCAGTATTATGTAAGGATGTTAAGTCTAAACATACGAAATGAAACCAAATTGTATATTTCTGTTTGCCAGAATGCCTATTCTTTTATAAAGAAGCAAAATTGCTTAAATATATTGAAAGATATTGGCAAAATTTATCGACTGCCTACGCAGCTTCCAACATTAGCTTAGATTGGACTTTGCTTTAATTTTATTGAATTGATATCTACATACTAAATTTGTAATTTATTACCTCAGTTTTAGCGTACTGATTATGATACGTTGACCTTAAAATTTTATATGCAAAGTAATAACGGGATTTGCTTTGCATTTAAAGTAATAACAGGATTTTCCCAATGGCCAAGGCGGGAGTTCCCCGATTTATATGTAATTCTGTATAATGGTTTCGTTTGTGCAACTCTTTTATCTTTTTGTCCTGAAATGACTCTTCACAATTACATAAACAAGAATGTAAACATCAGTACAACGTATTTTTATCAGGAGTGAGTGAGTCTGCAGACTCAAAGCATTTGTGGTTAATTAGTACAGGTTTCGAGTCCAAATGGAGAACAATTTCTCTCGGATGTAAGCCGGGAAGCGGTTTGGATTCCGCTTTAAGCTTATGTAAGCCTTTCCAGCATAACCCGGTTGTTGCATAATAACACCAAGGCGAAACGAACTTACTTCCGTCCATATGTTATGTAAATATATAGAGCAAATTATTTTAATAAAAGAACACCTGGTTTACAGAAGAAAACGCTTTTTTTTTCAATAAAAACCATGGTTTTTGCCAACCCTGCGGGGTTGCCACTTACTTAATCCTCTGCTGTCTGATTACTAATTAAGATATCGGAATGATTTTTTCTATGCCAAATATGGTTGGTCCATAGTACCCTGATGGTAATTTTTTTTCGAATTCCCCTCTCCAATTTGAGCCCAAAGTAAAAAATTCGAGAATTTTCAAATTTCCACTCTTCTCTTTTCCCCTACAGCTTCATACGTTTTACACAGATCTACTTAGGACTTGTCAGGTGCATACTTCATATGGATACCTAATTGTTGACAGCAATTGAACTATCCTACGATCACCGTTGCCAACTACGGAAATTAAAATTTCCTTATTTTTGGATAGAAAAATTAGAAATTTGCAAAATTTATCTTTATAAATCAATACCTACACTTACGAACGCAAATCAAGTTACGCCAGTCGAACATCAGTCCTTACTTAACAAACGCAAGTACAGACAGTTACAATTGGGTAATTAGGAGGCGTACGAAAAATTCGAATTTAGGTTCTAAACCTTGGACTTTTTTTTTTTTTTTTTTTACTTTTCTGTTTACCATAATCTATTTTTTTAAACTACAAGCTTTATTCTTAGATATCGAGATGATACTTGTATAACATATCAGTGGTATACGAAAGTCTATTTTAAGAGAGCATGCGTCTGTCTGGTAGCAGTCTTTCCAGCCACAGAAAATGTTAATTCCCTATTTTAGGGGAGGAATTCGGAAAAATCCCCTATTTCCTCTTGTTGGCTACATTGGAACAAATGTACCACTATCTGAAAGCCTCGTCTCTGGCCTACAAAACGTACAATGGAAAATTTTACTTAATTAAGTAGAGGAAGTACAGTAGAACTTGTTCTTTAAGTGGAAAGATAATTGTGTTTTTTTCTTTTTTAAAAAAAAGCAGAATGAGTTTTTTTTTTTTTTTAAAGCCATGCTTACTTTATTAGATCTTGTAAGATATAGTAAAGGGAGAGTTAACTGCCGCATCGCCGGACCAATTTTAGAAAATTTAGCAGATAAATTGGATAATTTAATTTGGTGTGACGAAAAGTGAGTAAAAATCAGGCAAGGGGAATAGGTGGAAGTTAAGAAAATACTTGTTGTTAGTTGTTTTGAAGTTGTAAGCGGCACTCTATATGGAAGTGGAAGGGACTATTTGGCGGAGAAGTACAGTTATTATGATTTATGGGAAAGGCAGTGTGGAAATGATGCGTACATGACAGGATAGTCAGATATCGTGTTTGAGTTTTATCGAATTATACAACAACAAGCAGTATCAGTTGTTGAAATCGTGTGAAAGGTATGGTTTACTAAACAGACGAAGTCTGTCGTTAGTGCAGAAACAAATTGAAACTACAGAGAAGAGGAACATCTAACATAATTTAGTATATTTTGGTACTCCCTTTTGACGCCATTTAATATCCTTCAAAAAGTTGGCAATACATAGACGATGGAATTTTATGGCATATAAAATATATTTCCACTATCCTCGTTTATGCGTATACCCAGTGTCGCTGACGCGCCGGCTTCCTACAGACGCAGTCCCTCGTCTCTACTCAGGGCTCCTTCTGCGCTCCTGTCCTAACTCAGACAGCTTTTCAGAAGCCACCTCGCACAAGCTGGTTCGTGGTTTACGTACTAGTTTTTATGTCATACAACCACGCTATTTCTAACAATAATCACCACCAAGTGAGCCAGGGCCACAATCTAGTATTTTGGGGGAGAAACTATATAATATTCCCCTTTTTTCTTCGAATTTCGCGTTGTCCGGTGATAGAGCAGTAATGCCCAGGTTGGAAAGAAATAATGGTTTTTTACTAAAAAAAAAAAAATTTTGTTGACTTTTTTATTTAAATCAAATCTTTCTCCTCGTATAATGTAAGTCGTGAGCTGAAGAAAAAACATTAGGAATTAGTATTAAATGTTAACTATGCCACTTAAGTAAAAGTACGGCGTTGAATTTTCAATTAATCTCCAAACCAGGGTTGGCAAAAACCATGGTTTTTATAAAAAAAAAAAAAAAAAAACGGTTTTTTTGGTTTAAATAATTTCCTTTATATATTCATATCATATATGGACAGAAATAAGTTTGTTTCGCCTTGATGTTATTATACAACAACCGGGTTATGCTGGAAGGGGTCACATAAGCTTAAAGCGGAATAAAAACCGCTTCTCGAGTTACATCCGAGAGAAATTGTCCTCCATTTGAACTCGGAACCAGGACTAATTGGCCACAAATGCGATACGTCTGCCGACTCACTCCCGAAGGAATCCTGATTAAAAAAAATACGTTGTACTGATCTTTACATGCTTCTTAATATAACTGTCAAGAGTCATTTCAGAAGGACAAAAAGATAAACAGTTGCACAAGTGAAACCATTACACAGAATTACATATGAACAATTTCAAAGTACTACGGAGTACAGAAGAACTAATTTAGTTCAAGTTAGTTAACAACGACTTTTATTGGTTCAAATTAAAGGAATACACCGACTTAATCTGCATATCAATAAGAAAAGTGAATAAAAATACGAATTATTTGAGTCCACTTTGACTCAGACTCATTTATACATAAATAGACACCAAAGATACTTATTTCACTAAATGCCTCTCGTAGGGTCTGTATGACCCCCCCCCCCCCACAAAAAAAAGTACGGCATTTTCGATGTATTTTATCAATAGTGAACACTGAAACGAAACAATATTTAGAATTTTTCTTCGATTGCAATTACATAACAATAATAACAACTACAAAAAATCACAAAATAAACATTTATAAACTTATAAAAAAAAAGTTGCTTTTGTAGTATAATCTTTTTGAGTAATGAATGGGGAATTTAGGTCTGAATATAATACGAATAATATACGGGAGTGAAACGTGATAACCCACAAATGTGTGTTCATCAAGATTTTACAAACACTTACACTTTTACGAACAGTTTTTTGTTTTTTGGTTTAAACCAGTTGGTTTTTTTTGAAAAAACCAGCTGGTTTAAACCAGCCAACCCTGCCCCAAACGTTAATCTATTTCAATCCCAAACAATGTTTCTTACGCATTAAGGAAAAAGTACAGCAACGTTTATCAATGACACTTTTTTTTTTTTTTTTTTTTTTAACAAAGTTTTTAAATGATAAATTGGCTGGGGCAGATTTTAAAGAAAAAATTGGAACTAGCTTGCGGCACGAAATACATATAAAATACATAGCTAAATTTCGCCTAAAGTTATAAAAATTATAAAAAAAAAAAAAAAAAAAGTTTCGGTGAGGAGGGTCGGACTCCCTCTAAATACGCCCCTATTATCTAGAGGGCCGCGGACCTAAGTCCATCAGAGCTTTCGTATAAGCTGAAAAAATCATACAAATGAAAGAGACAAAAGAGACTCGGGATAGTTATCTATATTTTTCGAACATATTTGCGAATTACTAAATTTACGTAAATCACACTGTGTAGATTAAGAATACGGTAACCACTTTCAATGATTTTTTAATGGGTAATTTCACTCTAAATATTGTAATACAATGTATGCGAGTTTCTGCATCTAGTAGCTAGCGAACGTACCTTTGATCTGTGATGCATGAAGTTCTGTGGTTTGATTCCCGGTGAGTGAGCACCGAACGCACTGGAGTGGTTCTCGTCCTCGTTCTGTAAAGCACCGCTTTTGACAAACGACGTAAATATATATCAATCAATCAACCAACCGAAGCCTCAGATTCAGAGAGCTTTACGGCAAGGAGCGCTTAATATTCTATATTTCTCAGTATTCAAGGTAAAGGCATTCATTTTATTATGATTATCATCTTCTACAATCGAAATAAAAGAATTTTACTTTAAATTAACTTATTTCTGAATTAGATTTAAATCAATCCATTCTGGCCCAGGCATTATTACTTTATTAGATATCATCACGACACTTGTAGACTATATTAAAGGGATAAGGTACCAAAGTTTATTTTAAGATAGTTTGCGTGTCTGGTAGCAGTGTTTCCAGCCACATAAAATTGTAATTCCCGATTTTAGGTGAAAAATTCATAAAATATACCATTTTTGCTTCCATAATTTACCTCTTGTTTGCTACATTGGAATAAACGTATCAGTACCCGAAAACCTTATCTTTGGCTTACACAGTGCACCATAAAAAGTTTCGATAGGATAATTAGGGAAGCTGCCGGTCTTGCAAAGCTGTTAATTTTTGCTTCTGAGGCGGAAAGAAGTGTCAAAATTCGGGGTACATGATGAGTGAGAATTTTTCTGTCTGTCTTTGTACAAAACCAAATGACTTCATGTATTTACTGCTGTTGTCGACACACCATAGAATTTTATTAGGTGGCTTGGACTCATGTGGCAACAGTGGTGCCAGTTCCAAAAATTAAAATTTGATTACGGAATTTTTGTGAATATTTACCCATACATTTCCCTCCATAGCTTCTCACCCGCTTGCAACACTACAATCGATCTTACGTTGTTAAAATGGCCACATCCTTCTAAAAAACAAGGTGTCAACCATAGCAATCGAGTAAATAGTCTCTGAGTTACAATTCATTAACTGAAAGTCTACGAAAACGCCAAACATAACTCTGTCTCGAAAGGGTTAAAATTTATTCAGATTTACTTTGGAATGTATAATAGATTCAATGATTAAAATATTTAAGTTGCTAATATTCAATACTCACAAGCCCAAACATTACTGCTAATTTAATATCCGTACATGTACTTTGTCGATAACGGATTGGACCACATTAATATCTCTGCGTTACATATCGTTAACATTAAAAGCACAGATCTTTTAATATACTCCATATTCAGTAACTCGAGCGTTAACAACTTCGGGTCAACTTTACGAACACACGCTATAGTTATGTGTACTTAGCTACATTAAAATGCAAATTAATGTCAAAAACTTATTTACGTGTTTGCTTCCAGCACTGACAACAATAGTAATGTTATGTTCAAAGACACCTAAACACTTTATATGTATATCGGCCATTCCATGCAAAAGTAAACCTTGTACTGAAATTTTCATGTTGTTGGTATTTAACTGAAAATATGCCTTAAGTTAGCGAAGAATGTGTATCATTGAGTGAAAAAATAAATAAATAAATAAATAAACGGAATTAAAATTTGTTTTGTCCAATTTTGGCAGCTTGAATTTACTGAACTGCCTGTGCATTGCCGGGAAATATTTCAGGCGTTTGTTGACAACACTTATTTATCCATGTTACTGATTTTGAGAAAGCAACGCTTGGAGGGGAAAAAGTCATTGTCTGTTGTGTGTATGATTTAGTGTTCGGCAGTGGATTATCACTTCTGATTCTCCTAGAAATAGCTCAGCACTTAAAAGTGTTTCGGATGTCCCGTCCGTAAGAAAAAAGGTAAAGAAGTTCTTTTTATGTTCTGTAGAATAATAATAACGTTCCGAAAACACATATGTAAAGGAAGAAATGTAATTTCAATTTAATTTCAAAGTGTGATCAACCAGTGATTCATATTTAACAAATAAACGAATTAAGAAAATGAGTCCCGTCCGTAAGAAGTACTCAATACAGTTACTATTTGTTGTCATCACTGAAAGGGGGGCTACAATCCTCAGCAATGAAACTGTACAAAAGGTTCAAGATTTCTACAGCCATGTCGACATAAGTAGGCAAGCTCCTGAAAAGCGCGATTTCAAGAGCGTTTAAACTGATAGTGATAATGGAAAAATTAAAAAACAAAAGAGACACCTTTTAATGACAGTAAAAGAAACATTTGCTTTGTTTCATACAGAGTATCCTGAAATTAAAGTAAAGAAAAGTAAGTTGTACGAATTGAGACCAACACACATTATGCTTAGTTCTAAAATGCCACATAATGTTTGTGTCTGTAAGCTTCACACGAACTTCAATTTCATTGTGAGTGAACTGGTAAAGGGAATACATGGGTTTCCTAAAACCGCCAAAGATCTTAAAGGCCTTTGCTATGGTGTGACCAACGAAAATTGCATGACTGGAAACTGCCACCTTTGTACAATAGATCTTTCAGCTTTCGTTGGTAGTGATTGTGATTTAAGTGAAGAAATTTTTTGGAAGCAGTGGGTTGATGTGAACGAACACCCAACTCGTACTGTCCATAAGACTGTTCCAGATGCAGTAAATGTGATACGAGAAAGCTTGTTAAAATTTAAGACTTACTGCTTTGTTAAGACGACCCAAGAATCTTACTTTCAAAAGAAAAAAGAGAATTTGAAGTGTGGTGAAGTTGTTCTGCAAGTAAATTTTGCAGAAAATTATTCCTGTGTGGCACAAGACGAAATACAGAGTGCACACTGGAACCAAACTCAAGTCACTTTTCTCTCTAGTGTGGCTGGATGAAGAATTCAAAGCAGTGCTATGCGATTATTAGTAACAATACGAGCCACGGCAAGTCCTGTGTGTGGGTCTTCTTGAAAACTTTACTGACTTAAAGGCAAAACACAAAATTGAGCATATGAATGTTTTCTTAGATGGAACTTTATTGCAACTTCTCACGGGAAAGGAGCCGTGGACGGTGTAGGAGGCACACTCAAGAGAATGGTGTGGGAAAGAGTTAAGTCTCGACAGATGGAGGCTTCTACAGCAAAGGAACTTTTCAAATGCTGCACTGAGCTTTGTAAGCCCGACGGAATTCAGTTATTCTTCGTTGGTGAAGAAATTGTGAGTGAACACAGGGATATTCTCGAGAAAAGGTGGACCCGCGTTCGTTCTATGCCGCAAGTTCGGTCTCGACATTATTTTCGCCCTGTTGATGAGCGTCAGATTGAAACCAGAAGAACTGTTCAATCTGAGACAAGTTGCTACGAAGTGTGGAAGCACGCTGAGCTAGAATCTTCAGATTTAGATCCAAGTGAAGAGATTGAAGACCGTCCGAAAGGAGCGCGAGTGAAGTTCAGTGATATTTACTCGGATTCCGAATAATAATGTGATAACCCCCAATAAGTAAAGCAGAGTGGCATTAAAAGTAGCCAAATTGGTTAAAGTGTTCAGAGAAATTAAACACACACACAAACAATTGCTGTCACTTAAGGTGGTGTTGAGAAGAATGATTTTATTGAATTTTTGTACGTGGTTCCGAGTTTGCTAAATATTTTAAAATGTGAATTCAACTGTTTACATCCAAGTGAAAAAATCTGTGAAGTTACAAGTCTCATCCAATCTCCTTGTCTTAATATCGTAGGCCAGACGGAATATTTGTAGTTTTCTAGTAATATTGCAAATTTAAAAGAGTAATATGCTATGTACTTGTTACATGTAGTTGTGTTAATTTTTAAAAGAGTTCAAGTGCATAATTCCTTTCTGTTTCTCGAATCTGTAAACATTGTGTCTAGTTTTACTTCTTTTGTGAGTAATAACTAAGTTCAGACAGTAAAGAGTGTTCCAAGATGTCCTTTTTAGCAATTATTTTTTTTTGTCCCGTCCGTAAGATTACTAACTCTTTTTTTTTATTGAGTGAAATATAAATTTTCTCAGATGAAACGCGAGGCAAAGTGTAGGTAAATAGTTTAAACCCAACAGAAAAAAAAAGCTTGCTAAAATTTTGCAATTCGCAGAAAATGACGCTCAAGTTGATGTCTACAACATGTGTCCAAAAAATGTCCCGTCCGTAAGTTTAGTTACTGATCATCATAAGATGGTAAAATCGATTTTTATTAAAAAAAAAACAAGGTTAGATAAAAAGAGCCCAGCTACCAATCTTAAGATATATAAACAATCCTGTATATTTTTTAGAATTTTGTTTTTTTGTTACAATCGTGAGCTAAAATGTCTCGTCCGTAAGAATGGAATGGCCGAATATATATCTATATATATATATATATATATCTATATATATATATATATATATATATAGATATATAAAGTTTTAATATTCAGATATCACATAAATGTCATGAACGTTTTCACTACGTATTTCCTTCCAAATTCAGATGCCGAAATAAACGCTACATTCAAAGCACTAAAACAACTTACATACGTAAACACACATATGTACTCTAGAATTTGATATTCATATATTACATAACAAACGTCAATAGTAAATAAACTTACCTTCTCTACAGAACTTGGAAGACTATGTGCATGCACACCAAACAACCACAACCACGTTTTTCCCTTATGCTGCCGCCGCGGGCTTTCAACAACTTCCTTTGTTTGTAAACGAAGCAGTGTTGGTAAACATTCTATGCAAACTTTGCCTTACTTGAAATTCATCATAGCCCTCATTGGCACTTAGCTGAGGACTCATTCTGCTGCGGTTTGCGTCAATTCAACGCCAAATTTTCGTTTTAATTTCGATAAACCCGGAACGCAGTGTGGAGTTGTGTTTCCGAACACAGATAAGAAATGAGCGATAAAAGTAAAGTAAAACAAAAAATGAAATGAAATCATTGGGTCTTATTCAGAGTCGTTATCATGCGTAATAAGTGACATACTTAAGAGTTCGACTAACATATCTTTCCTGCAGTAGTCAGTCCTTTAATACAACGTTAAACATTCGTCAAAAAGGCTCTGTATAAGGCTGTTTGACTTTTACCTACCACGCTTATGCCGGCAATGTGATGGTGAAAATGAAAAGGAATAATTTTAGAACTGGGGGGCCAAAATGAGGTAAAGATCACCGGGCTTTATGCAGATTCGTCCTGAAGTGTGATTAGTGCCATACTAAAGAGTTTGACTAACATGGCGCTAATCATACATAAAAAACGACTCTGCATAAGGCGAACCATGTTTACAGGAGAAAAAGAGTTGATGTTAAGTAAGTGTAATTGCTAAGTACTAATCTTTTTATGCAGTTTCGTTTTGAAGTATGATTAGCCTCATACTAAAAGCCTTACTACTGCAGGAAACATACCGTATTTTACTGGCTCTTTAGTATAACACTAATCACGTGTGAGAATGACTTCTGCATAAGGCGCAATATAACTAAACCTAAACTAAACTAACGTAATCTAACCTAACCTAGCCTAAACCACCAAAAACAGAAAGTCAACGAAGAAAGTACGATTTTTAAGGAAGAAAGCTGCCCCCCGAAATCCAAATATACTGACTTAACCGAACCTAAACTAACCTAAACTTACCTAACCTACCTAAACCATCAAAAATACCGAAAATATAACAAGATAGCACGAAATTTAAGCAAAATATTCTACCCCCCCCCCAGTTTGAAAGAAATGCCAATGAAGGTGGTGAAATGAAGAAAGTGGGAGGAAACGGAAGAACCCGAGGAAATTCACTTGGCGGGAGCTGGGATTGAATCCGGGTAAAGTTAAAGAATGCCACTTGTAGAATTTACAGGGCAAATTGAACATAAAGAATACAAAGATATTTCTAAAGTAAAGAAAAAATTCTGCAGACGATTAAACAGTAAGTAATACGGGGCGCGGACAAAATCCAAGCGGACAAAATCCAAGAGGACAAAATCCAAGCTAAATTCTGACAAGGGGGACAAAATCCAAGCGGATAAAATCCAAGGAACAGTATCATGTTCACAGCTGTGATATGTGCCTATAAACACCCTAATTAAATTGTATGTTTGTTTCTTTCTTCAATTGTCATGCATTCTAAAGTTTTATCTGTAATTCTTCAATTTATTGAATGAAAATCCAATAAAACATGTAAGATTGTCACAGTAAGAGTGAAGATGAGCTTTAATTACTTATCACATCCATACGAAAGTATGTAAAAATATTATGTGTGTACAAATACATTGTAAAAGTATGTATTTTCTTCTCAATTTTATTATATACAGTATAATACATTTAAGACACTCAACATATTATTGTGAGACCAATCATTGGAGTATTTTAATTCCATTCTTATGAGGTGGCATACAGAAGTCTTGATTTGTTTGTTGGTAGTGTCTTATGTATATTTTGAAACAAATAATTATGATATACTAATCAAATTTTCGTCAGAAATGATCAAAATGTGAAATATGTAGTGTTTATTTTTGGGTTAAGTTTAGAGTTACCCCTCCGCTTTTTATAAAAATCAGGAAAATTTACAGGAGAAATGAGGTAAGAAATGATAATTTGAAGTTTTTATTTGATGTTTAGGAATGTAAGTTCGCCAGGAGAGTTATGTTTAATACGAGAAAAGATATGTGGAAGTTAGTACTATTTTCCGGATGCGGAAGCATTGCGGAAGGTTTCAGCAGCATGGTAGTTGTAAATATGGCGAATATGGCGAACAGGTGTAACGGATGCGCAAATATAATGAAGAAAACCTTTTAAATTTTTGTGAAACACACGGAGGACTGAAATTAAGTGAAATGTAACAATGTTTAATACTTTAAACACTGTTTTTTGTATGTTGCAAAGTCCAAGGGCAACTTCAGACTGGAGGGGCAACTCTAAACTTAAGCCTTATTTTTAATAATGTAATAATGTCTGTGAATTAAATAATGTAAAAGTGTTATCTAGAAAATGGAAATGTGAAAATGTGTCTAGACAAACTAAATGAAATTGTATATATTATTGGTTATTTTGACAAGTGTAACTGAAGTAAATACTTTGAGGGTAGAGAAGTATTTTTTATCTATATTATATCTTTTAAATTTTATTTTTACTTTAATTCTCAATAAATATAATAGAATTAAGTAGTGTACTTCTTTTTAAGACTGGGCTGCTTTGCTGTTATTTGTTATCTCTGATATAGCAAGCCAGTGCTTTCATTTTCTGTTTAATTTATGTGAGTATACTCTTTTCAGTCAAAATATTTCTGATCACTCTAAATTGGATTCACCTGGGCATGTCCTAGCAGTGACCAGACTATTTTATGAGCTATTAAAGCTCATCTGCACTCTTACTGTGTCAATCTTACATATTTTATTGGATTTTCAGTTCTTTAAATGTAAATGAAATATTATTTCAATAAATTGAAGAATTACAGATAAAACTTTAGAATGCATGACAATTGAAGGAAGAAACAAACATAAAATTTAATTAGGGTGTTCACAGGCACATACCACAGCTACGGACATGATACTGCTCCTTGGATTTTATCCGCTTGGATTTTGTCCGCCTTACCGGAATTTAGCTTGGATTTTGTCCTACACTCAAGTAATACAGCTATATTTCAGGTTTACAAGTAGATTAGTAGAGTAAAATCGGTAAAGGTTTATTTTAGGCACACTAGTCGAAATAATTGTTCAAAAACTAATTCTTTCACTAATTTCCTTCTTATTGCCTACCAAATAATTAGCGCTGGGCAACATGAAAAGATCTCACTTGGTATAGATAAAATTCAAGGGAGCGTTAGAAGTCATTGTTCTAAAATTTCAATTCTTTTATGATTTGCGTATAAACATGGTGTCAGAACATATGGCATAAAAGCTAGACTACATAAAACATTCAATGAACCTGTTTCACATGGCTACTGAAAGGCATTAAACTATTTGAGTCGAACCAGGAATAAGCTGGTGTGCATCAGAAGGGAGAAGATGCTTAGCGACAGAGAGTATAAGCGAAAGGGAGGTGTAATGAAAACAATTGTGTTTTGGCAATGGTACATGTTTCAATAGCACTTATAATGGTTTCATACTAATAGCGTTCCACTTGTAAACAAAAAATAAAGCTTTTGTATATTGTGTAGAAATACACTGTTGGTGGAAAGTAGTATCTAGAAAATCGTTTGTCATATACACTCACTTATTTTATCCGTCGTAAAGCACTTGTAATGTTTTACTCTAGTAACCCTACACTTGTAAACCTAAAATGCATTCTATAACTTTGTATTCAATTCAGTCACCTGTAGGAATTTGTTCTTTGTAATGTCTTTTCATAAACACACTGCTGAACAAGACTGCACTTATTTAATATAAAATCACATTTTATATTAAATAAGCACAGTCTTGTTCAGCAGTGTGTTTATTTTTCTGATTTTATTTGCAAGACCTATGACTATGATTGTGTGTCAATGTCTTCTCATGCAAACTATTGAATTTTACCTGTAGATCCTAAAAATATGGTATGCCAAAATAAACCAACACTGTAAAATCATTACAAGTGCTATACGATGTTTAAAATAATTAAGGTCATTTAAGAAACAGCTGTATTCAAGTCTTTACTTTAGGCAAGGCAGTGACAATAACCAATTAATCTGAACCGGTACCCGCAGTTACAGTTGTAGTTCCCAAGAACGAAAGACAGAAAAAAACGTGCCCTGCGGGGCTCTAGCTCGCTTTGACTCGCTAACGCTCGCTCGGCAATACTATGTATTAACAGGATATCCCTGCCTTGCCCAAAGTAAAGAGTTACCGACAATTTTTTCGTCGGTGTAGTATTTCTGCACAGTGTACATAAACTATATTAGTTTACAAGTGTGAAACCTTTGCAAGTGCTGTAGGAGATCGTGTCACTGAAAAACCTTCAATAAGATACATATCAATGCAACATAGGCCTACAAGCAAAAACCTAACCTACTCTACTCACTACATATCGTACTGATCTCACCTAACCTAACCTACGTTACTCTACGAGCCGTAACGATAAAGCTGTCCGAAAGGCAAGGCATCTAGTAACATGAGAAACACAGTGTGCTTCCACTATCATTTCTTACGAAGGATACCCACCATTTCTGAGGCGCCTGCTTCCTACGGACGCACTCCACAGCGCTCCTTACAGCAAAGATTAAGTTCTTTCTCGTACTATATCTATTACCATACTAGCCTTCGTCTAGCTGATTACTTCGTTCCCAGACCTTCGCATCTTCCATCACGCTTTGCTTCCATTCTTCACCCACAAAATACGTTTATGGCATTATATTTTGCTATGGCAAATAATTTTCCTCCAGTATCAAAGTGAGTGAAAAGCAACAGTGTGATAATTGCGGGAACTAACGATGTAGTGAAATACAACCGGTAACCTGCGACTACCGCGTCTTCCGGATTGAAATAAGAGTAATTGGCCCAAGTATTAAATTTTATTATCATATTCAATTATTCAAATTAAAGTGCCAAAATGTAATGTGTGTTTGTGCAGTTTTAGTGTCGTTTATTAAAGTGAAAAGTGAAATCTTGCACATCCTTTATCAAAATAGTTATCATGGTATAAATTTATATTTTCTAGTTTAAGAAATAACCTAATTTACTTTTTTTCCCCAGCATAAATAACCAGTGCCTATGCAACATAATAATTCTTGCATTATTAAATTGGATCGGCATTGAGAATACAATTAGAATCAACTTTTATGTCGATTTCCCAGAATGTTCTGACCCGAATTCTGAACCGTGTTGTCCAGTGGCTATATGGTCGGCTTTGGCAAAAGATCCAAACTGTTATTAAAGTCTAAAGGAGACACCCAAAACATAGAGGATCGAATCCCGGATTGTTGTAAATGCCCAAGCCCTCCTAGGAAACTATGTAACGCTTACTACTTCAAGTGCTGAATTCAAATTTCCTTACTAGTGGAAGTTTCGATGTTCAATAAAGAAACCTGTATTAAAAAAAAATCTGCCTGGTGAAAAAAGCGCTTGGAATTCCCACAATTGAACTCAGAAGCATCGGAAATTAATAGTTCAACAATAAAACTATTTGTTTTACGCTGGGAGATATTTAATTTCATTTAAGACATTTTGGAACAATTACTTTATAATTCATGTAGATTCCTATGCTATTGAATATATATCATACTTCTACTGTATTTTTTAAAAAAATACTTTATAAAATATGAATTATATCTTTGTCAATTGTTCTAAATTAATTTTCAGGAAAGAACCGTCTTGCAACAAGTGCTCGGCAAATTCCCGTAATTGAACGCACAAATTATCGGAAGTGAACTTCAACAGTAAAGTCATTTATTTTACGCTGGAAGATATTTATTTCATATATTTTGAAATATTTATTTATTTATTTTATACAACATGAATTGTATCTTTGTTTTAAATTAATAGACCCCTTTTGGTATTCATATTTGGGGAACGTCAGCCAGGCTTCTGGATGACTTGATCTACATTTGTTCGCTTGTCTGCCAAGCTCCTTCATGGCTAAGCGGTTAGCGTACGCGACTTCGGCGTGGACGACCCGGCTTCGATTCCCGGCGGGAGCTCATGTGGTTCGGATTACACGTTATTCAGTAGGTCCCGTCTCATATAGCCTCGCTGCTGAAAGGGACAACACAAAATCAACTCAACTCGTTTGTCTGCCTCTGCTACACACACTACAGTGTGCAACTATCGGTCTTTTAAGTTAAAATTTTTAGAGTACAAGCACCAGACACTCTAAATTTCCTGTATAGATTTTGGCGGCATACCAACGTAAAATGGTGTCAATCTTTTTCAAAATAGCAAGTATCCACACTACAAAGGCAATTTTCAGTCTTTTAAGTTGAAATTTTTTACGCTGGAAGCACGAGATATGCTAAATTTGCTGTATAGATTTTCTCGACGATCCAATGTAAAATTTCAAAATGGCGGCCACTTTTCCAAAACAGCAGTGAATAGAAAATTGTTGCAAGTTGTGACAATGACAATCTTAAATCACATTTTAACACTTTTACTCCAAAGACATTGAAATATTTCGAAAGAATCCGGTTAAACCCGAAAAATCCAATTAAACCCGAAAATACCCGAAAAACTCATATGGGCTCAGGTCCGTTGGAATTTTTCAAAAAAGCCCGGGTTTTTTCAAACTCTGGGTAAAGTGCTTAACTTTGGTGCGTGAGTCCCTGGTTCGATTCTAGACCAAGTAAGATTTGTAGTAGACAGCATCATATATGAGTTTTCTCTGGTACTCCCGTTTATTCCTACATTCTCATTCCACCAATTTTTCTATTATCATTCACCCACCTTAATCATCCGCCTCCTTTATTCTAAAGGGCATAATCGTTGGACATTTAACTGAAAGATTTAATTTTTTAAAAGTGAAACTTATAACTGTAGAAACGGTATGTTATTCATTTATTTATTTTGTAAATTTTTTGAAGAATAAAGCTAATTCTATTCGTATGTGATAATGTGGTATTGTAAGTTGCCTTTATGTTATAATTACGGGGTTTAATCTTTAAGAAATAAATAAAAATACCCAGTTACCTAAGCTATAAGCGCAAAACTCTCAAGCAGGATTGGCAACACTGTAGAATGCCCAAATATTCCGTTTGATGGGAAACTCAAATGTATATACATTCATACTCTATTTCAAACTTCAGTGAAAGCTGTCTCTGTTGAACCACAAATCAGTGTCACTGAAAAGTGGTTAACAGAAAAGAAAATATATGTTGAAACAAAAACTAAAACTTTAGTGGGAGAGCTTTTAATGCAGTGACTGTTAGTTTGTTTGCATTTTATAAATAATATGAACTTAAATAAAACTTTGGCAGCGTTAGCTCAGTAGTAGAGCGTTCTTCCCTAGTGAGTAGGGTCCCTGGTAGAGACCTGCACGGGGCGGGCTTGGACGGGCCGACTCTGTTATTTCTTTTGGGCCGGGCCGGGCGGGCCGACACTGATTTCTATTCAGGTCGGGCCGGGCTAGGGCCGATTAAATGCAATAATTGACTTTCGTTAAACGATAATTAGAATAAAGGCAAACGTTGAAGAAGTGTGCCCGAGTAAAATGTTACAAAATGAAACTTTTAAAATTCATTAGGGCCGGGCTTGGGCCAAGAATTTTAAAAAACTTATCGGGCCGGGCCGGGCTCGGGCCGAAAATCTTCAAAACTTTTCGGGCCCGGGCTGGGCCGGGCCTAGGCACATTCGGGCTGGATTGGGCTCGGGCCGAAAAATTCGGCCCGTGCAGGTCTCTAGTCCCTGGTCCCGTTTTGGCTCGTACCAAGTGGTTTTTGTGGTGGAAAAATACCGTTTGCGTCGGTTTTTCTCGGGGTTATCCTGTTTTCTATCATTTTTCTTCAACCATTTCATTCATTACCATCACCATCTCCCTTAGCCTCTGTGCGTAATCGTAAGTCGTTAAACAACAAAAAAGGAACTAAAACTTCGGATTTACGTCCCACGTTTATATCTTTTAGGCTAAAAAGAAACAGATTATTAATCAAAACGAATGGTAATGAACGAATGCTTTTGAAAGAAGTGAAATGAGAATGTGGGAGGAAACTGGGAACCCCGAGGAAAACTACTGATGGGTATTATCCTCCACAAATTTTCATGGTCTGGTACCGAACCAGAGCTCTCTTCCACATTAAAAAAAAGTCCTGATCATACTGTTCAGTGCTACCACACTTGACTTGGACCCGAAGACAGGGACTTTGAGAACAGTTAAAAATCCGACCATTCTCTACAGAGGGACTCGAACCGCCGATGAGCTTCGTCTCACGAACGTCCACCTAACGACTCAAACCGATCGCCTACCAACACAGAAAGGTCAGTGTCATTTCAGGTTTTCCTTTGGGAAAAATAAACGCAAGAGCCTCCAATATAAGTAGAATCCACGCTTTTCATTACTGATTAAAATGACGTGTACGGGGTATATAAGTATCCCAAACTCAAGGGTGCAGTTACTCCTCCTGAAGTCTCACGTGACGCCACTGCACCTAAACCACTGAGCTACTGTCTTCCGATGGCTCATTGGTAGAGCGTTTATATCTGGTGCGTGGAGTCCCTGGTTCGATTTCCGGTTAAGTAAATTTGTGGTGGACAACATGGTGTCCGCGGGTTTTTTCGGGGTACTCCCGTTTTCTCCCACATTTTCATTCCACTAATTCTTCCATGATTCACTTTCCTTAAACATACGTCTCCTTAGCCTAACGCCCATAAACGTGGAGCGTTAAACTCAAAGATTTCATTTCATTTTCCTTGAAGTTTCTGTTTTCGTCTTTTTCGAGATTATTCATATCTCCAATATTTGCTGTATACTGAGGGTCATATTGTTAATTTTATTAGCATTTGGAAGAGATCATACTGGGCTTCCAGAACATTTTACATTACAGTGCACTATACACAGTTGTAATATTGTGCAAACGTGATATGTGACCCTGACCCGCTAGAAAAAGTAAACACTATACTGAAAAACAAGAAAACAAACTGTCAGTCACGATAAACACCGAACGAAAAGAAAACACGAGCAGCGAGGTAGCGTGATAGGGAGGTGTCAACAAATGTCTGAATCTACCGTAGAAAAATGCGATCGGCTATATCGATGCCGGATTACAGAATGTGCCGAGCCGTAGAATGCAAGATTAAAATGCGTCTATTGTAGTATGTTCTGTGAGCTAAATATGAGTGAATGATTACTAAAGAATTAGAATTGCTAGAATGAAGGAAGTGAAAATAAACTATATAAACCAAAGCAGCGTTTCTAAAATATTTTCTCAAGTGGAGAATACTTTTATTTTAATGGTGTTTCCAGAAATGACCCGGGGCAAGCGCGTACCCAGAAATTTTTGTTGGGGGGCCCAAGCTTTGGGTGTAGGGTTGCCAACTGGCCGGCTTTTCACCGGCCTGGTCGGAAATATTACTGTTATTTCGATTAAAGCCGATGACCGGTGCAAACTTCTTACCAACCCATTTATGACCGGCTTTTTCAAACTTGTATATACTTTGAAGCATAGTCTTAAAAAGTAACTTTCATTCTGTAAATCCAAAGCTTTCACCATCTTTCACCAAAGCTCTCACCTTTCACCATCTATTAACGATTAATATATTTTGTTCATCTGTTTACATAATTGTAAAGACATGACAAAGACTGTATCACGGAAAGTTTGAAATTTACTTGTAAGGAATTTTATACATTTATTGAGAGTAAAAGATGACTTCTTAAAGCAATTTCCTGTAGTTGAAGTATAAGTTTAAAGAATAAATTTCATTTTCCAAATTCAAAATTGTTACGCAAAGATTAATTTGTTCTTTTCTCGATAATTTTAAAGAGGTTGTGATAAATGCAATAAAATGATCAATGACGATTTCAGTTTCTTAATTATGGTAGGAATGGCCAATTCCGGAAAGTGAAATTTCCGGAATCTGGATTCCGGAAAATTTTGGCCATCCGTAATTTATAGCACTTGTATCTATTAAGCTTATTAGTGAATGTACTAAGGATATGCAGAATACAGGTGCTAATGCACTTTTATTCACAATAGTATTTTCCTTCCCTTGGGTGGGGGGTTCGAACAGAGATACTTCACACTTAGACCTATATCTTAGAGAATATTGAGGGGACGCCGGCTTTTCTATTTTCCATAGTTGGCAACCCTATTTGGGGGGTCCAATGCTACAAGCAACTACACGTCCATATAGCTACCCTAGTATTGAACGGGTATTATTCTGCACCAGAAAAAACGATAAGTAATTGTAAAATAATTCTACCTATATTTTCAGAAAAAAATATATGTATATAGACCTAGAATGTTTTTATAAGTCAAAGAGTACAGATGAAGTGTAAGAACACATTTTTATGCTACATCAATCATTTCTCTGTTAAACAAGTATAGTTTTATTCAAAAAGTATACAAATGTATGTTGAGTTAGGAAGTTTTGGAGAGTCCGGACCCAGTGGACTCCCTGTGAGTCGCCCCTGCCCGGAGGAGAATTCTGAACCCGGTATAGTTGGATTGAAATTTAGCATTCCTTTCAGCAGGGATGTTATATGAGATGTGCGGTCCGAGACACATCAGCTCCCACCGGAAATCGAAACCGGGTCTCCCGAGCAGTGCTTAAAGTGAGCCGGTATGAGCCGGTTATGCATCCGAAAGTTAGAAAATCGGCCGGTATGGCATACCGGTAAAAAAAAACTTATTTAAATAGTAACTTGCATGTAGAAAATGAAAAACGATTTTACACACATAAATAAGTATGACGTTGGAATTGAGTCAACAAATGTTTGTACTATCAAAGATTTCGTAGCTGCTGTTTCGAAAGAAATAACAGTTCCCTATCACCCTATTTAATGGTAGAATTTGTGCTCTTGATTTTTTTAAAACATTTTTGTGCGAGTAATTCCACCCCCCTCAAAAAATTCTAACTACTGTACCGCCCGCCTGAAACGTTTAACCTGGATCCGCACCCTGGCATTCACAGGACTCTTTTTGCTTTAAATTCAAAATTGTTCTTTTCGCATTGTCTGAACTTCTATGTTTACAATTATTAGAAAATTAATGTTGACCAGGAGACCAGAATAAGCTTTTGAAAATGGAAATGAGATTGGAAAGAATCATTAAATACTAGATACTAGAGACGAGACGAGATTGCCCACAAACCCCTGAAAACTAGACGAAAAAGCAGATGGACATATATGTGTTTCCTTATGTTCATCCACATAAAGGCCGCGTTGGATCACTATGATATTGTAAATGTGATGTTTAAGTAAAGGTACCAACCGCATTCCTCCACATTTAGATCGCCGATACGCTCTAGCAAAATCTCAGAAAAACGAAATCATTTTTTAAATATTTATTTCTGTTTGGCTAATGATAGTCGGGACAGGCACGTAGCCAGGATTTCGTAATAGGGGGGGTCCGAGACGTTATCACACCAGAGTTCGATTATTCTAAACTATTTTACTGGTAACATATATTGGTTCGTTCAGTCAGGATTTCGTGACAGGGGGGGGGGGGAGTTTGATATGAAATATTGTGGTTATCACACCAGGGGCTTGATCAATTTAAACTATTTTACTAGCAACATATATTGGTTTGTTAAGATTTTAAAATTGGTACATGTTAGCAAGGGCACCGATTTCTCTGTAAATTTGGGGGGGGCCCATTCAGATGCAGAAGGCATATATGAGGATTTTAAAACAAATTGCATTCAAATTATGCCAATATATTGTATATTCATAAATACAAGGGGGCTCACATGACCTTTGGGGGGCCGGGCCCCCTCGGCCCCCCAGGATCGGTGCCCATGCATGTTAGTAAGTATTTTAGTAACAAACTATGAAGAAATCTCAAATAAAAGAATATTTATAAAAATATTTTTTTAAAATTACAATATCTACGTTCCTTCTTCTGTTCATCCCAATATAACAATTTTCCTTTCATTATGACCTCAACTATTTAAAAAGAAAGTACGTATCCAATAATATCTTGTAAAATATTTTATATCTGCGTTACTTTCTCTGTTGAATCAAATGTTAACACGACTTACTTTCCACATAACTTTTTGTTTTTCTTATTCCGTCAATTACTGTCTGTTCCAAATGACAAGTTAAAGGAGCAGTAGAAAACCGTTTTTGAAATAACATGTTAGATATTACAGGGAAGCGATGATAAAAAATTATTTTTATTTTTAGCTTTATTTTTAACGCTGATTCTTCCTATTTCTTGTCTCTTTTTGTTTCGTCCTTCCTTAATATTTTTTATTTCTGGTCTCGAAAGGGGTGTCCGGACCCCCCGGACCCACCCCTTGGCTACGTGCCTGGTCGGGAGTAAAACATTTACTATATTGGTCCTCATTCACTCTCTCTCTTTCTTTCTTTAGATTTTGCACATTAAAAATGGTGCAAAAATGTCAGCAGTAGAGATGCTTTCTAGGGATCTGTCAAAATTACTGCTTCAAGTGGTCATATTTGTGGCATACCGGCACCTCATCTGATGTCACTTTAAGCACTGCTCCCGAGCCAATGACGCATACGACAACCATATAAAAATAAATGACTTCTTTAATGTTCCATGATTATGTCCTTTAGGCTAAGGGAGACGATGATTAAGGCAATTGAATGATGATGGTAGAATTGGTAGAATGAGAAAGTGGGAGGAAACGAGAGTCCTCAAGAAAACCCACAAACACGATGTTGTCCATCGCAAACTTACTTGGTCGGGAATTGAACCAGAGACCCTGCTAACCATATAAAGACGAGGGAACTGTCGGAACTACGAAATTCTCCCCGGGGAATCTCCTATCGTGCTTAACATGTACTGTACCACCAATATTTTTACAGAACTATCTTCATCCACATGTATTGAAATTCTCCCCTCCTCCTTCCTCGAGGAAATATTCTGAAATCATCACTGTGTATGGAGAACAATTCTACTCTTGTCCTCTTCGAAAGAAAATTTATCTTTTGTAAGTGAAAATGAAATCTTTAAGTTTTACGTTCCACGGTTATGCCGGTTAGGCTAAAGGAGACGGTGATTATGAGAAATGAATCAAATGGTGGAATGAAGAAAGTGGGAGGAAACGGGAAAATCCCGAGGAAACCCACGCACACGGTGTTTGTCCACCACAAAATTCACTTGGCGGAGGCTGGGATCGAACCCGGAACCCCAAGCACCAGAGGTGAACGCTCTACCACTGAGCCACCGCGGCCCCTAGTTTATCTTTTGTGTTTGTGTGTATTTTGAGCATATTGCCTATCACTATATTAACGTAGCATACTAAAACGTGGCATTTTTAAACCAATAAGTCGATGATACTTGTTAAGGATTCTTAATTTCATATTCCTAGTAATGAAAGAAAATATAGTACATTAACTTTTTATTTAATATTTGAAGGCAAATGTTTGTACCGGTATAATCTTTGTGATTGAATTGTATAATTTATTAGTGTTTGTATCATCTGCATTTAGGATTAGGAATTAGATTTCTGGGCTGTCGGCATCTAAGACCATTTAGCCCGTCACATACATGAGGGATGACGTCCCTCGACGAGCACACTATCCGATGAAAGGGAAGAAAGGAATGGGGAAGCGGCCTAGGACCATTATGTTAGGTACCATCCCGGCATTTGCCTGGTGTGAATAAGGGAAACTTAGGAAAAAATTCACTCAAGATGGCTGGCCAGAAAAAGCTGTTACAATTTTTCGACCGAGTGTCCCCATTGGGAATCGAACCCAAGACCGCTCGAACCGAATGCGAGAGCGTTAGCGACTACGCCACGCGGGACCACATCATCTACATTTGTATGTGATTTTTAACTAAAACGTGTGATATGCAATTCACTTGAATTTTATTACATTTTATGTCTTATTTTAAATTAATGTTCAGTTTAAGAAGACCACACAAGGGCAGACCGCGAGGATTAGACGTCTCCGCAGACCTCAGTTTGAGAAACACTGAATCAGAAAAGCCGTGAAGAACATGTTGGCTAGAAACCCAATGTCCTAGGACTAAAATAAGGGCCTTATTTGCCTCTACCACTGAGCCACTTGTTCACCAAAAGAGCTCATGGCGTCGCGGAAGTACTGCAAATAGAACACATTAATAATGCACTTACCTTAAGCTTTCGTAGACGTAGTGTTTGTATCAGTAGGCGTAACTGATGCGGCGGTAGTTTCAAAGACGTACTCGGAGACGATGTTCGATTCTTGGCGCGATCCATTGTTCACTATAGTACTTCTGAATCTGGTCTGAAGCCGTGTAGGCTACGAACCTAATAAATAGCTTAATGGCATTAAGTTGTAAACATGGTAGGAATAATACGTGTCACAACCACTCCCACAATGCTTATCGTCATGTCTACAAAATGACTTGTTTTTTCATGTTCTTTGCCCTTTCCCTTTATAAACAGCTACTTTCCATTGAGTAAGAAATTATTGGGGGAGGGGGTGAAGGGAGGAACGAGAAAGAAGAGATAGGAGCGCATACTTGTTTTTGAAATGAATTTCCGCCTACCATAACTCGACTCACACTGTTTCTAAGAAATGCGGTCGTCGTGCTTGCATCACCGAGGGGAAACGCGTAACAGTAAACTCTAGCATGCTCGAACTTGCACTGCCTAGTCATATACTGCTGTTCACTTTGAGGATGAACAAAATATGTACTGTACCTCTTATCAGTGGCGCAGCCAGAAAACATCATGGGGAGGCTAATAACAATTGCCATGTCGAATAAACACATACAAACATGTATACTAAACATTATGTGGTTTAACTATTATAACACATAATTATTTTAATAATTTTCAAATTGATCATATACAGTACATCCAGGCCGGTAGTCAGCCCAAAAATGTAGGGGGGCCGGCTGAAGTTAGGGAGGCCCGATCCAAAAATATTATAGTTCTTCACCATATTATAGTTCGTTGCAAGCCCACCGCAAAAATTTAGAGGGGCTCGGCCCCCCTAGACCCCCTCTGGATACGGGCCTGAGTACATCTTCACGTAAGAGATTGATTTTGCTTTTAATAACAATTTGAAGACAACAGACCATTAAAGGGTTCGAAATGAAATATTTTAGTTTTACGTCCCACACTTAAGTCGGTTAGGCTAAAGGAGACGGTGATGATGAGGAATGAATGAAATGGTGAAATAAAGAAAGTGAGAGGAAACGGGAGAACCCTGTGAAAACCCACCCACACAGTGTTTGTCTACCAGAAAGCTCACTTGGCGCGATGTAGGATCGAACCCAGGATCTTATGCACTAAAGGTGAACGCTCTACCACTGAGTCACCGCAGCCCATTAAGGGTTCGAAAATTAGGTGATTTTTGTTGGATAAACAACTTTGTTGACGTAAAATGTCAAAAACCTGACTTGTTCATTATATATATATATATATATATATATATATATATATATATATATATATATATATATATATATATATATATATATATATAGATAGATAGATAGATAGATAGATAGATAGATAGATAGATAGATAGATAGATAGGGGCCTATGTAATTTCTCCGCCTTTATACTTTAATGTACGCTGAAAGAAGATGGCAATGAATAAAAATCGTTAGGCCTAACGATAATGCAAGAAGAGGTAGGATGAAGAAAGTGCGAAGATACAGAACTTTTCTTAGGGCCTTCCTGTCTCCTCCCACTGTCTTCATTCCACCATTTCATTTATTATAATAATCGCCGTCTCCCTCAATTTCGGGACATAATCGTGGGTCGTTAACAAAAAAAAAAAAAAAAAAAAAACTATAATTATATACTGTGATGCTATTCAGCTAGGATTGCCAACCGGCCGGTTTTTCACGGAAATATTGCTATTATTTTGATTAAAGCCGGTGACCGGTACGGACTTCTTACGAGACCTTTTATGACCGTTTTTTTTTAAAAATTGTTATCTAGTTTGCAGCAATTTTTATCTAGTTCGAAGTATAGATTTAAAAAGTAACTTTCATTCTGTAAATCCAAAACTGTCAACTTTCACCATCTATCAACGATTAATATATTGTTCATTTGTTTAGGTAATTGTAAGGAATTTTATACATTTATTAAGAGTGAAAAAGGACTTCTTAAATCAATTTCTTGTAATTGAAGTATAAGTTTAAAGAAGAAATTTCATTTTCCAAATCCACAATTGTCGCGTAAACTTTTGTTCATCTGTTTCGATAATTTTAAAGCAGTGGCAGTTAGTGGTAAATACAATAAAATGATTAATGCCGATTTCAGTTTCTCATTTATAGTACAATGTATGTATTAAGCTTATTAGTGAATGTACTAAAGATATGCAGAATACAGGTGCTGATGTAAAGTCTGCATCTGAGAAGGTTGCAAGTCTACGGAATTCGATCTTCTCGACCCTTCCAGCTGAGTTTCTCCATCCACTCCCGACAGTGAAGACTTTTTTTTTACAGGATGGCCAGTCTTATATCTAGATTTCCTTCTAGAAATCACAAATCAAGGAAATAAGAAAGAAGCAAATAACGAAATGGTTAGAATAAAATGATATTATTATTATTATTATTATTATTATTATTATTATTATTATTATTATTATTATTATTATTATTATTATTATTATAGTAGAGCTAAAAAATACTTTTAACCAACATCAGAAACTAATTCCATTACGTGAAGTAGCTAATCCTTAATATATATTACGCTTTTCACCTCTTCAGTTTCTATTCTTATTTTCAATCTCGATAAGCTAATTTTGTTGAAATAAACGCAGTCTAAAGTTGGAGATAACCTTTTTGGAAATTATCTTTAGAGCCTGTGAGAATGTCATTCTTATTAAAATTGCAAAATAAGGAACTCATTTAAACTAAATAAACCTATTTTTGGACGGTAACGACACGAATAATGAATTTAACCAAAAATCAGTCCGTGTAAGAAATGTTTACAGAAACGAAACTATTTTCGCAACTTGCGTATTTGAAAACAAAACAGTGAGAGTTGTCCAATCAACTACAATAAAAATCACAAAATTCGATTGTGAAATTAATCACTTTCAAAAGTCTCGGTGCCCATACATGAGATTGGCGATGGATATTTAAAAGTTTAAAATTTCGTTCTGCATATTGTTATGATTTGGGGCATTCTGGGTCTCAGCGATAAAATTACCGGATCAGACGATGCCCCCCCCCCTAAAAAAAAAAATCAGGCATCATTTCTCGCGATACCTGCGGAAATCTTTCTCGAGACGTCTAAGCTTTCTCATTTAGCATCTCTATTGGGAGAGGAGCTACGGGTATAGTAAATTCTTCAGCGATTTGAAAATCTACAAATATACAGCAAAGCATTGATTTTGAACATAGTGTTGTAAAAATGCCCTCAGTGCGCATACGAAGTACCTCAGAGACCTGCCATTGGCCTTAAAGGATTGCTATTGTTCTGATCAACAATACCAATATTTAGCATTTGATAAGTATCAACATACTTAAGAGTAATAGGTCTGTCATACTAGCATACACAAAAAGCATTTCTACAACGACTGCCATATCCACTTTCGACGGCCGAGTGATGCCAGGATGAAAAACAGATGTGTTCTATATAGAGTGAACATTCCCCTACTAAGAGATTATAGACGTTCGCTCGAGTGATAGAGTTCATTTTGGGGGTTTTGTCCAGCTTTTTTGTTGTTTGAACTATATACCGTTATACAACAGTGAATAATCCATATTCACAAGCGAGAGTGATTTTGTACAGTTATTTCAATATAACGCCGTTATTTTGTATTTCTAATAGAGGTAAAAAGTAATATAAATTAAGTTTACACAGAAGACATAGACAGTTGTAGACTGAGTATTAAATCTGTGCTAAGTGCCAAAACGAAGATATTGAGTAAACAGCTCAGATGTTACTTCAGAACTGATGGGACATATAGGCTTGCGTCACATTCTGGGGATTATTTGAACTACTTCCACAGTGAATACTAGGTAACCAATTTTTCACTGAGTAGGCCTAGTGTTAGGCACATAACATTTTACATTAGACCGAACTTTTCTATTTTTGGTATTTAACAGGAAAAATATTATCCCTTATATCCAGAGTAAAATTTACCTATGAAAAGCATAAGCTTCCTCAAAAGCAAGACTTGCAAGACTCTTGCATGCAAGACCAAGACCACAAGACCAAGACCAAGACCACCCGAGTCTTGGTCTTGGTCTTGCATTTGCTCATCACTAGTGGCATGGCAAAGGAGATGTTCACTGCGACCAAGAATTCCCAGGATGCGTCTGAATTGGTCCTAGCGGTATAACCAACAAGATGCTATCACTTCCTACGGAGAGAGAAGTTCTTTCTCCAATCGGATTTCCCACGGGCGAATGCCGAGATGGAACTGAGTCGCAGGGCACACAGGATGGTAATGATCCACTCAACTTCTCGAATAACAGATGGTGAAGCACTCGGTCCTTAGTAGACGTGACTGGAGTGATGGTTCACGTAGGAACAGAATAACAAGAGAGATGTTCGTAATAATCGACTTCGACGAACGACTTCTTCGGAGGTACCGGTACTTTATGATAGAATATTAGAGTAAGTGAGGTAGTAATTTGAGAACTTTATTCAGGCGTTATAAATGACTGGAATGCCGAATTAGAAGTAGTATGAGTTTTATTGAATGTTGCTTGTGTACAGCACAGAGGAGTTGATAAGTAATAAGATTGTTATACAACAGAGGTAACGGGAGATATCTAGATGACGCCTAAGTCCAGTGACGTATGCGTGAAATTGGAAGGGTCAGAATGTGACCAATATTAAAAAGAGAAATAAGGGCAGTTCAATGAAGAGATAGAAATGTGACTACCTGCATGTTGTATTAGCAAACTTGCTAAAATCAAAGTTCAGCACAGTATCAGAGTTATTGATGTATTGCACACACACGAAATGAAGATCGAGATGGTCTCTGGTGGGAGAACGGAGATGACGGAGTTCTCCACTAACACAGTGTAAAAACACTAGTTCATACAGTCATTTAATAATAAGCGTCGAGCTGCGACCAATGCCGGAGAACAGATAAAAAAGTTCTTAGAGTGAGAGCGAGTACGGAAAGTAGTTGCTCTCTCTAGTTGCACTTAACCTCGAACCCCATACAATAAGTATGTGTTGGAGCAAAGAGTAGCTGACTCGGCAAGCCCGCGATAAGTCGACGGAGGAGCAAAGAGTAGCTGGCTCGGCAAGCCCGCGATAAGTCGACGGAGATGTTCCCCCAAAGGAACGTCGAATAGCAAGACGTCGTCACGACGACGACACAGTAATTTCCCCCAGAAAACAGACATGTAGAGCTGTTTTGTATTTAGGAAGTTTTTCCACACGCCACGCACGTGGGCGTATACTAGGGTGATGTCTTTTCGGAGAGAAGATACTCGTGTGCAATAAAATTAGTCATTGCGTTTAGATTGAATGCTGATGATCTAAGCGACTATTTAGGGTGATAACTAGGATATTCACGCATGTGCGTTATTGGAAACAACATAAGGCTTTAGCGTCATCTAGTACATAATATCCAAATTAAAAGTTAAAGGTTAATTTGATAACACAGAGAAAATCATGTATCAGGATTGTATAGGTTTCATAATAGTTTCACAATGATACCAGAAATACAAGTGTTCAGTAGACGCGTATTTTATACAGTGTCAAAATAGACATCTTCAGTATTTTTGAGATGTCAAGTTGGAGCCTAAGAATGTTTTTGATAACATCTGGACTTAAACAGAGAACAATGGAAGTATTCAGAAATAACATAAGACTCTCAGATAAGACACAAGGGCTGGATATTCCTTGAGAACAAAGTACACAACACTAACACACTACAGTCCTATCTAGGTTAAATGAAAGAACATCTAATTTTCATGCACGCTGTAAGTGGTTGCGATACCATGTCATCACCCTATCGGCAAAGAAAGAATAAATCTTTCAAAACTTTTCAGAGCCGAAAAGATATGCGGGAGTGTATATGCGTATTTGCAGCCCATAATGAATCTAAATCTTCAATTGCTGCAACTAGAGAAACGTATCTGCTTACTTTGTATGGGGTGCCGAATTATGTTTCCATTCTGGATGCTTTGTGACATCATAACATCATGAAAGCTATTGCTAAGACTTCTAGCTATGTAAGAATAAAGCTGGAATCTTTACCATCAAGTGCGGCTGCAACCCAACATTCTTTGTGAGTGTATCATCAAGTGCAACAACGGTTGGGCAATGACCTGCCGGCAATAGAATGGGGATGGTAGCTACTTGGAGATAATATAGTGCCAGTAATGACTAAGAAGCCACCAGCTCCTGATCGATTGCTGGAGTTCATTTTCTGCAACTGAAAATCTGGTTGCAAGAAATGCTGTAGCTACAGAAACGGAAAACTCGTGTTCTGCCATATGTGGATACTGTTGTGGCAATGGCTGAATTAACAGTTTATATAAATATAAGGATTATGTAAATGATGACCTACTGCTGGATACTGAAGAACTCGGGCATGTAGACGAACCTCATGATTTCGTAGATGAATGTATCAATACATGGACAACAAAAAGACAAAAGTTGTAATTTGAATATATCAGTGAGAAAAGTGCATTTGTCTTTTTAGACAGACGAAATCACTACTCATTTTCAACTTTTATACTAACATTTTCAAAATTAATAAATAATTATATGTTATAAAATTGTTGTTTCTTTTCACCACATTGCTACTGGTTCACACTTTGTAGCGTAAAACTGTACACCTTGTCTCAAAAAGGTTGAGCGCATTCTTTATTGGTGTTTTGAGGCAAAAATTTTCTAAGTCCAGCTTCGGGTATCTTCGGGAAAAAGTAAGCCAGGTTCGAACCTCCAAGCCAGCCTTTGCAATCGGGAAAAAGTTTTCAGATGTGTTTTTCTTCTTTTAAATATAATAAGACTTGTTACCAAGTGTTTAAAAAAGCAACATTGATTGAAATACTTAATGATACAATATTTCGAAACCTTTTTTTTCAATGTCAGCACATGCTTGTTTGTCATTTAGCTCTCCATACGTAATGGAACATTTAAATACGTTAAAGAATCTTTCCATATGTAAAAGAATGCTCAAAGTTAAGAAATAGAACATAATTATCGCCTGAGTACTAAAATAAAAGTCAAAGTAGAACAGAAACAGCGTTTGTAATGGATATGACTGTCATAATTATCTTGAGATCCGTTACACATCGCTAGAAGGTTGTGTTAGCTCATTGGTAAGCTGTCGGATTTCAAATCATAAGGTTGAGGGTTCGAATCCCGTCTAGGCTAATCCTTTTTTTAAAATTATATTTTCCGCAATGCATGAAAAATTATATAAAATAATTACATTAGAATACATAAGTTGTGTATATATAACATAATCATTGCAGAACATAGTAATTATTATGTTTAAAATATAACATCTGAGATAATTTTCACAGTAGGTCGGTATTATATACGAGGATGTAAATACAAGTTAGGAAAATCATTTAATAGCAATAAATAAGTTATGTAGTGTATTTATTTGCATCATACAGATGTAACTTCTCAATATTCTCATTACAGCATGTCATTTACATTCGTGAAATACAATATATTCCTACGGATATAGAAAGTGTATAAACAGAGTATCCAAAGTCGTATCCTGCTTCAAGACACATAACTTTTCCCGATCCCCTTAACGTCACGGGAAGAAACACAAATTCACTTTAGAACGGAATGTCGTTACTTAGAGTCTCATTCGAATACGTTGAATATGCTTTTGTATATTCATCTCTCTCTCTCTCTCTCTCTTTCGCTTTGTTTATGTGTGTGTGTGTGTGTGTTGCGGAATATCCCAAGTTGAATACAACATTTGCCAAGTATATGAGCATCATTGTCATCGAATACCAGAAATTGAAAATCGTGTTTCTTCAGATTGGGTTTGCGTGTTCATGTTAGCTCACTGGTAGAGTACGGACTTGCCAATAAAGAGGTCTTGAGTTCAAAGCCTACAGCTAATTATCATTCTTTTGTTGGTAGGATTGCACAGAAATCGGATACAAGGAGTGGTTTACTTCTAGAAATATTTTCAGAAGCGTTTAGGTAGCCCTGAAAAGGGCTGTTTTCGGGAGTTAAGGCGGGGACATTAATATTGTGTCCAAGACCCTTCTGAATTTATTACACGCTCCATTCTTCTGGGCATGGAATCTATTACATGGGTGACAAATCTATCTCCTTCCCCTACCTCCAGCCATGCTTCGGAAACAAGATGCCACAGGTCATCCTGAGTTCTTGGTGGATCTGCCTCAGGCCAACTTTCCCTTAGAGTACGCTTCACTTCTGCCCACATATTTTCCATGAGATTGAGGTCTGCTCCACGAGCGGCCAGTCGATTAAATCAATCTCAGGGTGCCCTGCGAACCATTCCTGAATCACACGGGAAGTATGTATTGGCGACTGGTATTGCTGGAACTGAATTACACCATCAGGCTGAAATACTCGTACAGATAGCACCATGATATTACTGATAATGTCTAAGTACTGAGCATTGTCCAGATGTCCTTCAATTCTATGAAGCTGTCCTGCTCCGCGACTGGAAATCCAACCCCAACATAAAATAGATACATGGCCACTGCGATTGCAAGCAGCCACATATCCATGGTCATATCGGGTGCCTCTCGGACGATACACAAAACGGCGTCCCTCCTTTGATGTTGTGAATATGGATTCATCTGAGAAAACTACGTTTTCCCAATTGAGACCCACATTCGCCTGTGCAAACGCGAGACGGTAAATTTTGTGGTCGCCTGAGAGTTTTTCCTTCACGGCAGCAACACAGCCACGTAACCCAGCATGACGAAGCCTTCGCAGAGCTGTATGCTTACTACCAGGAAAGAGAGAAACTTCCCTTAGCTGTCTAGACGTCCTTAGTGGGTCTAACCGGGCTTCGTTTACTAATCTCGCATCTTGGGCTTCGGTTGACACATGCGGACGACCAGGAGATCGTAAATTATCAGGCTGACCTGTAGCACCATATTTCCGAACCCATCGCCTTCCTGTAGAGGCCGGGACACCTACTCGCCTGCTAGCTGCAGTTGCAGAATAACCTTCCAACTCCCATAAAGTAATTACTGCTGTACGTCTATCCATAGTTACCAATGTTCTGAGCTGTGAGAAGGAAGCAATAGGTAAAAGCTAGTACCTGACGTGTGATTGGTTACTTGCACGACACGCCTATTGTGGGGAACAGCGTTGCCAGATCTAGCATAATGATGCTAGATCTAGCATAATTTGCATGTCTAGCATCTAGCATCTTGCTTTTAGCATCCTGCCCAAATCTAGCACAATTTCAGCAAGTTTATCAAAAAGCCGTAAAACCTGGAGATGAGAAAGAAGTTGGTCGTGGGAAGAAAAAGAACGGCAGAAATGTATCCTCTTCCATTGATTCATACAGTCGGTAAACCATACAGGCAGTCTTATTTTTCGAAGTAAGTTCGAAACGTCTTTGGGCTTTTTTGTGGCTCCACCCAGGGTTTTCTAATCCTTTAACTCCTACGCATGGGCGGAGCTATGGGGGCCATTCTCCCCCCAACTTTTTGACAACTTCACCATCTTTATTTCTGACTTCATGATCATATTTATTCCTGAAATGACAGCTCCGAGACCGACCAAAAATCTTCCCTCCCCCCCCCCCCAGCAGACGATTCCCAACTCCGCTTATGCTGCGAAGTAATTTTCTTTCAAAATATGTAAACAAAAACTTTGCATTCATTTATACGACATATACGCCATTGAATCTGGCAACGACTGCATTAATTTAGTTGAGTTAAAATTTTGGTGCGTGAAGTATTGAGTTCTATCCATGCATTCTTGCTCTCTGTGTATTTTAAGTTACGTTATCGTATCTCAACTTCGTTTTTTTAAACTCCTGAATTAGTAATTATGAGGATCTAGGATAATTTGACCGAATCTAGCATAAGTTCGATCAGGTTTTGGAATAATTCCGAGCTGTAAGTCTGGCAACGCTGGTGGGGAACGACTTGGTCAACAACTCGCGAAAGAAATCTTAAAATGGTGCGCCGTAATAATAATATTAAAAACAGTTTTTATAAAGGAATATTAATACATACAAAAAGCTGTTTAAAGAATGAATTGTTATACTGACTTTACACGTATAAAAACATATACCATATACCAAACAGATTGAGCGATATGATGATAGCTGTTTTGAGACAAAGACTTTCGAAGTCCAACTTCGGGTATCTTCTGAAAACAGTAAACTAAAGCTGCTGGTTCGAACCTCCAAAGCCAACCTTAGTAATCGGGAAACGATGTACAGATATGTTTTTCCTTCTGTTAAATATAATAAGACATGTTGAAATGGTATTAAGTGTAGAAAAAAGTAACATTGAAATACTTAATGATACAATATTTCGAGACTATGTATTCACACTCTCGTTTCGTCATTGCGATTTCCATACGGAAAAGAGCATTTACGTATGAGCTCAGTTATATTTCAGAAGCAGCTTCCGAAAAGCGGTCATATTAGCTCAGTGGTACACCACCGAGCGCTTAAATCGTGAGTTCGATACCCGTTCAGGTGAAATTCTTTTATGATATTCTACTTTCCTCAATGCATGAAAATTATGTAAAATAGTTACATTACAATTCATCAGTTGTATATATCAGTTGAATATATATATTCATATCATCAGTTGTATATATCAGTTGAATATATATATTCATATCATTTCACGACATAAGTAATTCTTATCTTTAAAATATAACATCTGAGGTATTGACAGAACGTCGGTGTGTTATGTGTGAATATTGAATACAAATTTAAAAAATCGTGTAATAGCAATAAATAAGTCATGTAATGTATTTATTTGCAGCTACTTTCATCGCAGATAACTTCTCAATATTCGCATTACAGCATTTAGGTAGAGCATATCGAAACTCGGATCGTGGTCCAAGACAAAAAACTAGCAAGCCCCAAACTGTCACGCAAGAAATACGCGAATCGCAAAAGTAAAGTGAAGAGATTGAGAGCGGCAATTCCTTAATCGCTCTCTCTCAACTCTCTCTTATCTGCATTTATACACATAAAAGTGTATGTATGTATGTTCCAACATAACTCATGTATGCATAGAGCAGGGTTTCTCAACCTGGGAGTCGCGGCCCCTAGGGGATCGCGAAGATAGGCGGAAGAGATAAATATAGTTAGAATCTAATACCAGAAATTATTTTTAAATATTATTTTTAATTTTGTTCTCATAAGCATACTTTTATTTTTTAAACACACTGTAAAGAACAATAAAAAATAAGTCTCCTGAACATTTTTAAAGGGTGTAGAATTCGTGTTACTATTCGGTTCAAAGTCTCTTGTCGTCGCGAATTCTGTCGAGAAATTTGAAGCTTAAAATATACAAAACGATAATCATGCCTGTTGTTCTGTATGGTTGCGAAACATGGTCGCTTACTCTGAGGGAAGAACATAGACTGAAAGTATTTGAGAACAAGATCCTTAGACGAATATTCGGACCCAAGAGGAACGGGAATGGGGAATGGCGGAAACTTCATAACGAGGAACTACATAATTTATACGGTTTACCCAACATTGTTAGGGTCGTCAAGTCTAGAAGGCTTAGGTGGGCAGGTCATGTAGCTAGAATGGAAGAAAGTAGAAACGCTTTCAAAATCTTGACTGAAAGACCAATCGGAAAACGACAATTAGGAAGACCTAGGCGCAGATGGGAGGACAATATTAAGATGGATCTCGCTGAGATAAGAATACAAAGTAGAAACTGGATCCAATTGGCTAAGGATAGAAGTCAGTCTAGAGCTTTTGTGAACGCGGCATTGAACCTCCGGGTTCCATAGGCCATAGAGTTAGTTAGTTAGTAGAGTTGTTTAAAAATGAATTTAAATCAAAGAGGTATGATATAAAATTAATGAGAACTGTATATAGAAATACTAGAAAAATACACATGCAACAGAACCTGCACATTGAAATACAATTAAAATTAAAACCTAATGAGATACCTAAGCATGGTGTAATTTCACTAGTGCAGCAATGTCCGGTTCAATCTTCATGACGAACATTATCAAACCATTTTCAACTGATAAGTGATTTCTTATCTTTGTTTTTCAACTGATAAGCGATTTCTTATCTTTGTTTTAATGTTTACCATAAAAAAAACACACTTTCGCACAAGTACGATATAGCAAATGGAATTATTACTTTTAAAGCAGCAATCCCCAGACCAGGATATTCTTCTCTCCTCATCAGGCAGAACTTGTCCAAGTCTTCGTTACAAAAAACCAGTTGCAAAGACTTGTCGCATGATCATTCTATTATTTAGTCAAGAAGTTGTGGGCTTAGATCGGATACGTTAATGGCCTCTTCAATGAAGGAGTTTAACATCCATCTTGAACCAGCACCTTTGTCATTGGGAATATAGATAATACAGTTACTGTATCCACTGTCAGTGCCGGGCGCCGAAAAAAGGGGCCATACATTTCGGAGGAAGTGTGTTACTCATGTTAGGAAAGTACATGTACACATGTGTAAAATAGAAGGAAAAACGTAATAAAATGTGCTCAAAATTAAGGAAAGGTAGGGTTTATTTTGAAAATGTTATTGAGCTTCGTGCCAACCATGGTGGCGCTTCGTAGCTAGTCTGTTGACGTCACTCATATATACGGTGACATCGTACTATACTCTCGCCCCGGGCACTGATTTTCCATGGCACTGTTCACTATAAACAAAAAAATGGATTCTACTATTATAGAAATAGGTATGTTAAAAATCTCACACAAGCTTATTATAAAACAAATTATAAAAGGGTTGCTGGCAAGAGCGTGTGATAAAAGGGGATCGTGATAGGAATTAGATTGAGAACCACTGGTCTAGAGTAATTTTAACCACATTTCTTATAGTTTCAAAAAGATTGCTGTCGGGTTACCTATGGTGAATGGGAGGGGGATACATATAAAAGATTGCTAGAAAATGATCGATATTAGATTCATAGTTTTCGGGGTCGCTTAGATAAATAGTGAGACTTTCAATTTCGCTTAACTCCGATTAAGCTCTCATTAGTAGGGATGGGCACGAACGACTTTTCTTTGAAACTCGACTCGACTCGAAACAGACATCTTTGAGGTCTACTCTTGGACTCGGCGCGAAAAATATCTTCCAACTCGACTCGGATTAGAGTCAAGTCGAACCAAAACGAGCCAAATCCTGTGTGTAGTCCTACCTAGACAATACATAGACAATAATTATTCTATCATCAATTATACTACTATTACTACAAATAATAATAATAATAATAATAATAATAATAATAATAATAATAATAATAATAATAATAATAATAATAATAATAATAATAATTATTATTATTATTATTATTATTATTATTATTATTATTATTATTATTATTATTATGACAACACCGTGTACAAACATGAACAATAGATGGTTAGTAAAGGAATACTAAAAGCTAATTGACTGCCGACGTCGGTAGTCATGAACTCTACAAGGCAAAGACATCGTTCATTATTCTAAGCTGTAAGCGTCGGTGGACTACAGATGGTCAACTATTGACCTCTCGCCAGAAATTGGTGGCCCCGCAGCGACGATCCGTGGTGGCCCAAGTTCCATTTTGAAAACTTTACCACCAGCAGCAGAGACGCGATGAAACGACAACGAACCACAAAATTACTCTCCCAAAATATGTCAAAATGCCTATATGTGTGATTTGTTTATATTTAGGTGAATCAAAAAAAACACAAAACAAATACCCGGGGTGGACGCAAACTATCAATATTACGATTACTAGGCACGTGTTCTCCTGACTTCCCCACGGAAACGATCATAAAAAGCTTGGTTGTTGAAGGATAAATCATTGACGTCTTAATTTAGCCAATCAGACAAACCCCTACATCTCGAGTTCTAGAAGGTGATACCGTGAACCGTTTCAGATTTATTGCTTCCTGGTGGAGTACTATCCATGAGCAAAATTTGAGCATAATAGCCGACATGCATCTTCGGTGCCTCTTATCTTTAGTACAATTTTAACCAGAGATGGTGTGGGTCAATGAAAATTTGATCCACGACCCACCATGACCCACTATCACCCACCACCCAAATGCCCCATTGGCCCACTCTGACCCATCAACCATCGTGATCCACTCTGACCCAGCACCAACTATGAACCACTCTGAACCATTGCGACCAACTCCGACCCACCAAAACCCATCGACATCAACTCTGACCGATGGCCCACGTTCTCCTCTCCATTGACTAAAGAGGTTACACTTGTAATAAAACAAGACTGTGAAATTATCACTTATCGGAGTTTGAATTTCTACCGTCAATGGCTCAAGCACCTCTCTGTTACAATACTGGTGGGTCTGACCTTTACGATATATAATGGCAAAGTGTTTTTCATCTTCCAAATTAAAATGAATTTAAATTTATCATATATAATTATTTCTTTGTTGCCTTACAGACACATTTCAGTAGAAAATAGGGTGAAATTTGAAAGTTTCAAATCAAGGAAAAGTAGACCAACGTAAAAAAAAAAAAAAAAAAAAAAAAAAAAAAAAAAAAAAAGAGAGAGAGAGAGAGAGAGAGAGAAACTAATTTTCTATATAATTAAGCATGCCGTACTAATTGAAAATGCCCATGTAATTAAGTTTAGAATACAAATTTTATGGCCATTTTTCTCTAACTTTATGGCTTGATTGCCTTATGCTCGGAACGCTCCATATATTAAACACCAGCTTCAGCAATTATAAATAGAAAGCAGTGGGTATAAAATTCAAAAAGAACTTTAGTTTGCATTACTCAATTTGTTTCTCAACTAATATCAATCGTTTTCGATTATTTTTACAAATCAACCCACTACCAATTTCCAATATATAGAAAATGCACCCCCGTCCCCCCGCTCATAAAAGACAATTTTAAAAAATGCCAGGACATATTCTCTTTATTTTTAATAAAGAGTTATATGCTGAATTTCAGCTCTCAGTTGAACGGCTTGTAAGATACTAAATTTTTCGCAAAAATTCGGACTTCTACTCCCCCTAAGGATATGTATTATAATGAAAGTGACACGCGTATGGTAACTTCCCATTTGGGAATGGAGCCTGATTATATACCAAGCGTCAATTCATTTGACTTTGCAATTTGACCGTGATGATTACGCAGACATAGTTACTTTCAATTTTTTATCATACATATCCTTATTTCATATGTTACAGATGATTCAAAAATATTTTTTCAAGCAGTTAGCTCCTCTAGAATCTCACAGGCTGCATCCCAAAATCCAACTCCTACTATCCTATGACAATCCAAAAGTGACTGAACTTTTTTTATTAGGAACAAATGACAAAAGAAAAATGGAGATCTTGAAAGTAAAATGTAGAAAAGCTCGGTGCCCCCAATAACTACATATTTCTCCACCCCTTCATCCCGAACTTAAAAATAAAACTTAATTCGAATATGGTTAATTAGTGAATTTATTACAGTTAAATTCCACTCACTACATGCTACAGCTACAACTATGTAACAAAAAATAACAACTGTGAAACATGTTCTGAATTACTATTAGATTTCTTACGCTATTATTAAACATATTAGAATAGTAAAAGAGGATTGTTCGTGAAATAGTATATTTGCTCTTGATTTATAACTTTTTCATACGGAAAAAATTAAAATATTATTCAAGTTTTAAACTTTGCACTCTGCAAATATGTTGCCCTCTAGGCAATGGGACTAATGTGAAATGTGGACTAATGTGGACTAATGGGAAATGCTGCACTGTTAGCGGCGCTGAAAACTTACGATTCGATTCTAATATCGAATGATTTCGATATCTTTATGTCGCTACGTAACCACCCTGGGTGCTAATGGAAGCTTAATTGGACTTGAATTGAAAGTAGAACTATTCACCTAAGCGACCACGAAACTATAGATTCGATACTAATATCGACCCGTTTCTAGCATTTTTGATATGTATCCCGACAGTACTCTTTTTCCAGACTGTAAGAAATATAGTTAAAATTGCTCTAGATATATCAGAATTATGTTGAAATACACACATAAATCCACTTTTATATTCTGTATAAATAGAGAGTGAGCGAGCGAGCGAGCGAGAGAGGGCGACTCAAGGCATCACCACCTCCACATTGCAAAAGCATATATCAGGAATTGAATTGAAAATCTATGTAAAGACTTTCTGCTGTGGCATGCTTCATAAGGACAATTCCAGTCTGCTCACGTGACCTTTGGGGTTCATGAATTTTTTTTGCGAGCGTTCCGACTTTGGATTCTCTGTTTATGCCTTCTGTTTATGCATCGAATAACTTTTCAAGAACATAAATGACATTCTGTATTATGAATGTTGAGAATTACCCTCTATATGACAAATAGCTGCAAATAAATACACTACATAATTTATTTATTGCTATTGAACGAGTTTCTTAACTTGTATTTACATCCTCATATATAATACCGACCTACTGTGAAAATTATCTCAGATGTTATATTCTAAACATAATAATTACTATGTTCTGCAATGATTATGTTATATATACACAACTTATGTATTCTAATGTAATTATTTTATATAATTTTTCATGCATTGCGGAAAATATAATTTTAAAAAAAAGATTAGCCTAGACGGGATTCGAACCCTCAACCTTATGATTCGAAATCCGACAGCTTACCAATGAGCTAACACAACCTTCTAGCGATGTATAACGGATCTCAAGATAATTATGACATTCATATCCATTACAAACGCCGTTTCTGTTCTACTTTGACTTTTATTTTAGTACTCAGGCGATAATTATGTTCTATTTCTTTACTTTGAGCATTCTTTTACATATGGAAAGATTCTTTAACGTATTTAAATGTTCCATTACGTATGGAGAGCTAAATGACAAACAAGCATGTGCTGACAAGGTTTCGAAATATTGTATGATTAAGTATTTCAATCAATGTTGCTTTTTTAAACACTTGGTAACAAGTCTTATTATATTTAAAAGAAGAAAAACACATCTGCAAACTTTTTCCCAATTGCAAAGGCTGGCTTGGAGGTTCGAACCTGGCTTACTTTTTCCCGAAGATACCCGAAGCTGGACTTAGAAAATTATTGCCTCAAAACACCAGTAAAGAATGCGCTCAACCTTTTTGAGACAAGGTGTACATGTTATAATAACTGAGGGTGCAATGCACACGTCTGTTAAGGCTAATTGACTAGATCTTTATTACATGACTGAAATAAAATCTACCATACTCGTTTGGAAAAAAGTCGTTTCAAGGTACTGGCGGCTACCATTTTGCAAGATGGTGGCCGAAGCTCCACTCGGATTTCTCAGGACTTTTAGTATGTTGATTGAACTAGTATTCCACACACCTGTACCGACTTTTATCTCTTTCTGACGATTTTCTGGCGTTTTGTGTGCGGAATAACGAAAAAAAGTAGTTTTACGGCATTGGACAACTATTCCACAAATCTCTTTATGATTTTTTCCCCACCATCTTACAATTTCTGTCTAATTTGCCCACACTGTAAGTGATCTAACTTCTTTGCGCATGTTTTTATAGCCCCTCTCGTAGCAACGGCGAAACAACACATAACAGCACAAACAGACGAAACTGCTGAAACAACTCAATTCTGGTGATGCCTGCATTAGAGAAGCTCAGGCTAGTAACAAGTTCAATTTGTTAAGGGGAAGGGAGAACAAAGTGAATACCGAGGGAGAAATGACAAAGATGTCGAGAAACACCATAAAACTGTTTTATTTATTATTTTATTATTTATGGTATCTGTAACAGAGATGTAGCTCTTTTGACAAAGGATATACTAAACTGAGAAATATTACAGTACACAAATCCAAGACTACGAAGGTTCATCATATTAAGAAAAAAAAAAAGCTGTACATATTCAATTCAATTGCTTATTTTTTGTATGTTATAGGAGATGTTTGGTGTATCTAACACGATCATACTAGTAATATGCACTAAATTGAATTTAATTCGGTGCACACAATTACAATTAATTCGTATATAAAATTAAGTGAATTTAAAAATTTAGAAGAGTAGCTGTTATGTTTTAACGTTATGCTTTAGAAGAGTAAAAAATAATTTAGGGCACTTGGGTCCTACCTGGCCTGGGTCAGCTTTCTTCCCTTAGTTTGTAGCGATAATAGTTAAAATTTGATCGATGTGATTCCCTCAAGAGCCGCCATTGTGTTTTTAACTTCCACTTACTTGCGATTCAAAAATTTCCAAGCAGCATTGTAATTTATATTCTACTATCGATGACACTACTGGCAATTTACATGTCTCAAATTTAAATCTAGACAGTCATCAGCTAATGTCTTCGTTTTGATTATGACTATTCATATGATAGATTCCAAGATATTGAGGAGTGATTTGTATGGTACCCTCCTGGGGATCACATCTACATAATTTCCATGACTGTCGAAGTTAAGAAAGTACATAGTCTTTACCTTCATACACAGCTCTTGGGCGTTCATACTCTGTCTTGAAAACTGAAGGTGGGAACATTACATTATTTTATATACAGGGCGTTAATATACTCTGTGTCATAAATTGAGCAGCCGAATTGTTATATCAAATAAAAGAAAAAAAGTGATACAATGAACATTCAGAGTTATAAGCCGACTAAAATGCGAAACATCACATTTCAAAACGTCCTGGCTTGAAAACTATGGGACCTATCGCAAATGGTACAAGGAGTAACACAGGAACTATCATGAAGTCTATCCAAATATTCATGTTTCACATCCTTTGGGAATCATACACCAAAAAGTACTCAATTATCACACTTAAAATATCCCAATATAGGTATCTACAAGCACGAAATAACAACAGACACCTATAAGCAACCATAGTAAATCCCACTTACTTCATACAATTTGTTGAGCCAATATATGAAATTTGGATATTTAGTTAGAACGCATATTGGTTCTTGGGTAATTCCTTGAATCGCTTGCGAGAGTCCATAATTTTCAAACCGTGATGTATCGAATTTTAGGAGATTTATAACTCTGAAAATATTCGTTTTCAGACTTAAGCTTATTGGAACTTTCTTCTTTCATTTGATGTAAGGAATCAGTTCCTAAATGTATGGCTCGGAAGTTCAAATTAACATAATGTATATGAGTAAAAACCATAACGGTTTAAGTCAAAATTGAGACTTTCATAAATGGAAATTACACACAAGAAAGTTCATGTGGTAAGAAAATCTAAGCAGAATAATAGTATTTGCCAGATGTATAAAAGTTGTTTAGAACTGCAGTTTTATTTAAATAATAATAATAATAATAATAATAATAATAATAATAATAATAATAATAATAATAATAATAATAATAATAATAATAATAATAATAAAACACTTACGGGATCAACCAACTTTAAACTTGGAAAAGAGGTTTATGCACTTACACCGTTATAGTTTTCACCCTGGAAAGCTCTACGAAATAGGGTACCGGCAAAATTGCTCCTCTTGGAACCAAATATAATACTATAGTGCAATGTGGTACAGGTGTAGCTATTTTACAAACTCTAACTCAATATATAAATAGATACTTAAATATGGAATTATCACATCCAAAATTGCGATCTGTTATGAAACAAGTACAATAAAAGTTCTTGTTGTTATGCACACCTGTACAAATATACTTGGAGGATCATGTTTCAATACCCAGAAGGAAATGGGAGATCATCGTTAAGACAATTACATACTTTTCCCGAAATCAGTTCAAAAATTGCACTTATAACAAATTTCCTATTTATACAATAGACACGAACAAAAGAGACAGTTCTTGTCTTCTGACGTAGATATCTACAAGCATCAAATAGAAACAGACACTTATAGACGAGTATAGCAAATTCTTCCTGCACTTCAACTCACATTTTTTTGTTTAGTTTTTTGTAATTCTAATTACAGAATTCCATCCTTTGCCTCTATTTTCTTTCAGTGCTTAACATTGTTCCTTTCTGTTCTGGTTTTATGGCATATATTTGAAGAATCCTTCCCTATGTTTATCTGAACTAAGATGAAGATTATTAATTGCATTATGAGAGTTGTCATTGTTCCATCCATTTGAGCGTATGCATGAATCAGTCAATTGAAGAGGTAGGACTTTGGCATATTTAGAATTAGAAGCCTTCTTCGGCGTCAACAACTGTTGCTGTACATCAGAATCCTCTGGTCTGCTCCCACAGATTAGAATGGATATTAGACGGGCGATCAGTCTTATTAAATAATATATAATCTCTGCTGCACTCAGGAGACTGAATCCAAGAAACAGACCCGCTAAGCCACCGAACGATACTGGAATTCAAAACAGAAATAAAACATAGTTAATAAAGATACAAATACTTATACATAAAATACAATTGAATATGTGAATAGAATAACAGCAGTGGCGAACCGTGTGGGTGAAATTGGAGTTGCTCGGAGAAGATATTGCTAAGCGACATTTTTTAAAATAAACTTTTGAGTGAATTGGAAAAGAGAGTTCAACATTCCTATGTAATACAAGGCAATGCCACATATCAAACAAGTTTTCCCTATTATCTTCATGTATATTTCCGAACTTCAACTAGTACTATCATACTGTTCTGTGATCTGATCACAACCCACACCACCTAACTCAGCTTCGATGGAAGTAGCATACTATTATCTTCCCCCGAGTCACTCATATACATAAGCATATACAGTATATATGACGCGTACGAATGAATGTGTATTTCCGTATGTCTTATTTCGGTATAATTTTCTTCATATTTATATAATTAGATATCGAGATTATTATTTTTAAATTTTAATTTGAATATTTGAATTTGTATAGTATACGAGTGTCCTCTTTGCAGGAAAAATGCCGCGGTTACAGTTGACACTTTCTTACCATTGGGAATATTAATATATACTGTAAGTTCATTGAGTTTATGCTGTAGTTGTAAAATACGGTTTCGCTATTATTTCTTAATAATTTCCATTTGATAGCCCTCGGATTTTATCTTAGGCCCTGTGGCAGGTTTGTTAAGTGTCCCTTGCAGGCCGGTAGCCAGCCCAAAATGTAGGGCAAAGGGGGGGGGCGACCCAACTATATTATAGTTCATTTGCAAGCCTACCGTGAAAATTTTAGGGTGGGCCAGTGAAAATTTAGAGGGTCCGACCTCCCTAGCCCCCCGTGAATACAGGCCGGTCCCTTGATTGTATATATCACTCTGCTTTTACTATAGGTACTTTTCAGTAGAATTACGCTTCGCCATTAAATAAGAGTTCAAATCCAAAATTATACAGTTTTAAAGAACACAAAAATTAATTTAAAATGCACAGAAGTATTGCTTTGGACTAAGAACAACGCTACCGAAATGTACTGTGCCTTGGTTTTATTCGATTTCTTGTGTTAACTAATCATTGACAATGCTATCTTCAAATTCAAATACCTGAAAGTAATATTTTGAATGTGTAGGGGCCTATATGGTTCTATCTCTTATCGATTTAATTTATATATTTCTCATGTTAAATGTAGAAAAGTGTTTATAATAGTTACGTTATATTAATTTATTAGTTCCAACTTGTAGTCCATTTACATCTGTAGATATTAAGCCCTTTGTTTATCGAATTTAAATCTGCCAAAGACAAGGATTTTAGGGTCTTTCATGAGTGGACATTCGATGTGCGCATTAATTTATTACTTAAAATGTGTAACTTCACTATTTGTTAATATTTTCTAAACGAATAAGAAATGTGACGAGTGAAATACGTATAGCCTTATAGAAAAATCGTCGTTAATTTGATTTGTTATTTCTTTTCTATCCTAAACTGAATTTTGATTGCTATTTAAACATTATTTATGAAGTTTCTATCATGCTCAATAAATTATTATTATATTTTAAATATATTTTTGAGAAATTAGATTGGAACCAGAAGCTTGCACACCATAACACTTCACAAGATTGTGGAACAGATGAACGTGTACCATCATGAAATTTAAACTTGTCGGATGGATGAATTCCGTTGTTTTCGAAAATCTGACTCAAATTTTAACCGGTCATAAACTCGGAAACCGAAAGTCAGCACAACATAATATTTCACCCAGCAGTCCAAGGTCTACCACCGCGCCAAGTTTGATCTTGATCAGAGTAATTTAGTGTGTATGATTTTTTAAATTTCGAAAATTTGTCACAATATTGAAAAATCTGACAGTTTAAAAATGACTAGTCTATACCATTGAATGAATTAGTGCTATTTTCGTAGGAATGTTAGTTGGCGTATGCAAATAATTATCTGGTAATTAGTCAGTTCTTGCGTACACAGTATCCCTAATCATAATTCTCAACATAATCTGATCACTGCAGGCCTCTGTATATACGTTTCTGTAATAAATTGAAAAAGACTATCATACTCTTGTTCCATTTCGCTTAAGGTGGATCACTAGGTGTTCTCAGTGCTATGCTTGAATAGTGTGGCGTTGCCAGGTAGTGTCGAGTGAGTATTTGTGCCAGATAATAGAGGACGTAATCATGGAATTCTGCTTGAATGCTTTCTGGAGAAATTAGTTTTCGACCCTTTCTGCAATTCACGGCTAAGTTCCGCTTCTTTAATTGCAACGCTATAATCTAGGAATTAAACGTACAATTTGGCAACAACGCATTATGGCGTTCAGCGCAACTTTTTTCTCAAAATCTATTTCCTTAAATGTAAATTAATATTTAAATAAAATGTGAAACATAACACTAAAAACGGTCAAACAATATATCTATTTCGTAATAAGATCGTTACTTTTAACGTACTTCAAACATTCAAATAAACATTTCATAAAATTGAGCACTTCTAGTAAGATCTAACAGCATGTGCCATCTTGTGAGCTCATTGTAAAACGAATCAAATATTTTCCTTTATTTATTACCTTTTTTGATATTAGAAGACACAACCAAATGAATTAGTGTCTTGCCTTGCAGCTGAAACATAACTTTATCTTATAGTACAATATTTATAATATATAACGTTTCATTGCGTAGTAGTTAAGGGAATGAGCTAAAATATGTACTGACTTCCGGGTGGTGATCCACCCTAATGCACTATTAACTCTAAATAAATGAACTAGAGAGAGAATCAGCTTTTGGGAAGAGAAAACAAACAAATTTCATAAATTTTATAATTGTCATCTAACGTACCCATTAGATCCAGTATTCCAAACTTGACATCTTTCCTATAGCTGACTGCTCCTAGACTTTTGAAGAACACATCAACATAACCAAATGCTTCCATATCATAAGGATTATCCCTTTAAAAAAAAATAAAGTAAAGTATTTTTAAAAACAATTATTGAATAGCTAAACCTAGTGGATTTTGTCAATCATGTAAATAAAATGCACTGTATATACATAGAATACACACACAATTTGACATTAAGTTGTTATTATTGTTGTTATAGTTAAGTTGCTACGTATTAAAATTTGTAAAATTCCCTGTTAAAATTAGACTAAATTATCAGAAAAGTTGGGATTTCGGGAAGGTCCGATTCCCCAGAACTCACTCCTTCCCCCTCGCGTGCGTCATTGGAACGAAAATGAGTCCAGAAAATTGTTTTTCGCTCGTATCTTTTTTGTTCTATGTAGATCCTGAAGCTGAAAGTTGTAGTGTAAATGAAATAAAATGAAATATTTAGTTTAAGGTCCCATGATTATGCCCTTTATTCTAAGGGAGACTAAGGATTACGGCAAATGCATGATGATGGAATAATTGGTAGAATGAAAATTTGGGAGAAAATGGAAGTACCCCAAAGAAACCCACGGACACTATATCATCCACCACAAACTTACTTATCCGGAGATCGAACCAGCGATTCCATGCATCAGAAATAAGCACTCTACCACTGAGCTACGGTGCCCTCCAAGTTGTAGTGCAGTTATATCATTTTTGGTTTTAGTAGAGAAATAAGGATGGAGATGAAATGTATTCTTGAGACGTTTAACCGATTGCAGGAAAAAGCTTCTTACTGTCTATTACTATTTTTAGTGTATAGTGATCAACGTTAAAACAGTTCTTCCTATCTTGTATTGTTTTTGCTCTATGTAAATGACTATTGAAACCAAACTTGAAGTGGATTTTTATCACTTTCAGTTTTAGTACCATTAATGATAGAGATGAAATGTATTCTTGAGACATTTAATCGATTACAGGAAAATGTTTCTCGCTATTTATTTCTACTCTACACTCTCTGTGTTCAACTTTAAAACCGAAAATGTTTCATTTCAACCACTTCCGGTTTCAGTATCACCTCCATCAACATACTCAACTCTAACTTTTGACCCCTCTTCGTCCTAGTTTTATCTCTCTACATCGGTGATCCATAATGTGGCTCTTGAGATTTTTAGTCTCCCGGACGGACGGACACATGGACACACGGACAGAATAATTCCTATCTTATGGTCAAGTCTTTGAATAATAAGCCAATCTAGTGATGGATCTTTCAGCATTTCTGCCTGCTACAGGACTTATCTAGAAATAGGCTTCCATCAACCAATCGTCCACAGATAATGTGGAGGGTGTTCGCGTCCCGCTGTAGTCAGACTGTCGCATGAACCCCCACATGATAGAGGATGTGCTGCATATTAGCCGCGAAAGGATCCAGTAGACTCTGGAAGAAGATATATAACAGTATATATTAACACTTTCGATTCTGGGCTAATCTGACCTTCTTTATTCCAGTATTTTTTTAGGCCTTTTTAAAAATTTTATAACACATTGCTAAATGATGATATATGCACTAAAAATATTGGAAACAAGTTTCTGAACTTTAGATTTTATTATGAATATATAATTTGGTGATGTAAAAAGGGGTAGTTCGCTACACTGCTGTTTGAAGTATGTCCTTTTTGAACAAACGAAAACAATTTTTACAATATATAAATAATGGCGCGTCCTCAGGTTGCGGATCGAGGAGAAGGCCTCTAGATATAGAGGTTAGCTGCGAATATACTGAATAAGCAGTCGCGGACAGCCGACTAGGAGTGGTCCTCCAGCTTGGGGGTTTGGGTAGGGCTAACAACCTCATCCTGTAAAAAAAAGCACTTGTTCAGAAATATTCACAAAAGCCTCGGACAAGGACTGATAACTTGGCACGACCTCAGCAAAAGAAAATGGACATGAGATTTGGAACATGGAATATTAGGAGTCTTTATAGGGTAGGCGCGTTAAAATCCGTAACAAGGGAGTTAGAGAAATACAGGATGGACGTAGTAGGAGTTCAGGAAGTTAGGTGGGAAGGAAATGGATCTGAGAATTCCGGAAATTTTACGTTCTTTCACGGGGAAGGAAATAAAAATCACCAGTTAGGAACAGGGTTTTTCGTTCATAAACGTATATTACCAGCAATTAAACGGGTTGAATTTGTTACTGACAGACTTTCTTTTATTACTCTTAAGGGACGGTGGTGTGATATTATTGTTTTAAATGTACATGCCCCAACAGAAGATAAGGATGACGATATAAAAGACAGTTTTTACGAAGAAGTGGAACGGATATTTGACCAACTCCCGCGATACCATATGAAAATTCTATTAGGGGATTTCAATGCGAAGGTAGGACGAGAGGATATTTTCAAACCGATTATAGGGAACGAAAGTCTGCATAAGGAAAGTAATGACAACGGTGTTAGACTCGTGAACTTTGCAACATCCAAAAACCTAATCGTGAAGAGTACAAAATTCCCACATCGCGACGTTCATAAATACACTTGGACATCACCAGACGGGAAAACGGTTTGGGTACAAAACCTCGCGGCCAGAACCTCGCGGCGACAACCTCGCGGACCAAAACCTCGCCTGGCCAAAACCTCGCCTCCCAAAACCTCGCGGCCCAAAATCTCGCCAGGCCGAAACCTCGCCTGGCCAAAACCTCGCCGCCCAAAACCTCGCGGGACAAAATCTCGCCGGGCCAAAACCCCGCCTGGCCAAAACCTCGCCGCCCAAAACGTCGCGGGCCAAAACCTCGCCTGGCCAAAACCTCGCCGGGCCAAAACCTCGCGCCCCAAAATATCGCCAAACCAAAAATTTCGCCTGACCAAAATGTAAATGTTCCAACAGATGATAAGGATGACGGTATAAAAGACGTTGTTTCAGAAGAAGTATCACGGGTATTTGACCAAGTCCCGCGATACCATATGAAAATTCTATTTCTGTATTAGAGGATTTCAATGTGAAGGTAGGGCGACAGGATGTTTTTAAACTGGTTATAGGGAAAGAAAGTCTGCATAAGGAAAGTAATGACAACTAACGAGGTTAATTTCGTGAACTTTGGAACATCCAAAAACTTAAAATTTTAACAAAAATCTAATAATATTTATGAAAGTATGAAATAATATATGAGTTTTTACGACGTCCCTTGATTATGTCCTGTAGGTTAAAGGAGACGTAGATGACCAGGAGGAAGGAAATGATCGAATAAAGAAAATGGGAGGAAACGGGAATAAAACGAGAAAGCCCACGCACACGATGTTTTGTATCATCATCATCATCTTATTATTATTATTATTATTATTTGTAATGTGGAATTGTATATTAGGAAACACATTGGGTAAATTTTAAAGTTAAGTTTCATTCGCGGCGAGGTTTTGGCTCGGCGAGATTTTGGGCGGCGAGGTTTTGGCCCGGCGAGATTTTGTCCCGCGAGGTTTTGGGCGGCGAGGTTTTGGCCACGCGAGGTTTTGGGCGGCGAGGTTTTGGCCACGCGAGGTTTTGGCCCGGCGAGATTTTGTCCCGCGAGGTTTTGGGCGGCGAGGTTTTGGCCACGCGAGGTTTTGGCCCGGCGAGATTTTGGCCCGCGAGGTTTTGGCCGGCGAGATTTTGGGCGGCGATGTTTCGGCCGCGAGATTTTGTCCGTATACCGGGAAAACACATAATCAAATTGATCACGTTTTAGTAGATAGAAGAAGGCAATCTAGCATAATTGATGTCCGGTCATTTAGAGGGGCTGATTGTGACACTGACCACTACCTGGTAGCAGCGATAATACGAGAGAGGTTATCGTTGAATAAAGGTAATATTCATTGTCCGAAAACGGAGAGATTCAATTTAAAGAAATTAGAAGAGAGCCAGGTAAGAGAGGAATATCAGATTGAAGTTTCGAATAGATTTTCGGCTTTAGAAGATTCGGAGTGTACTAGTGTTGAGGATAACTGGATTGAAATTAGAGATAGCATTAAAATTTCAGCAAAAGAAAAATTGGGACACGCGGAAATACGTATGAACAAACCATGGTTCGACCAGGAATGCATAAAACTAGCAGAGAAGAGAAAACAGGCAAAATTACGCTGGCTACAAAATCCGAATGAAATGACTACACAAAATTTCGCAGATATCAGGCGGGAAACTTCCAAAACTTTTAGAACAAAGAAACGCGATTTTCTGAAAGCTAAAATTAAGGAACTTGAAGATAATAGTAAAAATAAAAACATACGGGACATGTATAAGGGAATCAACGAATTTAAGAAAGGCTATCAACCTCGTGCTTATATATTAAAGAAATCTGACGGTACAGTTCTCACTGACACGGATAGCATCTTAAATAGATGGAAAGATTTCTTTGACGATTTGCTTAACACGCAACCAAAAACTAGTGTTCGTGGAGAAAAGGAGATACACACCGCAGAACCGTATATTCCAGAACCCAACCGAATAGAAGTAGAAACCGCTATAAAGAAATTAAAGAAACACAAATCTCCGGGTGTAGATGAAATTCCGGCTGAGTTAATTTTAGCTGGAGGCGAAAAATTGTGGAACAAGATACACAAACTCACTCTCCTTATCTGGAACAAGGAAGAATTGCCACAAGAGTGGAAAGAATCAATCATTGTTCCAATTCACAAGAAAGGCGACAAAACTGACTGTAGTAAATATCGAGGCATTTCTCTTCTGTCAACATCCTATAAAATCCTTTCAAATATTATGTTAGCAAGACTGACCCCATACGCAGATGAAATTATTGGAGATTATCAGTGCGGATTTAGACGAAATCGATCAACTATCGACCAAATATTTACCATTCGCCAAATACTCGAAAAAAAGTGGGAATACAATACCCCGGTACATCAACTATTTATTGATTTTAGAAAGGCGTACGACTCGGTTAGGAGAGAAACATTATACAACGTTCTTGCAGAACTTGGAATACCGAGAAAGCTAATTAGATTAATTAAGATATGTTTAAATGAATCCCAAAGTAAAGTCCGGGTAGGAAATTTTTTGTCCACGAGCTTTCACGTCGAAAATGGCCTGAAACAAGGAGATGCGTTGTCGCCATTATTATTTAACTTCGTTTTGGAATACGCTATAAGGAAAATCAAAGATAGCAACCAGGGCTTACAGTTGAACGGTATTCACCAGGTTATGGCATATGCTGATGATGTAAATTTAATAGGAGATGATAGGAGAACAATAGAAAGAAATGCAGAGATCTTATTAAACGCTTGCAGGGACATGGGTTTAGAAGTAAATGCAGAGAAAACTAAATACATGGAAGTGCGTCGGGACCGGAATACAGCCAATTATGGATGCGTTAAAATACTAAATAATACTTTTGATAAAGTGGATACTTTCAAATATCTAGGATCAGTATTAACAGAGGAAAATCATATTCACGGAGAAATTAAATGTCGACTAAAAGCAGGGAATTCGTGTTACTATTCGGTTCAAAATCTCTTGTCGTCGCGAATTCTGTCGAGGAATTTGAAACTTAAAATATACAAAACGATAATCATGCCTGTTGTTGTGTATGGCTGCGAAACATGGTCACTTACTCTGAGGGAAGAACATAGACTGAAAGTATTTGAGAACAAGATCCTGAGACGAATATTCGGACCCAAGAGGAACGGGAATGGGGAATGGCGGAAACTTCATAACGAGGAACTACATAATTTATATGGTTTACCCAACATTGTTAGGGTCGTCAAGTCTAGGAGGCTTAGATGGGCGGGTCATGTAGCTAGAATGGAAGAAAGTAGAGACGCTTTCAAAGTTTTGACTGGAAGACCAATCGGAAAACGACCATTAGGAAGACCTAGGCGCAGATGGGAGGACAATATTAAGATGGATCTCGCAGAGATTGGAATACAGAGTAGAAACTGGATGCAGTTAGCTAAGGATAGAAGTCAGTGGAGAGCTTTTGTGAACGCGGCATTGAACCTCCGGGTTCCATAGGCCATAGAGTTAGTTAGTTAGTTAGTTAATTCTCACTGCGTGTGAAGTGCGAGCAGTTGCAATGGTGTGCAATAAGGAGCGGGAATTGACCGCTGAGTTCCGTTATTGTGTAGCGACGATTCTGCATGATGCTTTCCCGAACAAGGTCAACAAGCTCGTCTGTGATGACGGTTGATCTCACACTGCGCTCCTCATCATGCACATTTTAGCGTCCAGCAGTGGCGTAGCACACTTTTGCGGGCCCCCCCGCAAAGTATAGAGAAGGGGCCCTAGTTGTAAAGCCGACAGAGGTAAGGTTGAAGTTCTACTTCTTTAAATCTTTATTCATCGCAAGACTTCGGGGCCCCCTATACCTCGGGGCCCCCCCGCACTGCGGGGGATGCGGGGGCAGCTGCTACGCCACTGGCGTCCAGCAATGCAACAATCTCCTTCCTCATGACGTTAAGTAAAATAGACCTAGCACAACTGACGATGGATTTCAATCGGCGCTATGCCTTGTGCATTCAAAAACTTTATAACTACTCGCACTTCACACGCGCCGGGAGCTGGAATAGGAAATCATTTTCATCTTCAACCACTGTCACGACGCTTCTGAGAGCACTAGGAAAGTTCCGCTGGCGCATGCGCCAAGCTAGGACCTTACTCTCTCACGTCAACGCAGTCCCTGAGCGTCACATACGGCTTCCTAGCTATGGGACGCGTGCGAAAGTTACTTTCTGGATGGACCTAATGCAAATATTTTTATATGGGTGTTCTCCTGTACAGTACCGTGCAATGGGGGTGGACGAGCAGGGCGACGACCCCGGGCGCCGAAGTAAGAGGGCGCAAAATTCGGGAGGAAAAAAGAAAAGATATATATATAAAGTGGAAGGAAAAAATAATGAAAAGTGCTCAAAATCAATGAAAAGCAGAGTTTATTTTTGAAAATTTTCTTGCGCTTAGCGCCAACCATGATGGCGCTTCACGGCTGGTCTGTCGACTTCACCTATATGTACGGGGAGGAGGGGCCGTCGTATACTCTCGCCCCGGGCTGATTTTCCACGGCACGGCACTGCTCATGTACTCACCTACTTTTTAAATTTCGAGAGCAGGCTCTAAATCTGAATCATCAATTTCACCTTCTGAACGGGATCTGAACTGTACTCTCTTAAAATCTTAGATATTTGGTTCTATATTCATTTTACTTGCTTCAAACAAGACAAGTTCTGTAAAATTAAATAGTTTTCTCCAAACAAAATATTCCACTATATTATCGAACGTGCTGCAGTCAAATGCAGAAAGTTGATCACAACAATCAACCTGCAAAAGTTCGTTTACTCTTCGATGGATCTCAGGTGAATAGTATTTCTTCAAAAACTGAGTTTCAGTAAGTACCGGTATCTATTTAATACGGTCGACAACCGACTGAAACCCATAATAAGTTATGTAGGGGCTATTATGTGGAAAACGAGTTAGACTCGGGCTCCGGCGTTTTGGAATAAGCATACAAAACGAGTCTGACTTGGGTTTAAGATCGAAAGTATTAAAAAGAAGATTCTTGCCTCATTCTTTGACTGAGGAGCAAAAAGTTTAGAGTGGAGTGCTGCATTCATTCTCCTTATTCTTTGGGTTTGGTTCCCGTTAACTTCTTCACATCTCTCAAATCGAAAATGATTCTGAAGAAACGGCATTTCGCGACTGTACCAGGATATCTAAAATTTCGTGACAGCACATCTCAACTGGATGTCAGGATCTGACTTCCTAACAGAGATATCGTGAAACGGGCAAATTTTTGCATTCTCGATTTACTCCAGTAGATTCAACTCTCCATAGATCAACAAAAGTAATGGAAATTTCTTATTGTCAGGCCTTGTATTTAAAAAAGAAGTTAACCGAGTGCTAAATTTTACCTACTTGTGAATACCTCGTTGAATACCTGTCTCATATTTTGATTTCAGCTCATTGTTTTATCAGAGGGGATTACTCTTCTCTTGTCTTTGAAATTAATTGAAATTTTACTGATGTTTTCAGTCAAGTCAGCCTTGCTTTGTAGAAAAATGAATTTCCATTACAGTAGCCCTACATTAGGGTGACCAAATCGTCAACTAGGAAAAAACGGGACACTTTTTATTTCTGGATTGGGTGCTCTCCTAAATATATTTTTTAGCGCCTCTCCGTTCTCTCTCTCTCTCTCTTTTTTTTTTGTATCTCTCACAAAAAGGGCAAATTTACACTTTTTCGTTTTAGCGTCCCGGAAGAATTTTTCGGGACACCGGGAATGGTAATGAAAAAGCAGGACAATCCTGTTTTTACGGGACGGTTGGTCACCTTGCCCTACATACCGGGACATGTAAAAGCAGTAGAAAATGACCGATATTACTGTCGAATTCATAGTTTTCGCGGTCGCTGAAATCAATAGTGAAACTCCGATCACATTAACTTCCAAATTCACGCTATTCGGCTCCGGGCTGGGGGTCACCGGGGGGGAGGGTTAGATACCGAGACATATAAACGTAATTCAAAATGACTGATATTAGTGTCAAATCCATAGTTTTCGGGGTCGCTGAAATCAATGGTGACACTTCCATTAGCGATGACTTGCAAATTAGTTACAATTGTATGCGGGCCGGGAGCCAGCGGGGGGGAGGGGGAAGGAATCCGAGATATGTAAAAATAGCCCAAAATGACCGATATTAGTATCAAATCCATAGTTGACTTCCAAACACAGCCCCCGTGCGAAGCATGGGTATATTCAAGTAGTAGCTAGAAAATAATTTTCAGTATCTTTTAACCAGTAACGACGCCAGTTTAAAATCTTAGGGGCGACACACATACAGTGAAATTTGGGGCAGCTATTTTTTGCATACCGAAAAGAATGGATAGTTTTATATAACTGGACCTACTTTACAAGAAAAAATGTCAGGAGGAGTAGTCTTGTGTGGGGAGGTGTAGCCATGAGTGCGGCACTTGCCCATCTTGCCCTCCTCTGAAGTCGTCACTACTCCTAAAACTTTTCTACCAGCTAAATTGTACTTTCTCTGGATTTGTAAGTTCCATTTGGCATGTCCTAACCAGTAGCGTACACAGAGTTTTATCAAGGCGGGGAAGGGGGTTAAGTACCTAAGTTTGTGTCACTTCAGGACTCACGCAATGTTTGTATTCACATCTTAATATAATAAAATTTTATGTTTCGAGAATGTCTTGTAGAAGGAAGGGTTTTAAAGCCGATAATCCCCTTTACGTACGCCACTGGTCCTAAACCATGTACTCATTTATCGTTACTACCACAGCTCAAGCTGTTAAACCTTCTCTTAATTCCACGTCCCACGGATAACCTATAATCAGCATTGGTCTCAGCTTTACGAGAAATTCTGCTTTGGTCAATACGATGGTAGTATTTCTAATACGGAAAACAATTTCATTACAAATACGTATCTACTTTAAATATAAACCTGCTATCTAAAATTAAGAAAAAAGAGAGATAATAAAAATAAATGCACTTACGATTGAGTAAATTGCTGCTCAACTTGATACATGACGTCAGAACATGTAGGTAGACATGAACAATTCATTCCATCAAGGATGTCTTCAGCAGTAAAGCCGGGAGTGCCCGCGGGTGGACGATGATTTCTTAATTGAACTGTGAATTACGAAATTTAAAAATGAGACTGGTTTCTTAAGATACTTGATTCTTAAGCTTTATAAGACTAACCAGTGTTAAATTTATCTTATTCATTAATTGCGAAATTTTAAGAAACACAGGAAGCTAAGTACATTTCTAATACAATAATAGCTTGCAAAAAAGTCGAATTTTAAAATATATACTGATGGAAACTGACTCTATAAGACCTGGATATATTACTGGCAATTTTGTAGAGTGCTTACCAATAGTAGTTTGAAAGTCCCAGCTCACCGGCTATGCATATGACAGGCTGATCGTAATCTCTATAGAGGACATGCTGCTGATTGTTCGAGAGTAATTGGACATGACAAGTGTAATTAGTGAGGATTACGGTCTGTCTGCAATATTAAGGTAATGTTAGCGAATGCCTGTTGTGCAACTAGATGATTTCGAATGTTGCTGTAGCGGCGCAACTAAAAACCGAACGGTTGTTGCTAGCATGGGTTGTGATGTATCAATGGTCTGTCTGGGTGCACAGAGCAACAAGGAGGAAGTTTGCATAGCAAACATGTCTTCTACAGTCGCAACATATCGGCGAGAGCATGGACAAGGGAATCGATTGAGATACTTCTACTGAGAGGATATCGACCAAGACTGCAATGAGAGTCACCGTGGCCTTCCGTATGAGAGCACGCGGCGAATAAGATTACGCGTGCACCCCATTCCCATGCGAGTGCAAGAACACTAAATTATCAATTATTGGAGAGAGATATGTTCTACTTCGTTCCTCTCACGATTGCTCCTGACACTGCTTATTGTGAAGAATGTCTTCGGTGGTGTTGGAAAATACTATAGTGGTGAGGAGCATGGAGAGTGGTAGTATTCAATGATGAAACTTGTTTCTGTTTCAGATACAGTGAACGCTATGTAAGAGTCTCTAGACGTGCACGTAAGCGGGAAATTCCAGCGTCTGTTCGTAGTCGTCACACAAGATCAAACACTTGGCATTTTGGTATGGGGACAATAAACTATAGGCCTAAATATCTTTCCCCCTTTTGCCTTCATTCAGGAGGGTATAACTAGTGCCTTTATTCAGAAGGGTAGCGTACATTCATCAAAGCGCCAATTCTGTCTTCCAAATTTATTTTGACACTTTAGAAGACTCTTTCTTCCAAGATATAATATTGCCACATGCCTTGTATCCTGGCTTGCTAGATCTCTGGGCCTGAACCTTTTTGAGCACATGAAGGAAATAATACAACGTCACCTGACTGTCAGAAAAGCTCCGATAACGTATCGCACGGTTTTGCTAAGACATACAGCGATATCATACACTAAACAATCCCGTTGTTATAATATATTTTTTTAAAGTATCCTGCACCTTAAAACACGCTTGGTTGGATCAAATTTTTACCTAAAGTATATAAAAAATCGAGTTGTTATTAGTTATGACGTGGTGCGTGGGACACTGTTTCGGTCCCAGCTGCCACCAAGTGGATAAATACTGTGTATTTGAGTTTTCTTGGGTTCTTCCGTTTCCTCCTATTTTGTTCATTCCACCATTACATTCATTTCTCATCATCATCGTCTCCTTTAGCCAGACAGCATAACAGTGAGAGGTAAGACTGAAATATTTTATTTTCTTCATTGATATTTGTCATTACCTTAAAGTTATTTACTAACTAACTAACTCTATGGCCTATAGAACCCGGAGGTTCAATGCCGCGTTCACAAAAGCTCTCCACTGACTTCTATCCTTAGCTAACTGCATCCAGTTTCTACTTTGTTTTCCAATCTCTGCGAGATCCATCTTAATATTGTCCTCCCATCTGCGCCTAGGTCTTCCTAATGGTCGTTTTCCGATTGGTCTTCCAGTCAAGACTTTGAAAGCGTTTCTACTTTCTTTCTAGCTACATGACCCGCCCACCTAAGCCTCCTAGACTTGATGACCCTAACAATGTTGGGTAGACCATATAAATTATGTAGTTCCTCATTATGAAGTTTCCGCCATTCCCCATTCCCGTTCCTCTTGGGTCCGAATATTCGTCTCAGGATCTTGTTCTCAAATACTTTCAGTCTATGTTCTTCCCTCAGAGTAAGTGACCATGTTTCGCAGCCATACAGAACAACAGGCATAATTATCGTTTTGTATATTTTAAGCTTCAAATTCCTCGACAGAATTCGCGACAACAAGAGATTTTGAACCGAATAGTAACACGAATTCCCTGCTTTTAGTCGACATTTAATTTCTTCGTGAATATGATTTTCCTCTGTTAATATTGATCCTAGATATTTGAAACTATCCACTTTATCAAAAGTATTATTTAATATTTTAACGCATCCATGATTTGCTGTATTCCGGTCCCGACGCACTTCCATGTATTTAGTTTTCTCTGCATTTACTTTTAAACCCATGTCCCTGCAAGCGTTTAATAAGATCTCTGCATTTCTTTCTATTGTTCTCCTATCATCCCCTATTAAATTTACATCATCAGCATACGCCATAACCTGGTGAATACCGTTCAACTGTAGGCCCTGGTTGCTATCTTTGATTTTCCTTATGGCGTATTCCAAAACGAAGTTAAATAATAATGGCGACAACGCATCTCCTTGTTTCAGGCCATTTTCGACGTGAAAGCTCGTGGACAAAAATTTTCCTACCCGGACTTTACTTTGGGATTCATTTAAACATATCTTAATTAATCTAATTAGCTTTCTCGGTATTCCAAGTTCTGTAAGAACGTTGTATAATGTTTCTCTCCTAACCGAGTCGTACGCCTTTCTAAAATCAATAAATAGTTGATGTGCCGGGGTATTGTATTCCCACTTTTTTTTTTTTTTTTTTTTTTTTTTTGAGTATTTGGCGAATGGTAAATATTTGGTCGATAGTTGATCGATTTCGTCTAAATCCGCACTGATAATCTCCAATAATTTCATCTGCGTATGGGGTCAGTCTTGCTAACATAATATTTGAAAGGATTTTATAGGATGTTGACAGAAGAGAAATGCCTCGATATTTACTACAGTCAGTTTTGTCGCCTTTCTTGTGAATTGGAACAATGATTGATTTTTTCCACTCTGGCAATTCTTCCTTGTTCAAGATAAGGAGAATGAGTTGTGTATCTTGTTCCGCAATTTTTCGCCTCCAGCTAAAATTAACTCAGCCGGAATTTCATCTACACCCGGAGATTTGTGTTTCTTTAATTTCTTTATAGCGGTTTTTACTTCTATTCGGTTGGGTTCTGGAATATACGGTTCTGCGGTGTGTATCACCTTTTCTCCACGCACACTAGTTTTTGGTTGCGTGTTAAGCAAATCGTCAAAGAAATCTTTCCATCTATTTAAGATGCCATCCGTGTCAATGAGAACTGTACCGTCAGATTTCTTTAGTATATGAGCACGAGGTTGATAGCCTTTCTTAAATTCGTTGATTCCCTTATACATGTCCCGTATGTTTTTATTTTTACTATTATCTTCAAGTTCCTTAATTTTAGCTTTCAGAAAATCGCGTTTCTTTGTTCTAAAAGTTTTGGAAGTTTCCCGCCTGATATCTGCGAAATTTTGTGTAGTTATTTCATTCGGATTTTGTAGCCAGCGAAATTTTGCCTGTTTTCTCTTCTCTGCTAGTTTTATGCATTCCTGGTCGAACCATGGTTTGTTCATACGTATTTCCGCGTGTCCCAATTTTTCTTTTGCTCAAATTTTAATGGTATCTCTAATTTCAATCCAGGTATCCTCAACACTAGTGCACTCCGAATCTTCTAAAGCCGAGAATCTATTCGAAACTTCAATCTGGTATTTCTCTCTTACCTGACTCTCTTCTAATTTCTTTAAATTGAATCTCTCCGTTTTCGGACAATGAATATTACGTTTATTCAACGATAACCTCTCTCGTATTATCGCTGCTACCAGGGAGTGGTCAGTGTCACAATCAGCCCCTCTAAACGACCGGACATCAATTATGTTAGATTGCCTCCTTCTATTTACTAAAACGTGGTCAATTTGATTGCGTGTTTTTCCGTCTGGTGATGTCAAATTGTATTTATGAACGTCGCGATGTGGGAATTTTGTACTCTTCACGATTAGGTTTTTGGATGTTGCAAAGTTCACGAGTCTAACACCGTTGTCATTACTTTCCTTATGCAGACTATCGTTCCCTATAATCGGTTTGAAAATACCCTCTCATCCTACCTTCGCATTGAAATCCCTTAATAGAATTTTCATATGGTATCGCGGGAGTTGGTCAAATATCCGTTCCACTTCTTCTTAAAAACTGTCTTTTATATCGTCATCCTTATCTTCAGTTGGGGCATGTACATTTAAAACAATAATATCACACCACCGTCCCTTAAGAGTAATAAAAGAAAGTCTATCTGTAATAAATTCAACCCGTTTAATTGCTGGTAACATACGTTTATGAACGAAAAACCCTGTTCCTAACTGGTGATTTTTATTTCCTTTCCCGTAAAAGAACGTAAAATTTCCGGAATTCTCAGATCCATTTCCTTTCCACCTAACTTCCTGAACTCCTACTACGTCCATCCTGTATTTCTCTAACTCACTCGTTACGGATTTTAACGCGCCTGCCCTATACAGACTCCTAATATTCCATGTTCCAAATCTCATGTCCATTCTCTTTTGCTGAGGTCGTGCCAAGTTACCAGTCCTTGTCCGAGGCTTTTGTGAATATTTCTGAACAAGTGCTCTTTTTTACAGGATGAGGTTGTTAGCCCTACCCAAACCCCCAAGCTGGAGGACCACTCCTAGTCGGCTGTCCGCGACTGCTTATTCAGTATATTCGCAGCTAATCTCTATATCTAGAGGCCTTCTCCTCGATCCGCAACCTGAGGACGCGCCATGCCGTGGTGACAGGAACCCACGTTATAAAGTTATTTACTAAAATTTAAAAATAAGGGGGCTGAGCTTTTAGGGAAGAATCTTCTGTATGTAAGATATATACTGGTTATATGATTATGCAATTTGTTGTTATATTTTCTGTAACAGTTGTGTCTCAAATCAGAAGAGGAAAGCCAGTTTCACTTCTATTGCCGATGTGACGTCCTTATTATAGAATTCTGGAGTTGCTACTACCTAGACCTACATCTTAACATGGGATCCGAAGCACATGAGCTCCACCAAAAATCGAACTCGGATCTCTCTCACCGAAGGCCTCTAGGTTAACCACACAGCCATGAGTGAGTTGAATGACAGAGAATCCACCGTGTGCTTGGAATTAGCATCAATTGGGTAATGTAAATGGAGTATAAGTAGATCAAATAACATAATTAATTCTTTGTGAAAAGTGTATTCGTCATTAATATTTCTTGCAACAAAACTTACCGTTATGATCTGATAAGCACTGAAGAGCTGGCAAGTTGCATTCCACGGCATTTTCTGTAATCAGACGTAAAATTACTTTTAAGAACTAACTGAATTTATTCCTTTTACATATGGTTGATTTAAGGATTCTTTTGATAAGTTTGTACAGTTATAAAGATATTTTTTTTACAGATTATAAAAAGTTCTAAAATTTAATAACAAAAAGACAATTTTTTCCAGTCATTTTACTGAATAGTAGAGAAAACATCCAAAATTCACCCTAAGGTAATTTCAACCCACCTACAACTTTTAGATATAATGAGTTGGCAATTTCTAAATTCAAAGATGGGCCAAATGTACACTCCCGAAATTCGAGAAGAGTGTCTCGAGGTACTCATGTCCTATTCAAGAGAAGAAACTAATTTACTTATCCATATAATTATATCTTGCAATGAAACCGCATTTTAGTGGACCTTATTCAAAATTCCGCCTTATGCTAATTAAAATTTCCTGCTAAAATTAAAAATATCCGCCAAAATAAAAAATGATACTTATTTATACTATTGACATTTTTTAAATCATAAAAGGATACAACAGGCACGTAGCCAGGATTTCGTGAAGGGGGGGGGGTCCGTGACATGAAATACTTTGGTCATCACACCAGGAGCTCGATCTTTCTAAACAACTTTACTGGAACATATATTGGTTCATTTAACCAGGATTTCGTAACGGGGGGGGGGGGGGGCGTGACATGAAATTCTGAAGGTTCAGGAGCTCGATCAATCTAAACTACTTTACTATCAACATATATTGGTTTGTGAGGATATGTCGGTAAGTATTTTAATAAACTATGAAGAAATTTCGAGTAAAATTTAAAAAAAACGTATTGAAAAAGGTTATACAATATTTACATCCTTCCTCTGTTTATTCAAATGTAATAATTTTCCTTTCATTGTGACCTCAACTATTGTAAAAAGTACATATTCACTATTAGAAAAAGTACATATTCAATAATATCTTGTAAAAGATTTTGCAATATCTGCGTTCCATTTTCTGTTGAATCAAACAGAACTTTCAACTACTGTCTGTTTCAAATGACAGATTAAAGGAGCAGTAGAAAATTGTTTTTAAAATAACATGTTTGATATTGCAAGGATGCGATGACGAAAAATTATGATAAAAGAAGTCTACTGCTACACAACGGCACTATGCTTTCGGAAGCTTGAAATCTCCCTGACTAATAGCAGAAATTCTGAGAATTCCGCAACTTTTCTAGAACTTTTAAATTCCCTGACTCTTCCAGGATATATCGCTCACCTCGCAACCATGTATTGCAAGTAATACAAATGTCTTCATAAGAAAGAGTAACCAAAAGCTTCCTGATTTTTTAAAAAAATTAACGCGATCCTTCTTTTTCTCATTTCATATTGTTTCATCCTTCCCTAATTTTTTTCATTTCTGGTCTCGAAGGGGGGGGGGTCCGGACCCCCTGGACCCCCCCCCCCTTGGCTACGTGCCTGGATACAAGGTAAACCAACTAAATGTACAGAGCTCTATATGTTCAAGTCCTAGAGAACATTTACCAATTTTTATTTTTTGACAATTCCTAAATTTAAAGGTGTCAATATACTTATCTCAAATTTTGAGAAGAAATCATCAATGTACCCGTGTCCTATGAAAGAGAATAAACCTCTGTACTTAACCATATAACCAGGGGTAAAAGTGAGAGGAAACGCGGGCGGATGCTGTCCCCCACCTGCAAAATATATGTACGGCGTCTCCCCAGTTCCTAAAAAATTACCATAGGCAAAAATAAGTAGGGGGACTTCGTGACGTTATGCCGTTACCTACCGTCCCACCTACCTTTTCATATCCACTTTTACTCCTGTATATAACCACATCGTATGATAAACCCTCATCAAAGAAGATAATTAAGGTCAATAATCAATCACATGGTAATCACACGGCAATACTAATTTTGGCATTTTTTTTACCCAGAGAAAGGAACAAGCACGATTACCGGTATTTACATAATTACATATTCAGATCCTAGAGTATATTTTTCAAATTCTGTTTTTTCATTTATCAAATTTTGTTTTTTGACAATTCCAAAATTTAAGGGATGGGCCAATATACCTCTTCCAAAATTTAAAATGTATGTGTTAATGTATTAATGTTTTATGACCCTATTCTCATCCATGTAACTTGGTAAACCCTCATCAAAAATAATAAAGTAGGTCGAAAACCTCCAAATTTTAAACTTTTGGCAATTTTTTAGACATGAAAAGGAACGAGATGGACATCCTAACTTACAGAGGTGCATAACATGATCCTGTACTTTCGGACCATTTTTTAAATTTGGCAAATTTCCTACATTTAACTTAAGAAGTAGTTCTATGCGCTCCTCCCGAAATTTGAGGGGATGGGCCAACGTACCCATTGCCAAAATTTAGAGGGGTGATCCTAGATACCCCTATACCATGACTCCTGGGCCAGGAACTCAGGAGTACAAAAGCGAGATCAATTGTCCCAGAGATGGAGTGGGTCAGTGGGTCGGTGGGTCAGTGGGTCAAGTTTTCTGGGTAAGTCAGTGGGTCGTGGGTCAACAGCATGTGACCCACCACCCACCATGACCCACTGCGACCCACCAACTCGATATGATCGACCGACCCTCTCTGCTCATTGCATTGTAGACAGTATCTTCTGAGGACTGGTAAATTTGTCTCCGTTTTGCTTTCAAGACCTTCACTTCCCTTTCTTTTCCACTTGCTTCTGTCTACTTACCTGAGGTGAGTATATCTAACCAACTGAAAAAAGAACTTCAGGCACTTTTGGATATTGATATTTTTAATAGTAATAATAGCAATAGGATTTACACTACTACTTGGCTTTCGAGACCTGTGAGTTTTTAGAGCTAACTACTGGAAAAAATACATTTTTGAATCACGGTAATATATAAATTATTATATTAAAAAAATGAATGTAACTATGTGTGCCTGATCATCACGGTCAAGTGCGAACGGGGATTTCCCCTTATGAATTTACAGATGACTAATATTAGAAATACACTAAGTGCTCAAACATTGTCTAACTTGTTGTTCATCAATGTTAATGGCCCACCGCTAGACAAGCTCGAAATAGACGAGCTAGTTATTTCTTGGCTGAAGGATGGACATCATTCCGCTGCGGATGATTTACCGCCAAAAAGTTACCAACAGGAAATAAATCCGATTTCAGATTTGTTTTAGGGTGGAAAATTACGAGTTACGGAAAATGTATACTTGTATTACTAATGGCTTATTTAAGTTATTTAACTTTGTACCTAATTTTTAGTAAGTCTCTTCTTTGCTTTAGGTAAACTACTTTGAATAAATATTCATAATAATTGCAATTATGCATATCTGTAACTTAAATTTAAGTCTCTTCTTTGCTTTAGGTAAACTACTTTGAATAAATATTCATAATAATTGCAATTATGCATATCTGTAACTTGAATTTAACGTGGTGTTTTAGTGATTACATAAATTACAATTATGAGCATACTTTATGGAGATGCTCTCACAGATGGTACCCGAGCACCTTTATACCCTATGAACAACTGATTTTTCAAGTCTTTTGTGAGAAAAATACTGTGAACTGAGAAACCATAACCTTTTCCATATTGTACAGGGGTATTTTCCTGCGAATAGAAGTTTCTTGTGGAACGCCTTCAGAAATTAACACTTGAAAGAATACTCTCTTAGTACAAGTATATTTTAGGCACACACTAATTTCCCCCACCTCTAACTGCTTCAATTTCCTCACTGACAGACACTTTACCATTTTATATCGAAAAGGCCAGATCCACTGTTGTTGTAACAGAGTGGTGCTTGAGCGATTGACTAGAAATTCAAACTCCGATTAGTGACAATTTCACAGTCTTGTTTTATTACATGTGTAAACTCTTTAGTCAGTTCAGAAGAGGCCGTGGATCGTGTTCAGAGTTGATGACGATGTATTTTGGTGAGTCAGAGTAGATCAAAGTGGATGAGAGTGATTCATGGTGTGTGGTGGGTCAGAGTGGGTCACCGTGGGTGGTGGGTCAGAGTGGGTCACGGTGGGTGGTGGTCAGAGTGGGTCACCGTGCGTGGTGGGTCACGGTGGGTGGTGGGTCATGGTGGTCGTGGGTCAGAGTGGGTGATGGTGGGTGGTTGGTCAGTGGGTCATGGGTCACGGTGGGTGGTGGGTCAAGTTTTCATTGACCCATGCCAACTCTGGTCCCAAATACTACTTCGACTTTCTCTTTGCAGAGTCAAAACCTGCCGAACTACTTTGGGTACCGTACCTATTATGGCAAATACACATTTTCACTTTATATTTACAAAATAACTTTTATTTTGATTATACATTTTTTTCTTTGATGGTGTAATAAGAAGCAGTGTAACCAAGGGCGCCCATCAGGGGGTAAGGTGGGGTGCTCGCCCCCCTAAGAGGAAATTGTACTTGGGAATATTGAAAACCCAATAGAATTTTTACATTAGCTACAGCAAAATTTGAAACTATATTTGAAACGTCGTTTATACTTGCCCTCCCTTTGGAAACCATAACATGGGCGCCCTTTAGTGTAACGTTTACACTACGTGAAGAACTTTGGGTTTGTATGGCGTGATATTATCTCAGTTAATATTGAAATTAAAAATGATTGTAGATTTCTAGCAATTTCGGTTTTAGTCGAGAGATTAGAGTGAATTTGGAATATATTCTTAGAACGCTTCATTGATTGCAGAAAATCGCTTCTCAATACTTATTACCGTTTTCACTCTATAGCGACCAACAGCAAAATCGGAAGTGTTTAATTTGTACTGCTTCCGGTTTGAATAGAAGATTAAGAGGAAATATAGTATCCATTCTTAGAATGGTAGATCGATCCCAAAAATAAGATTCTCGCTATTTCTTATCGTTTTAACTCTATGGGGATCAATATTGAAACCGGAAGTTGTAACGGATTTCTTGTATTTCCGGTTTTAGTAGAAAGTTAAAGATGGAAAAGAAATGTATTCTTACGATGTTTAATTGATAGCAGGAAACTGCTTCAAGCTATCTATTGCTGTTTTGTACAAAACTATAGTGGTCAACGTAGGAACCGGAAATGGATTATCTCTACCATTTCCGGTTTGATTATCACCTCTGTCAATAAACTCGATTCCTAACTTTTTACTCTTTACATCTTTCTCAGAATTAGTGATGATCTATCACGCAGTTCTTTGAGGTTTTTTTTTTTGTCTCCCGGATGTACGGATAGGGTAAATATATATAAACACGTTATTGTAAACCAAATTAAGGAAATATGCGTTTATTGAAAACGTCTAAGCGTATGATATAGTATAATCTTATATTATTTTTTTAAAGGAATTTGGTTTACCATAACTTCTTCCTTATCCGTCCGTCCAGAAAAAAAAAAAATCTCAAGAACTAGATGACGGATCACCATGAATTTTGGCCAGGATGTGAAGATTCAAAGGATAGAAATTGAGTTTCCTGATGGAGATGATATTCAAACAAAAATGGCGAAGCTATTTAACACTATTAACCTAGAAATGTTTCCAGTCACAATCCTACTTTTCCTCCAAATTGATTTACTGAACTTGACAGTGCAAAACTACATTCAAAAAACAAAAGATCAACTCCTTACTTACTCATTCGTGGCAGGTAGTACGGAGTACAATTACACTTTTCTAACAGATTATTCATTCGACATTCTACCAAGCAATTGGTTTCGCTGTATTTTGGGTACAAGGTTAAATTCATTTCATCTGGAAACAAGCACCGTCGACCATCTATTGACAGTCTTTTCACCTCTCTGGTGGCGTACGTATAAGCTGGAGACACAGCTAAAGCTGTTACTTGCCGCTTTCCCTCTGGAATAAACACTGCTTTGGAGACATCCGGGATTTCTTCTGGGTGGTGAATGACGACCTGTGAATAATAATAATAATAAATCATTTTGTGTTTGCTGAAAAAAAACAAACTAATCAACCATTTCAACAATTGTCAAGGTTGAAAAAAAGTATGTGTGTGTGTGTATTATACGAACCATGACTCTCATCCCTACCAAAGTTAGTTTCCGAGCTGGAAGTAGAGCCAGAGGAAAGGCACATGATCAAGGGCGCCCATGTTGTGGTTTCCAAGGGGGGGCAACTATAAGCGACGTTTCAAATATACGTTCAAATTTTGCTGTAATTAATGTAAAAATTATGTTGAGTTTTCGATATTCTGAAGTACAATTTCCTCTTACGGGAGCGCTCCACCTTGCCCCCCTGATGGGCGCCCTTGCACATGATGATACGAATATTGTGCATACATATAAAGTATATCAAATTTTAAAAGCTATTTAAACTATTTGTCTATGTATCACTTACAAAAGTTAATGCAATATTCTGAAGCTTTCGATCGTGAAGGAATTATCTTCAGAGTCTTGGAAATACGTTCAAAGAAAAACAGACGTCGGAGGATTAGAAAGAGAGAGAATTTATTTCTTCTAACTTTATATTCTGTGAAATTAATAGACATAATATTATTGCCAATATTTAAAAAAAGTTTAGTACATAATATCAAATTTTAGCATTTTTAGATAACTGTTGAAATTGCTATATTTATTAACAATATCTTATTTACCTAATGTCTATGCAATCCAATTTTATATTTAAAACCTCAACGGGTTAAACATTATTCATATTCTCGTTTGAAGACTAAGGAGCTTGTTCACTCCTATAGTACCCCACATCTCCACTCATGAAATCATAGTTTATTTAATAAACAATGCAAGTATAATAAAAATTTGGAATTACGTACGTTGAATCCTTTGTTTCTAATGTCTGGACCGAGATACTCATGTGCTGTAGACTTAAGCATGGCTTCAAACCCTGTTGTGCGACCCGCTGCGTTGTTTCTCCATACATCAAAATTAAATTTACTTTCTGTATCGTTGAAAATCATATCACTTTTGCTGAAGAGAAAAAAGTTAAAATTGGCATTATTATTATTATTATTATTATTATTATTATTATTATTATTATTATTATTATTATTATTATTATTATTATTATTATTATTATTATTATTATTATTATTATTATTATTATTATTGATCTCTAGAGATGATCTCAAGCAAACTCAGAATTTATTATCTTAGAATTCGTTTCAAAATATGTTTTTCTGTAAGTGTATAGTGGCATACCCAGAGAAAGTTTCCGAGTTTCAACTTCCATCTCTTTCAACAAAATATTATGAAGAAATATACATTTATCATATTGAGAGATATATGTAAAAGCTCTAGAAAGATATGAACTTAGGAGCTTGATTCCCTTCTCCCTCCTGTTGAAATTTTGTATACGTCATTGGGTAGGCATAAGATCCTGACTTGATTGAGTTGACACAAGATAGGGTATAATGGACTGCTTTCTTTCTCACCGGTGATCTTCCTCCCAGAATCTTAACCTATAGTGTTAAGTATGAGCGGGGTTGCACATTTTTTCATTACTGCTTTTACAAAAAGAGGGAAAACATGCATCAATAATGTAGTAATGCATATCTAAATTCACCTCTGTCGGCTTTGAAGAACATTGTGAACTTACATCATTCTCTACTGAATTGTGTAGACAAATTAAGTAATTGACCAAGTAACAAAGGCAGCTGATTTAGAGGTTTAACTCTATTTGTTCCTTGTAAAAATGCTGGAACTGGAAACAAATACAGTTTACAATCTGATATTGGCAATATGTTCACTATTGAGTTTCTGTTTACTCACCCCTGATATTATTTCATCATGGATATGCACGGATTTACATGGAACTACACACTTATATTATTATGGTTCTATATTACGGTTCCAGATTTTGATTCATTTATATAAGATTTAAATTATACATATTAAGATTTCACCTACACATAGGATAGTACACCCCTGCACCTAGGCTCTCTTATAAAAATAAAAAAATAGCAAGACCGATATGGAACTGAAATGGTCTAAATGCTTAGTTACCTTCTTCATTCGGTGCAACCCCTCTGAACTCTTTTTAAAAAATGAAAATGTTTCCAATCAAGACGTTCGATATTTGGAAGACCTAAAATGAACTGATTCTAGAGTATCTCGACAGTTGTTGAAGGGATGCTACGAGGAACATGACTATCAAATTGTACCTTATGGTTTAACGTATTATTTCTAATCAGTGAGATATGAGAAAATGTGTGACAAGCACATACAACACTGAAGAAACACACTCACCACATATGTGACAAAGGAAATCAAGGTATTAGTGACAAAATAATATAATACGTTATGCATTGTGAGGCAATATATCGGTGGAGACATATTCATAAATGTGCATTTTTGGTGGAGACACAACATGAAAACAAGAAGATTCCGTAAAGGACAGAAACTAGAAAACGCTGAGATTTGTACAAGAGTGCACATCTGTGTAATACCTTACATCGAAAGGAATACATCACAGGTGGTCTATCCAGATGAACCTGTGAATGCATGTTTGATTCACTCTGTCCCATTCTAAAACTAACTTGTTTCAGTTGATTATGTACATATTCAAAGAGATTCTTAATAAGGAAAACGGAAACCTGTCTGCCCTTTAGGTTCTTGGCAGCTATAGGACAACTCGGGTTCAATGGTAATGGATCCTACAACAGATCCAAAGTGGCAGCGGAAAGCACTGCAGTACGAACTAGAATGCTATCCCAATGTCTGAACATAGTTCTTTGAGCAGAAATCGTCAGCGAACATTAGGTTATCATAACATTACTCTAAAAAGGATAGAACCAGGACTTTACTTCTTAATACCTTCCTAGACGTAGACTGCTCATGAAGTGTAATCCAGCTCTCGTCATACTTGTGTGAAACATATTATGTTAGGTTGCAAGCATATCCGATATTCATCAATAAGGGCATATGGGCTCATTATGGTCCCTTTTAGTGTTGTAAAAATTATTCGAATATTTTTCTACTGTTATTCGAATATTCGTTTTCAATACGAATATACATTATCCGGATAATTGAACAATTTCGAATTTTAATACTACTATAATAATAATAAAGAATTTTATTGTCGTTAAGCTATACATAGCAATAGACAACGTCAAAATGTGATACTAGTCCCTTCCAATCATGGCAACTATCAGCACAATGGAAGGAGGGGAGGGGGGTTACGATCTTTCTAAAGTAGAAATTGAGCTTTCATTCCCAAGGCCATTGGGCATACACCTGAATTCTTTTACAGACGATTATGAAGGTGTTTGTTGGAACAAAAACAGGAGCACACATATTATGTACGTGTGTTTCTGTTTATGTGACCGCAAACGTCAACGTCAAGGACGGTTGACTCCAATTCGGTCTCCTAGTATCGTTACTGGGTTTTGTACACAGTCGACACAGTCATGACCACTAATGTGACAATATGGAACGAACACAATCTGCTATTGAATTTGTAACGTGCGGCATTTGTGTCCTATTGCCACTGTCTTGCATTCATGCAGACACCACAAACGAGCGATGACTTGCTCCTCACTGGCCACCACAAGTGGCAAGTAATATATTTGCCCTCCGCAACAGTGAGCTCGTCTTATATCCAGTTCCATGTATATTCCTTTTGTACTTTCTGGCCGCGTACTGCTATATCTATGCTATCCAATACAATTCATATATGAGATAACGTGAGAATGTTTCCAAATTTGAGTGTGTAACGAAAAAAATGTTCAGTTTCTCTACCACATGTAAATATCTGAAAAGCAATACTGCATCTCTTTACTTTGCAATTAAACTTAATTGTTGCTGAATTACAAATAATTAGCTTTAAGTGTCCTATGTGAGATATTCTACTCTAATGTTTTTGAATCTAAATATGTAACTTCAGTCAACAAAATACAAACCTAACTCTGACATATTCTGCAGTTCTTGAGTTGAAAGAATAACAGAATCCCTCTTCTGTTCTTTGAACATGCAGAAGGTCGCTGCAATTATACCGCCTTCCTTTCCAGAAGCAAAACTTAAATATCTCATCTAGAGTTGGCATTACCTGCAAAAACATTATAAAATATAGTATATTCAAAACAATTTATTTCATAGTTAATATACAGAATGCTGATAAATAGTGTCACCAAGCATGGAACAAATAACATTTCGGAGCCAACAGACCGACGGACTGTGTTGAAGTGTGAGCTCTTAACGAACTGAATGAATAAGCATATAATATGGAATAAGTTCATTACAATTCGTAAAATTGTTACGGATAAAATACTATTAAAAAAAAATATATATATATATAGAAATGTAACATTATCAAGCGTTGGAAACTGCAAAATTAACATTCAAATAAAAATTATCAGTAAACAACAATACTGACTACAGCAAATAGTCAATATTAATAACAATGATAAAATAAGATCAAATTAACGATTATATGATACTATTGCTGATGAAGTTAATGAAAATTCGAGCTGAAGTCCGACAACACCATAATCAGAAAAAAACATTCTTTATATCACGCACAGCATAAGAGAAATGCATATACTAATATAATTTAATGGAGAGGCATTAGGAAACGAGTCACACCTTCAGATTTTATTTGGTGATAAAATAAATTATTTACGATCACGCTTTAAGTTACGATGATTATTGAAGAATAATAAAATATTGTGATAGGATTGAATTTTTTTTTAAGAGTTGAAAAAAAAGCACTGAACAACAAATTACTCACCTTAGGAATCCTTACTGAATGTGTCCAAGATTATTCTTATGACAAGAAAACAGTACAGATCCCAAATTAGTGTTTATCAGCTAGCAGAAAGTATACTCGCGTTCAAGACTCCCGAGACGGTTGAAATATGTAGAGGAAAATAAACTCATAACTTAAAGAAGAAGTACCAGGTACTAAAGTAGGTTAAATTTCTAAATAGGTAAGTTTATCTTCCCCTTCATATTCATTTATGAATTTTAAATAGGGTGAATTTACTTTACTGGTTAGCAGTTTTAATTGTAAATCTTCTTAATGAAAAAAGAGCATGTAATTTACATAAAGATAATATCTTGGAGGTTGGCAACATTGAAGCAACGTTATTATTATTCTATTAACGATAAATTCGCCTTTGTATGTGAACTCCGTTTCTTATAGAGCATATTTACTCAAGAGAGAAAATTTGTCCATTGAAACTAGCTACTCTATAAATCCAAAGTAGTTAATAGTGTTTACTGCTTTTTCTCTATTGATAGCGAGTATATAAAACTATCTGTGGCATTAAGAACTTTCCACTCATATTCTGTATTGCAAGTCGTTCAGTAATCCAATTCTGACGGATTTACTGACCTATGCATCTCCTTTGTTTTCGTCACATATTCAAATCCTTCTTCTTCTGGGGAGATTGAAGGAAATTTACAACAAACGTCAATTAAATTCACGCTAGAAAGCGTAGAAGAGAAAGAGAAAACATAAGACAAGTTTTTTTCTTTCCACTATTAGCAGAACAAATGTACCTATTTCTAAATGCACAACAGGATCACTTAAGACTGTATAATGTTTTTGAATGTTTTCTAGAAGCAACAATCTTATCTACATTATAAGTTGATGAGAGAAAATAATACAGTGCTGGAAATTGGTATAAAGGCAGAGGGATATTTGAAAATAGAGGAAGGCAAGAATGCCGAGGATGGATAAAGAAGATATATTTACAAAGTAACATTGTAGACTCCACAATATCAAAAGCATATCGTTTGCTAATACGTCACTGGCACGCGTAGTTTATACAAAAATATAAATTAGACCATTTTCGGGTGGAAATTAGTATAAAGGCACCCATTGTCTTTGGCAAAAAATAAAAATACAGTGTACGGTACAGAAAGGAAACTAGATGTTCAGTACTTGATTGACCCTCCTTTCTTCTGAATGAGTTGGAATATACGCTTCGGCATTGTGTTTATGATATATGTTAGTTGTTGCAGTGGAATACCTGACCACTCTTCTTGTATCGCGTTTTTAAACTCAGCAACCATCCCAAATTGCCTACCATTGCGATAAACATTGCGCGCAAGGATTCCCCAGAGGTTTTCTATCGGGTTAGGATCCGGGCTTCTCGCTGGCCACTCCATAACCTTGATGCCCTTACCTTCAAATCGCAGTCGGGTTTCTGCTGGCCTGTGGATAGCAGCGTTGTCCTGCTGGAAAATCAGATTCTGATCGTCTAACTGCTCATACATCCGCACCAATTCTATTTCTAACATCTCTATGTACGTAGATGAATTCATTTTGGTGTTGAGCCATGCAATGTTGGACGTACCTTTAACACAAAACGCTGCTCAAATCATAACACTTCCTCCGCCAAAATTTCTGCTTATTTGCACTTGCTCCTCTTTCCTACGGTCATGCCAATAGTATTGAAAACCATCCGGACCATCTAAATTGAACTTCTTCTCATCACTAAACACAACGTGATTCCATTCGGATGTCCACGACATCTGTTTCCGCAAACTGGAGTCACGCCTGCTTGTGCGTAGCACTAAGGGGGGGGGGGTTACACTTCCGTTTCTTGAATATAAGATGTGGATCTTGATTCAAAATTTGACGCACTCTTCTGGATGTGACAGGTAAGTTGTAAGCAGCAACAATTTGGGAAGATGACATATTTCCGGCCCTTTCCTTGTGCACAATTAATCGTTTCGCAGCCTCCGAAAGTATTCTTGTTCTACCATACTTCCCGTTCTTTCCGTATTGTGAGCCCAATTGAACGTAATTATCAATTACACATCTTGAACGATTTAGCTGTTTTGCGATTTGCCGATTTGACAGGCCCATGTCCTTGTACGCTCAGACACGTGCTGTTTCCTCACTCGACAACAATTTTCCACGAGGCATGGCCCACACAACAGCTCAAAGACGTTCGCACCCGCGCTTCTCTTATCGCACTATGCCAGCTGATTCTCAAAGTGGCATCAGGAGTAATGCTGAACGTGTAGAGGGCGCCAAACAACAAGTAACCGTGGGTGCCTTTATACCAATTTCCACCCGACAATCGTCTCATTTCGCTTTTTGTGTAAACTATGCGTGCCAGTGACATATCAGCAAACGATATGCTTTTGATTTTGTACAGTCTACAATGTTACTTTGTAAATATATCACCTTTATCCATCCTCGGCATTCTTGCCTCCTTCTATTATCAAATGTCCCTCTGCCTTTATACCAATTTCCAGCACTGTAGAGAATATGACTTAGGGAATATATTTAATTAGCATATTAGAATTACAACATTTAGACCATAGTGTATATATATATATATATATATATATATATATATATATATATATATATATTAGTTATGATGATTTTATTTAATGCTCCAGAAATAATATTTATTATACATTATTTCTGAAATGCACAAAACTAAAACATAGAAATAATTACTTATTAAATTAGACATGCTTATATTACGATCTATAATAGTTTATGCTTCAAAAAGTATTTCTTCTCTTTAAGTTGGCCACTTTTCAATAGAAATTCAATTCACTTATAATATGAATAGATAGTAAATAGTTAAGACATAGCACACATACACAAACAAATAAGAATATGCACTTTCGCTAGTACTTCATTAGACAGGGAAGGGAAAATGTAGAAAGAAAAGAGAGAAAGAACTATGTAAAATTAAGGTGAGCATCATGGTGAAGTACAAGGTCCTTGCAAATGACAAATGTTCATAGTAATTATTATTATATTAAATGTATCAAAATACAACCGAAGTTATTCAGTACACTATGATTTTCAGATGACATCATATCAGTAGAGGAAATGAAGAAGACTTTCAAGAGACGCTGATTAATCTGAGTGAGAAACTGGAAAAAAGAAAAGAAATAATGTAAAAGTAAAGGAGAAGAAAATCCTGAAGTACACGAAAATTAAGTGTATAAAGTAGCAGTAGTAAAAAGATAATAAATAAATAAAATGGAGGAGAGAAAATTGAAGCAGTAAAAATATTTAAATACTTGGGTGGCATAATATCTTCAGATAGAAGAAATGAAAAAGATCTGTGAATCAGGATAGAACAAATATACCACATATTACACTGAAAGAAAGGACTACTCACATGGATAACTGTATAGCTCTGTAAAAATTAGAAATATGTACACTCTGGAAATTAGAAAGAATAAAACTCGTAGCTGTTTGAGATGTGATGATGAGAAAAATGATATGTGTTTCACGGAAAAAAGAAAGAAGCAATAGAAGCGTAAAAAAAAAAAAACAAATATCTAACTAATGAAAAGTATTTTGGTTACCTCTGGTGTATGGGGCAAGTGCATCAAAGCTCGCGGCAAGTGGACTTTGTGGTGGACAAACACCGTGTATGTGGTTTTCTCGGGTTCTTCTGTTTCATCCGACTTTCTTCATTCCACCATTTCACTCATTCCTAATCATCGCCGTCTCCTTTAGCCTAGCCGGCATAACTATGGGTCGTAAAACTGAAAAATTTCATTTCATTTCAAAAGCATTTTAGGCATAATGGAGAAAAGAAGAAATAATACTGTTCAGATATAGAGACTATAGAAATTAATAATGTATTTTATATGAATGAGGGCGGAAAGTATTCGAACACTGCTCGTCTTCTTTATCTTAGTTTTTGTCAAGATAATTGTGTAATTATTCATGATGTAGTAATAATATTTTTAGTTAGGATTTTAAACGGGGGGTCGTGAGTGGATCTGCTGTTACGAATATTGTTTGTTGTCTCGTACCCAAAGGAAGAAGATATCGGCGGATTGCTTCATGCATATACATTTACCTTTTTTTTTTTTCTCTGTAGACATTTCCTCTTTATTTTATACATGCATACCTTCTTTTTCCCTGTCTTTCACTTTCATTTTTTACATTTTATGCATTTTTTCTGTTCTCCTTTCTTCTTTCCCAGTGATCTGGATTACAGACCCTCTTTGACCTCACGAGTTCCCACACGATTTTAACCATTCCAATTATTTTTAACTTCTTTGATTGTAAACTTTTCCCAGTTTATTCAATAGTTATTGTAATCATTTTTATTACTTAATACAATTTACTATTTACTATACTTTTCTATCTTTATGAAATTTAGGATCCAGTTGACCTGGCCATGTAACAGTAACTTTGGCTTTTTTATAACACGTAAGTAGTTAAGAGGAAGAAGATTTCTAAGCATAAGGTAATTAAATGATATGGCGTTGGAATGAGAAAACATCATAAGTGACAGAATTTGTAAAATGGTATATATGAGGGGTTTATATGTAAGAGTACGATGGTAATTTTAATTATATATAATATGAAGAGGGCCCTATTCCACCACTGAACTTCGCAACTTTTTACTTTGCGCTTTGTAATTTGTAGCATGATTTATGTTCCACGAAAAAAATATTTCTGCAAAGTGAAAAGTGAACAGTGCAAAGCGAAAACTTGCAAAGACTTTGCAGAAATATCTGACTTTTGTTCCACCGTCATTGTGTCGTATTTTGCAAAGAGAAGTTTGGCTTTGCCCGAATGATTGATTAAGAGCCATTGCAGTTTGAAAATGTTTCGGAGGTTATTATATTTATCAAGTGATGAATCAAATAAGGATGAGATTCCTAAGAAAATATATAAAAACAGAATGAACTTCCACGGCATAAATTTATTTAAGTTTAAAGAATGCTTCAGTTTGACAAGTGAGCAAGTAAAATTGGTATTGAAGTACATTGGACCGGCTTGGGAAAGAACAACAAAACGTAGGAAAGCCCTTACAGCAAGACAACAAGTTCTTCTTTATCTTCATTGACTAGGAAATAATGCTCAAATGAAGGGATTAGGGCAAATGGATCGTGTGCCAAAAGCAACTGTTGTTCTTAACTCTATTATAAATATGATGGGCCATATGCAGAGTCATTCTGACGCGTGATTAGTGCTATACTAAAGAGTTCGACTGACATATATTTCCTGCACTAGTCAGGCTTTTAGTATGACGCTAATCATGCATCAAAACGACTCTGCATAAGGCGGGATGTTTCCAGTTATAGTATAATTTTGGTCAACTTGTGTTTAAATGATCGAAACAATATATTACATTTTTCTTTGTCCACTTGAAGAACTACTATTTTCTTCTCATCAACTTCTTTTTTTTCACTTCTGAAATAATTCACTAAAATTCCTATTACGAATCCTTGCAAATTTCTAACTAAAATACAGAGCTTAAAGTCGCACTTCAACATTCAACTGTCACCTTGCAAAGACTTTGCAATTTTGCAGTTGCAGAACAACAAATTGCAAAGTTCTTCAAAACTAATGGTAGAACTCGAAAACTTTTCACTTTGCACATTTTGCAAAGTGAGAAGTGAAAACTGAAAAGTTGAAAAGTTCAATGCTGGAATAGGCCTTAGGTCTGTTATAATGTAAAACCACGCTCAGGAATTCTAATTATCATTGTATTTACAGATTTCTGTATTCCTGAATATGCTTTGTACTTCCGAGCTTTTGACTCTTCCCTGGACTCTTGGTCACGAAGGATAAAAACAGGAAGAAGAAAAATAAAAACATCAAGGAATAAAATGGAACGGGCGTACCAAGAGAAGAGCTGTGCTGGAAAAATTGTCAAGTACATCGGTAAATATCAAACGATGGCGATATATGATGCAAATATAGGGGAGTTGATTTGTGCACTTCTTTTTTGATTGGTGAAAGGTTGCCAACTTGTGTTATTATTTTCATTGCTATGAAAATGCCGTGAAAATTTTGTAATTACCGTTTCCCATTCATCACTTAACCGTCCGTTGTTCAAATTTGTTATTTTCTTAAATGAATAAATACATTTTAAGTACGAATATCTCTATTTAATTATTGGTTTCCCAAAAAAAAAAAAAAAAAAAAAAAAAAAAAAAAAAATCTTCTACCTTGTGTTGTGCTTCTTTTAGATGTTTCGCCAGACCTGAGACAGGTTTTCCGCTTTTGAATTCCTAATATGCTCCTCGGCACGGACCTTTATATTTCTTTTGGTTTTGCCTATGTAACTCTCATGGCAACTGGATTTTATTTCATAAATACCCGATTTTTCATGGAATTCATGTGATAACTCTTAAATTAGGTAATGTTCTTTTCTAAGGTATTTTTTTTTTTAAAATGCTGTAGGGAAATCGCATGCGTATAGATCTTATTCAATGCAGTTGTCAATTTGGAAAGAATAGGCAATCCTACTCATTTTATGTCTTTCGTGTCGGTTTCAGATCTATCGGAACGTAAAACCATTTTAACCTGATTATACCAATTAATTAATAATCAGACTGGGTACCCATTCAATCTAGTTTTATTAAGTGATCAATCTTTATCTATATATAAGTCTGTTTTTAGAGAGTTAAGTTGAATGGCACGTAGAAAGAAATTCTTCCAGATATTTGCTTTGGTACATGCAGAATGAGTAGACTTATACTGTATCTACTGTGGACCGTTTGTAGGCTTGTGGTAAGGTACTAGTAATGACTTATTGTTATGTCTTCTTATGTTGAGATCTAAATAAGTAAGTCAGCGTTGCTCTTCTCTCTCAACTGTAAATTTCAAATTACTATGGATACAATTCAATTTATTCAGTAAAAAAAAATATAGCTAATTATCCTTTATAAGAAAAATACGTTGTCTAGCTTACTGTATCTAGTATATGTTCTTTGAAGAGCAGACTTATTTATTTAGATGAACTCATAAGTAAATATGCTTTGAAAAAAGCCATCATAATGCTATGAAAAAACAATGCTTTGCAAATTAAAATTTATTTGCAGGTTGTTATTTAAAGCACAAACTATTAAAAAATTATATTGGTACAAGTAAATAGATAGACACGGTTAGAACAAAGGAAGCACAGCATGGGCAAATGAAAATAGAAATAAAATATTTATGTGGTAGTTATGGATGAAAGCACTGTAGAGAAACTAAGTAGACGCTTTTAAGCTTTCAAAATCACTGGTCTCGTCGTCGGAGTATATGAAGTAGGAGGGGAGAAAAGAAGATAGAAAGAATATAGGAGGAAGAAAGAAAGAAAAGCAGGAATATTAAACTATTTGTAATTTTCGCAGTGTTTGAATTAGTATCCGGATGTTACAACTATACTTGGAGTAAGATAAAAAAAGAATTGATATTTATAGAAAAACTTGTTACTCTGTTCTACATTGCGAATATTCCTCTGAAGCATTCTTTACAACTACCCTTGCGTTAGAGAGGGTACTTGTGGACACCTGAACGGAACATTCACAATATGAAAGTAGGATAACACGTCTTTCTCTGCGTAAATGTCAATTCTTTCTTATTTTTGTCCGGATACTTCATGTTATTACCAAAAATATCCTGCACCTGCTATCGAAATACTATGAAAACATTATAATTTGATCTGCAAATTAAAATTTATCTAGCAGATTCCTATTCAAAACACTAAATACTATAAATGTAAGTAGATAGATACTTTTAGAAGAAAGGAATCCCTCATGAACATATGGCAATAGAGAGAAAAGAAGAAAGAATATCAGATTATATGTAATAATCCGTCATATTTGAAGTAGTGGGAGGATGCTATAATTACTTCATGTAATTGCGAGCAATGTCTTGCTCTACTTCAACCATGCTTAACTATTACGTATGACCAGACATATTTTTTTTTCAGTTATCTTCTTTCTCCTATATTCTAACGTCGAGTCGCTTAGCTTGAAAGCTTAAAAGAGCCTTAGCTTCTCCAGGTTACTGTTACCCATGAGTATCATACAAATATCATATAACTATAGATACATATGGATATAGATATACCTGTAGATATATAGATATGTAGATATACCATCCAAGTATCATATACTTTCAAAAGTGTTCGATTGTAAGTGGGTGAAAATGAATTATAAAGAAGTTGGGTGTTGGTAGACAAGCGCTGTGTTTGTGGGTTTTCTCGAGTTTTGCACACCTTCCTGAATCCAACATTTCGTTTAGTACTATCATCACCGTATCCATTATCCTTGAAGCATAATCATGGAACATTAAGTTTAAAAAAAATCTTGAGTATCGAGACCAGCTGGATTAATTTCTTCCCTCTCAAAAATAGATTTACTCCATTTCAACTGGGAAATTCTTACACTCGAAAACAAAATTAATACCCCTGAAATGAATTCTCTCAAAATTGACTTACGTACATATAATAATTTAATTTATAGACTTCTTTTCTTTATTGCCATCAAAAACACTAAGGTTTACAAAGTTTTAAACCGACTGAAGAATGGTAAATAAGATGAAAAATTGGTTAGAAGGTTTGACTCTGTACAAGCATACCAAGCCCATAAAAGCACAGTAAAAAAAAAAAAAGTGCACAAGGGCTTCAAGTCCAATTTTACGCCATTTTCGACACATTTCACATTTAAGATCTCTACCTGAAGCTCTTTTCTAGTAATGGCCAATTCCGGAATTTTTACTTTCCGGAATCCGAAAAGTAAAATGGGAAAAGTTCCGGAATTCGTAAAATTCCGGATTTCGGAATAATTCCGATTTTGGAAAAATTCCGGATTTCAGAAAAATCCGACGTCAGAAAAAATCTGGAATTTAGAAAATTCCTATTTCGGAAAAATTCCTGATTTGTTAAATTCTGGAATTTTCTAAATTCTGGATTTTTTCCAAATTCTGGAATTTTTCTGAATTCCGAAATCTTTTCGAAATCCGGAGAGTGAAATTTCCGGATTTCGGAAAATTTTGGCCATCCCTACTCTTTTCAGTGCTAAACAGATTCATGTCCAGATATTGTAAATAACTGTTACAATGTAAAAATTAGTGTTTACTTTTTTCATGTATTTACTCACAGTGTGCAATTTTTATGTCTCATTTTCTCATAATTTTGATAATTGAAATCGAATCGTTTGTGCTCTGAACGCCCCATATACTCGTAACTTACCTGTAACATGAACAGAGTGATATTGAGTCCTGTTATGTCAAATAAAGGCATAGATTCATTTGTGATTCGTGAATTTGTGTTATTAGAAAGGTAGTAAGGAATTCTGAAGTAGAATGGATACTTCATCATTGACAGAATTGTCATTGTTCTCATAAAGTCTACTTTCTGAGTCTCGTTCAGATGTGGATACAGTCTGTAAAGATAAAGTATATTTTAAAATGTTTTTAAGTACATGTAAAAGGATGATACTTTTTTTTAATGCTCGTAAGATATAACTAGGCCCATTTTTGCTCAAAAGATAGAGTTGTCTGCCACACGCCGTGTCCACAATACTGCTTACGAACGAACGGTTAAAAGCCTCCTAGCTGGTCTAGTGGCTAGCGCGTGTTACGATGAACGGTTCGATTGCCGGTGGGAGAGCATAACAAATTAATTTTACAATCACTCACTTTCATTAACCACAGCCTACTTTAGCCTCATAAGCATGAGCATGGTACGTTAAACTAAAAAGAAGACGATCAACAGTTAAAATTCAAACAAACAACACCACTGCATAATACCACTCACTCTGATCATTGTATACCACCCACATGTCAACAAATACAGAAACTTTCTAAGAATATAACTACAGGAACTCATTATTTACTCATAGACATGACTCGAGAAGAGTCAGAACCCCCAGAACAGTTGCCTTCCTAGAATATCATTGAACCACAGACAAGTTTGTTTTAATTCTAAAAAGGAATGATCATGCCTCACTAGTAAAATATCCTATTTACCACTGTCACCCTCCGCAGTTCAATAAAGACTCCGATTGAGTAACCTATCTTTCGGAAGTCTCCAATTTTCTTCAGTGGTATTCATAAGAGGATTAAAGGACATACACTGACTACCAAAAACTTTGTGACCACTTGCAACTTTTTGAACGAAATCGTTGGGCTGACGTGAGAGGCACAGGACAAAGCAGAACCGCTTATCAGATGATGACAGAAATATCAGATCTCACTCGATCAGTCAGTGGTGCTTGTGAATAGAGTGGGAAAGGCTGGTGATATACAGAGTTTGATAGGGGACCAGATGGTGATGCCAGACATCTGGAACGAGCATGTCGGAAACAGCGCGATTTGTCGGGTGTTAGCGAGCTACCGTGATAATGTATGCTTAGTGACTCCCAAAAGTTGGGAAAAGGACGGTGAAACGAACACCAAACCACAAGGTGTGGGACAGCTACACCTCATTAAGGATATCGTACGTCATAGACTGTCAAGGTTGATACAATAGGATAGGGCGCAAACTGTGGTACAATCAACAGTAAACTTTGAGAATGGTCAAAGAACGAATCTGTCTGAGCACACAGTTCTCCGTACACTATTATATATGAGCTGACGTCTCACACATGTATAAATGTTAACCACACAGCATCACCGATTACTTATCGTCATCGACCGCCAAGCAATGACACAACGTTGCATGATGCAGTGAATGACGATACCGCCTTCATCACATCGACGGTTAGATCGGAATTCGTGGTCTTCCAGGGAACAGCTGCTCGAGACGACGCTCCTAGCTGTCGCCAGGTCATTTGCTGATCATGTACACCTGTTCATGTCGACTACATTTCTAGCTGGTAATGACATCGTTGAGCAGAACAACGCTGCTCGTCAAAAGACCAACATTGTGCTGCAGTGGTTTGAGTACAGAGGTGAATTTCAATTTCTACAATGGCTCCCAAACTCACCCGATCTTAACTGAATTAAACACATTTAGGATGTCATTGGGATAGCCAGATCCGAGATCATCGCCTGCCTCCCCAGAATTTACAGGAATTAAGTGACGTGTGTGCAGGTGTGGTTCCACATGCCTCCAACCACCTACCAAGGCTTCATTGCTTCTATGCAAAACTGCATTGCTGCTGTCCTGCGAGCCGAAGGTGAATATATTGGATATAAGGATGGTGGTTGTAATGTTCTGACCTGTCAGTATATACCTCCCCTGGAGAAATTTTTCGGAATTTTGAATTTGTATTTAAGATTTTGTATTTAAATATTAAAAAAACGAAAGAAAGAAAAAAGCTACGAATACTTTACAGGGAATATGAACTTCATTTACATCATATTATAACAAATCGTACTTTGATCTGAATTTTTTAATGTTCAAAATATTGTATTCAAATATTTAGAACTTTTTTTCATTACTATACCTAGATAATGTTTATTTTACAATCTCTAACCAGTTATTAGAGCTGATAAAATTAAGACAGAACCTTATGATATCCAAATTTTAATTCCTTGTCAGAGAAAGATTCCATCATTTCGAAAACTAAACAAAGAAATACAGTGACACTACTGGTAAATTCACAATAGTAAACCACGAAGCTTTCCAAAATATCTTATACTGCCCTAGGTTTTATCAAATTGTTATTTTTTATTTTATCTATTCCTATACTCTAACTCGGCGTTCCTCAAACTACATACCACATACGCATGTTTTCTTCGAAAGTAAATTTACATTCCATTTTGAAAAATCTTTTGAGCATATGTTAATAACAATAACATATTTATATTTTGCAGAAATAACTGCATTTTTCCTGGCGACGTGATTGTGGTAAGTGTCCTCGGGCTATCAGCCAGATGAAGATGTTGACATCCAACGTTTCGAACGCAGACATTGCATTCATCTTCAGGGATTTTAATGAAGAGACCGGAGATGTTGGCATGTATATATGGTGACTATTTAGGGGCGGAGGAATGAATGGGGGCTTGTAATTGGCTGAGGGAAATGCTGACTCCTGATTGGCTGAGGATATTTATATTTTTTTAATGTAGTATTAGGTAATATTAAGTAAAACTCCCTTAATTTTATATTGTATAAATGGAAGAATAAACATGTTTTCTTTATAACTGAAGAGTATCAAGAATGTTATAGAATAGATAGATAGGAAATAAACTTCATAAAATGTCTGGGAGAAAAATGGAAATACCTTTGCTTATGTAGTTTGAAGTTCTCAACTATTGTGAATGATACGAAATCCATTTGGATTTCCACTTTTCTTGTCTTTTTGCGGACTAATGCTAAAAACTAGAGGACCAGAAAGCAGACATTGAAGACCACTAGTTGTTCATGGACCATAGTTTGAGAAACGCTGCTCTAACTTCTTGCTTTAAAACAGAAAAAGAAACACACTTTTTCTTTATTTTTAACTAGTAGTCCTTCTTTGGTTATTTTCTTATAATGTGCTTTTCCATGTAACTTTTTTTCCTTCTTTTCATTAAAATGAAATTATATTAGGTTACTTACTCTCTCATAATCTTTTCAGCCTTAGATTTCTGAACTTTGTTAGTGTTGCAAATGGTGACAGCTGGAAACGGAATCTTCCAAAGCGCATAGTGTGGGTCCTCCACTTGTATAACAGTAGGACTTGTAACAAAATTCTTGTAAATCACACTTTCAATCATTACTGCTCCAATCACAGCTATTGTACAAATCACTAACCAAATTATTCTGTAAAAATAATACTCATAAAAGTTTATATATATATATTCCTATCTATTAACTAATATGTGATGATTACTGCTGTTATTATTACTATTATTATTGAACACAATGTGAACACAAACAAACAAGTTATTTGCAAGTGACGTGATAAAAAGTAACTAAACTGAACCACTATTTCGGGCAGGGGAAATCAACATTTGTTATTTGCTACTATTAGTACATGTAACTACTTCGGTTGATGGTTATTGTATTCTACACATTGTGAAATAGGATTATATCATATTGAATACCTTTGTCAAAAGCATTTCATATAAAAGAATAATCATTCGTTACTTCGTTAATGTTCCATAAGAGATTGGTTCAAAACTGTAAAGAAATGTGGGGCCGCGGTGGCTCAGTGGTAGAGCGTTCACATCTGTTGCTTGGGGTCCCGGGTTCGATCCCAGCCCGCGCCAAGTGAACTTTGTGGTGGACAAACACCGTGTTCGTGGGTTTTTCGGGGTTTTCCCGTTTCCTCTCACTTTCTTCATTCCACCATTTCATTCATTACTCATCACCAGTAGCGTAGCGTTTACTTTCGCTATGGGTAGACAGCACAGGCGCACCCACGGGGGAGGAGTCAACCGGGTTCCGACATCCCCAAAACTTCTTAAGTTAATATACTTTTATTCACTTTCTTAATAAAACTGTACTTGTTTAGTAGAGAAATGATTGATGTAGCATAAAAATTTGATCTTACATATCATCTGTACTATTTCTCTTATAAAAACAATGTAGTTCCATATTTTTTTCTGAAAATATAGATGAAAGTACTTTACAATTACTTGTCTTGTCGAACACAGAATAATATCCGTTCAATACTACATAGACGTAGTGGCTTGGATCCCCCCAAATCCTGGACCCCTCCAGTTAGGAATTGTCTGCTGGGCAGACCTTTTAGTCAATCTCGGACCTGTGGAACACTTTCTAGATAAATGTGGAGTTAGGCTATAGGTGGCATTTTTTTTGTCAAAAAGATAGGGGGCAATGGTCCCATGTTCCCATAGCTCCACCCATGCCCTCGGCCCTCCCCCCCCAAAAAAAATGGGTGCGTGCCTGGTAGATATTATTATTTCTTCTCGAGTTCGTAACCAAGATTAATTTGTAGGGCCATGTCTTATACAGCCTCGGTGCTGGAAAGGAATATGAAACTCCTGACCAAATTTCGCTATAAACTGATTTTTGCGAGGTTGCACTACGTATATAACATATGGAGGCTTAATTTTCATCAACAAAGCCCTTAACGATTAAATCAAACAAGCATACTGATATTAATTCATTCTGAACAATCTCAGTATATACAGTACATTGGATACGTTAAATTGAATTAATAATTTACTTCCTATGTATAATCTTCTTACTTGCTTAGTCTTTGTAATGGGGCGTTTACACTTGGTCGATTTAGTCGCACGGCTAAATCGACTCGCTGCATTTGCGACTAAATCGAAGCAACTAGGCCGAATCAGATCGATGGATGTGTTCAATTGTTTCAACCGAAATTGAATGCTGATTGTCGACTCGCTCTCCTCTGGTCGATTCGAAATCGACTGGCAATTTTAAAGATGTCCAAGCAAAAAGTAATTGGTACAATTTACGGTGTTATAGCAGAAGAAAATAGAATCGACCACAGAAAATAGAACGTCTTTCAATTCAGTTGCTAGTCGATTAGTCGCTTTCGATCAACAAGCGATTAAGTTGAAGTCCTGTTTACACGGTCTATTAAGTTGAAATTGACGTCAATTCAACTGAATCGAACGCAAATCGACTAAGTGTAAACGCCCCATAAAGTGTGATGTCTGATTCAAAAATTAAGATCAGAAATTGGCTATGTTTTAAACCTGATACTAATTTTCATACGACAACTTAGCATGCCATTTAATAACAACTGGTGCAATAAATCTATATCTAATCATTTAGTTTTCACATAATACATAATTAATATACGTATCCAAATTCACACAAAGTTGACTAACGATTTTAAAAGCAACAACAGAACAGCAGACTATAAAACGTCTTGCGCTCGCTTTTGCCTTTCGCAGTGTTGACACACTCTGATATTGCGATTAAAAAGAAGCCGAAGGTAGATCATGGAAGATTTATATGGATTACTGGTATTCATAAAACTTTCAGCAATTGTTCCGGTAGTTATTAATTTAGTTTCTTTTTCTTCTATTTCTTGAAATTTTCTTTGAAATATGATTGAATATCTAAAAAGAAGAGGAAAAAGTGTGTTGGATTTACAATAGTACAATTACGCTGAATGTGGTATCACTGCAGCTGAAACATGTCTCATTGCCAGGTTCTTTCAGCGAGCGAGAACCCAACACAGCCACATGCGCGCGCAACTTTCAAGTAGAAGCTCCACTGACTTGTTCAGCCGCGTTGAGACAGATGTCTTCATGTCTCTCTGTGGCCTGTTTGATGGAGACAGAAGTTTAATTCCCCAGTTTTGAAAAATAAAATTATTAACAAATTTGATTCTACCACTATTGCTATTAACCAAGCTATCACGGACCCTATTATTTCTATATTTTTCTACAACATGAAATGCATATTGATTCTTATTAATTATGAAATTCTAAAACTATGTTCTTTTAATTTGAAAGGGTAGACAATGTCTCAGTGTCTCATAGCACACTACGCTACTGCTCATCACCATCTCCTTTAGCCTAACCGGCATAACCGTGGGACGTAAAACTCAAAGATATCATTTCATTTTTTGTAAAGGAATGTTACAAGAAACGAAATGTAAATGTTACAAGTAGTAAAAATACAAAAAAGTTCACAAGTGTAAATTCTTGCCGTTCATACCTTCCAATGGTTCACCCTTCAAATTATATAAGTAGGTTAAATCCTAGTTTCATTTGCTGGACATGTTACATACTGTGTAGCATTGAGGGTTTACCGTTTAAATATCAAAGAATATTTCAAAATTCAATATGTCGCTGAGAGAGCATTTATATCATCAGGGATACATTTGATTAAAGTATTCAATTTTCTACCAACTACAACTGCCATTTTAACTAGCTCAAAATTTATGTACCTTTTTGTGCTAACCTAAAAAAGGCGAAGAAGGTCGATTTTAACTTCTGACAATTTTATGTCGTCTTGTACTATTTAAATAAACGAAGGAATATATTTGAGTGGTCTATTCAATTTTGTAATAACGAGAAATTCCATTTTAACTAGCTGGGTATTTTAAACCATTTTGTACTATTTAAATAAAAAAACAGATAAATTTGTACTAACCAGGAAAAGCCAAGAACTCAGAATTTATGTATAACTTTTGTACTGCTCAAATAAACGAACGCGTAAATTTGGTTGTCCTACTTTTATACCAACGAGAAAAAAATGAACGTCCGTTTTAACTAGCTGAGTATTTTATACCATTTTCTACTATTTAAATAAACAAAGGAATAAATTTGTACTAACCAGAAAGGACTATTATAACTGGCTCAAAAGTTCAATACCATTTTGTACTATTTAAACAAACGAAGGGATAACTTTCGAGTGAGCTTCTTAATTTTGTAGCAAGAAGAAAAAAGCGAAGAAGGGCCATATTTTATATCATTTTGTACGAACCAGAAGAAAAGTGAAGAATGAATAAAATTTGAGTGGACTATTTCCTTATGTACCAACTGGAAAAAGTGAAGGGCCATTATAGCTTTTCTATTATTCAAATAAACGAAGGAATAAATTTTTACTTATCAGCAAAGTCGAAGAAGGTTCATTTTAACTAACTCAGCATTTTATACCTTTTTGTGCCATTTAAATAGGGTGTCCAATTTCCTTTTGTACCAACGTGAAAAAAAGCGAAGAAGGACCATTTTTAACTGGCTTAGAATTTTATATAATTTTGTAATACTCAAATAAACGAAGAAATAAATTTGGATGGAGTATTAAATTTTGTGCCAAGCAGAAAAAGGAAAGAATAAATCAAGTAAACATAGGAATAAATTTGTACTGACCAGAAAAGGCGAAGAAGGACCATTCAGCATTTTATACCTTTTGTGCTATTCAAATAATCGAAGGAATAAATTTGAGTGGTCTATTTTATTTGTGTACCAATCAAAAGAAAAACAAAGAAGGTTCATTTTAACGAGCTCAGCATTTTATACCTTTTTGTGCCATTTAAAGTCCTAAGGTACTCACGGAACAATTTTTATAGAGGGGAGCCTCTAAAGTCCAAAGTTTCCCGATCACTAACTACATATTTGAATGTAAGATTTAACCAACCAGAACTGCCATTGGTGACAGACGAAAAATATTCAATTAGAAGACAGTTGCGTCATAATTGAATGTTAATTGTGTAGAACAGACTTCATAGCAATTAGCGTTCTAAAGAAAACTGATGAATGACGACGAATCATGGCAATTAATAAAGAAAGAAGAAACTGCATACTTGACCATTTTGGATCACAGTACTGATAGAGGAAAAGGCAGAAGGAAAACTAGACGAAGAAGAGATCATATCAAAGTAAAAATCAGCTCACCAAGGAAAAGAAAAGTTTTGAAAGTTCCATGTTGCACAATTATAGAAATGTGCTGAATTATTCAACTCAAAAACTATAATTCTTTCTGTTGCTGCACAGGCCGGTAGCCAGCCCTAAAATGTAAGGGGGGGCCAGCCGAAGTTAGGGGGGGCTCGATCCAACCATATTATAATTCATCACCATATTATAGTTCATTTGCAAGCCTACCGTGAAAATTTTAGGGGGGCCAGCAAAAATTTAGGGGGGTCCCAGCCCCCCTAGACCCCCCGGATACGGGCCTGTTGCTGCAGATGTTTAAGCTTCTCAATATTAATGCACTTTAAATAAAATAAAAAGGAATGGTACGAACGAGTTACCTAACATTTGTATTGTTAGTATAGTGAGGGTCCTAAGGTGCAGTGTATTGAGCGCAAATTTGTTTTTTATATAACATAGGGCACCTTACTAGTGTGGGAAGCAAACGGCTATTAACATTATTTTTTAGTGTAATTTCAAAGCTCCTTATATAGTGCATTTTTTACGTGACGGGAAAGACTGCTACTTTCAAGTTACCCTTTCTCTGGGTGACACAAAAATATACAAAATAGTACAAAATCTAGTACTACAAAAATAGAACCCTCAAATATATTCCTTCGTTTATTTTGCTTTTCTTCTGATTGCTACGAAATTGAATAGATCACTCAAATTTATTTCTTCGTTTATTTGAGTAGTACAAAATGGTGTGAAATGGTGAGCTAGTTAAAATAGACCTTCTTTGATTTTCTTCTGATTGCTACAAAAATGAAATAGATTACCGAAACTTATTCCTTCGTTTATTTGAGTAGTACAAAATGGTACAGAAATATTGAGCTAGTTAAAATGGACCTTCTTCGCTTTTTTTTCGTGGTTGGTCAAACGAATAGGTCACACAAATTTATTCGTTCGTTTATTTGATTAGTACGAAATGTTGTTTCCATCCTTTTTCTGCTTGCTACAAAACTGAATAGGTCACACAAATTTATTCCATCGTTTATTTGAGTATTGCAAAATGAAACTTCCTCGCTTTTTCTTGTCAGTACAAATTTATTCTTTTGTTTGTTTAAATAGTACAACATGGTCTAGAAATTCTGACCTAGTTAAAAATGGCATTTCTCGTTGGTACAAAATTGAATAGACCAAACAAATTTATCCCTTCGTTTATTTAAGTAGTACAGCATGGTCTAGAAATTCTGTGCTAGTTAAAAATGGCATTTCTTCGTTTTTTCTGGTTAGTACAAATTATTGTGTAGCACAAAAATTATTAGTTAGTTAAATGGAATTTCTTTTCTTCTTCTGCTTGGTACAAGTTTATCCCTTCGTTTGTTTAAATATTACAAAAAGGTATAAAATTCTAAGCCAGTTAAAAATGGCCATTCTTCGCTTTATTTCTAGTTGCTACAAAAGGAAATAGGACATCCGTATGTATATATTCATTTCTTTAAATGGCAAAAAAGGTATAAAATGCTGAGTTTCTTAAAATGAACCTCCTTTGTTTTTTCGTAGAAAGGTGAACAAATTTGCGCTCAATACACTGTACCTTAGACTCCTCACTATACTAACAATACAAATGTTAGGTAACTCGCTCGTACCGTTCCTTTTTTATTTTATTTAAAGTGCATTAATATTGAGAAGCTTAAACACCTGCAACAACAGAAAGAATTATAGTTTTTGAGTTCAATAATTCAGCACTTTTCTATAGATTGTGTGCAACATGGAACTTTCAAAAGTTTTCTTTTCCTCGGTGAGCTGATTTTTACTTTGATATGATCTCTTCTTCGTCTAGTTTTCCTTCTGCCTTTTCCTCTATCAGTACTGTGATCCAAAATGGTCAAGTATGCTATTTCTTCTTTCTTTATTAATTACCATGATTCGTCGTCATTCATCAGTTTTCTTTAGAACGCTAATTGCTATGAAGTCCGTTCTACACAATTAAGTTAACATTGAATTATGACGCAACTCTCTTCTAATTGAATATTTTTTGTCTGTAACCAATGGCAGTTCTGGTTGGTTAAATCTTACATTCAAATATGTAGTTGTGATCGGGAAACTATGGACTTTAGAGGCTCCCCTCTATAAAAATTGTTCCGTGAGTACCTTAGGACTTTAAATGGCACAAAAAGGTATAAAATGCTGAGTTAGTTAAAATGAACCTTCTTCGACTTTGCTGATAAGTAAAAATTTATTCCTTCGTTTATTTGAATAATAGAAAAGCTATAATGGCCCTTCACTTTTTCCAGTTGGTACATAAGGAAATAGTCCACTCAAATTTTATTCATTCTTCACTTTTCTTCTGGTTTGTACAAAATGATATAAAATATGGCCCTTCTTCGCTTTTTTCTTCTTGCTACAAAATTAAGAAGCTCACTCGAAAGTTATCCCTTCGTTTGTTTAAATAGTACAAAATGGTATTGAACTTTTGAGCCAGTTATAATAGTCCTTTCTGGTTAGTACAAATTTATTCCTTTGTTTATTTAAATAGTAGAAAATGGTATAAAATACTCAGCTAGTTAAAACGGACGTTCATTTTTTTCTCGTTGGTATAAAAGTAGGACAACCAAATTTACGCGTTCGTTTATTTGAGCAGTACAAAAGTTATACATAAATTCTGAGTTCTTGGCTTTTCCTGGTTAGTACAAATTTATCTGTTTTTTTATTTAAATAGTACAAAATGGTTTAAAATACCCAGCTAGTTAAAATGGAATTTCTCGTTATTACAAAATTGAATAGACCACTCAAATATATTCCTTCGTTTATTTAAATAGTACAAGACGACATAAAATTGTCAGAAGTTAAAATCGACCTTCTTCGCCTTTTTTAGGTTAGCACAAAAAGGTACATAAATTTTGAGCTAGTTAAAATGGCAGTTGTAGTTGGTAGAAAATTGAATAGGTCAATCAAATTTATCCCTTACGTGATGATATAAAATTCTTATCTATTTAAAATGGCATATCTTTTCTTTCTTTCTTTCTCGTTAGTACAAAAATAAATACTCCATCCAAATTCACGTTTTCATTTGTTTCAATAACCCAAAAAGGTACAGAAATTCTGAGCTAGTTAAAATGGCGTTTCTTTGATTTTTTCTCGTTAATACGAAAGTAAATAAGCCACTCAAATTTATTTCTTCTGCACTTTTTTCTGCTTGGTACAAAAAATTGAATAGAATGAAATTTCTTGCTGGCTCTGTTTACGAGTTATTCGGGTTCAAGTATTTGACCTTTGACCTCGATGGTAAGTACTTTTGCTACATGTAGTTGTTGATGGCCTGTTCCTTATCTAAATAGAATGCTGAGTTAGTTAAAATTGCATTTCTCGTTGGTACAAAATTGAATAGACCACTCAAATATAGTCCTTCGTTTATTTAAATAGTACAAGATATGAAATTTTCAGTTAGTTAAAATGGACCTTCTTCGCATTTTTTAGGTTAGCACATCTTTGTTTATTTGTGTAGCACAAAAATTATTAGTTAGTTAAATTGTGTTTCTTTGCTTTTTTCGGTTTGGTACAAATTTTACTAAAGTTATAGGATTCTAAGCCAGTAAAAATGGTTCTTCTTCGCTTTTTTCTGGTTGGTACAAAAGAAATAGGAATATATTTATTCATTTTTTAAATGGCACAAAAGGTATAAAATATTGAACTTGTTAAAATGGACCTTCTTTGTTTATTAAAAATTTCAAAATGGTATAAAATGCTGAGTTAGTTAAACTGGCACTTTTCGTTTTTATAAAAGTAGGACACCCAAATTTATTCGTTCGTTTATTTGAACAGTACAAAGGTTATACATAAATTCTGAGTCCGTTTTCGCTTTTTCTGCTTATTACAAATTTATCCCTTCGTTTGTTTACATAATACAACATGCACTAGAAATTCTGAGCTAGATAAAAACGGCATTTCTAATTGGTATAAAATTGAATAGATCACTCAAATATATTCCTTCGTTTATTTAAATAGTACAACATATAAAATTTTCAGTTAGTTAAAAAGGACCTTCTTCGCTTTTTTTTAGGTTAGCGTATAAAGGTACATAAATTCTGAGCTAGTTAAAAGGGCATTTCTCCTTGGTACCAAATGGAATAGATCACTTAAATTTATTCCTTCGTTTGTTTAAATAGTACAAGATCATATAAAATTCTCACCTAGTTAATATGGCATATCTTTGCTTTCTTTCTTGTTAGTAGAAAAATAAATACTCCATCCAAATTAATTTTTGCGTTTATTTGAATAGCCCAAAAAGGTACAGAAATTCTGCACTAGTTAAAATTGTGTTTCTTTGATTTCTTTCTCATTAATACAAAAGTAAATAAGCCACTCAAATTTATTCCTTCTTCACTTTTTTCTGCTTGGTACAAAATTGAATAGATCACACAAATTTATCCGTTGCTCTGTTACGAGTTATTTGGCCTTTTGACCTCAATAGTCAATATTTTCGTACATGTAGCTGATGATCTGTTACTAAATGAGGAAACTTCATATCAATATGTGGCTTCGTTTACGAGTTATTAGGTTTTAAGTATTTTGACCTTTGACCTCGATGGTCATTATTTTTGGAAGTGGTAGTATTTGATGACCAGTTACTAAATGTGAAAACTCCATCTCAATATGTGGCTCCGTTTCCGAGTTATTAGGTTTTAAGTATTTTGACCTTTGACCTCGATGCTCATTATTTTGGAACTTGTAGTAGTTGATGACCAATTACTAAATGTGGAAACAACACATCAATATGAGGCTCCGTTTCCGAGTTATTAGGTTTTAAGTATTTTGACCTTTGACCTTGATGGTCATTATTTTTGGAACTTGCAGTAGTTGATGACCAATTACTAAATGTGGAAACACCATCCCAATATGTTGTTCCATTTAAGAGTAATTTGGTTTTAAGTATTTTGACCTTTGACCTCGATGGTCAACACTTTTGGGACATGTGGTCTTTGATGACCTATTACTAAATGTGGCTCTGTTTTTGAGTTTGACCTCTGTTCTCGATGGTCAGTAGTTTGGGGACATGCTTGTGTCATTTCCGCTATGTTAAATTAAGGGTTGGGAACGAATTCAGTCCTACGTTAAAATAGGGGTGAAACGAATACACTCCTGCTATGTGCTAAGTTAACGAGTGCACCCTCATTATTGTCTTAGTAGTCTTTGCTATGTTACATAGTTGTGTGTTCGTAGTCTCTGTGTAATTTCTGCTATGTTTAAATAGGGGTGGAACGAATACACCCCTGCTATGTTAAATAGTTGTTTGTTCACACCCCTTTTGCTATGTTACATAGGTATTCATTGTCTGCTATGTTTATAGTTAAAAATAGGGGTTGAAAAAATGCTCATAAAAGGGAATGAATACACCCCTGCTATGTTTCGTAGTCTTATGTATTCTCTGCTATGTTAAAATAGGGTTTGAAATTATTGGTCATACTCTTGTATTAGCTCTGCTATGTTACATAGTCTTATGTAATATGTGCTATGTTAAATAGGCCGTTGGAAGATGTGTTATCGATCTGCTATGTTAAAATAGGGGTTGAAAAAAGTGCTCATAAAGAGAACGAATACACCCCTAAAATGGGCTCATAAAAGGGAACGAAGTGTTATATAATTTCTGCTATGTTAAAATAGGGGTTGGAAAATAAGCCATACTCTTTTACTAGTTTTGCTATGTTTAAATAGGGGTGGAACGAATACAGTTCTACTATGTTAAATAGTTGTGTGTTCGTAGTCTTATATACACCCCCTTTGCTATGTTACATAGGTATTCATTATCTGGGGTTGAAAAAATGCTCATAAAAGGGAATGAATACACCCCTGCTATGTTTCGTAGTCTTATGTATTATCTGCTATGTTCAAATAGGGGTTGGAAAAGTTATCATAAAAGAGAACGAATACATCCCTGCTATGTTACGTAGTCTTATGGTCTGCTATGTGTTCGTAGTCTCTGCTATTGTAAAATGTTCAAATAGGGGTTGAAAAAGTGATCATAAAAGGGAACGAATCTTATGTATTATCTGCTCTGCTATGGTAAAATAGGGGTTGAAAAAGTGATCATAAAAGGGAACGAATCCACCCCTTAAAGATTATCTGCTCTGCTATGTGTTCGTAGTCTCTGCTATGGTAAAATAGGGGTGGAAAAGTGATCATAAAAGGGAACGAGTCCACCCCTTAAAATGTACTCATAAAAGAGAACGAGTACACACCCTAAAAAGTGCTCATAAAAGGGAACAAATACACCCATAAAATGGAGGTCGTAAAAGACCGTGGGTGAACGGTTCAAGGTGCTCGATTTCCCAGGGGCTCCTGAGTTGTTCTCTTCCTGTTCCAGATCGATCATTTTTCTACTACTCAGGAATATTGTCTCTTGATAACGTTATTTAATATCTATGTAGAAGAGACAATGAAAAAGAGCCTCCATCGTACAAAGGGAGAAAATAGAACAGGTGACTACAGGGTGTGATTGAAAAGTACTGGAACTTTTCCCGCCGCGCGGCTCCCTGGCGTTCGAAAAATGTGAGGTGTGGGGGAAAATGTGCGCGGGACCTTCCTCTTTCAAGCGGAACTTGGCCCAGTGCGCTACGAGCAGCGGTTGAGAAAGCATCGCTGTCCGCGCGAACGTCGTTTTGGTCGTCGGTCACGTTTTTTGAGCGCCGAAAATGGAGTCAGAGATTGACCAACGCTACGCCATCAAGTTTTGTATCAAACTAAAAAAGACGTTCACCGAGACCCAGGACCTGCTCGAGGAAGCCTTTGGGGAAAATATGATGTCCCGTACTCGGATCTTTGAGTGGCACAAAGCCTTCAGGGAAGGCCGGGAGGACGCCGATGACGAACCACGCTCTGGGAGGCCGTAGACGTCGAAAACCGAAACGTCGACCGAGTTCGCGAATACCTGAACCTGGACCGTCGGACAACCCTCCGGGAGATCAGCGAAGAACTTAATTTGACATACTATGCAGTGCAAAAAATTGTGACTGAAGAATTGAACATGCGGAAGGTGTGCGCCAGACTGGTCCCCAAGGTGTTGACCGAGGAGCAAAATGAACTGCGAGTGAAAATGAGTCGTGAAGTGCTGGATTGTGTGGAAGCCGACGAAGAGTTATTAGACAGTGTGATCAGTGGTGATGAAACATGGTGCTACGAGTACGACCCCTCGGTGAACGTCTTTTGGCGTAGCGTTGGTCAATCTTTGACTCCATTTTCGGCGCTCAAGAAACGTGACCGACGACGAAAACGACGTTCGCGCGGACAGCGATGCTTTTTCAACCGCTGCTCGCAGCGCACTGGGCCAAGTTCCACTTGAAAGAGGAAGGTCCCGCGCACATTTTCCTCCACCCCTCACATTTTCCCCCCAGGGAGTCGCGCGGCGGGAAAAGTTCCGGTACTTTTCAATCACACCCTGTAGTTCTCAATGCCTCGGGAGTATTAGTGATGACAAGTAGTGCGAATGTGAAACGAAAGCAAGAATAAGAATGGTAAAAGAAGAATTTAAGGGGAAGAAAAATCTATTTTGTGAGTCCTTGAATAAAGAGTTGTGAAAAATACTCATAAAATGCTTCATGTGGAATATTGTGCTGTACGGGGCAGATGAACGTTACACAAAAGTGATGAAAAAAGGCTAGAAGCTTTCGAAATGTGGATGTACAGAAAAATGAAGAAAATTAGCTGGGTTGAGTAAAAAACGAATGAAAGGGTTAGAATTATGGGGAAGGAAAGAACAATTTTAGGTATAATTGAAAAGATTAAAAGAAACTAGTTGGGACATTATCTAAGAAGGAATTATATCATGAGAGACGTGCTTGAGGGTGTTATGGCAGGAAAGAGAGGGAAGGAGCAAAGAAGACTACAATTAATGGATGATGTCAAAACAGAAAAGTCTTAGTGAAGACGAAGAGGTTAGCCGAGAACAGTTGAGCATAGAAACTTTTCGGTTACAGTAAGTGACCTGCCAATAATGGCAAAATATTCATTATTATGCATTTTTATATTTCATTATTTTTTATGCAGACACAAGGACGCTATATATTGTACGAGTTCAACCGAACTCAAACTTAGCACGGTGTACACCTTGACCGGCTATACAAACGTGTAAAATGTTACGGTGTACAGGCTTTTGGGTCCCTAGTAATGGGTCATAAAATTTTGGAGTACATACTCGAGAAACCAGAGCACCAAAGTTATCCGATCTGAATCAAACTAAAATGCAAATTTTGAATTGCGTTGTGCTGACGCAAATCAATACATAATGGGACCACTAAGTCTGGAGGTGGAGATAATTTTAAGAACCGGTTAAGAGAGACCAGCTGAATGACATTCCTGCAATAAACATTTATATGTACTGCATAAAAGTCATTTAAACATTTATATGTACGTTGGTCTCTAGAAAGTTTGAAGAACCAAAAACAGTTTCTATCAATTCAGCTCTATGATAGAATCCTTGTATAAAACGTTAAGAAGGAAAACTACAACGATAAAGTTTATGTATATTTAGTTATAGGCAACAAGGACAATAGTGCGGTACCTTATGATAACAAATCTTGTGGCCAGACTTGTTTAAACTTGTTTTATTTATGCTGTTAAGAGATACAATAAGTGAGGAAGCCACAGCTAATTGAAGTGTATTTTTAATTTCTATGAAATGAATGATAAGTATTAAGGAAATACAAAGTTTAAAAGGAATAAAAGTAGTTTAATTTATTGAAATAATTATCGTGGCAAGTTTTGGTAGATACTAAAGTAATTTTAAACGAACTGGGACCGCAGTATTTAATTATATGTATATGTGTTAGAAAACTTACCTTTCAAATAGTGGCCTTCCGTCAGCAAAAATGTACTGAAATCCATGTAAAGACGTATTGTGAAAGAATTCTCTTAAAATATTTAGGATTGTCTTCAGTATATCTTTTCTAACAGATGTTCTCAGCTTAATGTCTGTTGTTGGAAGAGTTTTGGAATCATACTGTTGATGACTGTTGGACTGAGAGCGTATTTTATTGGCCCACCTGTTCGCCATACACACAAGAAGTCTCGAAATTATTTTGTATAGTTTGACAAGCAATGTTGTAGATGTGTCAAGTATTTTTTTAACGCCCAAAGCTAATGACATAAGTAGACCACGAAATGCTTTTTTCACATTCCCACAATAGCGGCAAGACAGTTGATTGACACCATCCAGACAGAATAACATACAAACTCTTTGAAGATAGAGCTAACACTATCAAAATTGCAGACTATATGATTTCTGTCGACGCAAGAATGAGGAAAATATAGTAAATAAGTAATAAGTATTGACATTTAGCCTTGTATCACACAGGGAAAACGAGACACCAAAAACCGTGTAAACATATGAAAGATATATTACATCTGTAAGTGTGATCCATATGTAATTATGTAATTAGGCAGCACGCAGTTAAAATTCAATAGCATTTCAGAGGATGTTTACGATCTCGTAACCAAATCGTGAAACTCATGGTTTCCTTTAATTCACACACACATATATTTTTAAAATAGCATATATATACATATTGTGCTCACTAATGACCAGCTAAATTAATAATTGTCATTGTTTGAGAGAAAAGAAAACACTTTCTGTCTAAGTCGAATAACCAACAAGCATTAGTCAATGTCTTGCAAATATGTCTGTGTCTCATATGGATGATATATTAGCAGTAATGTAAATTAATTGGCTGATTGTTACTGATGAAGGATTAAAGTTGTTGTTGCCAGTAGGAAGAGACACATTCCTATATATCTTGTGATATGATCTCAATAGAATCGAACAAATTTACAGCTCTCATACGCATGGTTGACTATTTATTGTGTACCAGATCCAGGTAATAATGTATAAGTTTATTCCTCCAGTATAAATGTCTCCATTGAGAAAGACATACACATACTATATTATCAGATACTATCAACTACCTATTTTATAAATATTTTAAAGTTGAATTCTTAATACATCGAAACATAGCAAATAAATTATCTTTATTGTGTACTACAAATTACTTTTTTCTTAACTGTCAGATTTATTTACAAGCTGGGAAATGTGTAATATATAATGCATATGTAATTGTTTGATCAATAGAATTAATTGTAATTAGCTACAGCAGACAAAATAGACTAATGACTATGTCCTTATAGTAAAGTGAAATAACTTCAAATTGACTGTTAATAGAATATGAGGATTCTTGTTCACTCACAGCAATCTATGGGGAGAAAATGAACATGAAATGTAACATTGGATAATAATAACAATAATACAGTAATAATAAACTGGTAAAGACAGCAGAGAGGCTCACGCGAAATATTTCCTGATCACGCGATTAATATTCCCTGATCACTCGTAAACATTCCCTGATCATCCGTAAATATTCCCTGATCACACAAATAATAAGATCCCTGATCATGCGTAAATATTTCCTGATCATAGGTAAATCTTTTCTGATCAACCGTAAATATTCCCTGATCACACAAATAATAAGATCTCTGATCACGCGTAAATATTCCCTGATTATGCGAATAATGACATAAAATATAAGAAATATAGGGAATGTAAGATACAAATATTTCCTTATTACGCGTAAATATTCCTTGATCACACGTAACTATTCTCTGATCACACGTGCATATTCCCTGATCATGCGAATAATAACAGAAGATCACGCGTTAATAATAAACTCTGATATCTGGTAAAGACAGAAGAGAAGATCACATATGGGAGATGGATAGACACCGTTAGTCACAGTTAACCGTAAAGATATTAAAGGATTGACTCCAATAATGAACTCGGCCGACGTAATCGCTCAAGCTGTTAGTTGCAGAAAACAGAGTTCAAATATTCGCTTACAGGTATGGGATTGCAAAAAGAGATTTTAAAAAAATCGCATCCATTCAAAAGTTACCATGCGGAGTAACGGACAGACGGACGGACCAACAACACAATATTATGTTTCACTGCATAATAATAATAATAATAATAATAATAATAATAATAATAATAATAATAATAATAATAATAATAATAATAATAATAATAATAAAGCCATGGCAAAACATAAATGATTAGAATTAGAGCACTGCTGTATGTCACCTGTGAACTTGAAAAATCAGTAACTTGTGAATCCACCACGTGCTGAGATCAGTGCCTCTATACGTCCTAGCATGAAATCAGGAAGGTGTTGGATATCTTCCTGGGGGATATTCTGCCACGCGGTTTATACGTGAACCGCAAGGCACCCACATTTGCCGGTAGTGGACCGTGACGAAGAAGTTTGCGCCCAACCATCCCCTAGACATGCTCAATGAGCGACATGTCAGATGACGGGCAGGCCAGAGTAAGGATACATCGCGTTCTTCGAAGAAAGCTTGCACATTCCTCGCTACAAGTGGGTTGGCGTTGTCCTGCTGAAATATCGAGTTGCCTGGAGGTGGGTCATCAGCCCGGGCTTTTAAACATAATCAATATACCGATTTGTTCAGATTGCCCTGGATACGGATGAGTTGCAATCGCATGTTGTAACCAATGGGGCCCCACACCAACACAGTGAGCGTTTGTCCGATATAACGCTCAACAATGCAAGCTGACAGCTTGCGCTCACCACGGTAGCGTCATACGTGTAGCGATCATCACTGTAGGACAGGTTGAAACGGGACTTGTTTTCACGAATTCTTTGCTTTTATAATGGTCGACATTTAATTCCTTCGTCAATAATATTTTCGTCTGTTAATATTGATCCTAAATATTTGAAAGTATCTTCTTTATAAAAAGTATTATTTGATATTTTAACGCATCCTTAATTTGTTGTATTACGATCCCGGCGAACTTCCATGTATTTAATTTTCTCTGCGTTTACTACTAAAACCATATCTCTGAAAGCGTTCAATAAGACCTCTGCATTTCTTTTTATTGTCCTCTTGTCATCCCCTATTAAATTTACATCATCAGCATACGCCATAAACTGGTGAATACCATTCAACTCTAGGCCCTGGTCGCTATCTTTGAGTTTTCTTATAGCGTACTCCAGGATTAAGTTGAATAATAATGGCGACAACGCATCTCCTTGTTTCAGACCATTCTCGACGTGAAAGCTCGTGGACAAAGTCCTATTCGGATTTTGCTTTGGGATTCATTTAAACATATCTTAATTAATCTAATAAGCTTTTTTAGTATTCCAAATTCTGTAAGAATTTGTACAATGTTTCTCTCCTAACTGAGTCATACGCCTTTCTAAAATCAATAGAAAGTTGATGCACCGGGGTATTGTATTCTAGAAGCTATCAGAATTCTTCTGCGTCACTAGAGGTCCATGAAGACTCTAATATAACAATATTTAAAGCATGCTCATGATTGGAGCATCTTTAAACGTTGATAAATGGTCTTCATTGCGTTCGTACAACCACTTTATCAATTTGTAGTTTTGATACTATGAATTATAAAGCTCTAAAACAATGTTAGAGATCTAAGACTAATATTGCCCACCAGCCTCGTAATATGTCTCGTCTTGTCTTGAAAACGAGACGAGAACTGTCATGTTTCTCGACTCTTTTAGGATTTAAAAAGGTATTTTTCGTCTCGACTCTCACTTCTTTTTTTTTTTGAGATAAGAGAGAAATTTCTCGTCTAATAGACAATACTACTGTTTTATTATTTTTATTATTTGAAGTCTATACCTAACTAACTCTAGGACCTATGGAACCTGAAGATGCAATGCGCATCCACGAAAGTTTTCCATTAACTCCTCTTCTTAGCCAACTGGATCCAGTTTCTACTTTGTATTCCTATTTCTGCGATAATTTTGAAAACGTTCCTACTTTCTTCCATTCTGGTTACATGACGTACCCACATGAGCCTCATAGACTTAATAACCCTAACAATATCAGATAAAGTGTATAAATTATTGTAGTTTCTTGTTATGAAGATTCCGCCACTATCCCATCCCAGTTCCTGTTGGTTCCAAATACTTGTCTTGGGAGACGCATAACCAAGGAGTGTCATGAAGATCCTCCCGAAATCCCGACTTTTCTGTAAATTCAGGAGTGATTTTTTTTTACAAATTTTTAATTTGTCCTCATATTTGGACCTTTTCAAAATATTTGAACCCCTTCTGAAATTTATTCCTGTGTACGACCCTGGCGTCGAGAATTTGTTTATAAATACTTTCAGGTCTCATTTCTTCCTCAGAGTAAGCGACCATGTTTCGCAACCATACAGCACAAGAGACATAATTATCGATTTATATATTTTAAGCTTTAAATTCTTTGATAGAATTCGCAAAAACAAATCGGTTTTAACTGAATAATAAAACTATTTCCCTGCTTTCAATCGACATTCAATTTCTCCGTGCATATAGTTTTGGTTTGTTAATGGTCATCCTAAATATTTGAAAGTGTCTTTCTTGTGAAAGTGTTATTTGACATTTTGACGTATCCATAATTTGCAGTATTATGATCAGAGCGAATTTCCGTGCATTTGCTTTTCTTCATATTTGTCATGAAATAAGGAAGGTGCAGTGAACCATAGAACAGCAACTCGTTGATTCCACTGCCCGCTTTAGGGTAATAGATTCTGAGGTCATACGATATGCCATTGAGGAAAATTAAGTCACCAGAATACGATGAATATATCAATCAAACTCAGTATATTGTAGTGCGTCACCTTCACAAACTCGGAAAACCTATCAATAGTTGCAGCATTATGCCACACGAGTTGACCCCAGCTCAGGTCAAGAGAGTGAGTGTGTGCCGACAACAGGTCCAAAATCAGCATGATATGTGTTTTCGGAAAGGGATTGTACAAAAACAATGGTTAAGCTAAGGCCAATTTCCATAAACGGTCATCAAACAGGTTCATTTCGAGTATAAAGCCATCCTATATGTGTGATGTAACTACGAGGAGGTAATTCACTTCGAGTTCGTTCCTAACAGTCGTACAATCCATACCGACCTTTATTACGAACAATTGGAGCCGGCGTATGTTGCACCACGTCAAAAATATTCTGCATTGGTGAGTCAAAAGTGCGTCCTACTGCAACAGGATAACGCAAAACCACACTCGATTTGAAAAAAACGCAACCAAAAATGCAAGAACTGGATGGTATCAAACTGATGCCACCTGTTGTTAGTCCTGATTTTGCCTCTTTGGATTACTACCTGTTTCGCTCTATAATGCACTTCCTGAAATTACTATGCTTCATCAATCAGCAAGAGGTAAAAGCAGAAATGACCTACTAATTCGCTTCTAAGGACGTGACGTGGTATCGACGAACTGGCAGCCAGGTGGCTGCAGACAGTCCAATACAAGGGGCTGTAGTTTGAATGTTCATCTGCTTTCATTGTTCTGTAATAAATATACATAAATGTTATGTACCAGAATATTGCAAGACTAATACATGAACCTTGAATTAGTTCGGGATTGATATGTAACTTAAATGAGTATATTGACAAAATATGTAGAAATTAACTTGTACTTTATTTTTACATTTTCGAGCTACACATATTTACCAAATAATAATAGTAATACAAAAAAGATATAAGTTTACACACGCATATATTATTAAATTATTTATTCTCTTTTCTTGTACGCTTTCCAGTAGAAATTCATAAACATGTAGAAAAAGAAAAGTGAATTTGGAACATATAGAATTGGAACAATTAGTGGATAGTTGCAGCCATTGAAAAATACCTGGATAGTGTGCACGCCAGTAACGACAAACTGAACCTGGAAAAAGAAAAAGAAAATCCTTAATTATATATATAGGGTGGCCAAAAAGTAGGATACACCTCTGCATTGATCAAGTATATCATTCTAGCTTATAGGTTCATTTACTTCGGCCCTTCCGAGCTTAAAAACACATTAAGAACAAATAATAAAGAAACTAAGTCTACCTGATGGATAACAATAAAAAATGATACAAAATGCGATGAGCAGATCAGCATGGTACTGCATACCTACTTTTGGGCCACCCTGTATATAAATATATATATAATATGAAATTGAGTAAGAAAACGTTTTACAAATAGGGCTTCCCATCGCTATGGCTAGCAAGTACGCTACGCGGGGCCACTCCGACTGTCCAGCAGCCAATGCTTTATTTTAACCATTTACCCAAGAGAGAACCAATCTTCATACACAATTCCATGTTTTTGAAACTTTTGATTAGTGCATTGGATTCACAAGGCATAGTAAAGGTTGGAAACAAACTGCTCTAGTTAGGCGAGATCTCCAGGAGTGGAGAAAGAGACAATGAGTTGAGCCTGATTGATTGGTAGTATTTTCTTTTTCAGCAGAGAGGCTATGTAAGACGAGAAGTACAGTTTAAAATGGGTTTTGATCTACTGTAGTGCATTAGGCGATCTCTGAACCTAAAATCGAAATTGGAATCTCGTAAACCCAAAGTGCAGAAGCTGGACCAGAGGGGAGAGCTTTATAATGTAATAGAAGTAATTATTTGCAACAGTATTTTAATTAAGTACGGTATTTTTGAGTGTATGTGTCCCGAGGTTGCAAAAGTCAAGGATTATAAAAAAAAATCATACTTTGGCTTATATAAGACAGGACAAATTTAATTTTAAATTGTATTGAAAGTTCATTGCAAAGCAGGCGTTACGTTATCTTTGTAATGCTTGGTGCATTAATGTGATTATAATTTTAAAAATTTAACTACTTTCCATAGTTCAGTCATTTCAAGCTAGAGCGCTTTTATCATCTAAGGAAGGCAGAGAGAAACACAATAAGAAAAAAAGAGGAGGGGATGAAGCAGGAGGGTGAGTGTTGTCATACAGTTACGGAATCACGAATAACATCCTTGCAAAACCTTCGATTATGATATTGATGTTTATGTTTGCCTGTCAACACTGACTTTTATCAACGTTCAGGCTACCTCCCGGCTTTCTCCTCTCTCTCTCACTGCGAAGGCGAGAAGCAAACTGTGACGTCACACAGCATTCAGTTGGAAATGATTAGTTTTTATATTAGCTTCTTTCAGATAATATAAACTTAATTGTATTGTATCAATTATAAGGAAAATATTAAATAAAGAATACAACCACCGTTTTAAGAAGAGCTAAATGAATTTATTGACAGAAAAAAAATAGTAAGTAGTTGTTTAATGTCAGCTTAGCAATTTATGTTTGAAGTTGTCAGAATCGATTTTAGCCGATACAAGTACAGTATGCTATTTTGCTAGAAATATGCCACATTACATCAAGTTGTAACATGAAACGATTAATTTAATGTTTTATATATCTTTATAAATTATATATATATATATATATATATATATATATATATATATATATATATATATATATAGGCGTGTATTCAAGGGGAGGGCTATAGGGGCTAGAGCCCCCCCCCCTCCTTGACGCTTAGATATACACTAGATAAAATGGGCTTCAAGCCTACTTTCTTTACACTATATAAAGCGGCAAACTATGGCTTAGCCCCTCCCTTGATCACATTCTGGATCCGCGGATATATATATTTATATATATATATATATATATATATATATATATATATATATATATATATATATATATATATATATATTAGGATGGTCCAAAACATAAAACTAACAGTGGTCGATTGTCCATGAGGCTTATTTGATTCCTTCTGATGTATGCAAAGAACGAACGAAATTTCAGTACAATTAAGTCATATTTACAGTCGCTCCATTTTGTCTTTTTTTCAGTTGTCAAAACTAAAAAAAGTCTCTATTTGTATTCTCAATTTACAAAAACGCTTTCTTCAGTGGAGCGGGAAAATTTGTACGAAGGTTTTCAACCAATCGAAGAATAAAATACTTCTGTTCCTCATCTTTTGTCAAGGCTTCATTATACTTTTGGAGGAAACTTATACCTCTTTCAGTTACAGCATCCACCACAACTTTTGTTTTGATAGTTCTCAAAATTCTTGGGAAAAAATATTATCTCGCCAGTGTTGTGGAGTTTGTTTCAGAACACAGTGAGACTTCTTTTTGCCTTTCTTCCATTAGGATATCACATATCGACAGTGTTCTCTCTGTTACTAGATGAAATCCTCCAAATTAAGTTCTTCGGGTTTCTTTGTCAGCTTAAATCGTTGTGGAATGTTTGGTAACGCTGGCCGCTGCAGACTTTGAACCATCTTTTCCTTTGTTTCTTCTGATACTCTTTCAACAAAAAGTGCTAATCCCCATAAATGTTCAGACAAAAAGCAGATATATCTTGAAAATGATATATTTGCATTACTGGAAATACAGTAGATTCGTCTGGGTAAGTTTTCAGAACTGACAAATAGTTAGCCATTGAGAGGGGCTCGGTTGGCAAGTGGAGCTTCATGAACTATGACTTCTCCTGTCGCCATCTAGTGATCATATTTGTTGAAAGCTACAACTTAGGCCTATATCTATCCAGGTATTAGCACAGCGACTGCTTTAAATTACATTGTATGATAGTATTGACACCTATAACGTAGTATACAGGAATATAATGGGGCGTATACCCATTACCCATTTAATATTTTTATAGTGCAGCATATATTTACCTAAAATTTACGAATCTACAAGTATATACAGAGGTAGGCATACGCTATATTCTTGAAAACAGTCCCATGTATACCTCCCAAAATGTCTAGCATTCCATCATTGGTAATACTACATGAACAAAAGGCTTTAAAATGGAAAGACCTGTAAATATTGAGCAACAGGGCTGAAATTTAGCAGATAAGTAGCTTATGACTAGAGGAAGAAAATAAGCCTTGAGGAGGATTATTTTAAACAAGTTGACTTTTTGCATTTGGTTTTGGACCACCCCAATATACAACTCTTACTTTAACATTCTTCAATGTTGGACAATTTATAGCTATAATACTAAGAAGAATCAGGAAAAGAATTTATGTTGATTCGCTTACCAGCTGTGCCACGGTAATGTATTTTTTCCACCAGAGGTATTTCTGTACTTCAGGTCCTAATGCAGCTAAGAGGTAATACATATACATTATAACATGAATTCCAGAATTAATCATCTGAGTTAAAGTGCCGTGGCCACCTGCAATTATAAACAATTAGCTGAAATACCCGTTCTTCACACGGGGAAAATAGGTTTATTGGAAATATCCCTAACAGCACACTTACATAGCAGACATACGCCTATCATGTTCCCTCAGGTACATGGGAATGTGTCCAGTATGTGCCATATTACTTCTGAGAAAGAAATCACATGGATGGCAAGTGATAGTCACAGTCTATGTCCGCTTCTAGGCACATGTCTGACATGTTCCTGGAGAACGTGCCTAGTATGTTCTAGGTATGTTCCCCATGCCGTAAGTGTCAATGAACCACAAAATTACTCTCCCAAAATATGTTAAATCGCCTTTATGCGTAATGTGTTTACATTAAGGTGAGTCTAAACAACACTTTAAAAAAGCTATATATATATATATATATATATATATACCGTAAATACGCGCGTAATTTTCGCCCTCGCATAATTTTCGCATCCCAATTTTGAAGGGCATTTTCTGTATATTTTATTTTCCTCACGTAATTTGCGCATGCGGAAACTTTTTGTGAAACAGCATTTTTACATAAATCAATTACGGTAGCTAATGAACAGTTGGCAACACAGCAAAGCCATTGTTGTAAGGTAAGAAACCACACGACTTCTTAATCAATTTTTTAATGTTATTTTTCTACAAATTTAGAATTAGATGTTTGTTGTCAATTCTTGCTACAAAGAAAATGTGTCCCGATATTTTCGTGTTATTTTGACTGGGGAAAAAAATTAGATGATGTTCACTGATGTGGCTAATTTTTTTTCCCCGCATAATTTACGCATCCTTGTTTCAAAACAACTTTTTCGTCTAAAAAAGTGCGAAAATTACGCGAGTAAATACGGTATATATATATATATATCGGGCTACCCAAGGGTGGGCGCAAACCATTAACCTTCTGACTACTACCTGCGTGTTCTTCCGACTTGGCCACAGAGGCACTGGAAAGAACATCGCTTGTAGAGGGACTATTGAGGTCTTTGGCATTCGGCTAAACACAGTGCTTCTTTAACCGCATATATTCGACTATAACCGTTTGGGATCAGATAAAATCTGCTCGCCATGTAATTTTATAACAAATTGACGAGTGTCTATTTACTTTACTTCATGGTTCTTCCGTATTCACTTTCAAATGATCGGCGACAGTTGCCATCTAATGAAATTGATGCGTTTATTGCTTCTAGTACACAATCGCTTAGAAAAAAAAGCAACAAATGCACCAAATGTGGGAGATTAATTTAGAACACCTAAATGGCGAATGCCTAGCACATCTTGTGTTGTTAGGGTATCTGAAACAATATGTACCTAAATGACGTACCTAGAAAATGACAGATATATATCCCAAGTGACGAAATAGAAACAAATGGCTGATAGAGTGTGAAACTGAGCCAGGTATATAAATGCTATATTTGTGGTACATAGTTGCAAATATCAATTAGGTGTAACAAGTACCTAAAACTGTAGGTAGCTGAAGTACATACTTAGCACATGAATATCATATGTGCCAAACGTCGGGTACCTAAAAAGTAGCTGGGACACCTAAATGGCACATGCCTAGCACATCTTGTGCTGTTAGGGATTTGAATCCCCTGTCCCCGTTGAATATTTATTTCAATGAAAGTATAAATGATAAAAATACAGAAGATACTCTACTTTCGAGATAAATATTGAAACAGCCTACCCAGAGAATACGCCTTTAATCAAATTGAAATAAATAAAAATAAAACAGCTTGAAGTAAGTACTATCTTCCAAAAGTCTTTCAAACGGGAAAGATGTTTTCATGACCCCAAAAACCATGAATTTGACATAAATCTCAGTCATTTTGACATTTTTTTCATCTCGCTCTCCCTTTCACAACCTCTGCCGATGGGGATGAACTTGGACTTAAAGGCATGGGGTGCGTCACTATTCATTTCAGCGGCCGTGAAAACTATGGATTACACACTTTTATCAGTAGTTTTCACTATTTTTACACGTTACTCTTTCCAATTCCCACTCTTTGGGATGTCTTACTTCCACAGTACTTTTTCCAGATTGAAAGCAATATGTCTGTCAAGTTTGGTTAATATTGTTCAAAAATAAGAGAGAGTTTATATCAGTGGATAAGTAATATAAAGCTTAACAAAGTGAGGTGTTTTAAGAGTAAATTCTGCACTGTTTTCCAGAAAATCAGAAGAAACAATTATGGTGCCAAAAATGTCGTTTGTTGCCAGTAATAATTGATAGCTTTAATTTTTTTTTTTTTTTTTTTTTTTTTTTTTTTTTTTTTTTACATTTGTTTATCAACCATATACATTGACGGTTTTAGGATTCGTGAATAAGAGTGTACGATAAGCAAAACAACGCCACCTGTCTATTTATACAGAATAAAAATTGATTATACAGTTTCACGCTATCTTTCATGTATTACAAAACCTTTACCAAATGACATGACTAATGTACGTACAATTTACTGTAGAAAAGAAAGCAAGTGCAGAAACAAACCTACTTTTGCGTAAGCACGTAATCTATTTTTATTCACATTGCTTTTCAAGAATTTTAAAATTTCCTGATTTTCCATTGGTAGATTGCATAACAAAATTTGAACATACATTATTCTTCTTGTAAATTCTAACAATTTTATATGTAGTATATTTGCTTTTTATGTATTTTTTTAATAATATAACTTTAAAAATACAATACAATTAACATAACTTTTCTGAATTATGGTTTGTGCATACAACACTAGTAAAAAGGATATTTCTAACGAAACTACTAATACACCTATCTTGTTAATTTCTTTTCTACTTGTTATAGCCTAACAGAACACAGTATCTGATACGAGTTATAACATGCAATATTTTTTTCAGTATGTGCTCCGGAAGACGACAGTTCACTTATGATCGAATATCATTCCTAAATCATTCATTTCCGTCTTCCTTTCCAAAATAACTATTACCACGGGTAAAAGTGAGGGGGACGCCATCACCCTACCTCGAAAATATACGTACGGCGTCTCCCCAGTTCCTAAAAAAATTACAATGCGCAAAGATAGGCAGGGGTAACGGCGTGCGTCATGCTACTTGCCGTCCAATCACCTTTTGACATCTATTTTTAGCCCTGACTATTACCGTCTGTTAAATCTTCCTTCCTCGTGTGCCAATGGTGCCATAAAGTTTATTTAAATGTTCATCTTTTTTTATTGAAATATTTGCGCATGTTAAAGATAGTACTAAGATTTTCAGTTGATTTTACAAACGAAATGAAATCTTTCAGTTTAACGTTGCACGATTATGGCCTTGAAATTAAGGAAACGATGATCAAAGCAAGTGAATGATGATGGAATGTGAACGTGGAAGAAATTGGAGTACCCGGAGTAAACTCGTGGACACGATGTTGTACACCACAAACTTACTTGGCCAAGGATCGAAGCAGGGACTCGCGCACCAGAGGTAAGCGATCTACCAGTGAGCCACCGTGTCCCTCCCCCTGTTGAATTTACAATACAAGCCTATGATGAGAGCCGTACGATTTGAATCTATCACTGCAATCCGAAATATCAATATTTCTGCACCTGTTAACATTTCGGTTTATGTTCTTCCATGTCGGTCCAGCAGCGTTTGTGAAACAAGAGGTAGGCCGTAATATCATACCTCCCTGGAGCCGTTAGTGACTATATATGCAAGAACAAATACATTGTGAAATAGCACGTTGTGACTACTGTTGTTCATCTTTTTCTAATATTGACATTCGTACTCCTAACAGCGACTCACATACTTCTACCAGTGACGTAAATACTACTTGTAAATAAATAAAAATAAAAATAATATTTTATATTTTCCTACAGTGAAAGTTTTCAGCGAACTCTGAATTCTCTATGTCTGTTTGTGTGTGTGTCCGTCCGTCTGTCTGTTATTGTAATTTATTTATTTATTTATTTATTTTATTTTATTTTTTTTGCAATTTTGAGCCCTCCATTCGATAGAGCATTAAAAACTATGAAATGTTTCGCGTCACTCTTACCGTACCCAAGATATTGGCCAAAAAATGGCTGATTTTTCGGATATTCAATGAGACATATCTCTGGAACCGTAAGTTGACTTACGATTCTTGAGATATGGCTCCTTAAATCTCAAAAAAAAAAAAAAAAAAAACGGAAATATTTTCTGGTCAATATCTCGAGAACGGTAAGTCATAGAGAGACCAATACCTAAGGAGATGGCGAATTTCTCCAGTGGCCACCAGATTAATATCGGTACCAAAATGTTTACCATCTTCTTAGGTATTGATTAACACCAATATCATCTCTTTATGACTTACCGTTCTTGAGATATTGACCAGAAAATAGTTCCGTGTTTTAGATTTTTAAGGAGCCATATCTCGGGAATCGTAAGTCATAGAGAGATGATTTTTTGCGAGAAAGAGAAGGTATGGATAAAAAGATTTACTTTTACATCTAGGAACAATCCTGCAGTTATCCTTCCGCTCCATCTCTCTATTCTTTTTAAGTTCGTTCTGGCGATGCTCTTGAAGCATTCTCAATGTTTTTTTTTCTTTCTTCTCAAAATTAAATGAAATGAAATCTTTAAGTTTTACGTCCCACGGTTATGCCGGTTAGGCTAAATGAGACGGTGATGATGAGTAATGAATGAAATGGTGGAATGAAGAAAGTGGGAGAAAACGGGAGAACCCCGAGAAAACCCACGCACACGGTGTTTGTCCACCACAAAGTTTTCAAAATTAAATACAGAAAGTGAGTTGCATCTTACACCCTGGCAAATATGGTATATTAAACACTGAAGCGATATTTTCATAACACTTCTGTCGTGTAGATCTCGATTGCATCTAAACAGCACAGAAAATTTGCAGCATAAAAAAATACTAATTAAATATTATATTTCTACTAGTCTGAAATTAAGGAAGAAATGCATAACGTACCTGGTACAAGCTTCACTACTATCCACGCCATATTCAAAGAGTATACATGATGATAAATGTGAAGGAACGATGCTTGGTTTGACTTTTTTCGTAGAATAAAAAATACCTATGAAACAAAAGAAGTATAAAGTAATAAATAAGTATGATATTTTTAGTTTTTTTCCCTATTTAATAACACCTAGCTATGTTCTGAGTGGGACTGAACCCCCCCGCCAAAAAAAAAAAAGTTGCGATCGCTGTCATAGTCCCTGAAATCGCTAGACCTTGTCAGACTGTTGGTTTTAATTTAGATTTCCATCTAGTGTATATCAAATTTTAGGAAGAAAAACTGATAATGTAAAACAAAGTGATGAGATGCACTCAGTATGCATAACATCATTTTTAATGTTTTTGTCCGCAATATTTTGTATTATTACAATAGTTACGTTATTTTCTCCAAATTCAATATAAAACTTCATATATATTACGCGTAAATCTCTTTACAATAGTCATGAGATAGGATATTTCGGACAGGCTACCTTGCAGAAAATTGTCTTGGGGGGAAGGGAATTAAAATGTGAGGGGGCTTTACAGAGACAATATTTTGGTAGATTGGGATTCGCAATTTATTTTTGCATAGCCCCAAACTGATTAGTTCTTAGCTAACTCCAAGGGGGTGGGGTAAAGCTTTCCCCTTGAAAGAATGAATGTCTTGAAGAAACACCGATCTTGGACATCGTTAAGCACATTTTTTTCATTGTATTTGAGCTTTTATTGTGCATTAAAAAGTAAACATTTATTGTGTTTTTTCTTAGGAAACTAAACAGCTTTTAATTAACTAGATGCTTCTGTCTTTTATTTTTTTTTTAAGAAATTAAATTTTTAAATTAACGTTCAACGTTTATGCCCCTTAGGGCTAAAGGAGACAGATTATAATAGAAGTTAAGGATTAAGAATTGATGAAATGATGGAATGAGAATGTGAAAAAAAAACTGGAGAACCCTGAGAAACTCCACGAACATGATGTTGTCCACCTCAAACACATTTGACCTGGAATCGAACCAGAAAACCCCAGCACCAGAGCTGAATGTTCTACCATGTCCCCATGATTTATTTCAAATCAGTTAGGTCAATATGAGTTAATTTGTCCTGTTGACACATTGGCATGTAATATGGAGTTGCTGTATAATAATCCGTGTCTTTTTTTCTTATTTCTTGTATACTTTGTTATATTGTTTCAATATCTGTATCCATTGGCGTATTTAAGGGGGGCTTCCGAGCTTAAGCCCTCCCCGAAATTTTATTTAATTTTTTTTAATTAAATGAAATATCTTGTAGAATTTTCATATTTCCAAGGAAAAAGTTAGCAAAGCGCCCCCCTGAAACAAAATCGTAAATATGCCACTGTCTGTATCTGAAACATTTATAAATAAATAAAATAAATTCAGTGGTGGCGCAGATAGATAGTACATGGATTGCAAAATTGCGATTGAACTTCATGAACAGTCATCATTCATACATTGATATTCAAGAACAGAAGAAAGCGCTAAATTTGAAATTAAAACGCTGTTGAAATCAGCGGCGTAGCGTAAGAGAACGCCGGTATGTCCGGCGTCCCCTATTAATAAGAAAAAATACGTATTTCATTGTATATAAATTGTTTGCTTATAATTATCACAATTATTTCCACTGCAATCTTCTGGATGTGCTCTCTCGCCTTACTTTGATAAGCGGAACCTACGCATGCGCGTCACTCAGATGCACATTTTCTATCTTTCCTCTTGTCGTATGCTATGTTCCTTGGGCATCCAGGCCTACTGCAAGAAACGGGGTTTTCGTCTGCTTTCTGTGGAGTGCGCATGCGCAACTACTTGCTGTCTTAACTCCCTTCACCCCTTGCAACTCTACATTTTGCTTTAGTTATACGCTGGCATAACTTCAAGTATTTCCAACTCTATCTATTTTGAACTAAGCTATAGTTTCTGTACAGAACGTACGAGCGCTAACGTCAAGGAAAGAGAACAAAACAGAAATGGCTAGTTCAACGCCTTTTTGAAGCATGTCGGTTATGTAAATAATAGTGTAAAAATAGTTATGCTTTAATCGTAATTAAATGCATCGTAATTAAAGGCAAACAATCTTCATCATAAATACATAGTATGTCCAGTGGCGTGGCCAGAAACTCTTTGAGGGAGCTCACACACACAAGCATAAATATAAAGCATTCTGTAGAATCACGGTCACCGATCTGGTAGACCAAGAGAGCCAGCATTCTCGCCCTTCGCAAAGATTGCTTGGGCCCTTCAGTCATTAGCACATATCCCGAGGAGATGAGGGGGGACATGTCCCCTCCACCCGATTTGAAATTGTGATGATTTGTATCCGAATGCCACAAAGGAAAGTGGGATGAAATTGTTTCCCTTGACTTGTTTCATTTTAAAAAAGAATCGTGTTTTTTTTTAATATTTCATTATCATTTATTATTGTTAGTCTATTTTCAACTATTTGTTTAATTCCTGTAACGATTCCTATAATGCTATTGTGATCATCATAATTTTGCTCAAATAAGAGTATTGTTGCGCCATACATAGTTGATTTTCTTTCATAGTTTTGGGTACAAAACAAGTGTCCTAAAATTTTAATGTGGATCATTGTGGATGCGTAAATAGAAACATATCAATTATAAATATGCATGTATTCAGATTTCATTATGTGTTCACGACACTTGATACGTATCACAATTTTATCTACATCGCCTGGTATATAATATACAACAGGTTCACCTCAGAAATCAGATTCATCTACCGTAATATGAGTTTCATCACCCCTCCCCCCAGAGTAAGCCTCAAATATGCCCTCTTCCCTCAAATCTGCCCTCCTGCAAATGTTGAAGACAACTCTGATCCTCCACAGCATTGTTTTTCAACTTCATAAATATTTTGAACATAGCTTTAAAAAATGGGAACGGTCTCACCCGTTCCCCGAATGTTGAAGACAGATTTGCGCCCCTGCCTTCAGTATCTGGATATTTGACAACGAAATACATACTCAGAAACAGGCCCGCAGAGTTGGTTTAAGTGTTTTCTATTTACATCTTCAAATGATATACGTATACACTCAGGCCCATATTCACGAATGGTCGTCTGAGTTTCGGACTCAAGATGACAAATTTCTAGGGGTGACTTTTTAAAGAACGAGATTGAAGTATGGTATGCGGAGAAAGAAGCTGCCCACGAGAAAGAAATAAAGGGAACTATACTGGAAACAATGTTCATACAACAGCGGGGCCGAGTTTTCTTGTCACACGGTAGTGGTGAGAAGCTGAGACAATTGTTCATTGGCTTCTGACGTAATCCACGCATTTGCTTCTGTATGCCCCACTAGGCCACCAATTAGGGGGCCTCCCCCCTAAATTTTTTACAACCCTATATTTCCATCAGTATAGCTATGTATTGCTGATTTTACTAGTATTGTATCGCACAAGTGACTAACTTTGGCATCCCCATTTCGGAATACCACGCTACGCTACTGGTTGAAATACAAAAGAAATGTTGAGTACATTTTGTTAGTTAAGAAGAAGTAAGAATAAATGTTTTAGTTGATAGGTTGGTGAGTTAACGCTCCTCTCAGCACTGAGACTATTGTCAGAGGTGGTATCAGAACACTACATTACAATACAATAATAATAATAAGTAAGAAACGCTGAAAAGAGGAAAAGTAACATAAAACATAAAGGAGATAAAAATTAATTAACCAGGAATAATCCATTGCCAACGTTGTAAAAATTGTCAAACTCCCTATCTATGTAAAACAAGCAAAGAAAAGCTAGGAACAGCAGTCTTAAAATTACATTTTACCTTCATGTTGCCAAAGTTAATGGTTAAAAACACTTAGCCGAATCTCATGAAATTCTTTGATTAATACAGTAAGCCTAATTTTATATACTTAAAGAAAAATTTAACATTTCCAATACAGAGGAACTAAAAAATCATGGAATTTCTTATGCTCTGATTTACTACTTTAAAACTTTCGTTTCGTAAACAGTAATTACTGATATATACAGTACATAATCTAGTATTTTTTCCATGCATACTTTGTCAAAATCTTTAATACTCTCCAAACCCCAATATAATCACTCCAATATTCATAGCTATGTGAATAGTAGCTTATTTTTAATTTTAAACATAGAAGTCGTATAACATATTTTAAAATAATAACAATAATATAATTTTTTAAAGCAATTTTTCACCCGAAATTTAAGTTCTTACATTTCCCGTTTAACGAATTTTTCTGTTCAACGGTTTGGCGACATTGTTTAAAGTTTTATACTAATTTTACAAATAAACTTACTGTGTCCAGGAGATCTGTAATTTTAACCATGAAATATACCCAAACTGCTCGTGCCATCTGAAATAAAAATAATTATTCTGAAGATTAGTCATAATTGTTTGCTATACATTTCTGAATCGTTTCTCTACCTTATATTAAGGGTCTTTCAATATAGGAGGCAGAATGGTAGCTAGGCCTATTTTTACTGATAATAAAGTGAAAACGGAAAACATCAATACATTGATTGGTTATTGATACTCACATTAACACAAACATGTGTGTGCTTAAAGTGTTTTTAGATCGCCTATTGTAAATAGTAAGTTCCAAGTGACTGATGTATGATGTAAGAGGACCCTTCTATAGTATGAGAAATAGCAGAGAAATAATACTTAAGGATCTTCACTACAGCGAAACTAAACTACCGCTAATTTTAGAGTTTTTCTGTAATATCCTCAAAACAAATAAAAATACTAGACAAGCAGAAACGTAGTGAACTAGACAATACGATTTTGCATGTAATATCGTTATCACAACTCATTTATTAGCGATTTAGGATAATAAAGCATCATTTTAGAAAATAATGCATAAAGCATAATTTAAAATATATAGCACAATTTTTGGAAAATTCTGTTTAACTGCAAGTTTAGCATACTATATTAATACTTTTTAAAACCAATGTTTACAAAGCAAAATCATTGAGAACATAACAATGCAACAATGAAAAGCTAATTTTTATTTCTGTAAACTTTTCGGTGTAATCCTTTGATGTGGAGGGAAAAAAAGGAAATGAAGAAAACTTTCCGCCAACAATGAATACCCAAGAACTCCACACTATATTGTTATGTGTACCTCTTGAACTTGAGCACTTCCTGTAATTTTTAGTGTTATCTTTTACTTTCCCTTTCTGTATATATGCACCTCTAAGGCGTATGCAAGTGAAACAAAAATTGACTCGAGTCAAGCATACTGTATCTCTTTACAATGCATTAAGTAGAAATTTCATTAAATATGAAACAAACTGGTTGCATAAAATATTAATAAATAGATCAAGATATTTAGAATATTTAATGTATAGTAAATATTTCTTTTACATTATACACGATTAATATAAAACAATGAAGCATAATTACACAAAAATAAAGCATGATGTGTGTTGCTCTAGTGATTACTAATCAGAGAGCGCTGAATACGGCATGATCGTCATCTGTTTGTTTTCTGTACGGGTAGGAATGGAGCCCTTCACGGCGGAACAGCGTGTTATCATAGTGAAAACTTACTACAAATGTGATGAACGTTGTACAGAAACTATTCGCAAAGTCAGATAATGATCATGCGCTATTCGGAAATCCGTGACTATTAACAAGAAACGGATATGCACGTGTCATTCGGACATCCGAGTCAAACCTAATCCATTCGATAAACATAAAAAAAGAAGATATATTCATGCAAAAATTGTTAGGTGCCATGGACAACGGAGTAAGTCTGTGGGGCCCATTAATCCTGTTAGTATAAAGCAAATCGTAGACTCGCAGTGAAATAGCTATTGCATCAACACTGTTCATTGAAATGTCATGGTTTATAGTTCATTCTCTTCAGCATGAAACAAGCTTTCTAGAGGTGTTATGTATTGGGACCCATAACATACTTGAACAGGGAAAAATCCCTCCAGAAATCCCGCCCATAAACTTTGAATCCCTCTGAAATAGCCCCACTCTGAAGAGCACGCTTGCTCCTCATACCTATTTTGTCTATCAACACAAAACTTGGTATACACATTTATTATACCCTATAGTATTTTTCGAGATACAATTGGTTTGTGTGCTTTTAACCGGGGCCACTCCAGAGGGATTCAAATTTTATGGGCGGGATTTCTGGAGGGAATTTTTCCGACATTCTCTTAATTTTTCCTGTTCAAGTATGTTATGAGAACCAATACATAGCACCTCTGTAAAGCTTGTTTCATGCTGAACAATAAGAATCAACTATAAACCATGACTTTCCAATCAACAGTGGTGCTGCAATAGCAATTTCACTGCGAGTCTACGATTTTCTTTATATTAACAATGGGCCCGAGGGACTTACTCCGTTGTCCATGGCATCTAATTTTTTGTGCATGAACATGTCTTTGTTATGTTTATCGAATGGACTAGGTTTGATTTGGATGTCCGGATAACACGTTCATGTCCTTTCCTTGTAAGCACAAAGTTTACAGGTGAAAATCGTGTAATTATCAGTGCAGCCAAATTACTGGAACAGAAATGGCAGGCATTTCAAAAGTTGAGTTCTTCATGAGACACCCTTTATTTAGTCATAAATCCTTCTACAGTATATCTGCAAAACTATTGACAACACTATCGACAAAACTTTTGTTTCCCTGCTACCATTGTTTTTTCTGGGCTCCTGATTTACTGCCTGATGCTTTGTCCCTTTCGCGTGATTTATATAGAAGAGCAATAAACTGTGACGTCACAGAGCATTTAGTTGGAAATGACTGGAATATAGGAATGCGTTGAGCTTTACTAGTTTACTTGCGTTACGTGTTTCATAGTGAGAATAATCAACAGCAAGTTATTTAGTTTTGAAGTAAAAGTGTTATTTAATGGGATTATTGTTATTAACTGTGCTGCTGCGGCAATAGCGGGTTCACATGTGGTGCGAGTGGTCCTGGATTCGATTTCCAGTTGGAACACTAGATTGATAGTGTAACAGCTTTTCAGGCCAGCCATTCTGACTGAGATTTTTCCTTAGTTTTCCTTAAAATCACACTAGAAAATGCCAAGATGATACCTAACATATAGGTCCCAGACCATTTCCTTTCTTCCACGGGAAGTGTGTTTGCCGAGAGACGTCATTCCTGATACGTGACGGGCTAAAGATAGATTTGCCATATGTCCTTATTTTGTACGGACTGTTTGTATTTTTGAGTCCGTGTCCGTGTCCATATCGTAGAAAGCATGAGTTGATTTTGAGTTTAACGTCCCGTTCAGAAGCGAGGCTATATGAGATGTGGACCTACTGATTAACGTGGAATCCGAACCACATGAGCTCCCGCCGGGAATCGAACCCGGGCCTCCCACGCCAAAGGCGCGTACGCTAACCGCTTAGCCACGGAGGAGCTCTCGTAGAAAGCATGAAATACGATAATGTCCGTATTTGACAGCTTTTGGAGCTGCCCGAAAATTTCCGACTTGGGAATCACTAAAATCTCGGGCTAAAAGGATTGCGTTTTCATCATATAACTGATATTTTAGTTATACTATTAATAAAGTAGGTTAGGTTTTTGAAAACTGTCTCATTTTCCATTCCACGGTTCTTTTGGTTAGATTTAATATGCGTAATTTAATGGATTGATTTATTATATTTGTGTTAATGAAAAAAAATGTAAAACATGTTCGTTTCCAATAGTGTTTCAAGTATTACAGTAAACAATTGTGTGATAACCTAAAAAGCTGATTTTTAGGTAAGAAATTTCAAAATACAAGATGTGGCTATTAATATCCAGGACTGACGTCGCAGCATGAAACTGATCACTCGCCCGAGAGATGCGCTGCTGGTATCCGGAAGGTAGTAGATCTGCACATGCTTCCCGAAGCGGGCACCACTAGTGCCAGTTAGAAACAAGAGGTTGGCTGGGAAAGATGCGTGGAAACGGTACCTGTTGTCGAAGTCGTAAAGTGGTGTTGTTGAAGTTCAGAAATGGAGCAAAGGGTGAACATCAAATTCTGCTTCAAAGTGGGCAAAAGTGCGACAAAAACATATGCAATGTTGAAGCAAGTGTATGGTGAGCAAGCATTATGCCGTTCCCGCATATTTGTATGGTATGGACGTTTTCGGGACGGGCGCGAAAGTGTTGAAGATGACGCCCACACCGGAAGGCCAATTTCCGTGCGTACGCTTGAAACAATTGAGAAAGTTTGCGAGCTTGTAACATCGAATCGGCGACTGACTATTCGAATACTGGTCAGTGCACTTAACATCGACAAAGAAATGGTTCTCCAAGACATAGGGAAACGCAAGGTGTGTTCCAGATTTGTTCCGCACTGTTTATCGGACGAACAAAAGCAACTCAGAATGGACGCGTGTGGTGAACTCATCGACAACGCTGACCCTGCTTTCCTGGATTCGATAATAACGGGTGACGAACCATGGTGCTACCAATACGACCCTGAAACCAAGAGACAGAGCGCAGAATGGTGGTCTCCTAGCTCCTCTAAACAGAAAAAAATTCGATTCCAAATATCAAAGGTCAAAGCCATGTTAATCGGTTTCTTCGATAGTGAAGGACTTATTCATCATGAATTTGTTCCAACTGGCACGACTGTTACAGGACAGTAGTACCTATTACGCAGAAGGTCCTCCGACAAAGAATTCGCAGAGTACGTCCCCGTTTTCGACAGAATGGGAGTTGGTTTCTGTTGCACGACAACGCCCGCCCCCACATTGCGTTGCCAGTGAAGCGGTTTTTGGCCAAGCATGAGGTCGTGGAGCTGCATCCGCCATACTCCCCTGACTTGGCCCCCGCAGGCTTGTTTTTGTTCCCACAATTCAAAACTGTAATGAAAGGAACACGGTTTGTGGATGTTGAAGACATCAAGAAGCACGTGACGTCGACATTGAAGAACCTTTCGAAAGAAAACTTTAAAAATGTTGTTTCCACAAATTACATAGCCGAGCACAGAAGTGTGTTACGGCAGGTGGGGATTACTTCGAAACATAATTAAAAGGTTACGTCTTCCATATCATCTGTGCTGGTGTTATTAGAGCAGTCCTGGAAAATAATAGCCACACCTTGTATTTGTTCTGAGTTTGGGAACCGTATCTTTGATGTGGCGTCATTTTAAGGCTTGTCCGTATTTTGGATCAAAAAATTATGGCAACCCTAGCTAAAGGCCTTCGATCCCTGTAGGCTAATACCCATAAATACATGTATGTATAAATAAATAAATAAAGCAAAGTTATTGCTCTGAGCACGTTACACGAGATACATCACAGTATTTCCTTAGGGATTCAGATATATTGTGCTATCCAGTCAGTTAGTAGATACTTTTTTTTCTTTCTTTCAATCAAGAGATTTTATTTTCGACAACAAAAGGGATGATCTTTACAATGCCTGCCTCTGCTCTTTAGCCAGGATATTTTTAATGGACTTACTCTAAATGGTACATATTAAAGGCAACTTTCTTCAACAATAAGATTTTTTTGGTATAGTAATTGTTATAGTGTTTCTCTAATTACATAATACAAATCTGTTTAACGATAATTTGAAACATAATAAAGTAAATACTGAAAGAGTTGATTCGCTAATGTTGTAAATAATTGGTTACTAATAATAAAGCTTTTCTAAATAAATCAATGATGGACGTATATATTTTCACAATAAGAAAACTTACTCTTTAGTTGTCCACACCTGAATAAATCTTACATGTGTGAAAATGAAGAATAGACAGATGAGAATAAGTATATTAACTAAATTACTTAACTGCTCTGCATTCAGAACTTTCTTATGACAACATGATTTGCGTGGGGAATTTTGGGTTCGATTCCCTGGAGGAGCTAATCTGGCTTGGACCCGACGCAAAACCGTAGGTGTTTGTCTCACATAGCCTCGGTGCTGAAAAATGACGTTAAATTATAAATCAACGAGTCAATCCACTTCACCCAACACTGTTTTATTTTATCAGCTATTAAGCTCCCAATAACCTTGCCACGATACCAAGGTTTCGTAGATTTTAAGAGTCATCAAAAAATTTCGTCACTATACTAACATTTCAGAGATTTTCAAAATAACAGAAATGTGTAGCTAAACTTACCCGTACTGCCTTAGGATTATTTGATCTGTCGACAGGTTGACAATAAAAATCGTAACCATTCAACCAACCACATTGAAGCATCTAGCAGGAGAAAAAATATGATTATAGTGTAGTTTTACATAAATAAAATTGAAATCATCAGAGGGGAGGTAGCACAAAGATGGCTGAAAAATTGTTTATAATTTTTGGTACCTCAGGCTACTATTTATTATTATTATTATTATTATTATTATTATTATTATTATTATTATTATTATTATTATTATTATTATTATTATTATTATTATTATTATTATTATTATTATTGAGCAACAATGATCATCAACTGAGAATTGACCACAAGTATCTATTAAATTCCAATGATAAATGGTAAGGGGAATATGCATTGCATGTAGATAATCCAAATACACCGTAAACTCAATATTCATTTTGAAATGTTTCCTTGCTGGTAACATCGTCTAGTGTATGGTTTTGATGGGAAAGACAGACTTGCATTTTTGACGAAGTGTCCATTTAATGAAGTGACATTTCCTTTTGATGATGTGGCATTTTAAGAAAGCGACCCTTCGATGAAGTACGTGATCCCGTGGACTGGCTTCGTGAAAAGGACAGTGGAACAGACATCAAGAGGGCACCATATCAACAGGTTGAAGAAGAGATTATGTTGTCTATATATCGGGTGTATCAAAAGTTGGGTCTATACGGCAACTTCGTTGTGGGTATAGATACAAGAAATTGAACAGAGGAAAATCGTTGGAAATAGGTGATTTTGAATATAAAATGAATTTTTCCAATTGCATCAGCCATATGGACTCCACAGGACTGTAACTGGTGGAGGACAGGGGACAACTGCCTCCCCACTCAGGGAAGCTTCCCGCCGTTCGAAGGGAGCCCATTTTAAGACAAAATTTTCTTACTCCATATACGATACGAACACGAAATCATAAATGAAGCATCAAACAGGTCATACAATCCTGTTTGGGGCCCTTTGTTTGAGGCCTAGTAAGAATATATTTCGACAATATGAAGAATGGAACCCCAGCATCATATTGTCTAAATGTATATTGGGGCTACATGAATGCCGAAATAATACTGACTTTTATAAAGTCCTACTGGTGCCCTCTGTTAGTCGTTTGACAAGTTATTATAACATCATAAAGAAACAGAACAGATTTCCACCCTGGGACCAGATTATCTCGCGTAAATGAAGCTGACAGTTCTATGAAAAGCCACCCCCCATCGCAAAGGTTTTATAAATACAAGACTCAGTTACTTAGTATACTTTGTGGAACTCCTACATGCTGCATGGAAAAGGAAGATGGGCACCCCCCTAGTGAGGCTCCTGCCGGGTCTCTATACTCCCCAGTCCGAAATTGAATCTATGGGGCATCAAGTTGGGTTTAAAACTTAGTCAAATATTCGCTAAAAAAAAAAAAAAAAAAAAAAACTACGAGTATAATCGCTATTTTGAACAAAAATTATGTAGGACAAACTTGTTAAATATTAGTTTGAACTATAAGAAAGCAACTTATAACTTATAAAGACAGTTGGTTAAGATGTTAGAAACCCAGTGTATATTTATAATAAAGATGTGTTAAAATTAAAAGTGGACAAATTTTTCTTGTAATAAGAAAATTTAATTGACGTAATCAAGATTGAGTTTAATCGGAAATCAAATTTTAATGTAAATCAAAATAGTTAATATTTTTTATAGTCAAACCTTAAAATCTAAACAGAAAGTATATTTAACATTAAAGGAAAAAAGGGAGAGCAAAACTTACCTCTGATACTATCCATAAATTAACGACAACTTGAAATACATTGTGCAATACTAATACATGCTTCAAATTAAAAGGCTGTCTCTTTTCCATATATTGTGGTCCCCATATTTTCACGTAATACAGATATGCAATTGATAGAGCAACAACCGGAAGTGGGTTGTCCACCATTATCCAGTTGTTTACGCGAGGATCTACAAAATAAATTTAAACATTATTCAATGATGAAAGTCCATTGTATAATTAACATTATATTTTTTATAGTTGTTTATCGCGAGAACAGATCCCAAGAGCCGTATTCAATATTTTTTTCCGCCCGGGGCCATTGGAAAATGTCTCTATATCAATGTTTACTACTAAATTTCCAAAGTATAGAAAAAAGCTGGTCAGAGAAAATTTTCCGCCCGGGCCATGGCCCATATTGACCCATGTGTACATCACTTCAGTTCCTTATAGGTTCTATTATAGTTCTTAATAGCTAACTTAAATACCGAAATGCCTAATACACAAATTCATGCATTAATACTAAAACTTATAAGATTTAAAATTGAATTAAAATAAATTTTTTCACTACTTTGTATATTAGTGTGAGATAGCCCATATTATGAGTTAAGTTGATTCTGAGCTTAACGTCCCTTTCACCAGCGAGGCTATATGAGACAGGACCGACTGATTAACGTCTAATCCGAACCACTTGAACTCCCGCCGGGAATCGAACCCTGGTCTCGCACGCCAAAGATGCGTAAGCTAACCGCTTAGCCCTGAAGAAGTTCGTCTGCTTTAAGTTTTGTTTAGCCATGAAACATGTTGATCCATGTGTAAATATATTCCTGTAGTTCGCTATAGATTCTATTATAGTTATTAATACATAGTTTACAAGCCTAACACGTAGATTCACTCATTCATGTTAAAATTTGTAAAATTTATAATTGCACTAAAATAGAAAATTTTTTCACCACTTTATATTTTAATGAGAAGCAGCCCAAAATTAAGAGTAACTCTTAAGAGGCCTCATCTCGGCGAAATTAAAATACCGCTAAATTTACAGTAATTATGTGATATCTTCGAATAGATATAAGATAATCGAAATGTGGAACAAGACCACCCTAGACAATATCATTTTACATGAGATACCGTTATCACGACTCACTTATCTGCTTTCGATTTCGAGCCATTTTGAAAATCGGCATTTATTTTCGCGTTTCTAAACAACTGAAAACAGAAAGCCACTAGGTGACTTGTGGTAACGGTATATCATGTAAAATGATATTGTCTAGGGCGGTCTTGTTCCACATTTTGATTATCTTTTATCTATTTGAAGATATCACATAATTACTGTAAATTTAGCGGTATTTTAATTTCGCCTGGATGAGGCCTCTTAACTTTAATTTTTGTTTAACCATCACACAAACATCAATCGATAGATCACATATAGCTAAGCAAAATTACATGTTTGAGTGTAAATTCTGATGTGTAGTTTCTGAGTAAATCGAGTATAGTGTTAAAACATATATCGTATTCTTATTGAATATAGACCATTAAGTAGGAGATTGTATTTATGACGCATATATTAATTGTAATTAATCTATTTATATTTAAATACATAATTACTATTATAGCTTAAATGAGAAATTCATTACATCCCTTTGCTTTTTAATAACTGGAACACCATTCACTTGTAAATTTACATATATTTTACTACATTTACCTGCTAATAAGGGTTAACTAGCGAGTAAAGGAATGTGACAATGGACCTGATCTTTTATCTTTTTTCTGATTTGTACAGTGTTGGGTAAGTTACTTGTAAAAATGTAACGCGTTACAAGTTACTTTACTTTCTCTTAAAATGTAACGCGTTAGTAACGCGTTACTTGCCTCAAAAAAGTAACTGTTACTTTACTTCGAAAGTAAGGCGTTACTAACGCGTTACTTTTAGGTCCGAAACTTTGAATATGTGGAAAAAATCTTATTACTTCAGTTTTCCGTACTGCTATTACTCCACGCTATTATTATTATTATTATTATTATTATTATTATTATTATTATTATTATTATTATTATTATTATTATTATTACTTGACAAATTTTTACTTGACAACTATATGTACATTTTAATGTAATGTAACATTGACTACAATACCATACTGCGTAACTCGTAGGGATGGGCACGAGCGAATTCGAGCAAGTTTTCTTTGAAACTCGATTCGACTAGAAACAGACATCTTTGAGCTCGACCCGAGAACTCGGCTTGAAAAATTTCCTCCAACTCGACTCGACTCGAATTCGGGTCGAGTTTCGAGAACTCTCTTCAAGTATCTTACATAGACAATATAATTATTATCAATGGTACTACTACTATTACAACTTCTTTTTTTCTTCTTCTGTTATTATTATTATTATTATTATTATTATTATTATTATTATTATTATTATTATTATTATTATTATTATTATTATTATTATTATTATTATTAATTATAACAACACTGTGTATAAACTGAAGGATAGGCGGTTTATATATGAATACTAAAAAGGTAGTTGATTGCTAACCTCGGTAGTCGTGAAGTCTAGGAGTAAAGGACATTGCTCACGAGCTTCTGAATTTGGGTTGAGGGTCTAGGTTGAGTGTTCGGGCTCGAGCCAAACGTTGTTAAAAGTTATAGGGCACTGGCCAAATATCTTCAAAACTGCTCGGCCCGGGTTTAGAATTCTCAACGACTCGAGCAGATCGGCTCACAGCTCATTCACTATCGACTCAAACCGAGAAGTGAGCTGAGCCAACAACTCACCCAACCGAGTCGGCTAGAGGCCTTTGCTCAGTTGAGTCGAACCGAGCAGATAGCTTATCCCAACCAAGCCAGCTCGAGCCGATGGTTCACCCCAAGCGAGCCAGCTCGAACCATCGGCTTAGTTAAGCCGAGCCGAGCTAAGCTTGTTATAAAAATCTCTTGTAGTCTAGCTATCGAGACGAGACGAGATGCGAGCAGTGTCCCCTCTCGTGAGTAACACTAAAAGTATTCCATATTACTTCTTAGCTTACATTTCTCATGGCTTTCGCTTTTCAGTGTAATCAGCCCATGATTTCAAAACGAGTTAAAACGAGCGAGCCACTTATCAAACTCAACTCGACTCGAAACTCGACGCCAAAAACAGTGAATCGTTTCGGAACTCGACTCGAGAATATTACTTTTGACTCGACTCGAAACTCGACTTGGATTCAAGTCGAGTTTTAGCTTGACTCGTGCCCATTCCTATGCGTTAGAAAAAATGGTTGCTTATTATTATTAAAGATGGGTGCTGCTAAACTAATTATATAATAATAACAATGTTGCTATGTAAAATTAAAAGCACAGAATATAGAGAAACATTACACTACAACTGACGAAATGAGAACACATGAACTGGGGTTGAATCAAAATTGGCAATAACTCTAAAATCGATACATGCTTTTTAAAGCTAGTTGTTCCAAACTCTATAATCAACGGGACTTTAGGATATGCAAATTGATCTAAAAGAACCCTAATATTACATACCATCAAGATTACATGAATAAAGTATGCCTGCTCACTAGAACACCGTTTATTCATACTAAACCCTTACTGAATGTCGTTCATTATGGCACCCTAATTGTTGATAAATATTTCCCGCCGGGGCACCACTTTACTTTTAAATTCTGTTCAGCAGTAGCGTACTTACAATTTTGTTTCGGTCGGGCTTTGCCTGAAAATGTGAAAATTCTGCAAGATATTTTATATACTTTACTATAGTAAGTAAGATTTCGGGGGGGGGGGACTTAAGCCCGGAAGCCCCACCCCTAAATACGCCACTGCTGTTCACCATCATCTTCAGCTTTTAAGAAAAAGTATTCCTTCAAATGTTCGAACGATAAAATATTTTTGTTCTCCATCTTTATAAAAACAACACCATTTAAAGTAAAATAGACTACCAGTACCATTGCACTCGTAGTTCACTCACTGAATGTATTGATTTGGAGCTGTCAAAATCTAAGACAAAATCTTCCAGGTGCTTGCAATCAGTACATGTGATTTACCTGAGGCTGTCCTCATCTTTCAAAAGCAGCAAGTGGCACTATATTTTGTTATGTAAATAAACAAATCAAATTGTATCTATGAATGTATTTGCGAGCCTACCAACGTAAAGTTCGTAAGGCGAAACGGAAAAATGCACATCGAGATTTCCCGTTCCGTCTTGCATTAAGATGAAAAGTGATAACAGGTTTTGCATGCTAATTTCATTGCTAGAGGTCATAAGGCGAAACGGAAAAAGGCGAACAGTGCAGGAATTGTCGGTCACTGACATCGTTCATGCTCCATTGTTCCATTCTGAGAAATTCACTTACAGGAAAGAAACATTTGTTTCCGAAAAAAAATATACATATATTATAATTACTCATCCGAAATGTAACGCGAAAAAAGTAACGCAAACTAGGTACGTTACTTAAAAATTTGTAGAGGGTTACCGTTACAGTTACTTCGGAAAAATGTAACGCGTTACTAGGAAACGTTACTTAAAACGTAACGCGTTACTTGCGTTACGTTACTTCCCAAGACTGGATTTGTAACATGAATTTGATCATAATATGTTATTAATCTCCCGCAAATGTGTCTCACATTGAAACATACTTGAAACACATGCAAACAAAACGTACATATTGTAGCTAAATAAATCCGTCTGGACTGGAGTATCAAATGACTTTTTAACTGTATAAAATCTAATCTATTCATACACTTGCCAGCAGTAGCTTCGCCTTCTCTCTTTTTAGACCAGTGTCTCTCAATTAGTGTTGTTATTCGAATAACGATATTCAAAGAATGCATAATTCGGTTATTCGAATTTTAACTACCATACTTTCTATAGACACACTTCCGACCTTTACTTTCGGTATTGATCTTTCGAAGCATAAGAATAATATAAAGTATTCTGAAAGAATTTCTAATAAGTGAAAAATATTTCATATATATTAGAATACTGAGTTTTGAAGTTTAAAGGTCCAATATAGAGATGAATTTGACATTAGTAGCATAGAAATAATGTTGCTTAAATGTGACCGAATCGCAAAATAGACATGTGCTCCCAACTTACATAAAACTGAGTAATTCATGTCTAACCATGAAGATGTGTATCATCATCATAGGTATTCCGCCATTATTGACAGGTTACTTGCCACAACTGAGAAGCTTCCATGCTCCACGGTCTTCCACTAACCTCTTCGTCTTCACGTACGATTTTTCTGTTTTGACATCGTCCATTAACTGTAGTTTCTTTCACCCCCTCCCTCTTTTTCTTGCCATCATACTCTCTAGCACGTCTCTCATGATACAGTTCCTTTTCAGCCAATGTCCTAACTAGTGTTGTAAAATTTCCGGAAATTTTGAACCTGTTAGTAAAAATCCGTTTTTCCCGGTTTCTTTCCCGAAAAATTTACAATTGTTCTTTTCTCCCTTACTATTTCTAACACCCTCTTATTCATTTCGACACAGCTAATTCTCTCCATTCTTCTCCACGTCCACATTTCAAAAGCTTCCAGTCGTTTTTCATCTTTTTCATCATTCATGTTTCTGATCCATACAGTACAATAGTCCATACGAAGCATTTCACGAGTATTTTCCTCAACTCTTTATTCAAGGTCCCACAAAATACTATTTTCTTCTTCTTAAAGGCTTCTTTCGTCATTCCTATCCTTGCTTTTATTTCACGTTCGCACTTCGTGTCATCACTGGAAGCTAGTTTCCCACTATGAGAGAAATGAAAAGTCATGAGTGAATAACGTATTAGCTCCACAGTAATTCATGCATTGTCTGTGTGAATCTTTGTTCGGGTCTTATAAATTTCTCATGTATTGTATAGACAGTGGAGTATTTAGGGCAGAGGCTTCAAGGCTTAAGCCCCTCCTCGAAATCTTATTTACTATAATAAAGTGAATGAAATATCTGGCAAAATTTTCACATTTCCAGGACCAAAGTTAGTAAAGCCCCCCTCCCCGAAAGAAAATCGTAAATACGCCACTGTGTATAGGGTTAATACAAATCAGTTTATTTACATCTCATTCAGTGCAATACCTTGGAAAATCAGCGCCTGCGAGCGAGATAATACGACGGCGCCTCAGTACATACAAGTGAGGTCGAGAAACCAGCCGCAAAGCGTAATAAAATTTTCAAAAATAAACCCTGCTTTTCCTTGATTTTGAGAACTTTTTATTAGTTTTTTTCCTTCCACTCCAAGTAATTTTTCCTTTTTCTTGTTTTTTCCTCCCGAATTTTGTGCCCAGGCCGTAGCCCCGCTCGCCCTTCTCACGGTACGGCAGTGATCTCATTAAAATGAAATAATTAGACATTGAAATCGGGATCATCATATTGACAGCCGGTAGGTGGATAGATAGGTAGATAAATATAAAGATAGTGATAGATAAATAAATGTTATAATTACACGAAGCCTTTTACGAAATTAACATCCACACTGTTTTTCAGCTTTGAAAATCTCACGTTTGTTTGAACAGCCAAGTTCATGGGCGTGGGAAAGGAAGAGAAAGGAGGGAAAATGCAGAAAGACACGGAAAAAGACACAAGAAAAACATTCACACGTATCAAGTGATTATATTATTTTATACTACTTAACCTATCTAGGGGGATGGGAACTTGGCTCCTTGGCACCCTATGACGTCGTCACTGCGTGTATTATGTAATTAGTGATGAAATACAGTAAAATATTTAAACTATAATTTATTGTAACAAAAAATACCATATTTTGCAATGCGCACTTATATGCCAATATTTTTAAGGGAAAAAAAATAGGATGTCGTTAATTTTCCTATCTATGTAAAATGTTTTTAATTCTCATATTATGTGTATATGCGTTAAAGTTGTTATTCATGAAAACAACATCCTTATGCAAGTTACCGATAATACCATACAGTATGACAAGTTTACAATCGGATTTATTAAGCTTACTTTTGCAACGAACTAATTATTATTGGTTAAATGTAAACAAACGAATAACGATTTATTGTTAACTGCAGTGTTATTGTAATAAGCACTGTGAATATTGTAAGTGGCGCTGACTTTATTAAATAGGCCTAACACTGCATGAACGGAGCGTAATTTCTGTTTGTGCACTTTTAAGTGGTAACTAACAATTTGTACTTACCTGACAAATTACAAAAATGGTTTGCAAAACAGTTTGAAAATATCTTTTCGCATGCAAAGAGTTAAGCTAAAAGTTATTAGAACATGCTAGAGAGTATGAAGAGTCGGATTTAGGTTTGGTTGGGCCCTAAGCTATTGAAGGTAATGGGGCCCCTTTTAGTATAAAGATGAACATAGGCACTCTATGTAGAGAAATGAAGAAACTAGTGATATTTTACGAAGCAGCCTAGCAGAAGGGGCCCCACTACTTACATCGCAGGAATCTACACAACACGAAGCATTGTTACTATATGTAGATTTTATTTTATTTATTATTTTTCTTATATTTTGGAAATATATATCCAGTTGTTTTCATTTTTTGGGGGGGGGGGCAAACGAGTGGGGCCCTAAGCTATAGCTTGTTTGGCTTATACGTAAATCCGGCACTGGGAATATGGAATAGAGCTGCTGAGAGGAACTTTGGAGTTTGGATCTCCTCGTACAGAGAGGATCAGATTATGGAGGCAACAGGAAAACTTCAGATAAGAACAATAAGTATCACAACATATGGTTTCCATTTAAGAATATACATTCAAAATGGCGTTCATCAACATCATAAATCCTGAAATTTTTCCCCATTGTACTAACTTACAGTATTACTATTGCAATTCTTTTAAAGTCTTGCCTTTTATTTGGTGGTTTTTCACAATTTTGGACCACCCTGTATTACAAATGCTTTCGATATTTTGTCCGTCTTTATTATTCATCTGACGTATTTAGTTTCAGCGTTCCTGGACAAACTATTGCGATACTTGTATATTTGAAACTATCGTGTCTTATGTATGTTTATTATTATAAACTCGATTCTCAGCGTGTCCTAGTAAAGTGTGTACCCTGGAAGCTAGTTCATGTTAGGGGTTAAATTTGCAACATTATTCATGAATTTACAGAAAATGTTCAAGTTTGAGAGTTAACAGTTACTATTTTAGTGTTTAATGTCCATTTCAAGGATGAACGCTAAAAGTATGAGATATAGCCTTACAATTTAACATGGGATCCGGACCACATAAACTTCCACACGGAATCGAATCCAGGTCACCTGCGTCCAAAGTGTGTACTATAACCATACAGCCACAAAGGAGTAGTTGTTGATGTTCAATTGCATTTATAGTCAGACTAGGATAACGTCTTTATCGCAATAGAGTCGATAATGGAGTCTAAGGAGGGTGCCATGTTTTGGGTCATGAGTAACGATTACTAACCTTCTGTGCAAAGTAGTCAAACCTTTTTCAAAAGTATGGTGTTCTTGGTTTTTAAAACGTTACCATATCAACGAGGTATAAAGAACTGAAACTTTGGAAAACTACTTTTACTTTCAGACTTCTGCCGCTGCGTTGATCCTATATTTATAATTTTCAAACAAAACTGATATATTGCTTCGCCTTCCACACTTCTGTTTATACAGTACTATTCAATATCTAAATCAAAATGTCTTTATTTGGTTTTAATTTTAAGAATTGTAATTAGACTTCTGCAGTACTTTTCACATCTCGATTGAAGTTTATGCTTTAGGGTACGGTTATACCGAAATTTTTCTATTTTACCTTTCCCTTTTCGATTTTCCCATCACGAATCACCCTTCATCCTTCATATAGAACAGCATGTTTATCCAAGTTTAGCAATCAATTTTCCTTATTGAGAGGCAAATTAGGGTTGACAGCAAAAATGTCCAAAGGCAATAATAATAATAATAATAATAATAATAATAATAATAATAATAATAATAATAATAATAATAATAATAATAATAATAATAATAATAATAATAATAATAAAATTCATTGCATAGGTGAATAATAAAGACAATTTTAACATTCTGCTTTGTAACAAATACTTGGAGCTCAATTTCCAGGACAAAACAGGACTTCCTTGAAAATCCTGTTTTTGGCAAGAAATAGAGATAACGAAAAACAGTTACCTTCCAAAGTAATAAATAAATAAATAAATAAAAATGAAAAGGGACGAAAGAAAGAAAAAGGAAGTCTTATCTTGTTTCTATCAGAAAAAACAAAGGTTGTGGCGTACTTTGGATGGTAACAATTGCTCTAAGCTATTATTAAAAACAATGAGTTCCCATTTCTTACGTCAGAAGGTCAAAATCATTGTACACCTTACAAGAAACCTGTGAGATTTTTCTAGAAATTGGTAAACAGAAAAATAGAAAAAAATCTTTTACGAAGTTAAAAAATACAAGTGGAAGACAGTTGATGAACCATACTGTGGAGCATTATCTCTGTTGGCCCTTATACCCATTTAAACATTAATTCCCATGGAAGGTGTAAAGAAAGTGCAACATTTAAGCCAAACCAATCATCTCCCTGGCAGGACTTTCCCAGAGCTTGCTCTGAAGCGTTACCTTGTATATGGTGACGATTTTTGAATTAACCTTCCTTTTCCATATCCTGAGCTTCTTTCTCTGTTTCTTTCTAGAGATCCGTCCGTCAGACTCATCAAGCCAAGGGCGTCCGGATCTACGGATCGAGCCAGAGGAGCCGCTCCTCCTGGGCAACTATCCAAACGGGTTGTCCTACCTTCATCATATTCATCACTCACTACACATCATCTTCGGGTCTCACGGCTCTTTAGAAATCTATCGGTCTCTGCTATGGCAGATCAAGCTGCTTCTGGACCAAAGGTGGATGGACGGCACGGTGGTCTCCCTCCGGTATTTGTCACTCCGTCCGCTTCGAACACGAAGGTGGTCAAGCGGAAGGATACTGGCAACCGGCAGCGAACCATATCCGGCAGTTCTACCGCTTCAACAGCTTCGAATGTCTTCACCAGGTCTAGGTCTCCACGAAACACACAGTTGTATTCTGATTCTATTAAGCAGCCTCGACATCAGTCGAAGAAGCAACACAGAGACAATATTTCAGACAACTCTGATATGGATGCAGCCGATGACAATAGCAATACAACCATTCCAAATTCTCAATCATCTCACACCAATAATCAGCCTCCTCATCGCCCGATTCAACATTCCTTCCTTCTTCAAAATTATGACACGAAATACAGCAATGAAAAGTTCATCATGTTACAACTTAGGAAATATCTTCCAAGCATTTCACTAGCAGAAATAATTAAGACACGTAACGGTTACATCTTAAAGTCCATAGATCCGCAGTTCTCTATCACCATCAGAAACAAGGCCTCGTTTGAGATCTTCGGGAAAAACGTTACTCTTACATCTCTCTCCTCTACACGTCAGAAACAAGCACAGCCACCAAAACGTCCACCATATCTATCAGTTGTCATCCGGGGGGTTGACCCAACATATTCCGACGCCGAAATTCATGAAGAGCTTCAACATGAGGGACATAACATTCATAAGGTCATCCGCATACGGAACAATCAAGGTGCAACTTTTATGGTGCGCATTCTCACCTCTTCCCAAGATACAATAGATGCATTACTCACTACTGGCGCATACATCTATAAACGTCGCCACAGGGTTGAACCTTCACGCTCTCCAGTTCCTCTTCCAGTGAGATGCGAAAACTGTCAAATCTACAATGATCACAACACTGTAAATTGCAAAAATCAGCCAGTCTGTGGATATTGCACAGGACCACATTCTACACGCCTCTGCACCAACCTTCAACAGCCACCTGAATGCCCCACATGCCACGAACAACATCCGGCCTATAGTTATAAGTGCAAGAATAAACCTCAACCTGATCAACAACATCCTGATTTAGTCGTACCGCTCCGGATGCCAGACTCTCCACCTAAAACCGATCTCCAAACCACTGATCCCGTTACCATCCAGCAGCTTCTTCAATTTCTCACGCTCACCCTACAAAATATTCATCCTTTTCAACGCAATCATATTCTACAACAACTTACCAAAGCTGCTAAATCAGTCGTCCATGTCAATTTCTACGCCACCTATACCAACAATTACGTTCATTTTCATACATCCCGTCAAGAAACAGCTGTTTAACCTACCCGTCATAATGGATTTAGTCTTTCTTTTCATGAATATTCGCTCCTTACCTTCCAATAAAACCCTTTTCGAAGCACTGTTACTCGAAGAACACGTATCTGTATTCTTGCTGAATGAGACCTTTCTCACCAAGTCTACCATGTGTAATATTCCTCGCTACACACTCACACGTCATGACAATACAGCTCCTGCATTACGGGCCAATGGGGGAGTAGCAATTGGCTTTCGCAATCACATACCATCTCGCCATCACATTGTCCTGTTCCACATCTCCCTGAGCATATCATCATTACATTGTACTTCAAGTCAATCATCATCACTTTTGCTACTATTTATGTTCGACCCGGTCATTCCATCCCACTTGAATTTTTCAGTCATATTTCTAATACCTATAAACATTTCATCATTCTCGCCGATATAAACTTTCATAGTCGCACTTCGAATGAACGCACACGCTTTACAGACCATATCACCACTCACACTACCGGCATAATACATACTCTCCCATCTGCTACTAGACCCGTGTCCAATATTACTCCCGACATCGCCATCACCTCAAATACACTCGCTGCTAACAGTACATTTATAGTCCTTGATCTTCTTGGTAGTGACCACGCCCCGGTCAAACTTTCATATCATTTTGGCACCGCTCATTCACATACTGCACTTCCACCACTTCGAACGCCTCGCTTTGATAAAGCAAACTGGAATCAATATCGCACATATCTTACCCATGCTGTCGCAGATCTTCACCCTCCTACATCATCCGACGAGCTCTATGCCCACGTTTCTACTATCACTTCTGAGATCACCCGTGCATCTGAATTGTTCATCCCAACTTCAAGTTCAACTCCATATCAACCAAAATTACCTCCGCACTACCTAGCTCAGATCAAACGCTCTCGTCAAGCATATCGTGACTACGTTCGAACACGAAATCCCGAGGCACTCCGTCTTCACAATCAGTTCCAACGTTCTGTAAAAAACTATATTGAAGCGTACAAAAAGCGCCAGTGGATTAAAACTTGTAATACTCTTGCCGACACGGCACATCCTTCACGTTTCTGGAAACGATTCAATGCGCTTTGTGGTAAATATACTAAAACCTCTTATCCACTCATCATCAACAACAGTCACGCTGCTACTGATCAGGACAAGGCCAACGCTTTTGCCGACTACCTCCAAGACATCTTTACCCCTCAACCCTCCGATCATATTTTTTCTCACCCAGTAGATAAAGTCAACACAGCAGCTCCTCTCTTCCAACCTAGTGCCAATCATATATTGCCGCCGAATGAACTCACTTCTCCTATCACTGTTGTCGACATAACTTCTGTTGTTCAGACTAAACGAAACTCTGCTCCAGGTTTTGATTCAATTACCTATCGCCATATCAAAGAAAGTCCACCATCACTTCTCCTTCTATTAGCCTCGATATTCACTTTCATCCTTCGCACAGGTTTTTTTTCCCGCTGAATGGAAGATGTCTAAAACGCTCATGTTTCCGAAACCGAATAAACCACCCAGCGCTGTATCTTCCTATCGCCCTATCCAACTAACTTCAACTTTTAGCAAAATACTTGAACGCATTCTCGTCAATAGGCTTCATCCTTATCTCAGTGCACGCAATCTCATTCCATCTTACCAAGCCGGTTTCCGACCGTCATACTCCATAAACGACCAGCTCCACCGGCTAAGCACCATTATAACTCTGTGCGCCCATCCTGTCTTGTGCTTTTTGACCTAGAGAAAGCATTTGACAAAGTATGGCATCTCGCTCTCATCTTCAAACTCATCAAACTTAAATTACCAACACCATACATCCGTTTTATCTATCACTTTTTGGCCTGCCGCATTACCTATGTTCATATTAACAATCATTTGTCTCATCCAATATTTCTCCATTCTGGCGTCCTTCAAGGATCAGCTTTATCCCCCTTACTCTACTTGTTGTTTGTTTCAGACTTCCCGATTCAGCCCACAGACGTCCATACATTTCAGTATGCCGATGATACCGCTTTCCTCGCTCTCGGTCGTACCATCAGACACATCAACCTAATATTACAAGAATCAATTGATCGTTTCTCTCAGTGGTGTCGAAAATGGAAACTCACTATCAATGTTTCAAAAACAAAGGCCATCGAATTTCTACCACCACGCAAACGCTCCAGAATTCACAGAAATCCATCACTTCTCTCTCTCTCCATTCAGAATTCGCCAATTCGTCTAAGCAAAACAATAACTTATCTCGGCATTATATTTGATCAACACCTTACTTGGACTTGGGAGGGGGTCGCTAAGATAAGCGGAAGATAAAATTATAATTAGAATCTAATACCGGAAAATATTTTTAAATATTCTTTTGAATTTTGTTCTAATTGGTATATTTTTATTTTTGTACGTAGACCCTATATTTAAGAACAACAAAAAATAAGCCAACTAAACATTTTCAACAGGTTTTTTTATCATATGATGAAAAATTAAGGAAGTTATGAAGTTTAAAAATTTTCAAACGGCATCCATTTCGAAACAGTGTGACGGATTGGATTGGATATTTGTAATATGAATGAACTGACCAAATTTGGTTTCAATGCATTTGCTTTTAGTGAAGTTACTGTATCCACTATATGCTTGTAAGGGATTCTACTATTATAGAAATAGATGGATATCGTGGGATCTTCACAATAGGTATTTTAAAAATCCCACACAAATTTACTACAAACCAGAAATTATAAGGAGGTCGCTGGCAAGAGGATGTGATAAAATGGAGGTCGTGATAGGAATTAGGTTGAGAACCACTACCTTAGACGATAGGCTACTTTCCCGTCGAATTTTGTTCAGATTTGGCCAATACTTTCCTAGAGATAAAGTACTACAGCAAGTGTGTTTAAAACAAAAAGAACGTGAATTGCTCTTTATCACTGTCAACTCGGCATCCTGCACTTGAGTCAGCTAAGTTTATCTTGCCAGCTCCATATATTTTCTGTAGATCTACAGATTTTACATACAGATTTGGAATGCTAGAATTTGTTGTATGATCTGCAGACTTTTTATTGACAAATACATCTTTCTATATATGTTAAATTCCCAATCGATTCTTTAGAGCAATATTATAATTTAGTAATTCATACATTTAACAGGAAATCGTGCAAATCCAAATATGTATGGATAATATTATCTGTACTTAAAAATTCGACTGTTTCAGGTTTGATAAATCACCGCACGCCAGTTATGGAAATAAAACGCCTTTATAGATGCTAAAGCTTTTTTCTACATCTATAGAGATCAATGAAGCGAAGTTTGTGTTTACCAGGAATGACAACTCTGTAGATCTTGAAAATTAGAGAACATTCGGAATCTTCCGAAGGCTAACCTCAGGCTTTTTTTCTTTAGCAAAACTATTTAACTTTTGAAGTAGATAAGCCTAACTGTTCTTTTCTAATTTTTAAAGCATTGTTGTTCATAATTTTAATGGTAGCCCTCATATATTTGTAATCTTAGATACCAAACAGTTCCATCTTCTTTGATTGAAGATGTTGATGCTGATTAGAAGTAGTACTTGATGCAGAGAAAACACAAAATTGTTAATTTTGTCATTTCTCAATAGGTTCGGACTGGCCCAGGTGACTAGGCGGCGATCGCCGCCCAGACAGAGTCCAAATCAATAGGGGAACCAAATGAAAATTCTAATAAAGAGAGGAGGTCAGGCAGGCCCGTGCTGGGATACTAACGAGGGCGGTGGACAAGGCTACCAAAAGGGCGCCCATAGAAACGTGAATACGTATTATATGGTATATATCGGGTGTTGCAAAATAAGTGTTACAACTCTTGGGAGCTGACTCCTGCCACTGAGACAAGAAAAAAAGTTCTCTTGAACTTTCGGCTATCAGACATAGTTTCGGATCTACAAGGTGCCGAAAGCGTGGGAAAATGACTTTCGGACGCCAATAGTTCGGAAAATATCCAACGTAAAGACGGCGGGTAAAAAATTCACTGAAGAAGTAATACCTGCTGTATTGAATTTTGGATGTTTCACAATCCTACCATGCACGCGCAAGGGATTCCTCAAAGGAATGTAGGGAGTCCTGGATAAACTGCGAAATGAAAATTGGATATGAAATGGAAATTGAAAAAAATGGATATGAATTGATAGGGTTTCTACCAGGTAACAATAATTCGTTTGTATTAAGTCGATATCTGGAACAAATACAAAATGGCTGACACCTTCATGCCCGTTGTGTGTGGTTGCATAATCGCCAGGTACGGATGTTGGCCAACAGTAATGTTCTGAGTATTAAGTGTAGCGAATTTGTTCTCAAATGCTCTAGAAAGACATCTTGAATGTCGGTAGAGCACAACAGATGAAGGACGGTGATTCACATGTGAGGAAACACTTAACGGAAAGTGCCCAGAAATGCACTCATACTCAGTAAACGTGAGTTCAGAGCGTCGGAAATGTAAGGATTAGCGTCAAGAACATGAAAGCCATTGCCAATTCACCAATAATATTCCATCAAAGTGATTCAATATGATGTGCATGGTTGCATACCAATAAGGATGCAACAACTGAGGCCGTTGAAATTGTGCAAAAGGACTCACAAAGAAACTGGGTAAACAAAATGAATGTCACTAGTGGGATCGCATGGTCGATATTGAAATGTGGCCAATATGTGTGTTGATATGGACATGCAGCTAATGGACAAATGTCAACATGTCCCACTACTGCTGGGACACCGACCCACGTGCGAAAAATAGAAAAATAAATACTCGGGTCTTAAATCTGAGGCCGTGGGCTCCCAGTAGGGTTGGAAACTGCGACTACGCAAGCGAAAGCGAGCGCTCTAGCCCTGAGTCTCAAGGAAGCCTCATTTTCTCTGTATTAATTTCTTTGAGGAGTACCCACTTTGTTTGGCGAGCGCTCTTGTACAGCCTTCCGACATGCTTGTGTGTTTCATTATGTTACTCCTACTACACAGTTGTAAACAATCAGAGCTTTAAGACGTTTCTTCCTATTTCTCATGTCGTTTTATTTTCCATATGTATGGTGTTCCAGCTGTAGTTTTACATGTGCCAAATTGGTTCATTTTCGTATTTGTCTTGGCATGTGCACTGTGTGTAAGATACGAATTCCTGGAGGTATTTTCCTATATTTCGAGTACGTCATATGTCCTAGAAGACGTGGGACATGATACAAGTTTGTTATTTTCACGCTATATCAGAATTTGAACCATGGATTAAGAGATTTCTTTTCATATGTGTCGACTGTAGGACAATGTCCCAAACAAAGGGGGACATTGATATAATCGTGTTCTAGTTACGTTCTACCGAAAAGTGCGCCAGATGTAATAGCAGAATGTACAACGTTATTTTCCTAGTTTTCGCACGTGAGACGGTGTCCCAGCAGTAGTGGGACATGTTGACATTTGTCCATTAGCTTCATGTTGATACCAACGCACACATTGGCCACATTTCAATATCGATCATGCGATTCCACTAGTGGCATTCATTTTGTTTACCCAGTTTCTTTATGGGTCCCCTTGCACAATTTCAACGGCCTCAGTTGTTGCATCCTTATTGGTATGCAACCATGCACATCATATTGAATCACTTTGATGGAATATTATTGGTGAATTGGCAATGGCTTTCATGTTCTTAATGCTATTCCTTACACTTCCGACGCTTTGAACTCATGTTTACTTAGTATGAGTGCATTTTTTTATGTTCATTTTTCGTTACGTGTTTCCACACATGTGAATCACCGTCCTTTATCTGTTGTGCTCTACTGACATTCAAGATGTCTTTCTAGAGCATTTGAGAACAAATTCGCTACACTTAATACTCAGAACATCACTGCTGGCCAACATCCGTACCTGGCGATTATGCAACCACACACAACGGGCATGAAGGTGTCAGCCATTTTGTATTTGTTCCAGATATAGACTTAATACAAACGAATTTTTGTTACCTGGTAGAAACCCTATCAATTCATATCCATTTTTTTCAATTTCCATTTCATATCCAATTTTCATTTCGCAGTTTATCCAGGACTCCCTACATTCCTTTGAGGAATCCCTTGCGCGTGCATGGTAGGATTGTGAAACATGCAAAATTCAATACAGCAGGTATGACTTCTTCAGTGAATTTTTTACCCGCCGTCTTTACGTTGGATAGTTTCCGAGCTATTGGCGTCCGAAAGTTATTTTCCCACGCTTTCGGCACCTTATAGATCCGAAACTATGTCCGATAGCCGAAAGTTCAAGAGAACTTTTCTTCTTGTCTCAGTGGCAGGAGTCAGCTCCCAAGAGTTGTAACACTTATTTTGCAACACCCGATATATATATATATATATATATATATATATATATATATATATATATATATATCCGTGTAACGTGGGTTCCTGTCACCACGGCATGGCACGTTCTCAGGTTGCGGATCGAGGAGAAGGCCTCTAGATATAGAGGTTAGCTGCGAATATACTGAATAAGCAGTCGCGGACAGCCGACTAGGAGTGGTCCTCCAGCTTGGGAGTTTGGGTAGGGCTAACAACCTCATCCTGTAAAAAAAAGCACTTGTTCAGAAATATTCACAAAAGCCTCGGACAAGGACTGATAACTTGGCACGACCTCAGCAAAAGAAAATGGACATGAGATTTGGAACATGGAATATTAGGAGTCTTTATAGGGCAGGCGCGTTAAAATCCGTAACGAGTGAGTTAGAGAAATACAGGATGGACGTAGTAGGAGTTCAGGAAGTTAGGTGGGAAGGAAATGGATCTGAGAATTCCGGAAATTTTACGTTCTTTTACGGGGAAGGAAATAAAAATCACCAGTTAGGAACAGGGTTTTTCGTTCATAAACGTATATTACCAGCAATTAAACGGGTTGAATTTGTTACTGATAGACTTTCTTTTATTACTCTTAAGGGACGGTGGTGTGATATTATTGTTTTAAATGTACATGCCCCAACTGAAGATAAGGATGACGATATAAAAGACAGTTTTTACGAAGAAGTGGAACGGATATTTGACCAGTTCCCGCGATACCATATGAAAATTCTATTAGGGGATTTCAATGCTAAGGTAGGACGAGAGGATATTTTCAAACCGATTATAGGGAACGGAAGTCTGCATAAGGAAAGTAATGACAACGGTGTTAGACTCGTGAACTTCGCAACATCCAAAAACCTAATCGTGAAGAGTACAAAATTTCCACATCGCGACGTTCATAAATACACTTGGACATCACTAGACGGAAAAACACACAATCAAATTGATCACGTTTTAGTAGATAGAAGAAGGCAATCTAGCATAGTTGATGTTCGGTCGTTTAGAGGGGCTGATTGTGACACTGACCACTACCTGGTAGCAGCGATAATACGAGAGAGGTTATCGTTTTATAAAGGTAATATTCATTGTCCGAAAACAGAAAGATTCAATTTAAAGAAATTAGAAGAGAGCCAGGTAAGAGAAAAATACCAGATTGAAGTTTCGAATAGATTCTCGGCTTTAGAAGATTCGGAGTGCACTAGTGTTGAGGATACCTGGATTGAAATTAGAGATAGTATTAAAATTTCAGCAAAAGATAAATTGGGACACGCGGAAATACGTAGGAACAAACCATGGTTCGACCAGGAATGCATAAAACTAGCAGAGAAGAGAAAACAGGCAAAATTACGTTGGCTACAAAATCCGAATGAAATAACTACACAAAATTTCGCAGATATTAGGCGGGAAACTTCCAAAACTTTTAGAAAAAAGAAACGCGATTTTCTGAAAGATAAAATTAAGGAACTTGAAGATAATAGTAAAAATAGAAACATACGGGGCATGTATAAGGGAATCAACGAATTTAAGAAAGGCTATCAACCTCGTGCTTATATATTAAAGAAATCTGACGGTACAGTTCACACTGACACGGATAGCATCTTAAATAGATGGAAAGATTTCTTTGACGATTTGCTTAACACGCAACAAACAACTAGTGTGCGTGGAGAAAAGGTGATACACACCGCAGAACCGTATATTCCAGAACCCAACCGAATAGAAGTAGAAACCGCTATAAAGAAATTAAAGAAACACAAATCTCCGGGTGTAGATGAAATTCCGGCTGAGTTAATTTTAGCTGGAGGCGAAAAATTGTGGAACAAGATACACAAACTCATTCTCCTTATGTGGAACAAGGAAGAATTGCCACAAGAGTGGAAAGAATCAATCATTGTTCCAATTCACAAGAAAGGCGACAAAACTGACTGTAATAATTATCGAAGCATTTCTCTTTTGTCCACATCCTATAAAATCCTTTCAAATATTCTGTTAGCAAGATTGACCCTATACGCAGATGAAATTATTGGAGATTATCAGTGCGGATTTAGACGAAATCGATCAACTATCGACCAAATATTTACCATTCGCCAAATACTCGAAAAGAAGTGGGAATACAATACCCCGGTACATCAACTATTTATTGATTTTAGAAAGGCGTACGACTCGGTTAGGAGAGAAACATTATACAACGTTCTTACAGAACTTGGAATACCGAGAAAGCTAATTAGATTAATTAAGAAATGTTTAAATGAATCCCAAAGTAAAGTCCGGGTAGGAAAATTTTTGTCCACGAGTTTTCACGTCGAAAATGGCCTGAAACAAGGAGATGCGTTGTCGCCATTATTATTTAACTTCGTTCTGGAATACGCTATAAGGAAAATCAAAGATAGTAACCAGGGCCTACAGTTGAACGGTATTTACCAGGTTATGGCATATGCTGATGATGTAAATTTAATAGGAGATGATAGGAGAACAATAGAAAGAAATGCAGAGATCTTATTAAACGCTTGCAGGGACATGGGTTTAGAAGTAAATGCAGAGAAAACTAAATACATGGAAGTGCGTCGGGACCGTAATACGGCAAATTATGGATGCGTTAAAGTATTAAATAATACTTTTGATAAAGTAGATAGTTTCAAATATCTAGGATCAATATTAACAGAGGAAAATCATATTCACGAAGAAATTAAATGTCGACTAAAAGCAGGGAATTCGTGTTACTATTCGGTTCAAAATCTCTTGTCGCGAATTCTGTCGAGGAATTTGAAGCTTAAAATATACAAAACGATAATTATGCCTGTTGTTCTGTATGGCTGCGAAGCATTGTCACTTACTTTGAGGGAAGAACATAGACTGAAAGTATTTGAGAACAGGATCCTGAGACGAATATTCGGACCCAAGAGGAACTGGAATGGGGAATGGCGGAAACTTCATAACGAGGAACTACATAATTTATATGGTTTACCCAACATTGTTAGGGTCGTCAAGTCTAGGAGGCTTAGGTGGGCGGGTCATGTAGCTAGAATGGAAGAAAGTAGAAACGCTTTCAAAGTCTTGACTGGAAGACCAATCGGAAAACGACCATTAGGAAGACCTAGGCGCAGATAGGAGGACAATATTAAGATGGATCTCGCGGAGATTGGAATACAAAGTAGAAACTGGATGCAGTTAGCTAAGGATAGAAATCAGTGGAGAGCTTTTGTGAACGCGGCATTGAACCTCCGGGTTCCATAGGCCATAGAGTTATATATATATATATATATATATATATATATATATATATATATATATATATATATATATATGGTGTAACTTGAAATGAAATGAAATCTTTCAGTTGTACGTCACACGATGATGCCGGCTAGGTGTGGTGTAATTTAATTAATGTAGTAAAAGTCGGGAGGTGATTCCTGTCCCCGCGATAAAATGAAAAGCATCGACCAACCTGAGTGTAGAAATGCCTCGGAGCAATGATCACCTGAAATGTTTTGGAACAAATGCAAAAACAGCCATACTCGAAATCAAAATGTTGGATCGAATTTGGGCAAAAAGGAATATCCATTAATTTTAATGTACATTCTCTAATTCCAAATAATGTACATTCTCTTTTACCCGACTTCGATCTAACGTTTTGTTGTTGAGTTAACAGCGGTTTTCACATTTTTCCGAAAAAAATTTCGAGTAATCAAGGAGCCGAAAGGAGGCATTTTTACACCCAGATTGGTCTATACTTTTCGTTTTATCTCAGTGTCAGCAATTACCTCCCGACGTTTGTTACATTTATTAAGTTACCCCTGTATATATAAACATCTTTGCTAGAGAAACACTTTTTAATTTTTGTTATAAATTGTTTATCAAACAAAGTGAAGCTAAATAGGCCTATATACCAATAAATCAATATGGCTATATTTTAGAAGTACAATAGGCACTGATTATTCGTACACAGCTCTAAAACACACAGGAACAATCAAATTTGTAAGTAAAAAGCTTTAAAAAAAACTTGAATTGTTTAAACTGTGCTATATCGATAGCGCTTAGCTTCTGATTTTTTGGCAATAAATGAGTAACAGCATGAAAAACTTCTATATTATCTTACCGAATAGACCTGCATGTTAATTGCTTTACTTGCTTTATACATATTTTTTGAAAAGTGATTGTACTCTTTACCTGTTCTGTGCCATTAACAACTGTATGACTGTATAATACAAATCTGGTAGAGAGAAGAATATTTTAAAAATACTGTTTTTATAATGTGATATTTCACAGGCCTCCTTTTAAAAGGGCGCGCTGTACCCTTCACAGGTTATTTACCAACAGCCACTGTATGAATTTACTGTACAGAACTAGGTATACAGAAGAACAACTAAAATCACTTATTTATAATGTCATATGGCGCTCTATGCGCAGGGCGCACTGTACCTTTCACGGGTTCTTTTTCAACAGTATGTATTTATTGTACAGAACTGTACCGGTACTATACAGCAGAATAAATAAAACCGTTTGTCTTTGATGTGGTTTCGCAAGGGCGCTTTATGTAAAGAGCGCACTGTGCTTATTACGAATTCCTTACCAATAACTGTAAGAATTTATTAGGGATGCGCACGCGTCGAGTCGAGTCGAGATTTAAGCCTGTCTCGACTCGTCTCGAGAAAATGCTGTCGACTCGTGTCTCGACTCGAAAATATGTTTCTGTCTCGACTCGTGTCTCGACTCGACAGTCTCTGTCTCGACTCGACTCGAATTCGAGTAGAGACAAAATATACGAGTTAAAATATACGCACATATCAGCCAGACCATTATGATTACCTACCTAATTGTCAGTATGTCGACCTTTGGCACAGATAACAACGGCGACACATCTTGCCATGCACGCAATGATCCTTGATAGGTCGCTAGAGAGAGTTGACACCACATATGCACACACAACTCACCTAATTCCCGTAAATTCCGGAGAGGGGGCGATGCGCCCTGACTTCACGTTCAATCACATCCCACATATATTCAATCGGGTTCAGATCCGGCGAGTTGGGGTCCAGCACAACACTTGGAACTCGTTCCTGCGGTGCAGTGTGCGATATGCCTCGGCCGTCATGGTGCCATGCTCGAGCTCCACTAGACACATGGATGCTCACCTGAATGTTCCCCAGATAATAATTAAGCCGCAGCCAGCTTGTCTCCTTCCACAGTACAGGTGTCAAGGAGCTGTTCCCTTGGAATACAACGGATTCGCACCTTCCCATCGTCATGATGAAGAAGGTATATCGGGATTCATCAGACAATACAACGCTCTGCCACTATGCCAAGGTCCAGTGGCGATGGTCACGTGTTAATTTCAGTCCTAGTTGCCGCTATCGTGGTGTTAACATTCGCACATGAATGGGTCGTCGGCCCCGGAGGGCCATTGTTAGGAGTGTTCGGTGCACTGTGTGTTCAAACTAATGTGAAGGGCTGGAGGAAAAAACCCGGAAATTTTGGGTAAAAAAAAACAGTTTTTTACGGTTTTCCGAACTTGAAAAAAAAAAACGGAAAATTTGGGTAAAATTGAAATTATCGAACATTTTATTATATTATGCTTTCAAAATTAAAACTATTTTGTATTTAAGATAATTGAGGACTTAGTTTAGAGTTAAGATAATTGAGGGCTTATGTTTCTTGTATTAGAATAGGGAAATTTTGTGCACAACTCATCCAAACACTTCAAAGTTAGCACCGTGATACCATGGAGTTTGGCTACAAAAGAAACTAAAATATAATCCTAGTTAGTTTAATTAGTATAGACGCATTAAAATTATCCTGAGCAATCTTATGGAGTTCTCCCTTGATAGCAGGGAAGTGTTAAAATAACAGGGCCAGAATCATTTTAGTTACTAATATGTAAAATCAAAAATATTTTATAGAGATGTCTTCCTTGTTCTATGTAAAAGTTCCGGAAATGTTGAATCCATTAGAAAAAATAATTTGTTCGGAAATATTGGCAGAAACAGGAAAATATAGTTTAAAAACTATTTCTTGGAATGATGCTAGTCATCTTACTTGTCGTAACATGTCTGCAGCATATACAGTAGGAAGTCGAAAATCCGAACTAATTGGGACCACAGGTAGTTCGGATTTTCAAGTTGTTAGGATTTTCGAAAATGACCAAGAAAATGCCATTTAGGCTTACATATACTGTGCGGTATGTTCTTCTATCGATACAGTGGTTATTCAGTACATACAGTAATTACAATACCGTACGTAAGACAACTTACATTTAATGTTTCTAAAGAACCTGCTCGTACACTAAATTACACTGATCTTGTAAGTCACACTTAAAACTTATAGGCCTAAGAGAAAATAAAAAAATAAGAATATGTATGACAAACAATTACGTATGAATGAACTTTTGCAAAAACACTGACTTCACACAACGTCGACGGACACACTATTGTTTGCTTATCGCTAGTGTTATATTAAGACAAAATGTAAAAAGCTTCTAGGGACCGCGTTCAGATTTTTGACGTTCGGATTATCGACGTCCTACTGTATATACAATGGATTTCGGTAACGAAAAAATACTTAAAGCAACAGGTTTTAATTCTACTTTTTATTTTTCTGATTTCTGGTAAAATCCCTCTTTATTCTTTGTATATTTTTCGAATAACTCAAAAAGAGAGATGATCTTATTTACATATACAGACTTATACCACACAAGTGAGTAAATTTGAGAAATACATTAACGGGTTGAGTATGTGAAACTTCCTTCATCATTTTTACAGACTAGCAAAATACCCGTTCTTCGCACGGGGAGAATACGTTTCATTTTGTACACAAAGGGCACCAATACTATCACCAATGAACTTTTTGAGCTCTAAAACTATGAATTCGACATTAATATAGGTAATTTTCAATTATCTTTACATGTCACCATCCCCCCTTAGAGCACTAATGGGACTGAATTTGGAATTAAACGGCTGGAAGTGTCACTGTTCATCTCAGCGACCCCAAAAACTATCGATTCGACACTAATAACGGTCATTTTCAATACTTTTTATATATCTTCTCCCTCCTCCAAGTTGTGGGGCCGAATTCGGATTTAAACGACAACGAAAGTGTGACTATTCATTTCTGCGATCTGAAAACTATGGACTCGACACTAATATCTGTTATTTTCCCCTCTCCCCTTCCCTCAAGCTGCACCCTCAAAGTGAAATAATAAAAAAACATCCCGAACCTCATCTATATTGAAAATTTGATCAAGATCGGCAAAATTTCCAAAAATTTTGAAGCCATTAATAAAAAAATTAATTTGTTCGGAAATATTAGCAAAAACGGAAAATATATTTTAAAAACTATTTATTCGTCTGATGCTAGTAATCTTACTTGCTGTAGCATGTTTGCAGCATTATATAATGTATTTTGCTAACAGGAAAAATATTTAAAGCAACAGGTTTAAATTTTACTTTTTTAGTTTTCGGATTTCTGGTAAAGTCCTCCCTCTTTATGATTTGTATGCTTTTCGAATAACTCAAAAAGAGATATGATTTTATTTACACATACACACTTATATCACACAAGTGAGTATATTTGAGCAGCGAGAAATATATTAAAGGGTTGAATATGTTAAACTTCCGTTCGTTTATATTACAGACTAGCCGAATACCTTGCACGGATAGAATACGTTTCATTTTGGACACAAAGGGCACCAAAACTGTCACCAATAAACTTATCGAGCCCCAGAACGATGAATTCGACACTAATGTCGGTAATTTTCAATTACCTTTATATGTTCCCGTCCCCCTTAGGAGTACTAATGGGGCTGAATTTGTAGATTTAAATGGCATCTTCTGTTAATCTCAGGGACCCCGAAAAAGTATGGATTCGATCGCCATTTTCTATCATGTTTATATTTCTCTCTCTCTCTCTCTCTCTCTCTCTCTCTCTCTCTCTCTCTCTCTCTCTCTCTCTCTCTCTCTCTCTCTCTCTCTATATATATATATATATATATATATATATGAGTTTTTTAAGTAAGAAAGGTGCTGGTACGCTGGATCTCACCTTCACAATGGTTAAAAAGTTGGCTGCATATCTTTCAGGATAATAATAATAATAATAATAATAATAAGCACAATATATAGCACAATTAGCTCCCAATGTTAAGATTTCAAACCATACGATTTTGAGTAGAACAGTATTTTCATAAAAGATATTTGAAATATAAGCATGTATGGAGGAATTTATTTCGGAAGGAAAAATGAAATGAAATCTTTAAGTTTTGCTTTCCACGATTATACCGGTTAGGGTAAAGGAGACGGTGATAATGAGAAATGAATGAAATGGTGGAATGAAGAAAGTGGAAGGAAATTGGAGAACTCCGAGAAAACCCACGAGCACGGTGTTTGTCCACCACACAATTCACACGGCGCGAGCTGGGATCGAACCAGGGACCCCAAGCACCGGAGGTGAACGCTCTACCACTGAGCCACCGCGCACCCTATTTATTTCGAAAGGGTCAAAGGTATTCGGGGGCGTTCAAATTCAATTCGAGGATAAATTATATTAAAATTTGTAAACTTGCCCCTAGAATTAGACTAAATTTGCAACCCCAAATTCCACCTCCTGCGTACGTTCCTGTTGAAATATCTACGTTTTATAGCCTATTCCAGACAGCAACGTAAATTACGAAAAGACAGCATAATATTTTAAAACGGTTCATAGGATAAGAAATGTACTCACATGGTCCTTGGCAATTTTAAAAAAGCGAGTATATTTTTTTTTGTCACATCTGGAGATAACTACTCGAAGTTCCTCTACACACTGCACACTTATACGTACGTTTAAGATTCAATTAAAATTTTCATAATTCGAAAATATTTACAGGTTTCTTCTCTGCCACACCACACAACAAATCACGACCAACTAAATGAAAGATACTTCATTGCTGAAAATCCACCCCACGACGTTTTAGTGTCCTCGATACCGAAGCCACTTGCAAAATGTTCAGATTCACAGGCAGGATCTCTTGAGCCGCTGTGGTCGGAACCTCAATCTTTTCCACTTGAGCACAAACTCGAGAGCACAACGAAAAAAACTAAAAATTTAGGCAGAAAGCTTGGTTTACTAAATTGCTTTTCTCAACATGTCCGCAAGTAACAAAAGTGAACAAGCTTCGATATCTAAAAAGAAGTTTCTGCCAAAGCATACAAATAACCAATAGCACAATAGTTTCGATAACATCTGTCTTGTCGTTCGGTAGGCTCAATCCTAAATTGTAAAATTTGTTAGAGGAAAGGATATTTGGACTGCACCCGTGAGCAAAACAAAAGACTCGTAGCCGGTTTATATAGATAATTGAATGGAGATTTTCTAGTATTTCTGCATCTTGAATACACATTTCCATTTACTGAATGCCCATGTGTGTATGTGTGTGTGTGTGAAAGAGAGAGAGAGAGTCTGACTTTTAATCAGCGTCCACTTTTGCGTTATTGCTTTAGTTATCTCAGGAATCAACCCTCAACTTTCCATCTCTAATCGCCATTGAAAATTAGCGACAGACAAATTTGTTGGGAATATTTTGTTGTGTCAGTCATTTCAGAAAAAAATATCTGGTCGATTCAGAGCCTTTATGCTTTATATTACCGTACGAAAAAGGAATGAACAAAGGGAAGCGCGGGGACGTACCAGCGAGAGAAAGATCCCTGAGTATTATTAACTGGCTTCAAGAAGGAGCAAAGATTCGCAGCTCTTCCTACAAAAAGAAAAAAAGGAAAACGAAAACAAACAAACAACAAAAACTAATTTTCAATAAACCTATACATTTACTATTTGGTATTTTTTTAAGTATCCCCAGTATGGTTTTGTCAACCAATTTTTAAGACAGAAAAAGAAATATTCCGCTACAATTAAAATGTACCGGTATGTCGTAACGTTACGTATCGCCAGAAAAAATCGATATATATATATATATATATATATATATATATATATATATATATATATATATATATATATATCCTCCCCCTTCCGCCAAGTTGCGGGGCTGAATTTGGATTTATACAGCCGGAAATGTCACTGTTCATCTTAGCAACCCCAAACTCTGTCGATTCGACACTAATATCGGACATTTTCTATTATTTTTATATATCTCCTTCATCCTCCAAGTTGCGGAGCTGAATTTTGATTTAAACAGCATCGGAAGTATCCTTGTTCATTTCAGCGACCCCGAAAATTATGGATTCGACACTTATATCTGTCATTTCCCCCCTTTTCTCTTCCCTCAAGTGGCACCTTCAAAGTGAACTCATAAAATCATCCCGACCTCATCTATGTTGAAAATTTTATCGAAGTCGGTCTGATGATTCAAGGGTTATTAAGTTAGAAACATAGTCACTTTCATTTTGATTGTAATAGATAATCTGTCGTACTAGAAAACATGTATTTGTTTACATATAGGATTTTGTACATAAAGTTTATATAAGTGTCTATATTAAAATATAAAATAATACTACGAGGCATGTCCAGAAAGTAAGTTCCGTTTGGTAATAAAATTAAATTGTGTACAGATACAGAAAAATTATTCATTGCACAAAATTCTACAACTCTTAAACTACTTTTCCACATAACTGCCGAAATTTTGCAGGCATTTGTCATAGCGTGACACAAGGTTTTGTATACCTTCTTCATAGAAGTTTGCCGCCTGTGTCTTCAACCAGTTGGAAACAGTTTCTTTCAGCTCGTCGTCATTGTTGAAGTGTTGACCGCCAAGCATACCTTATTCCATACTGAGAGCGAGTAAACATCGCAAATTTGCCGATAAATTTCACTTGGTTTCACTTTCCTCGCATTCAGAATCACCGCTCTGGTTTCACAAACGGTGGGATTTTCAATCAACACCTACATTGTAAACAAGCACAACAAAGCGTACGTGACTGACAGCGATCTCCAAATGGCGCACATTTCTTCTCCTTGATACAGAGCGTCTACCGCGCATGTGCGGATCTGCGATCGCAGCGCTGCAGCGGAGATAAATTGAAACGGAACTTACTTTCTGGACGTGCTATGTAATTATGGGCCTTATGCAGAGTCTTTCTGACACGTGATTAGTACCATGCTAAAGAGTTCGACTAACATTTCTTTCCTGCAGTAGTCTGACCTTTAGTATGATGCTAATCGTACGTCAAAATGACTCTGCATAAGGCGTTATATGTTTCAGTGCATGAGTATTAGTAAAATTTGGCTACTGCTCTTTCTCTTAAGAAGTAATTTTGTTAATATTAACAAAACTTCACCAGACCAAAGAACATATTGAGAACTCCGTTTCATTCAAGAGACCTTTGTTGCAACAGAACACTTCATGTTGGTAGACTTATATGTAACTTTAAATAATGTATGTAACTGAATGTAACTGTAACTGTAAGTTCTGTAATAAATGCACATCCACCAATAAACGACATAACAGAAATAAAAGCAGACTATTAATTTTCAACTAGCTGCACCTTCGCTCCCTACACAGCGCCTCATTCACATATGAGAATGAATCTCCTTGTCATTCCTCATATCTGTACATGTCCCTTTAAACATACAAGTGAAGGACGCCTTCATAAAAATCGACAAGGGGTATCACAAAGGGGAATTTTTTCGATTATTATTTTTCAATATCTCGCACCGTTTGCAAGATTTGAGCCCACTTGTGGTTGGAATTTCTAATTCATATATGACCAGTGTTTTCTTTCTTTTTGCATCCATTATGTAATAAGTAAATAAGTTACACACACAATTAATTATGTCAGTGATATACGGAGTTCACTGGGAAAAAAATAAAAAATAAATAAAAACTCTCCAAACAATGAAGATTCATCTTAGACTGGAAAAATGGTTATCCTTCGTTTTCTTATCATTTGGCCACGAAACAAACATCTGAGTGATATACAACCCCTATATACAACTATGTGATGTTGGAATATATAACTCATAGGGTATGATGCTTTACTTTTTCAAAAATTTCAATACTTCCAGTGTACCTCTAAAAATTTAATAAAGAACTAATGGCCATGTTTTTTTTTAAATATTCATTAGAACTGGACAATTTACACAAAATTTGGAATCGACCAATGAAAACGGCACGTTTCTAGCACTTGTGGGTTCGAGATCTCATTGTCGAAAGGACTGAAGACAAATACATAAACTTTTCTGTGGGAACAAACAAACATATACGCGTAAATATAGTATTTTAATACAGATAATAATTGGAATAGTTTTATTTTCGAGTGCTATTTTTTAATATTCGCAATATTGAAATTTTTGAACTTATATTTTCACGCGTTTGAAAAAATGGATATCATTACTAGTAAAATTAACCTAATACAAACATATTTTATTTTTTAAATGTTTCTAATTTTCCGGAAAGAAATCGAAAAAAACGGTTTTTTACCAACAGGTTCAAAATTTCCGGAAATTTTACAACACTAGTTCAGACACACATGTACTTTGCCCAGCATTAAACTCTGTTGTTAGTTCCGACGCAGTTCGCTGTCTGTGCTGTTTTACCAGTCTGCCAAGCCTACGACGTCCGACATATGTAATGAGGTGGGGGGCGCCGAACCCCTCGATCTTTGGACGTCGTTTCCCCTTGGTTTTGCCACTTCTTGATGACACTCATCACAGTACCCCGCGAACACCTGACAAGTCTTGCAGTTTCCTAAATTCTCTTCCCGAGTGTTTCTGAGTGAGTACTTTCTTCAAAATAATATTAAAAATTATAGAAAGATTTTCGAGACATTCGAGTCTAGTCGAGATTTTTACGAGCTGTCTTGACTCGAAAATTCGAGTCGAGAAATACGTTTGTCTCGACTCGTCTCGAATCTTACAAAGCGTGTCTCGACTCGAATTCGAGTCAAGTCGAGTCGAGATTCGAGACATGTCTCGACTTGTGCGCATCCCTAAAATTTATTATATTAAAAACTGGGACATGTCCCGGTGGTCCAGCACGGGCCTGAGGTCAGGAAGAAGAGAAAAAATGTAGAAAATGTGTGCGACAACTAATATTCTTATGAATGGTTACGGTGACAATCTGTATACATCAAGCTGAAGTTATAATTCTGTGTTACTCTCATAATATTGTTACACAACATGTGCCCTGATTTTATGTTATGATCTATAAAGGTATAATGTGCGGTGCGGCTACTTAAAAAATGCGTACTTTATCTAAGGTAATAGTGTGCTGTTATTGTGCGAAGAGAGTGGGCAATTGAGATAATAGTGGTTGGGGAGGGGATATATAAAATTTCCTGACTTTTTGGACTAATGCTCAATTTAAGTGAAACACAAGGTCAGACCTCGAGGACCACATTTTGAGAAACGCTGCGATATAATATTAACCAATCATGCTATTCTCTTTTCCTACTTCTTCTTTATCGATGATTTGTACGAAAGTTAGATTCTTCACATGGTACATATTACACTTTAGTGCATTTCTCTAATAGCTTTTTGAGCAGTCCAGATTTCGATTCCTGGTGGAGACATTTAGTCGAGAAGTTGTAAGCTCTTTCAAACCAGCCATCCTGAGTAAAGTTTTCTCTGAGTTTTACTCATTCACACCAGGCAAGTGCTGGGGCACGCAAGTGACCCTTCGGGTGATTTGCTAATATTATGAATTTTGATAACTTCAAACAGTTGCACTTTTCCTGACGTTTTGCGAAAGAAAATGAGGTAATTCTTTAGAAAAATTCGGACGTTTTCAAATTCTCCAGATATATACAGGGTGTTTCAAAACAACACTGACAACGTTTGGAAGGTGATTCCTGACACCAAGATAAGACAAAAAGTACAGACCAACCTGAGTACAAAAATGATTCCTTTCGGAGTTATAGGCTGCCGAAAACGTGAAGAAATCAACTTTACAGGTCCAAAGCACGAAATCTATTGGGATTTACCCTAGTCGGGTCAAGACTTCACTTAGGAACTAATATGTACCCTATCCAAATATCCATATTTCAGAATCAAGCGGTAGTTTCACAACAATTTTATAGAGGTAGTTGGTATTCCAAATAATATGCCCGTAGACAAACTCTCTCTATAAAAATTCTTGCTTGAGTACCTTAGGATTCTGAAACATGGATTTTTGGATAGGGCACATATTAGTTCGTCGCTATAGACACGGTCATTAAATTGGTTTGATGTTTCTCTTCGGGAGTCCGACATGAATTAGTTAATCATACATGTGAGGCAAGAATTCCAAAATTCATTTTTTATTTCAAATTTACTACATTATCATAATTACAAGATAATCAATTTTAAAACATAGTCAGCGACTACCATCTCCCATTCACGATGTCAATTTTTCTCTTTAATGTTCAAAAATTAATTTCAATTGGTTCACCCATTTTCCCATGGTGATGACACTGACTACCTGGAAATAATTTTTTACATTCAGAAAAAACTAGAAATTACCCATTCTCACATTTAAAGCAAAATTCCCGGAAACGTTATGGCATATGCCCACTTGTTTTCAATAAGGAGTTTATATATCAAGTTTCACATCCTAACATATTTGTAATCTTAAGGCCATATTTCGAGATATGGTCATCTTATTTTAACAACAGCAACCACAGTCCCGTTTCCTTTCCGTCTTTGTTTTCCCTTGTAAGACACACACACACACACACAAACACACACACACACACACATATATATATATATATATATATATATATATATATATATATATATATATATATATATATATATATAATATATAGCCCTGAAACATGTGCCTGATTATTTTAAATGAGAAGTCTAAATACCAAATTTCATGTTTCTACCCTTCAGAGATTCGAAGATATGTACGTACAGTACATTTTACTATAATAATTTGCACTCCTATTTTTCCTTTTCCCTATCGAATTTCCAAAAATCCTTCCTTTGTGGTACCTTACGTTACAAATCAGCAGGTGCGGAGGTGCGGGGTCCGATGTATATATATATATATATATATATATATATATATATATATATATATATATATATTGCGCTCTCTCTGCTAGTCTAGTGATTAACGCGTTTGCCTGTGGTGTACATAGTCTCGAGCCCGATTCCCGGTGAGAGAGCACAAAATTTAATTTCATAATCTCTCTCTTTCATTAATTATCCATCTCCTAAGAACAAATCTTGGGACGTCAAATAAAAAAGAAAATATTTTCATTCCATTTCAAAAGTTTAATAGAGACTTTGCAATCAGAATGGATGGCAATCAAAATGTGCGCTTAAATAGTGCGTGAAAGTTAATAGGCTAAACATATATAAGGTACATTTCAATACCGTCAAATGGGGTGAATAGAAACATGGGGGTGAATAGAAACAAAACTCCCAGATTAGTTTTGGATTTATCTGGACGATAAATTAATCAAGAAAACTGAAATTTCTTAACATAGTCTTATACGGCTAAAGTGTCCAGGGCAGAGACAAAATGTTTTACTGAGTTGGGAACACTGAGGTAGACGGCAGTAGCATTAATGTGTTACTGAAATCTTACACGGTATTTTAGCGCTCCTTAAACTTTCTTGGTAACTATGACATTTTCATATTTGTTGCATTTGAGCATATGCCTATTTTGTAGTTTGTTGTTTCATTTACTGACGTTCATAGTAAAAGTTTTCCTTTTGTAAATTATTTTTAATCAAAATTTAACTTTACTGGGTTATTGTTATGATTTTTAATTAGTGGGGTGAATAGAAACACTTCTTGGGAAATTCTTGAAATTCCTCAAGGAGTGGAAAATTCTTGAGGAGCAGAAAAAAGGACCTGATAAGAATGTATCAACCATCTCTAAGAACAAATTTCCAAGTCTTCTGAAAAAAAAAAAAAAAGTGTGAAACTGAAGGAGGAAAATATCAGGGCTGGATTTGAAAAGTGTGGAATTTTTCCCCTTTGTCGAGACCAAATACTGAGGATGTTGCTAAAAAAAGACAATGAACGAGAAGAAACAGAACAGCAAAAGTCATCTCAGACTGTAAACCGTTCCCTTATGGATCTTCTCAGGAGCATGAGAGAAGATGAAAAAATTAAATAAGGGAAGAAGAGAGTACGAATAGATGTTTCTGGTAAGAGTTTTGGTTTGTTTTCTGAAAATGATACATTTTCATCAAATCACAACGAAACTCAACCTACTTTTGTATTGTCGGAAGAGGAGAAAGACAACACTCCAGAAGACAACATTCCAGACGATCACGAACTAGATGATGGTTTTCTAAAGCTGGTGATTTTGCTGTGGTAAAATGAGAAGCTAAAACTCGATGAGACTATTCAGCACCCAAGTGCAAAAATGGGAACATGATGCATATGTGGGAGTGTTTTATAAGAGAGCACATAAACAATGAAATTTTCAGAACGAAACTGTTGGGTTTTATTAGGAGTTCGTCAGCACACTTTAAGTATATGATAACTTTCGGGCCCCTTCGTGGCTAAGCGGTTAGCGTACGCGCCTTTGGCGTGGGAGACCCGGGTTCGATTCCCGGCGGGAGCTCATGTAGTTCTGATTCTACGTTAATCAGTAGGTCCACGTCTCATATAGCCTCGCTGCTGAACGGGACATAAACCTCAAAATCAACTCAACTCATGATAAGTTTCCCTGATGATTTCAGTGGTTTAAATCTTATTCAAATATCATCAAAACTATATGGTCGTTTATACCTATATTGTGCATTGTATTGTTTTATAAGTTTGTAACTTATGTAATACTGGTCTTATTGAACTAATATCTTGCAGGTATCAAATAAATCGTTCGTTTCAACAAATACGCTGTTTCTTTTTTACCTTTCCAATAGTATAAAAGAAACAACAATGAAAATGAAGTAATTGTTTCTATTCACCCCATGGGTAGGGGTGAATAGAAACATTAAGAAAAATCAAGGTGAAGAAAAGTGGAGTTGATAAATTAATATGACGTTTACTGAAATTCATTAGCATATTAAGACCTTTCTTTTGGAATAATCTGATACGCGAAATCTTTAACATTATCAGACTTATATTTTCATATAGCCAAAAATGTGTTTCTATTCACCCCATTTGACGGTATAAAATTATGTCTATATATAAATCTACAACTAGCAATATTAGTATATCATCTGAAAGGGACATAGTCATGATATTACCAAGGTAACCAAGAAAGTTATGTCGCTTTTTCTGGAAGTCTGTGTTCAATTGGCCCTCACACCGTGAGCTCAATACGAATGGAGATAAGGCGAAGGTCGATTGTTGATGTGGGTATATCCAACATACTACCTGGTTGTAGCAGTTCAGTTACGCCGTGAACTTGCTTAAGGGCAGAGTGAACATGGGACCTCCACAGAGTGTCATAAGAGCATATATGCTGTACGAGTTCAAATTGGGGTCAAACACCGCTACATCGGGGCGGAAGATACGCCAGGCCTTTGGTGAGGGTGTCGTGACTACGCGGACAGTGCAGCGGTGGTTTAACAAGCAGTAGCGTCATTTCAGATTTGGCTTGGGAGGGGGGCAGGACCCCTTGATATAAGTAAAATTACGCGTTTTTCACTGACTTACTACTATTCTATTGGTGAAATCTGTATAAATCTTAAAATCGGGGTGGGGGAAAATGCCCCTCCCTGCCTCTCTAAATGACGCCCCTGTTTACAAGATTAAGAACGGTGACAGAACACTCGAAGACGTACCACGTACCGGTAAACCAACACATGTAAAAAATTGAAGATCTTCAGGCAGCAATTGAGGCGAACAGTGGCCATACATGTGAGGCACTGGAACTACAATTCAGTGTGAATGTAACAAACATTCGGCAGCATCTCCATCAATTTGGGAAGCACTACAAGTTGGATCGATGTGTCCCACATGATTTGATTCCGGGCCAGAAGGCAACGCGAGCAGACACTTGAGTTTCTTTGCCATCTCGTCTGAGGAAGGAGCCATATCTGGACAGGGCGTTGGCATGTGAGGAGAAGTGGGTCCTCTACAAAGCTCCACGGCGCAATCATCATTGGTTAGCATCCCATGAACCGGTTCCAAAACTGCCGAAACCAGTACTACACCAAAAGAAGGTCCTCCTATGTGTTTGGTGGACTGCTCGCGTACTGTGCATCGGGAACTACTACCAGCTGCTCAGAGCATCAATACAACTGTGTGCTGTCAGCAGTTGAGCCGTATTCTAGAAAAACTCAAAACTCTGAAGCCAGCACTTCTGAATCGCAAAGGGATCCTCCTGTTACAGGACAACGTTAAGCTCCACGTAGCTAGAATGACCCGGGACACCATTCTACGCCTTGGATGGGAAACACTTTTGCATTTACCATACTCCCCGGACATTGCATAGTTCGATTATCACCTGTCTTATACCTTGGACACTCACCTTAGATGATGCCAGTTCAAATCCCTGGAAGAGGAGCAAAATGCATTTGATAAATTCTTCGCTTCACGGTCCACCGAGTTCTACGGCGATCATCCATGGCCTTCCAGAAAGTTGGCAGAAGGTTATTGATGCTGATGGGGACTATTTTTGATGTTCCAGGTACATCTTGGGTGACATATAGATGTTCGAATGAGGTGGATGAAAAAGCGATTGAACTTTATTGGTTACCTCTATACTTGTTTTAGTAATCCCTCGAAATTTGGAAAAAATGTTAAAACAAAACCTAAAATTACGTTTTCAGTCCCCACATTACCAAACACTGAAGGCCCCCGGATCTCCCGAAAATTTTAAAGTTGCTAAAAGAAACCCTAAAATTATGTTATAGTTCCCCTTTTGTCGAAGACTTTCCGGAGCAGGACCCCGGACCCATCCCAATATGAAATTCTAGCTACGCCACTGTGCATATATTATTTATAGTAAATACCTATAGTACTACAGAATTTTATATTAATCAATTAAATACAACAGTGTATCTGCAAGCCAATCTAACAAATTTTAACACGTATTTCGAACAATTGAAGTTTTCGAAAATATACAGTAGGTGATATACCTGACTCCCTTGCCCCATCCTGCGGGTAGCCATGCATACAACAATAATTATACTTTAAAATATGTTTTAAAAATTTAGCAAAAGCTACCAACAATCTTTATATTGTGGAAAATATAAGAGAATGATGTCTTAAATGCATCATAATAACTATAAATACTTGTTCATAATGCATCATAATAACTATAAATAAATATAGTTTATTTGTCAGTTCAGCTTTACACGAATTGACTTTTGAAAGTTACTTTGCAATTTATGGTTAATATAATAGGCCCTACTTGCGTTGTGTGTTAACATGACTGAATAAAACATACGCTAGTGAGAACATCATATGTAGGTACTTATGAAAGATATAATCAGCTTGAAATCGTTATCGACTGCAAACAAAATGAATGATGATGAGACGATCACAAACCGATGGAAGATTCTACTGGATTATTCGATTTAGAAGACAAACCTTCATAAGCAGCCACCTATTCAGTACGCACTAATATACATTCCGTTTTCTTGACTTTATTTTTCTTTCTTTTCTTTTCTTTTCTTTTCTTTTCTTTTCTTTTCGTTTCTTTTCTTTCTTTTTCTTTTTTTTAAGAAAACATCCGCGGGATTTTCCGTAAGAGAGGGCAATGTTTGTCCTCCGGTTTTGTATTTTTAATATAGCTATAATAAGAAAAAGGATATGCAGAGAAGGGTGGGGTGCTGACTGCCACGGGTGCTGACTGCCACAGCCAATTATTGGTGTTGATTGCCACGACTGGCACTGATTGCCAATATTAAGGTGCTGACTGCCACGATGGCGTGCTGACTGCCACGAGCCTGAGAGAAAGTTGCTAGACGTAACATTACCGGATGCCAAGAAGCATGAAAGAAACTAGATGATCCTTAGGATCGTGTTGTTCAGACCAACACCTAACAAAGGTAAACAGGCCTCTGTATGTACACTCATGTCCAAAATTATTGTCACATTATTATAAATATGTTGTTCTAGTAATATAATTTGATAACGAATTCGCCCGGTATTTCTTATAATGTTAGTATGTGTATAATCGGCAAAGACAAGTATGTGGTAAATTTCATTTCAAAAGAGCAGTAAATAAGAACAATAAAACGAAAATAAAATTTTCTTGTCCATTTAATTACATTTTATTTTACTCATTATGATTTTTGTATTTATAATTCTTTTCCTATGAAATTTATCACAAATATAAATTTCCTGGTTATACACATAAGTACTCTGTAAGTATTAAAAGTACTCTGCAAAATTATCAAATTATATTCTTACAAGAAGACAGTTATAGATATGCGGTAATAATTTTGGACATGAGTGTACTTTCAGTTTTGTCAGGGAGCGGTGCGTACAAAATCGGTACGATTTATGTATTCTCACTTGAACTCCCTATGCCAGCATGAACTGTGTACAGCTGTGCAAATTGTTTCGAGCAGCTCTTGAAAGTTCCATCAAAAAAGCACTGCTGGCTGTATCTCACAAGGGAAGTTCAGGAGAAAGCACTCGCCTGCAGAGAAACTAAGCATGCCATTTGAAGTCCCAATTCATGCTGATTATAACAAGCTAATAAAATTCCTGTACGGTTGAGAACGGTTCGAGATATTCAACTTGGAAGTTTATATGAGAAAATGAGGATATACGCATTTATACGCGTTAAGTACAATATAATTAGTAACGAATATTGACATACGAAATGAAAGCTATTGGAAGTAACAGAAAAAAAAGTTTCGCAATAACTAACGGGTTTGTTAGATACAATTAGTCATTACATTGTTCACAATAATCATAGGTTAGAGATGAAAATTGATCACTTGTTCTTCTGTTTTATGAAGAAATGACGCAGGCAAAATACTTCCTTGCACCATGAACATTTTATATGTGCAATTGTGTTGCATCCGTCAAGAGAACAGTTCGCAGAACCAAAGCAAAAAGCAAATTCGACAAGTGATTCAAAAGTTATAGACCTATAATTTGTTCGTAACCTGCCTTGCAAACTGAAACAATCCAATGTATCGCGGTGATCGGAAGTGATTCGTATGGACACGAACTTTATTTGATTGTTTCGTTGGTACATTATAACGTCCAGATGAAGAAGATTCATACTATGTACAAATCTCCTGCCATAATCTTTGATTGATCGGAATCAAAACACATCAAATGGTTGCACAAATCGTGTGCAATTCTTTGGTATCTTCTCAACCATTAAGTCTTTGCCATCCGTCATGCAACTTGTAATGGACAATTTATCTGTGAATGGACCCCAGTGATCAAGCAATAGCAAGTTCAAACCATCAGGCTTCGTCATGGGTGAGAATACTTAACGCATTGAAACGTGCATCCACTCATTTTCTCATATAAATTTCCAAGCTGAATATCTCGAACAGTTCTCAACGTACAGGAGTTTTATTACCTGTTGTAATCAGCACGAATGACATGCTTATTTCTGTGCAGGCGAGTGCTTCTCCCAAACTTCCCGCCTTGTCAGCTGGCTTCAGACCATCATATCCATTAAATAATACAATAAAACAATTAATATAAACAATGAAATGTGCAAATTGTATACACGACTCCAAAAGTGCATTACCACCTGCAATTCTCCTTTTCCTGCAACAGCAGGCAACCCAAAAAGCTCGGCGGTTGGGTTGGTTGCGAATTCGAAAGGCGTTGGACAAAACCTCAATTTTGTCACAAATATATCAGTGTGGCAAACTGCAAATAAGGGAATAAAACAAATTGTTAAAAATGACAATTTTATTCTTGTGATGGAGTTGGATGACATCAAAAGTTACAAAATGACTTACTTAAGCAGTTCAAACAAGATGAATGGTAAGAAACAGATATCAGAAGAAAGCATTTCTCTCTTTCCCCCCGCCCCACCCAAAAAAAAGAAACTCATAAAAAGAAAAAGTTATATAATATAAAAGTTTCATATAAAAGCCTAACAGCACAAAAACAATAAATCTACTCGAAACGAAAAAGAGACAAACACAGAATAGGGGACACCAGTGGCGTAGCAGACTTGCGGCCTTCCCATGCAAGATAAAGAGACAAGACCCTAGTTGTAAACCCCATTGTTATAATAATAATAATAATAATAATAATAATAATAATTATTATTATTATTATTATTTTTATTATTATTATTATTATTATTATTATTATTGAAAAGTCGTTTCCCTTTCTAAGTCTCTTGACTCTGCCTCAGAGCATAAATGCATATAGCGATCATGTGTGCACCTTTTGCCAATTAGCGGTCCCAAAGGCCAAAAGGGATGGAAATCTCCAAGGAAGAGAAACAAAAAACTTTCTTACGGTAAATTCTAGTTCAACGTTCGAAGTACTTGCTTTTCCACGTGAGTTTTTGTTTCTTTCTTCAGGGAACAAAAAAGTTCTAGCGCCTAAGAAATTACATCATATAATATTGCAAATTTGCAAGTGGATGTATTTACATTGCAATGTTTGGTAATAAACATATTATGATTAGAAAACAATCTAGCAAAAAGTAAGTTTAATTTCTTCATCCATCGCAAGTCTTAGGGGACCTTTATACCTCGCATCCCCACTCCCCGAATATCGATATCGAAAATTTAGAATGATTATATTCATGTCCATATATTTGGGATATCGAATGTTGATATATGATAATATAGATATCGATGATAGCGATATATCGACATATCACAGGCCCAGATTTCGAGAAGTGATGCTTGAAATATACTGGAATCAACAATCAAATTCTAAATAAGTTTTTCATTTCCGTATCCAATGTTGAGGGGGAAGGGTGGGAGTCTACTTAGCTACAGAGGCCATATCAATTGTGTTCTCAAACCAGCCATTACACCAGCTATTATCAAAGTGTTAAGTCAGCCATTGTCTGCGAGTTACCCCAGTTCCATTTGAAGTTTGAATTGAAAACCTGAATTACAAAACATCCCAAGTCCACTCTTTTTCTTCGTATTTTTCGTTTTCTGTTTCTTATGTTAGCATCTATGTTTCAGGGTTATTCACTTGCATAATACGTAAGTCCAAGTCAAAACTTTTTTTTAAAAAAATCAAAATAATTTCAGCTAAACAGAATAGCATTCCAAGTATAATCTTCTTGTCTTTCTTCTAAAAACAAAAAAGTACTCCGGTGGACTTCGGATGTTCTGCAATTCAGATCTTCAATTTTATTTACGGTCTTTAACCATCTTTAACTCGCAGGCTCCTTGCTTTCATAAAAAGCATTTGTTGTGTAGATTAAAATCAAAAATGAATTAATCTATATTCTTGGGAACTTATTGTTGCACCAACACACATATATACAGGGTGTAACTAAAAGGTACGGCAAAATTTCAGAGGTGGATTCCTTATGGGTAGACAAGCAAAATCGTTCATATGACCATATGTCGGGAAATGTATCATTACAGAGTTACGGCCATTGAGCCGCCTAATGGTGGAAATAGTCATATTCTGGTCGCTCCTTAATGTGACTCAATTTAAACCTCAATAACTCAGACCCTAATTAACCTAGGAAGATATTTTTGACATCTATGTATTTCTAAAGGACGATGCTTTCCGCCTATATATATAGGGTGAGTCAAAAGTCTTGGACACCTGCATAAGTTTTAAAATCGACGGGAAAAGTAAAAAATGATGATGGGAAAAGAGGTTTGATGAGGGGCTGCAACTTTTGGAGTCTGTCATTCATGGCCGCCATCTCGAAATCCGCCATTTTGGATTCAAGTCTTTTTTTAAAATGGGAAAGTATGTCACACCAAATAACACTAGCTTGAGCTCAGAAATTTAGTGGTGTAATTTGTTTTTTTCTATCTTGTACAGTTTAGGAGTTATTAATGTTCAAAAGTGGGAAATTACCTTGATACTGACCCAGTTCTCTCTGTTCCAGGTGATCTAAAATAGGTCTGACACGTGAACAGAAGATCGAAATCATCCTTATATCAGTGGAACGCAGCTACCGAACAATAGCAGCTGACTACAACTGACGGTACTCAGACAGAGAACCGGTATCGCACAGCATGGTGGCTCACGTAATCACCAAATTCCGAGAGACGGGCTCTGTTCAAGATAGGGCACGTAGTGGGCGACCAAAGACTGCCACCAATGACGAAACTGCAACGGCGGTTGTTGCGTCGTTTGTGAAAAGTCCTACACGAAGTACCCGTCGTGTGTCCCTAGCATGTCCAATAAGCCAATCCTCCGTTATCCGGATATTGCACACCAATCAGTGGCATCCTTACAAGCTGCACATGCAACATAAACTGAACGAGGATGACCCTGATCGCCGGTTGGAGTTCTGCATGTGGGCTACTGAACAACACGAACTGGATCCTGCGTTTGTCAAGGGCATACTGTTCAGTGACGAGGCGTATGTCACTTTGAACGGGGAGGTTAATCGACATAATTGTCGACACTGGTGTGACGCAAATCCGATCTGGGTTGATCCAAGTCGAGAACATAGTCCAGCGAAGGTTTTGGTTTGGTGTGGCATATGGGACACCCGCATCATTGGGCCATTTTTCAGTTACAACACCTTAACTGCACCACAGTATCTGATGCTGTTGCACTGATGCTGTTGCAGGACTTTGTGTTCCCTGCCACACTGAACGCTGACGGCATTTTCCCATCTTATTTTCAGCACGATGGACCCCTCCACACTATAGACTTGGTGTCCGTCAATGGTTGGATGAACAACTGCCACGGAAGTGAATTGGTCGCCGTGGTCCCGTGGAGTGGCTGCCCAGATCCCCTGACTTAACGCCCCTTGATTTTTATCTATGGGGACATCTTAAGCAGATAGTGTATGCTGAGACAATCCGTGAATTGAGACACCTGGAGGAACGCATAAAAACAAGTCTGTGACCAAACTGCAGGAGACATCTCCTCCGTGTGAGACTCCAGTCAGAGTGGTTGCAGGGACTACAGTTGTGCATTTCACGAAATGGACAACACGTAGAACATGTGTTGTAGCATTCAGTATCAAGGTAATTTCCCACCTTTGAACATTAATAACTTCTAAACTGTACTAGATAGGAAAAACAAATTACACCACTAAATTCCTGAGCTCAAGCTAGTGTTATTTGATGGGTCATACACCCCCTTCCCATTTAAAAAATGACGTGAATCCAAAATGGCGGATTTCAAGATGACATACACTTCAAAAGTTGCGGCCCCTCATCAAACCTCTGTTCCCATCATTACTTTTTACTTTTCCCGTCGATTTTCACTTATGCAGGTGTCCAAGGACTTTTGACTCACGCTGTATATTTTATGTATGTGTGGGAGTACCACGGTGGACATGGGAGGGTAATTACTTGTTTTTTGTTTGATTTTTGCATCAGCATTTTGGAGATGGCATTCCTTGGGGATATACTCATAAAATGCATATCAGCGGAAAGCTTAATTTTTGCAGAACACGTTGCTACTAAAATTACCTTTCTATCTTAATCAGAGTTTGATATATTGAGGTTTAAATTGAGACATATTAAGGAGCGACCAGAATGTGACTATTTCACACCAGTAGTCAGCTCAAAGGCCGTAATTCTGGAACGATGCATTTCCCGACATATGGTCATCGGAACGTTTTTGCTTGTCTACCAATAAGGAATCCACCCATGAAGTTTTGTCGTACCTTTTAGTTACACCCTTTATATACAAGATCCGTTTTGTTGATTTACGAAATCACTCTTTTTTCCTCAAACAATTTACAAAAAGGGTCTTGAATGAGGTGGTCGCACTGGTAATGACATCCCGTAGCGTCGTTACGTAACACACACAGTATAAATAAAGCTTCAAAACCACAAATTGCAAGTTCTTCCGCAGATAATTCGGTAAGGTGTCTGCTTGTTGAGTGGGCAACCCAGATTCATATCACGGCTGGTACGGTTTGCTTTTTTTCCCTTTCAAAATACGTTTCTATATGTTTATATTTCTTCTTAATAATTACTTTCTTGCAATCTTAAATTAGTCAGGGTTAAGTAGTCAGAAGACTAAAATACATGTATGACTACTTTATCCGTGTGTGTGTACTCATATATGTATCTTTACATATTTGTTTCTTTCTTGGGGCCGCGGCGGCTCAGTGGTAGAGCGTTCAACTTTGGTGCTTGGGGTCCGGGTTCGATCCCAGTCCCCGACAAGTGAACTTTGTGGTGTACAAACACCGTGTGCGTGGGTTTTCTCGGGGTTCTTCCGCTTTGTTCATTTCACCATTTCATTCATTACTCATCATCACCGTCTCCTTTAGCCTAACCGGCATAATCGTGGGACGTAAAACCCAAAGATTTCATTAGTTTCTTTCTTTCAACTAGTGTTGCCACGAGACCAGACAGAAACCTTTGATACGAGACACGAGACGAGACAGACTACTTGTCCCGTCTCGTTTCCGAGACGAGACGAGACGTCTCTTGAAATGCCTTGTATCGTCTCATATCTCAAAAATGAAAAGACAGTTTTTGAAATTGTTTAAAAATTTATTAACTCGGAATAAATTATTGCCTTCGAAAGTATACCAGCGTTTATTATTTCAAATGAGGACTATCCTAAAAGAACAAGGAAGACCTAAAGTTATTTTTTAAATGATTCTTACAAACAGCTTTCATTTCTATTTTCCAACCGATTCAAGTTTAAATATTTAGTGATACTGTTCCAGATTCAAGTAAAATGTTAAACCATTCTTTGAGATCAGTGTTTCAGAATATTTCATTCCGAGGGCTGGTGGTTATATCTATGTATAAAAATCCTTTATAGAAATACAAGTTCTCTTAATGCCAGTTTCATCAGCAACTAACCATTGTTCATGAGTTTTCTCGTTGTTCCGAACAAAGACAGAAACGTGTAGGCCTTTTCCTGTACTGAGTTTTAAAGGATGCTGGTTTGACAATAAAATTTAGTTTCGTTTTATTGTTTTATGATGTTATTCGAACCAAAGTCATTTTTGAAATCAGAAAGTCACATGGGCCTTCTTATATTTTGAAGTGGCGCCAGAGGTTTTGAAAAAAGGATTTCAGAATAAGTGGGGAAGGCTTGCCTTTCGACTGTACCGACGATATTGACAAATATTCCTGTCGTAATAATTCATTACTGGAAACCATTGGCGCCCGAAGAATTTTTAAGGGGATCATCTCCTTGATTGCTATATTACGCCTGATATTTAATATACGTAGTTTGCTATATTACACATATATTTTCGTGAGCAAGGGCGGCCGGGCCCCTTCCCCCTCCCTTCGGGCGCCCGTGGTCGAAACTAAGTAGTCGATGTTTTAAGCAGTGTTTCTTCCAGACATGTTTTTGGGGTGCTGCCCCCTGGAACTCTAAGAGTACCCCCCACGGGGAGACCAAAATAATACATCTATAATAGAATAATACCAGCAGTACCCCCGGAATCCTAAATATATCATTTTTTCTGAAAGAAACACTGATTGGAAGATTGTAGTCGTGTTGTGTGTTGTGCTGATAACCAAACAAAAGTGGTTAAAAGCTGTAATTTTAACCACTTTGTATAACAGCTCCTTTTTGTGGGCCTCATCCGCTCTAGTGTTGCCACGAGACGAGACATTTCTCGTGTCTCGTCTCACGAGACTAGACAGCTTGAAGTCATCTCTCGTCTCATCTCGTGGAAACACTACTTTCGACCATGTGGGTTACTGCCTCGATCTTGGAAATGTCCTCGAAGGGATTGTGCTATGAATAACAGATTTTATTCGAACTAATTGACTGACTCCGATGCAACATTGTTCCAATTTCGCCTATTCGCAATGTAATGGAATAGACAAACATACGTTTATATGGTTACATGAAGGCGGTCCCGTGTTCGATTCCTGGTGGGGGCACTCGGTCGAAAAATTTAAAAGTTTTTCAGGCCAGTCACCTTGAATGAGATTTTCCTTGGTTTTCCACATTCACACCAGGAAGATGCCAGGGTGATACCTTAGGTTTCAGATCACTTCCTTTTTTCCCCAATCCTTTCTTCCTTCCCTTTCCCCGGAAAGTGTGTTCGCCTAGAGATGTCATCCCTCGAACGTGACGGGTTAAATGGTCTCAGATGCCGAAAGCCCAGAAATCTAAATCCTAAATCCTAAATTTACAAAGTTACTTCTGGGAAACATTGTTCTTTCAAAATATATTTCTATATATTGATATTTATTATTATTAATTGCTTTCTTGTATCTTTCCTACATTATTCTAGATTAGTTACCATCGGTTAGTTTAGTCACATTATGTATAATTAAATACGGTTACGTATGTTTACCGTTTCTTTTCTTTTTTCAAAATACAGATCACATGTATTGTTAATAATTTATTTGTTGCATTTTTTAATAATTTATTTCATACACACAACAGATAAAACAACTCATACATTTTAATTACACAGCACATAGTTCTTTGACATGGAGGGAAATCTCCTTTGGCTATAGGAGCATATAGTATTACCAATGGGGATTTCCCTCATCCCCCTTGTAATTCGCACATCGTCAACAGATATAGAACATTGTTGAACATTTCTTGAACCACTTCATTACACTCCTAGCCTTGTGACATGGTGCATTATTTTGTCGAAAAATGCCACTACCGTTGGGAAACATGGTCGTCATCAAGGGGTGTACGTAGTCTGCAAGCAGTGTGCGATACGCGTCGGCCGTCATTGTGCCTTGCTCGAGCTATACTAGATACATGCTCACGTGTATGTCTCCCAGAGCATTATTATTATTATTATTATTATTATTATTATTATTATTATTATTATTATTATTATTATTATTATATTTGAAGTACAGTCAAATATCACGACATTAATTATCAGTTTTAATTAACGGAATTGAGCTGAAAATTAAATCTTGATTTCGAAAGATTAACCATTAAGTTTATGCGTTCGGTACCTTTCTAAAGTAATAAATACTGGAATTGGTTTCAAGGCTGTTTCTGACTGAATACTTTCTTCAAAATAATATTAAAAATTATAGAAAAATTTTCGACACATTCGAGTCGAGTCGAGATTTTTACGAAAAGTCTCGACTCGACTCGTGTCTCGGCTCGAAAATTAGAGTCGAGAAATAAATTTGTCTTGACTCGTCTCGAATTTTACAAAGTGTGTCAACTCGAATTTCAGTCCAGATTCGAGACATGTCTCGGCTCGTGCCCATCCCTAAATATTCATATTTTAAATGTGCAATACTACCTCGCGAAAAATGACCCCGAAGTTAATTTACCAAAGTCTACTTTCTTCTTGTTAGATTAGTGATCGTGGTTTAGGATAGATTATGTACAGTCAGACATGGTTATGTATGTTTACAATTTCGTTTCTTTCTTTCAAAATGCATTCCTATCTGTTCCCATTTATTATTAATAATTTATTTCTTGCATTTATTAATAACTATCAGATAAACCCATTATTCGCATGGTGGCTGTATTTGGAAGTCAAGGCCTCTATAGTATCACTGTTGATTTCAGCGAGTGCGAAAACTTTGGATTTGACATTAATATCGGCCATTTTGGATTATTTTTACATGTCAGTTATCATCTCCGGTACCCCGACCCTCAACTAAGTGGGGTTAATTTGGAAGTTAATGCAATCGGAGTTTCACCATTGATCTCAGCGACCGCCAAAACTTTGAATTCGACACTAATATCGGTTATCTTCTACTACTTTTACATGTCCCTGTAAACGTCTCCTGAGACTTCCTGGTTCGATTTAAAAAAACGCTTCGTCTTGATCCGGAACCTGGGCCAAGGTACCCAAGATCAAAATTTGGTAACTCTCGGTCCTCTTGTGTGGTCTCCAGGCAGCACACAGATACATACATATAGACAGACAGACACACAAACAAACTTTTTATTTTATTTATATTAGATTAGGTGTATTTCAAACAGTGCTTCTTCCAGAAGTGTTTTTAGGGGTACTGCCCGCCCGGAGCTCTGAGAGTGCCCCCCGGAAGAGACCAAAATAATACATTTATAATATAATAAAAACTAGAAAGTTATCGATAGTGCACCCGGAATACGAAGTGTGCCCCGCCCCCGGAACATAGTTTCTGAAAGAAACACTGATTTCAAACACAACAGATAGAACCAACGGCGCCGACTTTCCAAAATGTATGTGGGTGCATATAAATGGCGGGACGAGTTATATGTTTTCAGGGGAGTCTCGATTTTTTTGATTGATTTCTTTTTAGTTAAAATCTTTTATGAACACTGTCATAAAAGGCTGTGCTGTGATAAAGTAAAATATACCGGTAATATAAGGATAAGTTGGGACTGTCCTAGCTCAGTCGGTAACACGGCTGACTTAAACGTAAAGAAACAGGTTGAAACCCGGGTTCAAGTTTAATTCCTGTAATGCATATTCCCAACATATATAATCGTGGTATTTAGTGTATATTTTCAACAACTTACATGATGCACTATGAGTGCAAGAGGCAGTGATATTATCAAACGTTACTAAAAGAAAATACTACATTCATACAAATTAAAATGAAAATATCAACATAAAAGAAAATAATTTTAACGGTATTGCAAAAAGAACTTGCAAGGATTTTGAAAATGAAATCTTTGAGTCTTGCGTCCCACGGTTATGCCGGTTAGGCTAAAGGAGACGGTGATGATGAGAGATGAATGAAATGGTGGAATGAAGAAAGTGGTAGGAAACGGGAGTGCCCCGAGAAAACCCACGAGCATGGTGTTTGTCCACCACAAGGTTCACTTGACGGGGACTGTGATCGAACCCGGGACCCCAAGCACCAGAGGTGAATATTCTACCACTGAGCCACTAGTTTTATTGTTCATATGCTTGTCTTTATACAAAAAGTGTACAAGAACCAGACTGACTCCTAGGGTACTACAATACAATATGTCTTACATACAAGAAAAGGAAAATGTAAGTATAACAATAACCACGAAAAAAAAAATAGAAACGAAAAGATAAACCTACATCCTGAGTTGTAGCTTTTTTTTTTTTTTTTTTTTTTTTTTTTAAACGAGAAGGAAGGAGATTACTGCAACACCACTTCTAAAAACCTACTAAAATACTGCCTGTCCAACTCGGGGGAAAAGAGCTTTCGGCGAGTGCGTTTTAAAAAATCCAAGTAGGTGCGAGCATCCAGCAAAGGCACATGGCGATGGATATACACAATTGTACAAGCCAGTATAAAAAGCACAGCGTGGTGTTTGGTCTGTGGAAAATAACGAAAATCCGGAAACAAAACATAGGATACTGTGAACTGGTGTGGAGGTCGACGACAAATTCGTCCTAAGAAGGACGTGAGACAGTTCCAGATAGCTGGAGCACCCACACACTGATCGTACCGGTGGGATAGAGTATCTTCTTTGGCGCATCGAGAACACAGTGGGTCAGGAACACGTTTCAGCTCAAATAAACGAGAGCGCGTAGGCACCAACTGATGCACCACTTGAAACCATTCAACCTGTAGGTATGAAGGTAATACCGGGGCAAAGATATTAGCCCATACCTGTGACCACGTAGTCTGAGGATATCGGTGAGGAATTCGGAGAATAATCTGATCGTTAGGCAACGAGAGAAGGAAGTTATACAAAGTGCGAGAATTGTATCCTGTAGGGCAGAGAACCACACCACTGTATGTCCAATAACGTATTAGTGAAGTAATGTACGTCGGACAACAATCAGCAAAGTTAATAAACGGGGGGCTCACAGGGTATTCATAACTAGGCCAAAAACATCGTATCCATTGCTGTGTGAAGGATTCGTTAATAGCAACTGCCGCGTAGAAATCGAGCATAAACAGAGTTTGACATTTCAATCTGAGATGTACTAGACCCAACCCTCCCTGTGAACGGGGAAGATAGAGTCCTGCACGTGGAATACGAAAATAGAAGCCACGCCATATATTCCATAGGAATAAGGAGTCAAACCGCTTAGCGAACAATTCCGGTAAGGGGAAAATTCGAGCCCGGTACCACAGCTTGGGTGCAATGTAAATATTGATAAAGTGAATACGATGAATTAAATGAAGGCGACGGAAACGCTGTGAAAACAAAAGCTGCCGAATTTGTAACAACAACGGGGACCAAATCTCCTCGAAAAGGGGAGTAGGTTGTGACGTAAACGGGATACCTAAGATCTTCAAGGAAGTGACGTGAGGTACACACGGCACCCCGGGCTCGTTAGCAGGTAAATGGAAACCATTGAACTGTAATAGGTTAGTTTTCTGTACATTATACTGTAATCCGGAACAAAGTGCAAAACGTTGCAACACTGCAAAAACCCGCGCCATAAGAACAGGATCCACTCCGGTGATGGTGACGTCATCCGCATACCCGAATATATTTTGACTCAAAAAACGGGAGGGTCCAGGGGGGTGCAGGGTGGCCAACTGTCGAAGTAAAGGATCTAATGCAAGTGCAAAAAGTATCGTTGACAAAGAACATCCTTGCCTTAATCCACGTTTCAGCGGAATAAGAGGGGACAGGTGTCCGTTAATCTGTATACGGAAATTGGCCGTGGTATATAAATTGTTAATGACTGTGCGGAAGGCTAAAGGAAACCTCCAGGCTTCCAGCACCTGCAACAAAAAACTGTGATCCAAACTGTCGTACGCTTTTTCTAAATCTACAGCTAATGCACCCGCAGGCACCTGCCGAAAATGAAAATAAGCAAAAATATCGCGCAAAGAACGAAGAGTATATGACAGGTTATGCGTACCATGGAGTGCTGCCTGATAAGGACTAATGTAGTGACGGATGATTGGTCGAAGTCTGGCTGTAAGCACTTTAGTGAACAACTTCAGATCGACGGGCAATAAAGAAATAGGTCGATAGTCCTGAACATAATGCGCTGTGCGGGATTTCGGAATGAGGACTAAGATAGCGGTATTACGACCCACTGCTTCGCCTTGTAACCAAGCATTGAATAAAGCGGTAATAGAGGGACTGAGGTGAGACCAATACTGTTTATAAAACTGGATATTTAATCCGTCTTCTCCGGGGGCACTACTGCCCTTTGCCCGCCTGAGGACTGCGAAAATTTCCTCCGCACTAATGGGATTGATCAATGTCTGACACTCGTCATCCGTGAGATGGTGAGATAACGTGGACAAAAACTCCGGGGCATATGAGTAGTCTATGGGACGCGCACGTGCAAAGTCTGTATAGTAGCGCGTGAACTCTTGTAAAATCTGCGAACAATTAGTAGTAGTAGTGCCATCTCCCAGAATGAGAGAATGAATGGCGGTGGAACGCCGTTGTCGCAAAATCCTATCAACATGATAAATAGTTATAGTCTCCTCCGGAAAGCGATGATAAAAGTCTTCCGACAAATACGCACTAATCGACGTGTGGGAGTAAATAGTTTTCAATCGGTGTTTGATACCGTTAATACAAGCCAGGTTCTCCAGAGAAGGCGGAGCATTCCAAAATTCACAGAGAGCTTGATATAAAAATTCATGTAAATGGTGGTCGTCTTCCCTCGCGACCCGCCCTTGCCATTGAAAAAAACTGCGTAATTTAGGTTTACAATATAAATTCCACCAAGAAATAACAGAGGGGTAGTACCGCTGCATGCTGCACCAATAAGGTAAGCGACGCGAGAATTCCTCTACAACCTGCGGGCGAGACATGATGTCATTATTAATCTTCCAATAGGAAGGGCCCCGGGCCGGTGGTAGCAAGAAAGGCATTTTAAAGGCTACTTCAATCGAGGCATGATCGGACAGCGCCACAGGAATTGTATTTTGTTGTATCACCGCAGTGCATAAACTCTCTGAAATGTAAGCGCGGTCGATTCTACTCTTCGTCGTAGTAGTGCAGTGGGTGAATACATGCTTAGAGTTTGACACAACTAAAGCGTCTTTTAACTTTAGGACACGAATAAGCTCTGACAAAGTAGGACAAGGCGTGGTAGGCGTCAGAGAATCTCGGGGATCTACAATTGCATTGAAATCTCCGGCAATTATACAATGAGGAATTCCCGGAGGAAGTAAAGAAGGAATGGTAGTTGCATAAAACTCGTTCCTCTCTTTTGTACGTGTAAAGCCAGAATGACCATATAATGCTATAAAACAAATGTTCTGAATATAACAACGTATAGCCCTTCCTTCGGGGGCTAACACAACACGATCATAACTCAGACCCTTTCGCACCAAAATCGCAACCCCAGTCTCTTGGTCGCGGTTAATAATAACTTGATAATTGGTAAGAAAATCCAAAGATGTAAGCAGAGAACTTATTTCTTGTAGAAAACACACGTCTGGTCGGCGGCTTTCGATGAACTGTTTTAGAAGGGCCTTATTATGATCGGAACTGATTCTATGAATATTGAGTGATATTAACTTAAATGAATTTACTGGTAACATTATAAAAGCACTCAAAAAGAAAACTTTAACAAAAAGAAAAAAGTACTTACAAAGGTGAAAGGAATTCTTTCCCATGAACACTAGTAAAGTGACGCATTTTGAGACGAATAGAAAACAAACCGAGTGAACTTTTTTGTACGAACACAAAAACTAACACTGCCATATACCTCATAACAGACAATGCGGACGAAGCCCTGGAAAGCAGGTGTGAAGGTCAATAGCGAAGAGTAAACACACCACGCCTCAGGGCAATTCTGAGTCAGATATTGCCCGATGTTGTGATCGTAATTCGCGTGGCTCAGCTTGGTCTATCCCTCGTGTAACATCAAGGGCACACTGTTCCTTCTTTCGTGTAGACGTTCGAGTAACTTTCCTTCTTTTTTGTTGTGAAGAAAAATCAGCTTGCACAGAAGTAACAGTATGTTCAGCTGAAGACGGGACATTATTGTCTTGCACTTCAGACGAAGAACCAGACTGAACTGTTAACACTTCCTGCTCCGACGGACGAGTCGAGTCAAGTTCCATGACATCCACAGGCGTATTCTGTAAAGGCGGGGGTCGCAGTTTCACTTCAGAATCTTCCATAACTAGAACATTATTTGTTAGAGATGAATTCACTTCGGGGGTTCGTACTAACACTGGAAACTCGGTGGTATCAGTCAATGAAGGCAAGCCTGAGGAACTCTGAGCAGGGGCCCGGGGGGCAGGGACAGAGAGCGAAGGCGGGCCAGAAGAGGGAAAAGAGCGATGCACTTTGCCAATCTCCGTCATGTGTAAAGACGTCTGTTCAGGGGCGGCCGTAGTTGGTTTTGCGTTCTTCAAATGGCACGTGGCTATCGTATGAAAATTGCTCTGACATCTGAAACAAGTAATAGGCTGCCCTTCATAAGACACACTCACCTTACAACCGTGCACTATGATACGGGATGGTATATGCTTATGTATTTCCATATGAACAATACGTACGCCACTGTCTATGCCAGGGGGAAAAGGGGCACTCCATAATTGTGGTTCCACTTTGCGCACTTTACCATAACTTTTGAAATGATCTTCTAGGAATGATAACGGTAATTCAAGAGGAAAGTCATATATACGCACCAACCGAATGGGGTCATCAGCGGGGACTATCCTTACTGTGCTTGTTTCCCCAGACACATGCGTGAATTCTACAGACGAAGGAGCTGTTGCTGCGAAATGTTCATAGGCTTGTAAATCTTTAAACTTAATATATATGCTATATGATTCCGCATGTAACTGGAGCGCACAAATGTTGTCGAAGATACGAGGAAACTTATTTTCCAACCACTGATATACTTGACTAGCATTAGGTTTTACATTTCTATATCGTCGGTCAAATATTAATTGAAATTGTAAGTCCTTCTTATATTCCATACTACTACAAGCTATTACACTGCAAAACACTGTACACACAGGGTGAGAATTCACCGAGCACACTAAAGCACAAACTTGTGGAAAAAGCACGAGTCTTTTCAACTAACGTATGAGTAGCGATATCAGGCACTCTAATGGGACCAACACTACTCACGATGTGAACAGCTCGAGACGACGAGCTCAACCCGCCACCGCGCCCCCTGCAAGGATTTTGTTGTGGACATAAAGTATAAAGTGACTAACTTAGTGTGTTCCTTGGTTGCCTTTGCAAAAACACATTTGAAACAATCAATTATGTTTTAGAGGTTAGAAATTTTAACTCCCATCTCTATGTTTTAATTGTTTATTTTTTAATAGTGTCAAGTGAGAAATATTTATTTTATTATGTTTATTATGTTTCGAAACTAAAAATCTTGCCTGCAGCGCCCTGACAAGATTATTTGTGTGAGTGCTTTAACCAGGGAACACCAAGAAGGCGGCGCACATAGACAGAACAACCCCTAGCATTTCTTACACAGTACAACGTTGTTTGGCATATAACGTTGCTCCTGTACTAGCGAGTTCCAGCTAGTTAAGCCTTTTATTAACAGCCGGAGGCAGCATTCTGTTATATCGTTGTAGTGAGTGGCGTGTTAAAATACTCCTAGTATCAGTTTTTTCATTGTTCGATTGACCTTGAAGGACCAACAAATGCCTTTCGAGGAAGACAAGTTCTCTTTAATTCATGAAGTTAATATAGAAATGACCTTCAAACCTATGCTGTGCATAAATGCTGGAAGTCTTATAAAACGGTTTTATCCGTGTGTCTGTAGACCAGAGCCCTGCAAAGCCAGGTCCGAAGACGGCCCGGATGGATCTGTATTCTGTGTCCGTCTTGACCCGATCCGGCCCCAATCTCGAGCCGGGCAGAGAATGGGCCGGACTCTAAACTGGCCGGGCACAAAGGAGCCGGGCTCTAAACGGGCCGGGCGTAACTGGCCTGAGAACAACCAAGTTGATAAATCAAGTCAATCCTTCAATATGTAATGGAAAATGAGAAATATGTCGTCATAATATTGCACTGTCTATTTGTCCTTCTCAAATAGGAAAATCGTGTGAAAAGTTACCCAAGGTTTGTTTTCTATATTCCTATACTGTCTGTCTATTTGTTATTTGTGCTTGCTCTGCCCAGCCATGTTTATTATACAATAATACAGCTCATGGACGTAAAAGTCTTATACTACACTCATTAATGCATTACAAGTAACAGAGAAGATATGTAAAACTTCTACACCGTATATGATACTAATACTACAACTACTACTGCTAATACTATTATTACTATTGCGATTACGAATGCTAGTGCTAATTCCACTATTGCCGCCACTGTTACTACTGTTATTACAACTACTGCTACTACTTATTACTATACTAATACGACAGCGAATACCACTACTGCTATTACTAGTAATACGAAAACAAAACAATGCAAATGAAATCTTTGAGTTTTACGTCCCACAAGTATGCCGGCTAGGCTAAAGGAGACGGTGATGATGGTGGAATAAATGAAATGAAATGGTGGAATTGATAAAGTGGGAGGAAACGGGAGAACGTCGAGAACCTCCACACACGGTGTTTGTCCACCACAAATTTCATTTGGCGAGACCTGGGATCGAACCAGGGACCCCATCCATTAGTGGTGAACGCTCAATCACTGAGCCACTGTTCCAGGAACACCTAATCCGCCCTGGCGTCTTGGTGATTTATTTTATCATAATATTTTGTTATATTTGTAGTATCATACTATGATATAAAGAATACAGGAACATGTAACATCATTTGGTATTTGGCTTGCTAATTGAACATAACTACAAATTGCACTGATTTTGTGAGCACACCAGTTCACGGATTTGGCCTCCGTGGTCTAAAGGTAGCGTACCAAATTCTACTTAGTAGGTCAAGTACTTGACTTTGTCATACGTTCTTTAGGTAACTACGGCTCAAGCTGTATGGATGATGATGGGATGAATTGGTGGAACGAAAACAGTGGGAGGAAGCGGGACCACCCCGGAAACTCCCACGCACACGGTATTTGTCCACCACAAAGCTCACATAGCATCTGGGTGGTAGTTCTGTACGGATCCAATGAACTACGGAATAACGTAGCAGAAACTCCCTACTCTGTAAATATATACTGCTAATATTCGTAAGTTTCAAGCTTGTAAAAGAACGTAGCTGTTTTGTCTTTCTATTAAGGTTTACGATATTTCTATCGTATCTTGTCTGAGCTGCAAAACGAGAGGTAATACGTTTATCGATTTATGGTTAGGGATTGGTCCTTTAAAACATTTAATTAAATCGAGAGGTGATAGAAACACGTACATTTTCTTTTGTGACAGATGATAACACTACTTCAAGTTTCACTATTGAATTCATATTGTTTGGAAATCTTCGTTTCATACTGTGAAACGATACTCACTTCTTTTAGTTTGGTATTGGTACTGGTAACTCCTCTAATATATGCAACAAGTTGAAACTTTTAGTCATAGATTAAAAATGTAGCAATACACGTTGAAACCGAGCTTGGCTAACTTCAGCTACTTCTTTTTTGAATAGGAATTGGTGGAAAGTATTCTTGGGATGCTGAATTCTTGGAGGAACATTTCTTTACGACTCTGATATATTTAAAAGAGCCGTATCTAGATATCTCCTATTGTTTTGATTCCTGCAAACAACAATTGAAATAGGAAGTGATAGTTAATTGGAACCACTTCCTGTTGATCGTAAAAAAAAAGACGTATCCTGATATCTCCTATTGTTTTGATCTATGGAAAAAAGAATTGAGATAGGAAGTAATAGTTAATTTGAACCACTTCCTGTTCCGGTAGGGTGTTGACAATAATTATGGTATGTTGCCTAGAGACGGTAAATCGTTTGGACAAAAATGTTCTATCTGTTACTGTTTTTGCTCTGTGGCGAGGAACGTTCAAACATAATATGGCTAATTTTAATAAATTCTGGTTTGATCAAAGCTGCCACGGAGATGGAGGAGGCTATTCTTGAGACGATGAATCGATTGCAAAAAGCCACTTTTTAATATCTTTTACCATTTTTGCTCTACGGAAATCAGTATTGGAACAGGAAGTACTAGTAAATTTGAATAATTTCCAGTTTTAGTAGAGTTATATGGATAGTAACGATATGTTTGTTGAGAGGCTGAATCGTTTGCTTAAAACTGTTTCTAGCTATCTGCTGCCGTTTTCATTCTATAGCGATAAACGTTGAAACCGTTATTGAAACCAGAAGTTATAATAAATTCTAACTACAGCCGAATTTAGTATTGTAGATATTTTTCTTTAGACTCTACATCGTTTGCAGAAACCACTTCTCACTATCCGTTATCATTTTCTTTATATATCGACAAACGTTGAAATCGGAAATGGCTAATTTGAAGCAATTCCGGTTTGAGTAGAAGGTTAACGGAGGAAATAAAATATATTCTTTGGATACTGAATTAATTGCAAAAGACCACATCTTGAAGCATTTACTATTTGTATTAGGCGGAAATTGAAAATTGAAACCGGAAGTAATAGTAAATTTCAACCATTTATAATTTCGGTAGAATATTTTGTGTACCGATGATGTTGACTCTAGATGATAACTCGTTTTCAAAAATCAGTTTTCGCTATGTTACCGTTTTATGCTATGACGATGAAAGTTGAAACTGTTTTTGAAACCGGAAGTAATAATAAATTTAAACCATTTTCCATTTTAGTAGAGATTGTGAATGACCATGATATGTTACCTATACACGCGCAATCGTTTACAAAAAAAAAAAAAAAAACGTTTTCATGTATGTTACCGTTTTCATCTATGGGTTAAATGTTAGAACCGGAAATTGCTAATTTGAACCACTTCTGGGTTCAATATAAAGTTAACGGATGAGATGGAACCTATTCTATTCATTGGGTGAAGAATCAATAGCAGAAAACCATTTCTCTATACAGGAGCGGATCCAGGACCGACTTCTGGGGGGGGGGGGCGTTGGGTTGTCATAATGCTACTTTTAAGGGTTCCAAACTCTGGGATGGATTTTATTTATATATAAAAAATAAGAAAGTTTCCTCTTCTGGGGGGGCGATCGCCCCAATCGCCCCCCCTAGGATCCGCCCCTGTCTCTATATCACTTTCTGTCTTTGCTTTGGTATCTATCAACAGACACACGGATGAAACCACTCTATAAGATTTCCGACTTTATGCACAGCACAGTTTGGTAGTTTAAAACCTGTCTTTGGTTCCATAAATATTATTAACACTAACATATCAATGATACTTTTGTGTATGATTCAAAAAGTTAGCTGTGAAATTTAATCTAGATTGGAAGTAGTTGTGGAAAGGCCTCTTGCTATAACAGATTTGTGGGTGTTCAGATTAGTGCTGTTGAATTTTTGTGACATTTGCGGTTTTCAAAACCGAAACCGCAAAAGCGGTTTTCAAAAACCGAAACCGCAAAAGCGGTTTTCAAAACCGAAACCGCAAAAGCGGTTTTCAAAACCGAAACCGCAAATGCGGTTTTCAAAACCGAAACTGCAAAAGCGGTTTTCAAAAACCGAAACCGCAAATGCGGTTTTCAAAACCGAAACCGCAAAAGCTCTTTTCGAAACTGAAACCGCAAAAGCTCTTTTCGAAAGCGAAAGCCGCCCGAAACCGTGTTTGCGGTTTTATAAGGGATTGTCCTTTTCAAAGCAGAAACAATGTTTGCTGTTTTTAATTACACCTTTTAACAATTGTGAAAGCATCTATCGATCGAGACAAATGTATTGATTTATATGTGTGTTTTAACTTTTTATTATTTGCTCCAAGGCTATTATTGTAATATGTGCAGCACAGTGCGAAAGGGATAGTTCGATGGTTGTACAAGTGACAGCTAAATTAGGGTTGCCATATTTTAAAATCAGAAAAGTGAGGGGTTCTAAACCGTAAGTATTGATGTGAACTTCTGTGTTACAAATACTGACCTGCGATCCTTAGTACTTTTTTTTTTTAGTTATTTCTTTGATGACACTTCCAATGTACTTTTCGGCTGCAGGGAAGCAAACTGGACCCCACCTGATTTTCATATATGTTGTAAATTAGACCACAAGGAACACAAATCTGAAGGAATTTTGACATTTCGAATGTCGGAACTCGAGATATTCGAACATAAGTTGACCATGGAAGCAAACTGGACGCCACCTGATTTTTATATATTTTGTAAAGTAGGCCACGAGGAACGCGAATCTGAAGAAATTTTGACATTTCGACTTCCCGAACTCGAGATACTAGAACTTATACAGTAGTTTTATGTAATATGTATAAAAGTAACGAAGAAAGTTCTGTCGCTTTTTGGCCTATCACTTAGAGCATCGATATGTCACCTAAGACGTACCTGGAAGATCAAAAATAGTACCCATCAGTATCAATGACCTTCTGCCAACGTTCGGGTTGGGCATGGATTCCTTCGCGGTAGAACTTGGTTTGCCGTGAAGCGAAAGAAGGTATCAAGTGCATTTAGCACCTCTACTACGGAGTTGAACTGGAGTCCTTTAAAGTTAGTGTCCAAGGAAAGGAACAGGTGATAACAGGACGGTACAATGTCCGGACAGTATGGCGGATGCAATAGTGTTTCCCATCCAAAGCGTAGGATAGTGTCCCGGCTCATTCTAGCTATGTGGGGCATAGCGTTGTTCCGTAACGAGGGAACCCCTTAGCGATTGAGAAGTGCTGGCTCCAGGGTTTTGAGTTTTTCTTGAACACGACTCAACTGCTGACAGTACGCAGTTGCATTGATGTTCTGCTCTGACCACCCGGTAGCAGTTCCCGATGCACGATGTCGTGAGCAGTCCACCAAACACACAGGAGGACTTTCTGCTGCATTGCTGATTTCAGCTGTTTTGGAACCGGTTCGTGGGATTTTAACCAATGATGACGACGCCGTGAAGCTTCGTACAGGACCCACTTCTCAACACATGTCAACACCCTGTCCAGAAATGGCTCCTTCCTCAGACGAGACAGCAAAGAATCACAGGTGTCTGCACGCGTAGCCTTCTGGCCCGGAGACAAATCATCTGGGACACATAGACCCAACTTGTAGTGCTTCCCAAATTGATGGAGGTGCTGGAGAATGGTTTCTCCATTAACATTGAATAGTAAGACTATTCATGGCTTTGGATTAATTGTTTTAACAAAAGAGACACTGACCAAAGCTTAAAACTTTACTTTATTTTAAATTATAATTTGTAACTGTTTCAATTACAATTTCAATTAAATTATAATTTGTTATAACAACATTTATATATATGTCTGTATTTTCATTAATTTCGATCGTGTCTGAAGAAGGATATGCTAGATATCCGAAACAGTTACAAATTATAATTTAAAATAAAGCAAAGTTTTAAGCTTTGGTCAGTGTCTCTTTTGTTATAACATTGAATGTTAGCCCCAGTTCCTCACATGTCTGTCCACTGTTCGGCACCCTCACGAAAGGCCTGAGGTATCTTCCGCCCCGCTGCAGTGGCGTTTGATCCAAGTTTGAACTCGTACACCATACACGCCCTTATGATGCTCTGTGGAGGTTCCATATTCACTCCATCCTTACACAAATTCACGTTGTAACTGAACTGCCACAACCAGGTAGAATGTTGGATATACCCACACCAACAACTGACCTTCGCCTTATCTCCATTCGCACTCAACTCACGGTATGAGGGTCAATTGAACATAGACCTCCACAAAAAGCGACAGAACTTTCTTGGTTATCTTTATATATCTCACAGGACATAATATGTTTCGTATAGAGAATATTGTGTTTTTTCATATAGATAGATAGCGTCTATATTAAACTTTAAGTTTTAATATCTCGAGTTCCGAAGGTCGGAATGTCAAAACTACTTCAGCTTCGTGTTCCTCGTGATCTAGTTTACAAAATATATAAAAATCAGGTAGAGTCCGGTTTACTTCCGTGGTCACTTTATGTTCGAATATCTCGAGTTCCAAAACTCGGAATGTCAAATTTCCTTCATATTCTTGTTCCTCGTGGTCTAATTTACAAAATATATAAAAATCAGGGGAGGTCCAATTTGCTTCCCTGCATCCTACGTTTCAAACGAAACCGTTTTCCAGAGTGTACATTTTGCTTCAAACTGAGTTCTGCCCTGGCTAAGAAACGTAAATTCGCTTCTATAAGAGTCTTGGAATTGTCGTTCGGCATTCTTTGTACCTTGTGAAGGCATGAATAATTCAAGTATGTTTGTTACAACATCTACAAACGAATATTCATTCGTATAGAACCTCCAATACATTACATTAAAAACACATGAAATACACAAAGAAAACCATTGTGCATTAGAGCAGATCTCTTATTAGCAAATGATTCTGCACACGTGCACTGCTCAGATAGCCCAGAGCCTGAGCCTGAGCGCGAGTCCAAATTTAACTCAATCGCGATTGAGATTGTCAGAGATGTAGCGGTTTACGTTGAATATACCATACCAACACTTTATCAACTAAGTCCTCTTAGATTTTTCTCCAATCCCAAAAAGCGGGTGGTTTTTCGTGATTAAGATATGTTTAAGAGGGAGACGAATATAGAACCTGAAAATCGGGTGGTACCCGCTAAAATAGGGTAATAAGCCAACACTAAGCTCAATAGAAATAAGGTATATCCCTATTTAAGATCACTACACATGCAACTCATGAAATTCAATTTCAAATATCATCCACTTAGACTGACATCTTTTATATTATTATTGCTCTTTCCCCTTGTTTTTAAAAATAGTACTGCCACTCTTTCTTTTGTTAACAAAAAGGCACCACCTCCCTTTCTTAATAAAAAAGAAAGAGAAAAGAAAGAAAAAATCTCTATCTCAATACACAATTTTATTGTTGATTTGTTGCCACTCCGATAAATGTGAATGTTGTGGTTTTGCATGTGTTGACTGGTTTCTTATCGAAAGTCCCAGACACCTGCAGTAGTTTATACGTGAAGGAAACACCGATCATATTTTATTCTGTATCTTTTTACTTCCCAATAACGATACCCGTGCCTCTTTGAGAAATTGCAACTTATTTTTTTATTCTGCCAATTGTACAAGTATATTCACCAAGAATTTTCCTTCACTTTAAGACATTTTAAGAAAAAATAACTTCTTTTCCTTCTGCAAATTTTGATAATTTTTTCCCTACGCCGAGGAAAATTTCCCTCCATCTGGCAACTGTGAGCCGAAGTGGGGAAAGATTCTTAGCTGTTTTCTCGTCGTTACTTGATATTAGTGTGACATTTGCGGTTTTCGGTTTTTCAGAAAACCGATTTTCTGAAAACCGAAACCGCAAATGCGGTTTTGAAAACCGAAACCGCAAATGCGGTTTTCAAAACCGAAACCGCAAATGCGGTTTTCAAAACCGACATTTCGGTTTTATGAAATTTCACTTTTTTCAAAAACCGGTTTTCGGTTTTTTCAAAAACCGATTTCGACAGCACTAGTTCAGATAAAACCAACGTAATATTTCTATTTCACACCGGGTGAGTAATGCATAGGTCATTTCTACTGTATATCAACTTCACGGACCAAAGCGACTTGTGACTTGATGTGAAACCATTTGTTAGTTCTTCAAGGTCAATAACAACAAAGTAGCTAATACTAGCACTACACGTGACCCATTACTTCGATAGAAGAGGCAGATTCAATAGACGTGTTTACATATAAAAGAAGCCCTCCGGCACTTAGGCTGGGTGGAAGCAACAACATTCTATGCGAAAGAACGCTGTTTGTTCTATTTGTTCGAGTTTGCTTGTGTGTCTGTCTGTGTGCGGCCTGGGGATCAGACGAGTTGACAAAAAGTTACTAAATTTTAATAACGGATACTTTTGTCCAGGCCCCAGACCAGGACCAAGTGGTTTTTATTTTTAAAAAATCGAACCAGGGGTCTCAGGGGAGGGGGACGTTTACCGAGACATGTAATAATATTAGAAAATTGCCGATATTTGTGTCGAATTCATAGTTTTCACGGTCACTGAGATCAATGGTGACACTTCAATTAGCGATGACTCAAAATCAGCTACCATTGCGTGCGGGCCGGGGTCACCGGGAGGGGGAGATGTACAGAAACATGTAAAAATACTCCAAAATGACCTATATTAGTATCAAATCCTTAGTTTTCACGGTCGCTGAGATGAATGGTGATTCTTCCAGAGGCGTTGAATTCTAAATACAGCTCCCATCGCTTGGGAGCCAGAGGCGTTCTTTTTAAATTTTGAACCAGGGGGTCTCAAGGGGCGTTTCCCGCGATATGTAAAAGTAGTAGAAAATTACCGATATATTTTCGTTTCGTTGTTCAGTTTGTTTACATAGATATTTTATCTGACCCATGCAAAAAGTGGTTATTTTCAGCTAGTTATTATTAAATGCAAGAAATAAATTATTAATAATATACAGGGTGGCCCAAAAGTACGTATACAGTACCGTACTGATCAGCTCATTGCATTTTATATAATTTCCTATTTTTATCCATCAGGTAGACTTAGTTTCTTTATTATTTGTTCTTAATATGTTTTTACTTACATCTTAAGCTCAGAAGAGCCGAAGCAAATAAACTCATACACTAGAATGTTATAGTTGATCAATACAGAGGTGTATGCCTACGTTTGGACTACGTGAACAGATAGGAGTGCATTTTGAAAAAAGAAACGAAAATGTAAATATACATAACCGTATTTGACTTTACATAATCTATCCTAAACCGCGGTCACTAATCTAAGATAATGTAGGAAAAAATACAAGAAAATAATTAATAATAATAATAAATATGAACATATAAAAATACATTTTGAAAGAAAAAAGTTCCCCTGGCAGAACTTGTTTACTCCAGACGCCGAAACGTTAACCAGAGTTGGAGTGGGTGAGTGGGTCGGTGGGTCGAGTTTTCTGAGTGGGACGTGGGTCAACAGCATGTGACCCACCACCCACCGTGACCCACTGCGACCCATCACCCACCATGACCCACTCTGCTCACTGCATTGTAAACAGCATTTTCTGAACAGCATATCTTTTTTCACCGTCGACTCTAGCCATAGAAAGTAAAAACTAAAAAGAAGAACATTGAAGAAGCAGTTGAAGTTAAATTTATATCATGGCAGTCACGGTGGTTCATATCAAGGACTGCCTAATATCAATATTAGGCAGTCAACTAATATCGATCGTTTTCGATTATTTTTAGAAATCAATCCTATATATAGAAAATGCCCCCCCCCCAACAAAAGGGAGTTTTAAAAAATGATATTGAGATTAGGGCCTAACTATGTATATGCCAAATGTAATTTCAGTTGACTTTGATGTTGATGATTACACATACATAGTTATATTAAATTTTTATATAATAATTCATACATTATAGATGATTCAAAATAAAACAAGTAGTTAGCTCCTCTAAAAACTATTAGGCTGTGTCTGAAAAGTCAAGAAGTAAGTCCTATTGCTATTATTACAATTGCAAATATGATCAATTTCCTAAAGTTCTGCAAGAGTGCCTGAAGTTCTTTCTTCAATAGAAACAAGTGAAAAAGAAGAAAAAAGAAAACCTTGAAAGTAAAACGTAGACAAATTCACCAGTGCTCAGAAGAAGCTGTCTACAATGCACTGAGCAGAATGGGTTGGTGAGTCACAGTAGTTCGGTGGGTCAGCGTGGGTCAGAACGGATTGTTTGGTCAAAGTGGGTCACGGTGGGTTGTCTGTCGCAGTGAGTCATATCCTGTTGACCCACAACCCACTTAAAAATCTTAATCCAATTGACCCACTGACACTCCATTATTTCAGTCATTTTTACCGAAATCCAGAACATCAACATTTTCGATTACTTTCCAAAATTGGACCTGTAGTGGCGAAACGGTCAGTGAATAGTGGTTGTGCCTATTAAATACTTTTCTCAGAATCACAATATCTACAACATATCAAAGTTTCAGTCATTTTTACCGCAATCCAGAATATCACCATCTTTGGTTCCTTTCAAGTGGCCTTATTGTGGCCAAACGGTCAGTAATTATTGGTTGTACCCATTAGGACATTTTCTCAGAATCACAATATCTACAACAAATCACAGTTTCAGTCATTTTTACCTAACTGCAGAACATCACCATTTTAGCTTACTTTCAAAAAAGTCATCTCGTAGTGTCCAAACGGCCAGTGATTATTGGCTGTGCCCACTAAGACTTCCTCTCAGAATCACAATATCTACAACATATCACAGTTTCAGTCATTTTCACTGAAATCCAGGACATCAACATTTTCGGTTACTTTCAAGAAAGTGGCCTGTAATGGCCAAACGGAAATTGATTAGTGTGTGTGCCCATTAAGACCTTTTCTCGGAATCACAAGATTTACATCATATCACAGTTTCAGTCACTTCTGTCGAAATCCAGAACATCACCATGTTCCGTTACTTTCAAGAAAGTGGCCCGGTAGTGGCCAAACGGTCAGTAATTATTAGTTGTGCCCATTAGGACATTTTCTCAGAATCACAATATCTACAACATATCACAGTTTCAGTCATTTTTAGCGAAATCCAGAAAATCAACATATTCGATTACTTTCCAAAAAGTGGCCCTGTAGTGGCCAAACGTTGAGTGATTAGTGGTTGTGCCCTTTTCTCAGAATCACAAGATCTACAACATATCACAGTTTTATTTTTTCGAAATCCAGAACATCATCTTCGATTACTTTCAAGAAAGTGGCCTGGTTGTGGCCAAAGGTCAGTGATTAGTTTGTGTGCCCATGGAGACCTTACAAGATCTAAAACATATCACTTTTCAGTCATTTGTACCTAAATCCAGAACATCACCATGTTCCGTTACTTTAAAAAAGTGGCCCTGTAATGGCCAAACTGTCAGTGATTAGTGGGTATGCGCATTCAGACCTTTTCTCGGAATCACAAGATCTACAATATATCACAGTTCCAGTCATTTTTACGGAAATCCAGAACATCAACATTTTCGATTACTATCCAAAAAGTGGCCCTGTAGTGGCCAAACGGTTACTGATTAGGTGTTGTACCATTTTCTCAGAATTACAAGATCTACAACATATCACAGTTTCAGTCATTTTTACCGAAATCCAGAACATCACCATCCTCGCTTACTTTCAAGAAAGTGGCCTGGTTGTGGCCAAATGGTCAGTGATTAGTGGGTGTGCCCATTGAGATCTTTTCTCTGAATCTCAAGATCTACAACATATCACAGTTTCAGTTATTTTTTTAAGAAATCCAGAACATCACCATGTTCCGTTACTTTAAAAAAAAAGTGCCCCTGTAGTATCGAAACGATCAGTGATTAGTGGTTGTGCCTATTAAATCCTTTTCTCAGAATCACAATATCTACAACATATCACAGTTTCAGTCATTTTTACCGAAATCCAGAAAATCAACATTTTCGATTGGACCTGTAGTGGCGAAACGGTCAGTGAGTAGTGGTTGTGCCTATCAAATCCTTTTCTCAGAATCACAATATCTACAACATATCACAGTTTCAGTCATTTTTACCGAAATCTAGAATGTCACCATCTTTGGTTACTTTCAATTGGCCTGGTTGTGGCTAAACGGTCAGTAATTTTTTGGTTGTTCCCATTAGGACATTTTCTCATAATCACAATATCTACAACTTCTCACAGTTTTAGTCATTTTACCTAATTCCAGAACATCACCATTTTAGCTTACTTTCAAAAATGTGGTCTCGTAGTGTCCAAACGGCCAGAAATTATTGGCTGTACCCATTAAGACTTTTTCTCAGAATCACAATATCTACAACGTATCACAGTTTCAGTCATTTTTACCGAAATCCAGAACATCAATATTTTCGGTTCTTTCAAGAAAGCGGCCTGCTTCTGGCCAATGGTCAGCGATTAGTGGTTGTGCCTATTAGGATCTTCCCTCAGAATCAGCAATCTACAACATATCACAATTTCAGTCATTTTTACCGAAATCCAGGATATCAACATTTTCGGTTACTTTCAAGATAGTGGCCTGTAATGGCCAAACGGAAACTGAGTAGTATGTGTGACCATTGAGACCTTTTCTCGGAATCACAAGATCTACAACATATCACAGTTTCAGTCATTTCTATCGAAATCCAGAACATCACTATGTTCCGTTATTTCAAGAAAGTTGCCCGGTAGTGGCCAAATGGTCAGTAATTATTGGTTGTGCCCATTAGGACATTTTCTCAGAATCACAATATCTACAACATATCACAGTTTCAGTCATTTTTAATGAAATCCAGAAAATCAATATTTTGGATTACTTTCCAAAAAGTGGCCCTGTAATGGCCAAACGGTCAGTGGTTAGTGGTTGTGTCCTTTTCTCAGAATCACAAGGTCTACAACATATCACAGTTTCAGTCATTTTTACCGAAATCCAGAACATCACCATCTTCGGTTACTTTCAAGAAAGTGGCCTGGTTGTGGGCAAAGGTCAGTGATTAGTTTGTGTGCCCATGGAGATCTCTTCGTGGAATCACAAGATCTATAACATATCAAAGTTTCAGTCATTTTTACCTAAATCCAGAAAATCACCATGTTCCGTTACTTTAAAAAAAGTGGCCCTGTAATGGCCAAACGCTCAGTATTTGTTGGTTGTGCCCATTAGGACATTTTCTCAGAATCACAATATCTACAATATATCACAGTTTCAGTCATTTCTATCGAAATCTAGAACAACACCATGTTCCGTTACTTTCAAGAAAGTGGCCCGGTAATGGCCAAACGCTCAGTATTTATTGGTTGTGCCCATTAGGACATTTTCTCAGAATCACGAGATCTACAACATATCACAGTTTCAGTGATTTTACCGAAATCCAGAACATGGCCATCTTCGGTTACTTTCAAGAAAGTGGCCTCGTTGTGGCCAAACGGTCATTGATTAGTGTTTGTGCCCATTAAGACCTTTTCTCAGAATTACCACATCTACAACATATCACAGTTTCAGTCATTTTACCGAAATCCAGAAAGTGGCTATCTTCGGTTACTTTCAAAATAGTGGCCTCGTGGTGGCCAAACGATCAGTGATTAGTGGTTGTGCTCATTAAGAGCTTTTCTCAGAATCACAATATCTACAAAATATCACAGTTTCAATGATTTTACCGAAATCCAGAACATAGCCATCTTCGGTTACTTTCAAAATAGTGGCCTCGTGGTGGCCAAACGGTCATTGATTAGTGTTTGTGCCCATTAAGACCTTTTCTCAGAATCTCAATATCTACAACATATCACAGTTTTAGTCATTTTTACCGAAATCAAGAACATCGCCATCTTCGGTTACTTTCAAAATAGTGGCCTCGTGGTGGCCAAACGATCAGTGATTAGTGGTTGTGCTCATTAAGACCTTTTCTCAGAATCAAAATATCTACAAAATATCACAGTTTCAGTGATTTTACCGAAATCCAGAACATGGCCATCTTCGGTTACTTTCAAGAAAGTGGCCTCGTTGTGGCCAAACGGTCATTGATTAGTGTTTGTGCCCATTAAGACCTTTTCTCAGAATTACCACATCTACAACATATCACAGTTTCAGTCATTTTACCGAAATCCAGAAAGTGGCTATCTTCGGTTACTTTCAAAATAGTGGCCTCGTGGTGGCCAAACGATCAGTGATTAGTGGTTGTGCTCATTAAGACCTTTTCTCAGAATCTCAATATCTACAACATATCACAGTTTTAGTCATTTTTACCGAAATCAAGAACATCGCCATCTTCGGTTACTTTCAAAACAGTGGCCTCGTAGTGGCCAAACGATCAGTGATTAGTGGTTTTGCTCATTAATACCTTTTCCCAGAATCACAATATCTACAACATATCACCGTTTCAAGCAATTGCTATGAAATCCAAAATAACGTTAAGTTCTGCTGTTGCCAAAAATGTGGCTCTGTAGTTGCCAAACGGTCAGTGATTGGTGGTTGTGCTTATTGAGACTTTTTTTCAGGATCACAACACCTACAACCCATCAAGTTTTACTGATTTTCATTGAAATCCACAATATCACTATTTTTGGCTGTTTTCAAAAAAGTAGCCCTGTAGTGGCCAAATATCAGTGTTTGGTGGATATGGCCATTAGGACCTTTTCGGAATCACAATATCTACAACATCACGGTTTTAGTATTTTTGTCCAAAATCTCGAATGTCATTTTCTTCGGCTTTTTTTAAGAAAGTGGCCTCATGGTGGCCAAACGGCCAACGATTTTTTGTTGTGTCCATTGAGACTTTTTCTCAGGAACATAATATCTACAACATAACACGGTTCCAAGCAATTCCACCGAAATCCAATTTCCATAAAGATTGTTCGGAGTCCTTTCTCATTTCGAAGGAGCATTGCCTCTGCAAAACTTCTCTGTGAAAAACTTCAAAACCCGTATTTTGTACTTTGAAGTCATCTTTGCATCGGCAGAGTATCGTTCCTTTAATTTGGTCCTTTTAAATCAAAGGTACCCTTTCTTTAAAAGGGACCCTTTGCCTCCTTTAACCTGTTCTCCGAAAGAAAAAAAAAAAACATGTTTGCATTTATTTTCGGTCTAGTATATATGTGCCAAGTTTGAAGAAAATCAGATGAATAGAAATCCTTGTGAAGCTATCTTCTTTATAGTTTCACTTTTTGGACTTGACAAGTCGTTTGTCCCGAAGTCCTCAATTTCTTTATTACCTCAAATTGCATTGTAAATAAATGCACTTGCAAATTTGCAATATTATATACTGTAATTTCTTAGCCGATACAACTTTCTGTCCCCGAAAAACAAGAAAGCATCCGTCAAAAGCAATTCCTCGAACTTTCCCCTAGAATTTATCAGAAGAAAGTTTTTTGTTCCTCTCTCTCAGAGATTTGCATCCCTTTTACCTTTAGGGCCACTCATCGACAAAAGGTACTCACATGACCGCTATATACAGACATGCTCTTAGGTAGGTCAGAGATTGGGAAAGTAGACGATTTTTAATAATAATAATAATAATAATAATAATAATAATAATTATTATTATTATTATTATTATTATTATTATTATTATTATTATTATTATTATTATAACAATTAGGTTTACAACTAGGGTTCCATCTCTTTATCTTGTATGAGAGGCCCGCTAGTCAGCTAAGCCATTGGTGTTCCTTATTCTGTGTTTCTCTCTCTTTCTGTGTCGTGTGGATGTTTGTTTTGGGGTGTTAGGCTTTTATATTAAACCTTTACATTATAAAATCTTTTTCTTTTTTACGAGATTTTCTTTTGGAAAAGGAAAGAAACTGCTTTCCTCTTATGTGTGTTTCTTACCATTCACCTTGTTTGAACTGCTTAGGTAAGATGATTTTGTAACTTTTATGTCATTCATTGCCATCACGATAATAAAATGGTAAGTCTTAACAATTTATTTTATTCTCTTATTTGCAGTTTGCCACACTGATATATTTGTAACAAAATTGAGGTTTGGTCCAACGCCTTTCGAATGTGCAACCAACCCAAGCGCTGAGCTTTTTGGGTTGCCTGCTATTGCAGGAAAGAGAGAATTGCGGGTGGTAATGCACTTTTGGAGTCGTGTATACATATAACAGAAAAGACAATCCCTTTATAAACATCCAAGTGTATGTCGTTCCACTTAGTGAGCAACTTTGTAACTTATAGGATGCCACATAGATTTGCTGTGATGATTACTAAATTAATCCCTACTAATTATTTAATAATCATAAATTTAGTATGAGGGATTAATTCCTCTCTTTCCAAATACAGTTTCTCCCACTCGTGGCAGTCAGCACGCCGTCGTGGCAGTCGGCACCTTCATATTTGCAATCAGCGACAGTCGTGGCAGTCAGCACCAATAATTGGCTGTGGCAGTCAGCACCCGTGGCAATCAGCACCTATCCCATAGAAGTCGCACTGAGGCTGATTTATTTGATACCATCTCGGTATTCACGGTAGTATCACATGACATAATCAGTAAGAACGTCAGTAACTTTTACTTACAAGGAAACCGATTCAAGTGTGACACGAAATTGTGGACGAGTTTATGCGCAGTCGATTTTTGTGAACAATGAATTCCAATAGAGGGGAAAACCCTCAATTTGAACCGTTCCGGAGATATAGAGGGGTAAGGGTAAAGCTGGTGCTCTGATACTGTGTGGATTTTTGGCTAAGTTGCGAGTGAATATATTTGAAAATTGCATTTAATCGTTAAGAAAGATGCACCAGAGCGAATAAAAGTGGTATTGAATGTTGAGGTAAGTGGTGTAGCTTTTACCCGGGGCCGGAAAAAGAAGAGGCTATGAGCAATAACAAACGCCATTGACACGAAGAACAAGATTGTATGATATTACTTAAATAATATATCATGTCTTTAGTTCGTAGAAAATGAAAAAAGTGATATGAAAATGTGTTAATTATATTGCCAAAGGAACAGAGATGTTATTATGTGAACAAAAATACAATTAGATCTTTGACACAAGGCTGCAAGAGACAAGTAGATATTTTTTAATTACAAACAGCCGCCAGTTTCAAACTTTATTGTTGAATTATGCTGTTTAATTGCCTACCCATTTTTGTTCCAACTTTGATTCGTATCGGTTGATAATTGCGGAAATTATTTTTATTTGGAAAGTTTAAATGATTGTCATTTTTTTCTTTTAATGGATCGTTTCGATTTTCACACTTGACTATTATATTGTAAAACGCACTTTTGGGCCATTTGTCATTCCGATCAGTTAATAGTTGTAGAAATTATAAATGTTTGGAAAGTTCGGACGGCCACCACTTTTTACATTTTTCATCCTAGTTGACCTGATGATGCTTTTATTCGATTCATCGTACCAAGATCGATTCAGCTATACATTGACACCTTACACGCATATTTCAGGCAAAAATGGAACTTCGTTATTTTTGCCTTTCCCCTCCAAAATATTCTTTCCCTATAATTTTTATAGACTCTTCGGTTTTGTAACCCTCATCTTTAAGGCGACGTATTATTAAAGTTTCGTGGATGAGGGAATTCTTCATTTCTAAAAGTCTCTTTTACTTGTACTATCGCTACATATTCAAAAATTCGCAAAATATCGGAGCACCAGCCTTCCTCTTATTCCTCTATATCTCCGAAACGGTTGAGATCGAGAGTTTTCTCCTCTAATGTGTTTAAGTGTACACAAAAGATCTTCGTTTGCGCATAAACTCGTCCACAATTTCGTGTCACACTTGAGTCGGTTTCCTCGTTAGTGGGGAGTTTCAAAATAAAAGAGAGTGTGCACCCAGAATAATGATACACATTTTTACACAAACTCAAAGAAAACAATATTTTTAAGTCCAAGGATGTGTGTAAGGCAATTTGGAGGAGTGTTAGGCGTGTTGGGGGTACAGAATATTCAATGGGGACTTATCTATTTTTACAACAGAAGTTGTAAATGAAAAAAAAAATAATAATAAAGAAACTATCACAGCATTAAAATCAGAAAATATTTGCTTATGTCCGGAAACTTAATACAAACTATTCATTTACATGTTAGGGAGAGGCTATACGCTTCCTTGTTTAATTCATGGATGTACCAGTATTGCAATATGTTGTTGTGTGTACTTGACAAACAAGAGTAGCACAGCCATCTTAACGGTACCATAGCCACTTGACCGGGGCCCCGCAAAGAGAATGGTATGTATTAAATACATGTATTAGGAGCAAAATTTAGTCATAGGGACCACAGCATACTTATTTACTCTTGGGCGTAATATACTGTTAAAAACGACACTGGAGAGAAGAGTAGACGGCACTAGCGCTGGGTTCCCTTAGGCGCGGGCCCGATTGTGAGCAATCGGTCCAATCGGCTTAAGGCTGGCCCTGCCAATCAGTTATTCACTCACTCAGGACTTCCTTCTTTTATATGCATAGATATAATTTACCTTCTTTCTTTTCTTTATAAATACATATAAATGAGGGTAATAGCACCTTTTATGGTCCTTTTTTGTCTCATGTTTATCACTTTTCACTTTATTTTTTGTTATGAAATCTCACCCTGGTCATAATAAAGAGCTTAATAAAGATATATTTGAGTACCAGCTTCAACTTAATAAGTAGCATAGTTCTCTTATAGCATCAATTTTTAGGTTTACAAATTAACTGGTTTCTTTTCATTTTCTCGAAAACTATGTTATGACATTTTATACTCAGGCATATCATTTTGTCAATCTCCATAACATGTATCGATTGGCCTATGTCTGATATTAGCCAGGTTGGTTCCTTTTAAAGGGAAAGTCTTATCAAGATTGGACCAACGGCCTTCTAAAGAAGTAACAAGACAAAGTAGACCTGTGGGTCTCATGGGGCCTACGCAGTGCTGAACGTGTTAAAAAGTCATTTAATTTACCGCGACGCCTACCATGGCCTGCTGTTGAACTAGTGACCACTCGTACCAACGTCTACATAAAAATATTTTGTTTTTCACTTTGCGTGTTATTATAAATTCTGAACTGTAAGTCTTACTCTTGGGCAGTTATCTTCCATGAGTTTGTTGATATTTGTAATATGAAAGTACTACTACAGTAGGAAGTCGAAAATCCGAACTAATTGGGACCACAGGTAGTTCGGATTTTCAAATTGTTCGGATTTTCGAAAATGACCAAGAAAATGCCATTTAGGCTTACATATACTGTACGGTATGTTCTTCTATGGGTAGAGTGGTTATTCAGTACATACAGTAATTACAATATCGTACGTAAGGCAACTTACATTTAATGTTTCTGAAGAACCTGCTCGTACACTAAATTACACTGATCTTGTAAGTTACACTTAAAACTTATAGGCCTAAGAGAAAATAAAAATAAAAATATGTATGACAAACAATTATGTATGAATGAACTTTTGTAGAAACACTGACTTCACACAATGTCGACGGACACTATTGTTTGTTTATCGCTAGCGTTATATTAAGACAAAATGTAAAAAACTTCTAGGGACCGCGTTCGGATTTTTGACGTTCGGATTATCGACGTTCGAATTATTATTATTATTATTATTATTATTATTATTATTATTATTATTATTATTATTATTATTATTATTATTATTATTATTATTATTATTATAGCTTACTTACCCGTTTCAGAGAGCCACATCATATGGTCCTCCTTCCGTAAATGTTGAAATGATGCTTCGGCCATGGTATGAAATTAATGAATGTATTGTTAATGCTTACAATGTCCTGTGAAAAGATAAGAAAACTACTATGATCATGTTTTGCTTTTTTCAGTAGAAAATCAGCATTTTTAAAAAAAGCCTCTGTTCAAATCTTATCAATGTTCAAAGAAAAAAACGTGTGTCCAAGAAATCAGCTGATCATGATATGCTCCCAATCTTATGTAATGTTCTGCATATTTTATCACGTTGACTCTTGATACTATGTATAAGGCTCGTATCTGACATAAAGATATTTCGATTTTTTTTTTTTTTTTTTTTTTTTTTTTACAAAGATGTTTATTAGCGCAGTCATCATAGTCTATTCAGAGGTTTTGCTGATATTTCTGATAGTGCCAAGCCACAAAACAGATACATGTATCATAGTTCTCTCACGATGACTTTATTGTTGGCAGATTTAGAAGTTAAAATAAAAATAGAACAAGCAGAAGTGCTCATACTTCGCACAATTATTATTATTACAGTCGAATCACGAAAACTCGGCTTAATGTAGACCGAAGGGTGGCCGGGTTATCGGGAATAGGATTAAAAGAGAATAAGTACGAGTTTTCCCCCAGAAAATACTGTACTGTACCAAGAGCGCCCATTTTGTGGTTCCCAACGGGGGAGGGGGGTAAGTATAAGCGACTTTTCAAATATAGTTTCATTTTTTGCTGTAACTAACGTAAAAATTTTATTGGGTTTTCGATATTCCCAAGTACAATTTCCTCTTGGGGGTGAGCGCCCCACCTTGCCCCCTCTGATGGGCGCCCTTGTACTGTACTTGTATGTATTGGTTGCTTCAGAATAAACTACCCAAATACCCTTAAACAAAGGAAAAATAGGTACTTTATGAAGGCATAGAGCCTTTACTATACATGAAAATGAAAATTAATGAATACACACTGTGCAGTAATTTACCTGATAAGACAGACCTCAGAAATATACCCGGCAATGGTCTTGAAAGGGTCTAGCGTAGTTTGTTTTTTTTTTTTTTTTTTTTTGGCTTGCCAGGGTGTGACCCAATTATCCGGACTGCCTAGTTATCAAGTGCGAGGTTTAGGTACTCTACTGTATTATTATTCTTATTCTTATTATTGAGTCTAACGTCTTACATTATGAACCGTGCCTAAGGGAGATGATGATGATGAGATGGACGACAATGATGCAATGACAAAAGTGGACAAAAGGAGGACAGGAGAACCTCGAGACCCCCCTCCCTTGAACACACATAGCGTATTTGTCCACTACAAAATCCACTTGGCGGGAACTGCAATCAAACCAGGAATATCACGCGACAAAGATGAGTTCTCAATCACCATGACCCCAATTTCGCACTGTCAGAATAAGCTTTAATGAACATAAAATCGAAAAATTTGAATATTATGGAGATTTGAACCGTTGTCCATTTTAGAAAAAGAAAACGCTGCAAAACGTGTTAGAACATCCCTATTTCAAGTGTGCCCCTGGTGGCGCTGCTATTGATGTGTTTGTACGCACCTCCTCGAAAGAGAAGGTACAAGTTGTTTTTGGCCGAGATCCTTCAATAGTTGCGTGTGAACAGGGTTGCCACATTGAAACATTTCGAATTATTTCATGGGCTTCGCTGGTGCACTGTCTTGTTAGTCATTCTATACATTATTCGGCGTAAGCTCTAAACTGCGATAAACAAAGCCACGTGAAACTAAATCTCGCTGATTTGCTGTTGTCCTACCGACGCTCGTACTCCTCCGCAAAATAGTTCATGTGGTTACATTATTACTTTTACTATGAAGCTTCATATAAAACTGCTATATTATTATAAATGACAAAAATATAATACGGATTATCTAATAATACTGCAATCGAGTGTGGCTAATGAAACAATAGAAATAAACACTAAGCATGCGCAGTAATTATGGCGCCAACTCAACTGTGGACGGGTGTTATGCTTTTAAAGTCTGAAAGATGACTGATATGAATCCCGGTTCCGCGAGTGTTGTGGTGAAACACCAACATGGCAAACCTTTACTCACTAAGCAACAATTGTTTACGAGCGAAATTCAAATACTTTTTTTTTTTTTAATCTTTCGAGTTTCTTTTCTTTTTTTTCTGCTGCTGCTGTAAGTATCTGGACAACACGAGACAGTATTGTCAAAATGCACGTGTATATTTTGCTCCTCCCCGTGAGGAGTGGGAGTGATACATCACTAGCCAATCGTATTTGTGACAAGCGGAAGGATACAAATATTTTGTTTATCGGAGTTTAGAGCTTACGCTGAACAACGTATAAGTAGAGTACGATCTTCACTCGTCAAGACCAAACAACTGAATGACAATTTGGCAACAGAGCCGAAGTCTTTCACTTCTTTTCCCAAAGGGAAGGTTCCTTCCGCAAAAGGATATGGTGGGAGTGGAACCGAAGTATGCTTCACATATTTTCCGAGGGCGCACTTGAAATAGAAAGTCCCTAGATCATTTAAATGAAGAGTTTAGATACAAAATTTCATCCCTTCTGTGTAAGCGAATCTTTACATTCGGATTGAATAGTGGGACATTTTTCTGAATGAATAGTAGGAATTTTTTATTATTGAAATTGCCTCTCTTTCTTCCTTATTAGCGGAATTTACAAAAGTACTGAAATACGTATTAGATTATTTTTAGTTAAAGAGTTCAATTACCGAATTTCACATTTCCAACTTGAACGAACCCTCACGGTCGACAATTTTTTGAATAAATAATGGAAAATTTTAATACTACCTATAGGTATAGAAATTTTCAGTTTTCCATTTAGCAACGGAACTTCCGAACACATTTCCTTGTTGTTAGTTAAAGAGCTCAAATACCGAATGTCACACTATCAACTCAAGCGAATCCTTACGTTGATCATTTTCTGAACAAATAGTGAGAAATTTCAATTTATAGAAATTTCTCCTATCCCGCCCCCTTTGGTTGTGCAATTTTCAAAGACGTTGAAATGCTAGGTAATTTATATGACAACTTTATCTTCCTAACTTCAGGAATTCGTCAGATCAGTGCCACAGCTTAGATTTTTTTTCGGTGGAGAGGGGACAAGCGTTAATATTTGTATCCCCTAGAAAAAGTTGTTTTGGGTTCTCCCGCAAAATTCGAAAATAAGCTCCTTCTTTCCATCTTTCTCTTACTCTTTGTGGCCCCTCCGGAGCCTGTGGGCCCTAACGCATGCCGCTGGGCCCTTTCATAGAATTAAGGGAACAATATTGGCAAATCTCAAAGCTACACGAAAAAAAAATATTATTTCAAGTTCCCCTAATAGTAGACATTTTTTACTGAAATGGGCCCACGACTCATTTTTGTTATATTTACCTTTTGTATGCTGTTTTGTTTATGTAATGTAGTGAACCTATTTGATGCTTCATCTATAATTTCATCTTCGTATCATGTGTGAAGTGAGAAATTTTGTCTTAAAATGGGCTCCCTTCGAACGACGGGGAGTTTCCTTGGGGGACAGTTACCTCCTTGCCCCCACAAGTTACGGCCCTGCGTCAGATACATTTTTTTTTTTTTTTTTTTTTTTTGCTTTGCAAAACTAAAAGAGAATATTTCCTTTATCCTTTCTCCTAGAATATGTATTTCCGAATATCCCTTCTTATCTCTCATTTTCATGAGAAAATGAATTTTCTGGCCATACCTATAACTGAATATCATGGCCGACGATGAGTGAGTCACTTCTTACCCTTTTGTATACAAGGTATGGATAAGAAGCCATTGGTAAGGCTGTGCAATATTTGGATTTGGATATCTAAAACCGATATTGACAAAATAACGAAACTTAGGCCTAATCGATACATCGAAACATTGAATAATCGAAAAATATCGAAACTCAAAATATTGCACAACGAAAAAAAAATGATGGAAAACTAAGTTCGTCTTTTAAGAAATCTAAATAATAAATAAAGGAAAAAGAAAGAGAGAGGAAGATATTACTCGACTGCACTATGACCTTCACATCTATTAAAAACCATCTAAGTAACTGGATGAGAAACTTATCTAAACATTTTTTCGAAATAAAATTCTTTGAAGAAAGTAAAATTTTCAATTCCTTTATTTTTAATAGTTCAAAATACTTAGTATTCGACTCAAGGTACTTTGGATGTGCATTATCCCATCCATGTCACTTCTATAATGATTACTGTTGTAGAACCCTCTAAATTTTGGTTGCTTTTAATGTTTGTAATACCATAGCGCCCTTATATTGCTACACTACACAATAAGTCTGAATTTGTTTGTAAGTTTTCGTTTTATATGTAGATTTGAAATATATAGTAACCTTACGTAATGCCATTTGACAAAATACAATTTTATGTTTGGTTGACAACACTGTTAATTTGGCGGTATTGAAGATGATGCCAAACAATATCCTTTGCCGACGTTTGTATGGTACGAAATTTCAACATTTTGTGTATATTAGTTTAAAAGTTACAAGGGCGTATCAAGATATAACCATAGAATAATAAACCCTATTACCCAACATATACAGGGTGGACCTTTTATCTTGATACGTCATAAAACTGACACATAAAAAATTTCGAAATGTACCATGCAAATATCGACAGCCGGACATTGTTTGGCATATTTTGCAATATCACCAGGTTAACAGTATTGCCAATTCAGCATAAAATTATTACGTATTTCAAACTTACATATCAATCGAAAACTTACAATGTGACATTTATTATTCAGCTATGCAGACTAAGGACGCTACAATATCACAACCATCCGATTTTTTGAAGGCTTCTACAGCAGTAAAAACGCAAGTAAGATGGACGATGGATGAAATGTACACTCATGTCCATAATGATTGTCGCATATCTATAAATATGTTTTTGTAGAAATATAATTTGATAATGAATTCGCCCGGTATTTCTTATAATGTTAGTATGTGTATAATTGGCAAAGACATGTATGTGACAAATTTCATGTCAAAATAGCAGTAAATAAGAATAATAAAACGAAAATAAAACTTTCTTGTCCATTTAGCAACATTTTGTTTTACTCATTCTAATTTTCGTATTTGTAATTCTTTTACTATGAAATTTAACACAAATATATGTTTCCCGATTATACACATAGTATTAGTATTAAAAGTACCCTGCAAAATCATTCTCAAATTATATTCCTATAAGAAAACAATTATAGATATACGACAATCATTTTGGACGTAACTGTACCTCCAAAGTGCTTTAAGTCTAATACTATGATAATGATATGACGGATTTCAAATGAATAGAAGCAAAGTTACAAGGGATTGAAAATTACACTTTTTTCCCTAAAGCATTTATTTCGAAAAACTTCTTAGATAAGCAGTATATCATCCAATCCCATAGATGGTTTTCAATAGCTGTGAAGATGTAATGTTTACAGCAATTCAATATCTCAAATCATTCTGGAGAAATAATAAAGATTGATAAAGGTAGCAGCACTGCTTAAAATTATCTAATTCCGATAATTTATTGGAATCATACCTACCAAGAAGATTTAATGTAATGCTATACAAATAAAGACAGTTAACAAGTGCTGTAAAATGTTCCCATAAACAAGCTATTTAAAGCAATATAGTAATTTTTACCATTTTTTTTCATATCTCAGGAACGGTTTCAGATATCTAATTGCTGTAAACAGCATTATAATCTTTACTATGCCTATTAAAAACTACCTACGTAATTTGACGAGATACCTAACTAAGCACACTTAGAAAAAAATACAGGCCTTTGAAAAAAAACGTAAATTTTCAATTTTCAATTCAATTGTCAAAGTTTGTTTCTACTTGTTCGAAATATACCTTATAATGAACCGTAGTATTCGACACTATTGTATACTTTGGATTGTGCAATGCCCTGTCTGTTTCTCTTGCGTTATTACTGCTACAGAAACCTCTAAAATTATGTTGTTGTTTTCTTTTTCGATGTTAGCGATGCTGTATCATCCTTACTTTGCAACTGAATAACAAGAGTGGTATTGTAAGTTTTTGTTTAACATGTGGATTTGATATAGTCTCATATAATAACCTGACGTAGTGCCATTTTTAAAAAAAATATAACTTTTTGTTGCACGTGGGAATGAGAAGTGGGGAGTAGAGTTGAGAAAAGAGGTGCATATACTGTTCATAAGTGGGGAGTAGAGTTGAGAAAAGAGGTGCATATACTGTTCATAAATCAATTCTTCCTTTGCAAAGACGAGGCATTTAAGCTAGTAATACATATAATTTCATAAATAAAATATTAATTACTTCTTCCTAGACAAATAGATTATTGTTACTTCGATTGTTTGCAACAGTGGCGTCGCCTTATGCAATTCACAAGAGCACGTGAACCACCAAATATTGTGTGTTGTTTATTGTTCCTTAACATATTTAATAATATCCAGAGTATTATGTTATCAAGTCGTTTTTTTTTTCTTTCTTGTAACATTACAGTCACGGGAAGATTTCTTTAAATTTTAAATGGACTCTCTGCTTGTGAATATGCATTCCCTCATCACAACACGTGCACAACAGGCTTGCGACCGTGACGGGATGGGCTACTCTGTGTGTAGTACAGAAGTGAAGCAGGAGCAGCGGAACGGAGCAGCTGCGGTCTTTCGACGTTCAAAATAACATTTTATTATGAGAGTTAAACTAAATTAATTATCATAATAAAAATAAAAATAAAGAAAACTGATTATTTTCTGAAAACTGGTTATTTCAGAATGGTTTTCTGCCCCAGGGGGGAGGAACTTTCAATAGACAGGGATTGATAAGTAGTACTGCGAAATAGTACTAGTAATCCAAATTGAGCAGAAGCGAGAATATGATCCTGGAACTTCGCAGCGCCTTTTCCCGGGTCACCCTGTGAAATTATCACTGGTTGAAACTATTGACTTCTCAATGTTTAAAATAAGCTTCACTCATTTACAATTGAGGAGCTTAGTATCAAAATCCGCCACATTCATTTCGCTTAGTTTCGAGTAATCTCGCAAAACGTGCAGTAAAGCTCCATATACAAGCGTACAAAGTCCCATATCAGGGGCGTCATTTAGGGGGCAGGGAGGGGCAATTGCCCACCCTCAGTTTGAGATTTATCAATAAAACAGTAGTAAATCAGTGAAAACGCGAAATCTTACTTATATCAAGGGGACTCTTCCCCCCAAAGCAAAATCTGAAATGACGTTTCTGTCCCATATTTGAACTAGTTTTTTAGTATGAAATATTAACAAAATTCTGTTTCCATGGAATTCCTTTAGATCAAACATATTATAACAATCGATACATAACTCAATTTCGGTAAAAAATGAATTTGGCGGCTTCAGATACTCATCATCATCATAGGTATTCTGCCTTTATTGGCAGGTCACTTGCCGCAGCTGAGAAGCTTCCATGCTCCACGGTCCTCCGCTAACCTCTTCGTCTTCGCGTATGATCTTTCTGTTTTTATATCATCCATTAATTGTAGTCTCTTTCGCCCCCTCCCTTTCTTTCTCGCCACCATACTCTCAAGGACGTCCCTCATGATACAATTTCTTCTTAGGCAAAGTCCCAACCAGTTTCTCTTCCTCTTCTTAACAATATCTAAAAATGTTCTTTTCTCCCCCACCATTTCTAACATCCTCTCATTCGTTTTCCGCTCGACCCAACTAATTCTTTCCATTCTTCTCCACACCAACATTTCGAAGGCTTCCAGTCGATTTTCATCACCTTTACGTAATGTCCACGGTTCCGCCCCATACAGTACAACACTCCACACGAAGCATTTTATGAGTCTTTTTCTCAACTCTTTCTTCAAGGTCCCACAAAACAGACTTTTCTGATACTAAGCGCCTCAATTCTTTATAATTCTAAATTAAGCTTTAAAGATGGCTGCGCTCACATGACCATTAAAAATTTAAAAGTGTAACGAATGTTTTCGTGTGTAGATAAATATTTATTTAAGAAGTTACTTGTGCTATTTTGACAATTTGGCTGGTATGTTTAAAATACGCAGTCTTGGGAGCATTCTTGCACATTAAACAAAAAATTAATGGTAAGCTTTAATAAAATGGCAGATCTAAGTTAGACCCTATTAGTAACCAGGATTATTCCCTAAATGAGGTATACATACAGTGTGTTAAGTTTTTAAGAAACAGATATTTGAGGAGCAAAAGGGGATGATTTATACCCCTGCTTCAACATTTAGTTTTCCTTCACCATTTAATAGGGGAACTATCACCAAATTGTGTTTTATATAGAATAGAACGTATACTAAATGAAAATTGTGAGAAGTGTAAAATTATTAAGTGAAGATGTTGAAAACTTAGACAGACCTTGTAGGTTTTTCCTTGTAGTTGCAGGGTTTTAACAGTATAGGATGAGAGACGTAAACACTTCCCACCATGCACACAAACATAATATTTTTTTTTACGGGGGTGGGGGTCTGTGGCTGTGCTCTCTGAAATAGGGTTATTTCCTCAACTGTCTATTTCCCCAACTTTCCAGAAAGGTGTCATTTCCTCAAGTGCTTATCTTTCTTCTTAATCTGATGATCATTTACCAAAAGAAGAAGCACAACAGCTGAAATTCTTAACTAATACAAGAAAGAAGAGGGGTGATACTTCGCTGCTGCCTATTTGAGCTGTTGCTGATAACTAGGGTTGCAGGGTGTCAAATAAAATCATACTTTATCGAACAAAATTGCATATAATGTTACATGTTTTATATTAATCCAACTGAAAATGAACGTAAGGTATATCTGCAGAGTGTGAAATGTCTGTTTTACAATGAATTCGTTAAACTGTTCTTTAGAAACAAATCTCAAGGTAGAATCACTACACGGATTTATTCTTTAAATCCCTTAAATCTAAAAGTGCTTTGTAAGGTATTGCGATATGGAACAAGTCACACGGACAATGAGAAGTTACATTAATCAATTGCCGAGTTTCTATTGACACTGTTAGAACCATGTTCCTCCAATATTCGTGGAATAAATTATATATTATTATCACTTGTGAAGGAAATGATCTATTTTAATTCAAACTTTAGTTCATTGGTCAAACTTGCTATTGACAGGTAAGCTTACTAGTAGTTATGTATAAGACCAAGTTAAAAGAGTGTGAGGTAAACAGTTTGCGCTGCTCTTTTCAATCGTGAGATCTTGGATTCAAATTTCAAGTCTTTGTATCCTGACTAAGCGGGCTAATTTTCTCATTCTTAACACGATGATACCTTCCTGGCCGGCTTTTCCCCAAATTTTCTTTTACTTGTTAATCTTTCAAACTCAAAAGACATTCCAGTTGTATCTGAAACTGAAAGTAAATAAGTTTCCTTGAGCGCTTAAAACCTTGCACTCAGAAGAAACATTATTTCTATTATTAAAATCACTTATGTCTTCAGTGATTTGAAGCTGTAACTGTCGGGAACTTACAGCTGTGTCGTACCCCAAACGTTCCATAATACCTATTTATTTGTTTAAATTTATTTTCATCATTTGAAAACACGACAAATTTTAATGAGATTAAGTTTTCTTTTAAAAGCCATTCGACGTAGAATTGATGTTATTCTACATTTTTGAATAAACCTAAAGTACGCAAAAGGCATTATTATGCTTTATAGAACATAGTGATCCAAAACACTGCTATTCAACCTTTCTTCTCGGGTACCCCTAGACACAATTCGCCATTCCATTGTGTACTCCTGAAGCTGTTTAAAAGAAATTAAATCGAAATGAACTTATTAAACTTAATACACGTTTTGTTGATTAAAAAGGGGGATAAATAGAGACCCAACAAAAGGACAATCTGTGAGCCAATCAAAAGACTATTTACAGGGGGATAAAGAGCACATCCGGAACAAGTATTAACATGGAAACATGGGAAATTTCAAAACATATGGGAGACATCCAATTCTACTGAGGAGGATTTTCCCCTCATCCTCCCTGATAATTCGCACACTGAAGACAATGTTAAAAATTCAAAAACTAAAAGAAACTTTAGACCTTGCACTCAGAGATAACTGAGCTTGTTTCCAGAACGCCAACTACTCTTCTTGGTCGAATCTTCGAGAGTGCGAGTATCAGAGCTGATTTTAGATTCAAGGAATTTCTGTGTCTCGTTTTCATTGATGTTAATGCAGAGAAACACTGTTCACACAAATATGTTGATGGAATGGAAGAAGTAAAATAGCACTGTCACTAATTTCATATTTCTCTTTTCGAGCATAAATACAAAAGTCACGAATTGACAAGTTATCGAATTTCATTTGCAGTGAACTGTCAACGGACATTTCCAGCAGACCAACAGAAGCATCATCACGTACCCCCAGAAACATCTTCGCGTATCCCCGTTAAATAGCACTGATCTAGAACATGAGAAGCACTAAGAAATAGAATAGTAAGAGTTTTGATATGGTATATTTAGGTGCTAAGCATAACACGATAATTTTATGAGGTCATAACATTATTATTAAACATATAATAATAAATAATTTATGGGTAGCAATCCTAGGTTTTATTTGCAGAAAATCTATCCTGTATCTCATTCCGTCAACTAGACGAAAAGATCTTGTGATGCATGTACATTATTTGGTCAAAACAATGATAAATGTTTTTAAAAATAATAGTGTGACTCATGTATTACCAGTGTTCGAAGTGGAAAAAAGGCAGAGACGGTATGTTTTATTATGATTTTGACTCAACATATCTGTTATTTAAATATTGTCTTGATCACTGAAAAAACAGAGATGGTATGTCCTCATTACTGAAAAAACAGAGACGGTATGACATACCACTGTATACTGTCTCACTTCGACTACTATGCATTACCATATTGTTTTGTTTTCAATACTGGAGAATTTACTATAGTTTTCTTCAATACAGCTGTTTCGAATTATATTATACACAATCCAAGAAACTAATATGATTTACAGAGGCAATCGTGCGTATAGGACAATTTATTTTAAACAATATCGCCTGTAATTATTTATTGAGTGTTTAAAGAAACCTTTTATTTTGAATGGTTCAGATGCAGGGTTTTGCCTTCGTAATTCAAAAATGGGATACTGAAAACGTGGAAATTGCTATGATTGAAAAATGAAAATGAAATCTTTAAGTTTTACGTCCCACGGTTATGCCGGTTAGGCCAAAGGAAACGGCGATGATGAGAGATGAGTGGAATGGTGGAATGAAGAAAGTGGGAGGAAACGGGAGAACCCCGAGGAAACCCACGAGCACGGTGTTTGTCCACCACAAAGTCAACACGGCGCTGGGATCGAACCAGGGTCCCCAAGGACCGGAGGTGAACGCTCTACTACTGAGCCATCGCACCCCCTGCTATGATTGAATTCTAAATTGAAAGCTTGTGTAGTCTATATAGTTGAGGAATATTCAGATGTTCTTTGATATAAAGACCTTCATTCTTAAAATGTAATAGTAAAATTTTATCTAACCAGTGGCAATATTGTATTTATTTTATCACGTATAGAAATCATATCCCCCCATTCTGGCTTTTGGCCAAGATTTGTATCTCTGTCTTCGATTTCTAGTTCATGATCAATATCAAGATAAGGCACTTGAGGAAATGTCCCACATTTTCTGGGCTTCAGGAAAACGTACTTGAGGAAATAACCCGATACCCTGTGCTCTCCTGATGCAAACAAAACACAAGTACAATATTTAAAAAGAAATATGAAGTTTCAGGGGGGCGTCCGAACCCCATGGACCCTCCCCGTGGGTGTACTAATCAAAAGGAGTTTCTTAAGGAAATCAGAAAGTGTCTACGTAAGTGCCGTGCTTGGGAGGAAATGGGGTGACGGCCCCGGGCGCCAAAGTAAGGGGGCGAAAAGTGAGGGAAGATGTGCTATGCACATATATAGAATGGAAAGAAAAAAGTAATAAGAAGTGCTCAAAATCAAGGAAAAGCAGGATTTTTTAAAAAATTATTTATTTATTTATTTATTACGCTTTGCGCCAACCATGATGGTGCTTCGCGGCTGGTCTGTTGACCTCACTAATATGTACGGGGGCACCGTAGAAGAATGCATGGGCCGTAATTTTTAGCCCGGACCCGGCCCGGCCCGTGATTTTATAATGTGAAACCCTTTCCGAGTCTGAAATATGTTTTAGCATTTAGGCCCGAAACCGACCCGAGATCGTGTAGTAATCAAATGAGCCCGAAATAAGCCCGAATTACAGGGACCTAATAATTAACTCAAAATTGTATTTTTATTTACAGCAATTAGAGGTTTAATTTTGCAGTTGTGCCTTAAAAGTTCTCCAGAAAAAATATATTTGCTGTCCAATAAATATCGCTGTACAAAATATTTATAAAGGTCCGTAAAGACTTTAGAAATATGATTGTATATTTAAAAATTTACGGCCCTAGCCCGGCCAGGGCCCGAAGTGACATATGCTTTGTAGATCCGAGCCTGTGCAGATCTCTAGAGCACCGTCGTATACTCTCGTTACGTGCACTGATTTTCCACCAAACTGCACTGATCTATGTTTGAAGATATCATTCCAGCATTTACGTAATCGAATGGTGGAAAAACTCTAGACCAATTAGGTTGTTCAGCTTCGGGATTCGAATTCGGATTTCTCGACTATGGAACAAGAACTCTTATGTTCATCGAAGCTTATTCTCTAAACCCTGTTGCGTATGTGTACTTCAAAATATTATTTTACACATTTTCTATTTAGGAAGAGACAATTGTTTTGTTTCGTCCAGCACTTCAAAAGTTAGAAGTGTTGCCATTCAGCATTTATTGACATTAATAGTACATAAAGAACTTTTGGTTGTTTTATTACTCTTCTAGACACGTTACCTCGTTTTCGTGTTAAATAAAATACTGTCTTTGAAGGAGAAAAATTTAGTCCTTACAAAAAGAAAAGAACAATAATATGGTGATACATTTCCCTTATACGTTATGTTATTCAAACATAAACACACACTTTGATATTATCAAACTAGTTCCTAGGTCGTGCAAATGTACTGAAAGTAAAACCTACACTTTTTATCAGCAATGCACTCTTTTACCTTTTGAATAACCTCGAGATCAGTTGATTACTCGTAATCTTGACAATGACCGATAACAATTTTCGTTCTACATATTCATATATTTCTACTGTACGTATATATGCTGATGAATTAACTTAGAATAAATAAATAAATGAAGGTTTGTTTGCCACAATCTTTTTTCTATTCACCCATTTAAAAACCATTTGATTAATGGTCAGATGCTGACATTTAACTCATACATAACGTGTACTGAACTTGATTACATCGTAGCTTCATATTCCACCTCTAATTTTACTCGTAAGGATACAGGCTACTATTTACATATGAAATTCTTTGTTTCTTTCGTTCCCTCTTCCACTCTCTCTCAAAAAATATATTTTCCGCAAAAAAAAAAAAAAAAAAAAAGTTCTTGGTGCGATATACTTCTATAAATTTATATCTACAGATAGGGTTGTGCGATATTTTGGTATATCGATCGATCGATTTTTCAAATATTGAAGAAGTTTTCTGGCTGATATTTCGATATTTTTCATCTAATGTAAGACGTGGCTCCACAGGCTAAACGTCGAGTCCGCACCATATGAACTCCCACCAGGAATTTGAAATTTTTGAAATGTACTTTGGAATATAATTAACACCTACCTCGAACTGTACTTTTGTCATGTTGCTTTGATTAAAACGTGTATCCTCAAGGGGAGGATATAGCGTACGCGCCTTTGGCTTGGAAGATTCAGGTTCGATTCCCGGCAGGAGCTCATGTGGTTCGGATCCCACGTTAAGTTGTAGATCCATGTCTCATTTAGCCTCGCTGCTGAAAGGGACGCTAAACTAAAATCAAGACAAATCGAATAAGGAGATTTATGGGATTTAAAATGTATGTGAAAATGGAGTATCTCACGAGCTTTTTAAGTTAGGACAATGAAATTCAGCATATACACTCCTCATTAAAAAAATAAGCGGACACAGGTCCCTAAGTTTCTGGAAATTTACGTTTTAAGGGCGGAAGAAGAGGGTATCTTCTATATTTTTACGTTACATTGAAAGAGACATTGACGGTTGTTTGTGACCTCATCAGGGGAACAAGACTTATCAGTTGAAATGAATCCTTGAACATGGTAGGGCTATCTTACTCAAGGTGTAAATATTTATTGTGTTAAAGAAGGTATCCTAATGTAAGAGGGTAGGTAATATGCCCAAAAAAGGACTATTCTGTGGAATTTTATCATTAAACTTTCGTTGAAGTGGGTATCCTAAGGTGAAAAGAAGCTTAAAATATTTTCCATAAACTGCTTTCCCCGTGCAACGAACGGACTTTTCAGCAAAGTTTCTTATAAAACTTACAGTTGTTTGACGTTGCCTTATAGAAGATCGAATAGTTCCAATTTCTCAATAATTATACAATATAATTGCACATTTGCTAGCTGATGCCTGGATCCTTTTTACTTTAGAGCAATGATAGGAGAGAAGAAAGCATGATGATTGTGAAAAGAATCTAATTCTAGATTTCATATTTACACGTTTTATGACTTCTACGTGGCAGGAAAGTGATTATTTGATTCCCCTGTCCGTTCGTCTGTTTGACTGTTCTTCCCAAAGAGTTCGACTTAAAAGGAGACTATGTTATTCAACGTATCTTAACGAAAGTTTAAACTTAAGTTTTTGAGAAAACTCTCCAGGGAAGAGGGACGAATTTTTCCTACCTTAAAAAAAATACTGGTAGTTTACTAGAGGACGATTTTTCTTTTTCTCAAATTCAGTTCTTAATGATTTTGTTTACCCATCTATGTACAGTATGTATGTATAGCGTGTGCAGGTATGTATATTCCAGCGTAGATTCTGAAAGGTCTTTAACAAAATTTCAACCAAACTTGGTACACGTATAACTTACTGGCTGAAAAAATACTATGGGGGGTAAGACACTCCTAGGAGTGGGAGTAAAAGGAGATGACGTGTAAAAATAATTGATCTTAGTATCGAATACACCGTTTCCAGGATTCGTCAGAGAAGGTGACTCTTCCAATTTCATTTAAGTCCACGTTCAGTCCCATCGGCATTGAAATGAAAAGAGTAGAACAATAAAAAGACCAAAATGACTGTTTCGAGGTCATTAAACTAATTAGTGTGAGTTCCGATTTTTCAAGACCAAGCTTAGTCGAATTGAACCATATAGAAATTTTCTAAAAATTTTTAGAAACAAATAGAACTGTACAATCTAGAACAGTGATTCTCAAAGTGTGGTACGCGGACCCCTGGGGGTCCGTGAGACGTAGTCAGGGGGTCCGCGACATCTAAAAATTGAAATGTGTTATGATAAAATGGAACACACAGCTGTTATGCAAGAAGTATTCTTTTCGGTTACTAGAAAGAAAGCAACTAGAAATTATACTTACGTTTGTAAATTTAAATGTTTTCTTACTCTACTAAATTTCTGCCCTGTGAGTATGAAGAGTTGACTAAAAATGTATTGCAACATTTGATGCCTTTTCCTACCACTTACTTATGTGAACAGACTTTTTCTGTTCTGCAGTATTAAAGCCTGAAAGCGAAATCGTCTTAATGTGGAATCGGACCTAAGATTAATGGTGACAAAACTTATTCCGGATTTCAGTGCAATTATGCAAAACCACAAAGAATTTCATTCCTCATAGTAGTGACCCCATATTTGAGAACATTGTTTATCAAGTGAATTTCTTTCTTTCTTTTTTTTTTTTAAAAAAAAGTACATTGATTTTCAGTCTTGAAAATTACTGTATTTTCAATTGAAATTTCGTTCACTAGGAAACAATCATGTATCTTTAGAATAAATTACTTATTGCAATATTTTTCTTGATCTTTTTCTTGTCAGTGGTAATTTTAATCAGTATAGATTTTAATACCATGTGAAATTTCAGATAGCATTGCAAGGGATCACTTTCCGAATGAACAAGGAGTCCGCGGATCACTTTCCGAATGCACAGGGGATCCGCGTTATCGGAAAGTTTGTGAACCACTGTTCTAGAAGATCGCAGAAAGAAATGCAACTTGGTGTCGTTTCAAAGCGGAGTACTTTCTATATTTTTCTTTATATTGAAATTTCGACATTATCTGTTGTTTGTGATCGCATCAAGGGTAAACGGCTAACCCCTTGAAGTAAATTTTGGAACCTAGTTAATACCTATCGGAAGCTAGAGTTTTATCATTTTCTGAAGAAAATGATGTACAGGGGGCCGCGGTGGCTCAGTGGTAGAGCGTTCACCTCTGGTGCTAGGGGTCTCGGGTTCAAACCCTGCTCCCGCCAAGTGAACTTTGTGGTGGACAAACACCGTGTGCGTGGGTTTTCTCGGGGTTCTCCCGTTTCCTCCCACTTTCTTCATTCCACCATTTCATTCATTACTCATTATCACCGTCTCCTTTAGCCTAACCGGCATAACCGTGGGACGTAAAACTCAAAAAAAAAAATGATGTACAAACTGTGGGCCATTTGATACAATTTCTTGTACTCATAACACAAGAAAATGTAAGAGATATCCACTCAACGTCTCACATAGACGCATTTGACGTCAGATATGCCTATCCCTCAAAGGCATTGGGTGAAATTCCTCAAATTTACCATTTTCTCCCTAATTTACTAATCTTCTACCTCAAATTTACACTTTTTCTCCCTAATTTACTAATCTTCTACCTCAAATTTATACCTTTTCTCCCTAATTTACTAATCTTCTACCTCAAATGTACACTTTTTCTCCCTATTTTACTAATCTTCTACCTCAAATTTACACCTTTTCTCCCTAATTTACTAATCTTCTACCTCAAATTTACACTTTTTTCTCCCTAATTTACTAATCTTCTACCTCAAATTTACACTTTTTCTCCCTAATTTACTAATCCTCTACCTCAAATTTACCAAGTCTATTCTCCTCTCCAAATTTACAATTTTCTACCAAAATTACTATTCTGCTTCTGTAATTTCCCATTCTCCGGTTTGATTGTGCCGTTTATAATGCAAAAAATAATGTCCCTCTCCAAGTATTATCATGAGGATAGTCTATATTCTAAAAACTGCGTGTGAGTATCTCTGCTGAACATCCACTAAATTCCATACTATGTGTACTGGATATTAGTGCACGTCTATTGAATGACCATAGTTGGGCATCCATAAAAAGGTTGACACTACAAGTAGATCAGTAGGTCCCCAATTGTCTCACAAGGTTAATTCTGGAATTCCAACAGGGAATCGAACTTGGAAGCATGCACTTATAACGGCCAGCAAGCGCTCCAACAGAGTCATATACACAGTGTTCGAAGTGGGAAAAAAAGCAGAGGCGGTATGTTTTATTATGATTTTGACTCAACATACCGGCTATTTAAATATTGTCTTGATCACTGGTATGTCCTCAGAGACGGTATGTCCTCATTACTGAAACACCAGAGGCGGTATGGCATACCACCGCATACCGTCTCACTTCGACCACTGCATATACATATTTCTTTACATGTGGTTTAAAATTCATTCTATATGATCAGTAGTAGAAAAAAGAGCACAAGATTACGATCTATCTAAAATTAAACACTTACCCAGTTTGTGTACCTCACTAAATCTTGAACATAGCGTAAACAAATAAATAAACCAAAATTCTTGAGTTCCGTATTTAATAAATCGACGTAAGACGTAAACACAGTATCACAGAATCACAGATACTGCTATAAATCTATTATTTCTGACTTCAACAGCTAGAGCTCGGTTTATAGAATAAATGAGTAATAACGTTAAGAAATGACAACAACCTCGATTTTTTTTTCAACTCAACAGCACACGGTGTAGAGAAATATTTTTCCTAACTAGATATATACACATGCAAACTTTGCAACATACGTCATATTATGACGTAACAGATTCTCATGCATGATATCAGTTTCTTTACAATCAAGTTTACTTCTTTCCCACGGTGTTAGAATATTTCATATAAATACATATACTATAAAGATGTGAAAACTTGTAGTAATGTTACCATGTTTAGTCTAAAGATGACTATAATTTCTTTGATGTATAGTCAACAAGAAAGTTATGTAATTCGAAGACGTTTACATTCTTCTGAAAGAAATAAAAAAACAAAAGTTTGTGGTTTCGTAACAAATTAACTTAATAGATACAGGGAAAACTCAACAACTATGTTTAATTAAGATTTTAAAGTCAGCACCAAGGTTATATGAGAAGCAGGGCCGGATTTAGCATTTTGGCGCCCCTAGGCCCAATATTTTTTTCCGCCCCCTAGTCTGGTTTAAGTTACTTTCCTAAAAACCTTTATTAAATAATTATATCAGGCCTATATGTTAATTGCTTAAACACCACTCCACGATGCAATTTTGTCATTGCAAGTTTTTTGAGGAATTTACTTGGTTCTGGGCTTAAAATACCGTTAATGTATTAACAAAAGATTGGTGAATAAGTTTGGTTTTGTTCAATTTAGCCATTTGGGCAAATAAATAAAAAAAAAACTGTAGTAAAAAATAAGTAAATAAGTAAAAAAAATCTCACGTATATGAGATCAATGTTGTAACGAAGTTGATGCATAATGTTGAAAAATAGTTTAACTTTACCAACAATTATTTGTTCCAATGAACTTCAAAATCAGAATGCTTTATTAGCTTGATTTTTTTAAATCAATTCAAAAAATATGTAAAGTTATGGCTATTTATTTTTATTTCTAGATATTTTTTTATTTTTTTCTCTCGGCCGTGCGCCCCCTGGGAGCTTGCGCCCATAGGCCTGGGCCTGCCGGGCCTATTGGGAAATCCGGCCCTGATGAGAAGAGATCTTATTGTTTAAATTATTGTTCGAATCGGTACTCGAATTAGTATTCAAGGTATGAGAGATCGAACCTTGGATCATGCAAGCAGAAAGCACATGTGCTAGAGACACTAAGAAATTTTGAGAAGTTACTATTTCCATATAAAATGGTTTCATATTGGTACCATATTCAAAGTTATGATCAGTGTTTCTTCCAGAAATTATGTTCCGGGGGGCACACTTCGTATTCCGGGAAGCACTGCTGGTACTATTTTATTCATTATTATATTATGGACGTATTATTTTCGTCTCCTCCGGGGGGCACTCTCAGAGCTCCGGGTAGCAGTGCCTCCCTGAAAACATGTCTGGAAGAAACACTGGGTATGATGATAAGTACAAAATTATTTATTTAAATAAAATTTTTAATTTAACGGCTCATATAGGCCTGTAGCTAGAACACTCAGGCAGAGGACGAGATTATTTTTATGGACCTAACTTGGGTTTATATCACATCTTTGACTGCATATTTATTACTTTAACATATAAGGTGTCATCAAAAAGTACAGTAAATGTAATTGCACACTGCCATCTATCAATTGTTTATCATTTCAACTAGTAAGCCTGGTAGCTTAAACCTTTGGTACAGTCAGTGTCGAGTTTGAGCGAGTTGTGACACGTTAGTTGGCTTCCAGAGGCAGAAGAGTGAGGACGTATTAAGAGTGCCTGTCGCATGCCAACATTAAGTTTTGTTTTAAGCTTTAAAAAAAAAGGGGGGGGGATAAAGCCCACGAAATGTCAAAAGCAGTGTATGGCGATAAAGCGGTGGCATTGAAGCCTGTTTACAAGTGATATGAGCGATTGAAAAGCGGCAACGAGTCGGTTGAAATGATCGAGACGTCCTTCGACGGAAAAAAAAAAAAAAAATGAAAACGTGCAAAAAGTGGCACAAATGATTTGTTTAAACAGATGTATGACTATTCAAGAGCTTTACAAAGAACTAAACATCTCGTGTGGGTCCGTGAAAAGCATTTTAATCGCCGATTAAATGGACAAATGGCTTCCTTCTTTACCACGAATACGCGCCATGCCTTTGGTCCATAAGTTTTTGGCCGGAAAAATATTCCTTTCTGTCCACGTTGTGCTCTTCAGATATAGCAACATGTGACTTCTGGCTCTTCTCAAACATTAAAAAAACTGCGCTTAAAGGATAACGTTTTGAAACCATTCCCGACGTTGAGAGAGCGACGGAAGAACAGCTGAACGCCCTTCCAAAAGAAGCCTTCCAGAAATGCTTCCAGTCATGGATTCAACGTTGGATAAGTGCATTGCTAACCAAGGAGATTAAATCAAATTCCATGTAAGCTTTTTATACTTTGTTTTGAATAAAATTATTCACTGTATTTTTGATCAAACCTCGTATATTTATCTAAACAAACAACTAAAAGTTTTAGCGGTCTGAAGGTTGCCTCAAGGAGTGAATGAGCGCCTTGTCCCCCCCTCCCCCCTTTCCTGTAGCTACGGAGCTGATCGAACGATTAAGCCTTTCAGGCTAAAAAAAGACGATTGATAATCAATCGAAAGTGAATCATCATCCTAGAATTGATGGAATGAGAACATAGGCCTATTAGGCAACGAGATAATGTCAAGAAATGAAATGAAATGGAATGTTTGAGCTTTACGTCCTACAATTATGCCAGCTAAGCTAAAGGAGACGGTGATGATGAGAGATGGTGAAATGGTGGAATGAAGAAAGTGGAAGAAAATGGGAGAACCCCGAGAAAAACCCACACACACGTCATTTGTCCACCACAGAATAACATCACTGATTGCTAGTAAAGAGCAAGACATCTTAACAAACAAGTTATTACCCGATTTTGAAATATATGTTTAAAATCATATTTTAAACTGTTCAAAATGTTTAAAACATGTTTTTTCGTGTGTGTTTTAAAACATGTTTAAAACATTTTAAACACCTTTTTCGTGTTTTAAACACACGTGTTGTTCTTTTTTTTAAATGTATTTTTTCCAACCTTGACGCAGATACACATTACATATTTTTGATCGCATTCGAATTTACTTTGACTAGAGTGGTTCTTTTTTTTCAAAATTATCGCTCATTTATTATTCTTTTGAACTATAACCTTGACATTTCTTTGTGGCTGACACTTTGCTCTGTAATTGTCGAAGGTAATGTTTCTTTCACCCTCCAACAATACAATGATTTAATTAGCAAGTCAATGACACCACGTTCCTCACTATGTATGAAATGATGTTCTTGTGCTTCTTAATGAGGAATTAAAGTGTCAAGTCAAGACGACTTCAGTCACTTGCATACTGCAAATTATTTATATTCCCTTATTGGCCACACAATAGGAATCAAACGATCATTTTAGATTAGCTGAGATGGCTGAAAAACGTTTCAAGCCGTTACGTACGAACATGTAATATTTCTAATTATTACTCGGTTAATACTATGAATATACAGCCTTCGATTAGGGTTAAAGTTTCGATTTCTGGGCTTTCGGTACCTATGGCCATGTTAGCCCATCACGTACGAGGATGACATCCCTCGGTGATCACACTTCCCGGGGAGCTGGAGAGGAAGAAAGAATCGGAAAGGTAGGAAGCGGTCTGGGAACATTATGTGAGGTATCATCCCGGCTGTTGCCTGGCGAGGACGAGAAAAACCCAGGACCCACCCACAGGACGGTTGCCCTGAGAAAGCTTTTACACTTTTCAATCGAGTCTCCCACCGGGAATCGAATTCGGAATTGATCGCAACGAAGGACAAGAGGGTTAGCGACGACGCTACATGGACGACGATTATACACGGTATTAACCAACTATACCGACAAACTGTAAGGGTAGGACATGCCGAAGATACCTCGCGATCGAGGTCGAGGCTTAAGTCGCGGTCGCTACCTCGATGTCTGGTCGCGATGAATGAAGGGCGCACATAGCGAGAAGGTCGTACCTTCGCTGTTACATTCTCAGAATAAGGAGAAACATTACTGTGACGCATATGAAATTATTCCGTCAGTGCATAAAAATTACTGCGAAACCACATTTTGAAATTGAAAGGACCAAACAGTTTATAAATAGAGATGAAAGCGAGACGAGATATGAGAAATGCCAAAGTTTCGTCTCTTGTTTCGAAAAAAAAAATATTTGAGTCTCATCTCTTGTCCATCTCTATCAAGAAATCAAAGTTTTACATTTTTTTTCAATATTCTGTGAAGAAATGCCCTCTTTCAGCACGCAGACTAGAAATCATTTACCAGTAAAAATTACAAAAAAAAAAAAAAAAAAAAAAGTATGTCTTCAGGTTTCGAAATGGAGGGGGTATTAACTTCAGTAAATGAAGTTTCGTCACTGCAATTCCATTATTCGACATTTAGTCCCTATGGATACGTGCCTGTCTTTACAAGTATTTCTTTTCCTTATACCAGTAACAAATTTAGAAGAAACCCTTTTTATAATAATCTCGGAATTGGGGGAGGGGGCGTGGAGTTTTTAAGCATAGATATGTTTAACAGTAGCTTCTTTTTTCCTTTAGAAATCCCACAACTTACGGACTCAGCCCGAAAGTCCCCTCCGTGTAACCGCCACTGCCTTATATAATAATAAGCTATAATATAATTTTCAAATAAATATAATAACTTATCTGATATTCCCATTTAGCTTAGGTACCGGTTCCATACCTGGATTTGAAAACCCGGTTCCGAAACTAGATCCGAAAAACCGGTTCCAGACCTGGATCCAAAAGTCCCCCAAAGACCCGTCAAGGAGGCACAAAGTTCACCTTCAAAACACTGCAAACAGGCCACGCGCTCTTACCCCTTAGAAAAAATTTTGATCCATCAGTGGGTGTTTAGAAAAATGAGTTTGCCAATTACCCAGTTTGTTTACCCAAATGACACAAGCTACCACCGCCTGGGTGCCTGCCTGTCGCTTCCACCACTTTCATCTACCACACTGTTCACAGCCTGCCAGCAGCTCGGGTTTAGCATAGGAATGGACACAAAGTTCCGGTTCCAAACCTGGATCTGAAAAAACTCGGTTCCGGAACCAAATCTTAGGAACCGATTCCAGACCTGGATCCAAAAACTCGGTTCCGGACCTGTATCCGTAAACCTGGTTCCAGAACCGGATCTTCTAGAACCGGATCCGTTCAGAGTCGAAAACCGGTTCCATCAGGAACCGGTTTCGACCATTCCTAATCTCAACATCACACAGGTTAGTTCATACAAATACATGCCGTATTGGACGAGCGGTATCCTGTTGAAATATGACACCTGGACACTGTGTCATGAGAGGAGCCTGTCTATCTCATCTATGCTCTCGGAAAGTATGCGAACTATACTTCGCCCCCCCCACCACCACCATATGACAGAGGAAATCCTCCCTTTGCTTACGGAAAAGAAGTGAATTACCTCAGCTGTGTTGCTAATTTGTCATTCAATCGTTTGGTCCTGACGAGTGAAGATCGTAGGCTACTTAGAACGGCTAACAAGATAGAGGACAGCGAAGTCCGTGAAATAATTCATTTTGGCAACGCTTCCGCATCTAACAATTGAAAGATCTCGGTCGCAACAACTTGTCCCTTCTCTTTTGAGGGAGGTACGGGAAAGCACAATAGAAAGGCTCTAATAAGTGAGGACACATGAATTCCTTGGCGTATTACTGAACCGTCAGAGCTTTCTGAATCATTACCAAAAGTGATTTGAAGTCATACCCGATGTCTGCTCACATTTTGACGCCAGAAGTTTGTCTCCAAACATTGGCAGAATATGTCTTCTTACCTCGGCGCTGCCATTTTCGCAGACGATGATCATCCAAGGTGATGTCGAACCGATTCCTCACTGAAAATGATGCAACGTCACTGATCAACAATTCTTGCTACGGCACTACTCAAAACGCAGAGGTCGTGACGGGTTCACTGTGTGAGTTCCGAGTTTACTGAGGTAAGAACTTGGCTCTTCTGCAATATTTCCCCAGGGACAGCAATTCCGTAATGCAGCTGCTGCTACTTTCCGACTAATCGTACGGGATGATATGAAGTATTGAAGTGAACCCATTACGTAGCCGGATGGTAGGTGCAGATGTGAAGGAATTACGATATATTGCCGCACAGCACCTCGATTCTCCCCTGATGTGATCAGATATGGTTGGTCGAAACCTTGATGACGCATGTGGCTTCTCTCACGTTTCATTCGGTTCAATATGGAGTCAATGTTACATTCGAATATCTAAGATGCCTAGATACAACATAATTCGACCAGTTGACCACATGCAGATCTACAACTAGGCCTTTCAAAATTTGTCAGACGTTGCTAACGTTCTTCACATAAGCACGAGATTTTTTTTTTTTTTTTTTTTGGTCCTGTACAGTTCTCACTAATCGTCTGAAGCTACGCACATTCCTTAAGTACTCTATCAGGTTTGATAACACGGTGATGATTGCGGGAACTTTGCGCCCTATCCCAAACAGCGGGAAAAATGCGCCCGCTATATATTTGCATCGGGATGTTTGCGCCCTACAATTCGTTTTTATAAGCCTATCGTGTAAAGTAGCTTCATCTCAGACTTGAACCAGACTTGGGTCTATCAGAAAAGTGAACCAAACCTGTTGTTCCTTTTTCTGGCGTGTTTACAAGCTCAAGCAGGAAACTCTTTCCCTTGTCATTTCTTTATTATTATTATTATTATTATTATTATTATTATTATTATTATTATTATTATTATTATTATTATTATTATTATTATTATTATTATTACTTGATAAAATTATGTAGGAAACTCTGTCCTTTATCATCGTTTGTTATTCTTTATTCAATTATTTCCCTTTTCATCTTTGTTACTGTGTGTTTATATTGCTTCCTCATTTTCACCCCAATTCTATGGATGTAGGCTAGACTTCTCATACATTGAACAATATCTTTGAGCAATTTGTTTTATATCTGTGCAGGTTTTTTTTTTTCAATTCTGTTGTCTACTCGTACATATACCTTTTTCCTCTCCCCCCCCTTTCAAACCGAGAAAAATCCTATCATAATGCAAAGCACTGTGTTCAGCTTCCTGTTTCAGTGATTTTAAAAGCACATAGAAATTAGGATGCAAGTTAATTCTGCTCTTGAGGTTGTTCCACCCTTCAAGGCCATTATTTGCTCCATGCCGTTCACCTTCGCAGTTTCAGACATCGATCAGTACATTCACATTTTGCATCCATTCGTTCACAAAGTAATCTATAAATACTGTAACCTAATCTTCTCTTGACATAGTACTCGGTATTATTAGCCAATCATCTTCAACTTATTCCCGTGAAAAAATAACCAAAGTGCTTCACATGCGGATATCTCCTCATTTTCATTTTCTTTGTACCCAGATGCCAAACCTAGTTCTTGCACTTTACGCCACAAGCAGTGGCTCAAATGAAAATTGCAACCCTAAATCGTACAACATGGAAAGTTGGAAACAAGCGCAAAAATACACGCCTCTTCAAAGTCAAGCATGGTCTTTTGTGGAGCCCAACCCGGTAAACACTCTTTTAATTTATTGGAAAGGAAGTCGTGAGTTCTCTTTTATTGTTCAGCAGAAAGGCAAAAGCTACGGAGATGATATTTATTTCATTCTCCATACTGCCAACATCTGCGTAAAACGTATACAGTTGGGCGAACTACTTGCTGCACAATTTGAAAGTTCCATCCAAAAAGTTTTTTTTTTTTTTTTCATGCTGCAATATTTCCTGACCTTTCCCACCCGAGAAAACAAGAATTCTCTGTTTGTGTACTTCATCTAGCAAAAGAAAGCTTGAATCGTCGTCCATCCTCAGGTTTTTCTCGGTTAACACGATCTTTCGTCTTGAATCAGGGATTATGAATAGGAATTATATTTCTGGGCTGTTGGCATCTAAGGCCACTTAGCCCATCACGTACATGAGGGATGATGTCCCTCGACGAGCACCCTATCCGATGAAAGGGCAGGAAGAAAGAATTGGGAAAGGAAAGAAACGGCCTGGGATCATTATACTAGATACCATCCTATCATTTGCCTGGTGTGAATAAGGGAAACTCAGGAAAAGCCTCACTCAAGATGGCTGGCCTGAAAAGCTGTTACACTTTTTCGACCGAGTGTCCCCACCGGGAATCGAGACCGGGACCGCTCGCACCAAAGGCGAGAGCGTTCGCGACTACGCCACGCGGGACTACAGTCTCGAATTTAGGTTTCAAAGATCTCCTCGCTCTTGTCGCCTCACATATAATTCATATTTCTCTTGAAGCTGTTGTACGCGGGAACTTCCGTCACGAAATCCAATGAGCACGTGTACGAAATTACGTCGACGTCTACATTCTGGGCATTATTATCATCATCATTATTAATGAAGATTTGAGAATTCAATGCTGCGTTTGAAATCGCAGAAGGAATCAGACGAATAGCAAATAGCATGTATGACCAACGAGCTGGATGGAGGGGAATGAGTCAAATATACGGGGTTTACAAAGGGAATGTTAGGTAAACAAGGTCGAGAACCACTGAGTTACCGAAATATTCTAACAATTTGTTTAACCCATGCAACGTGAAAACTAATTATAATATTTACTATAAGTGTTTTCCATTGTACGGAAGTTTCACTACCTAATAACAGCTGTTGAAAATGTTCACCACATCTCTCCATACAATAGTACAATCTGTTTTCAAATTCACTCCTTATGTTTTAGAATATCTGTCTAGGAATAGCCCGGTACTCGGAGTTTATTTATTTATTTATTTTTGAGATACTTTGAACTTACTGGTGGCTGTCTTATATACAACCGATTCCCCCATTAAAAAAAAATGTAGTGGTGTTAAATCTGGCTACCTGGTGGTCCTCTTCTTTCTATTCACCTGTTAGGTAAGTTATCATGTAACCAATTTCGAACAATTAAACGGTAGTGAGGAAGAGCGCCATCTTGTTGGAAATGAACAAGATGTACATCAAACTCCAAATTACCATATTTATCCGCGCTATTTACAACTAACTCAGTTGTCTGTGGGTTTATGTACTCCTCAAGTAAATTGAGATAAATTTCAGCAGCTAAATTTCGATTTTAAAAGAAAGAAGAAAAAAAACAGAGCTTACGATAGCATTGTCAAAAATTCCAGCCCATACATTTAGCTTTTGTAGTAAAAGCATATTGATTTTCATCCAGCAAAACTTACAATTGTACTTGTTGACAAGCCCATTTAAATAAAATGTATTTTCATTAGAAAAAAACAACAACATATTTTCATTAGATTTGGATTTTATCTTATTAAATCAACCATTTCCTTACAAAATTGTACTCTTTTATCACTGTCGTCTTCATGTAGTTTATGTAAAACTTGCATTTTGTATGGATGAAATTTATGAACTTTTTAACATTTTAAGCACAGAGCTTACAGACAATCCAGTATTTGCTGCAACTTCTCATAATGATGTCGTTGGATTAGAATTAAGTTTGCTAGCACTTTAATTTCAGCTATCTTATCAATTAATATGTTACTACTCCGTTTTTTATGAACCATCGAATCAGTCTCAGTGAATTTAGTAACCAATTTCTGGACATATGAGTGAACCGCGTTTCTATCGGTATGAATTTCATTAAATATTATAGCAGTTTCCCGAGCGCTGTCAGTAAATCACCATTTCCATGTTTGTTTACCACTAAACTATTACCCAATTACAGAAAATCAGAGTAAGTAACTACTGTACTTCACTATCAACACAACACAACATTACACTTGAATACTACTAAGCTAAGCCATATTTATCATTAATGCACCACTAAACTAAGCCGCATTCTCCACTAAACCAATCCGCATTTACCATTACTGCATTTGTTATCGAAGGTGGACGACCATCCTCTTATCATAGTATCATTGTAAACTTGTCTATGGTAGCCATTTCTTTTTATAACTGCTATCTTTGGCTATGTTTAAACCACAAGATTAATATTGTTGACGATAATTACCGGGGCTGTCTGACTGGTAATTTTCTTGGCAGCGAAGCCCTCAAGGCTTTGGTTAATAACATTGCGTCCTTGATTTACGTTACACAGGGTTCCTCGATCGAAAGTTAACTACAGTCATACCGTAATGTTGTCCATATCATGTTAAAGAATATATGAAGTACAAACAATATACAGTAAAATAATTTCTTATGTTCTGCATGTTTCCTTGAGGTGGCTTATTCATATTCTTTCTCCTCTCTCTTTAATTTCATTTTGAACAAAGACGCTCGTGCTGTACGAGTAAATAGCTTATTTACACATCTATTGTACGGGAGAATTTTTCTTCAAAATATTTGAACTCTTTCTCCCCCTTTGAATATGTATTTCAATGAAATTGTAATGTTAAAAACCCTAAGGTAGTCTATTTTGAGAACAATTTCGTATCTTCTATTCTCTTAGAATGTGCCTATTAATCAATGTGACATCATAAAAAGCAAGCTTGACGTAGGTATTAGTTTCCAAAAGTAATTTTAAATCGTTCTGCGATTTTTCTATGATACAATCACAAACAAGAGACATAAATTTCAATGTAACAAAAGAAATTACTGAAATTGCCTCCATTCCCTCCTTTAAAACGATATTTTCGAGAACTCATATATATTTATCGTTGTATTCGATTAAATTTGGGATGGGGTTAAATGTCACCGACTGTTTTCGGTTATTTTTATATGTCACCTCCTTCCCACTTCCTCCCTATGGGTACTATTTCCGTCTTACCTCCACAGTATTTTCTGAAGATTAGTCATGCGTGTATTAAGTTGGTCAAAACTTCTTCAAAATTATACTGAAACACACACAGACACTTACATACATTTTCATATGTAGAATAGATTAAATAAAAATACAATTTTTTTCTGAACTTATTTGACACGGTATTACCAAATTAATAATTTTATTATCACAAATGTGCATTTGAGAGAACTTTAACAAGTAAGTCTCATTAATTTCATAATTTGTGTCTTTACAAATTTCATTGCTTGTTCATATTTTAAAAACCTAGTGTCTTGCACTCAGGGAAATATGAATTTAATATTTAGCTTTTATTTGATTTATTTATTGTAGATTCACGAAATTACAAAGGAGATATTTGCCATTATTATTTTAGAAACTATGTTCAAAGCCATAGTTGTTATAGAACAAATAAGATGGATATGCTTATGGTACTCGATCATATTTTACAATGGACTAAATGATGCATGAAAGTGTATAACCTATGATTTGTACCACGTCTTGGATTTCCGGCCATGTAATAAATAAATAAATAATAATAAAAATACAAAGGTAAAATAAAAACATTTAACACCCTCATGACATATAGTACATATATTATAAAACTTTAACCTCTTACAATTATGTACCGAGGCTAAGGGAGCGGTGGTTATGAGATAGTTGATAATGGTTAATGACGAAAATTAAGAAAAAGGGAGGCCAAGAAAACCAATGGAAACGGTGTTTGTCCAGCGCAAAGCTAACTTGAGGTGGGATCAAACCAGGATTCAACGCACTAGCAGTGGACGCTTTACTACTAAGATCACAGGTCCACCTAATATTTTGTTTGTTTGTTTAGGATGGTGTCATTGTCACATTTAAGCAAAATAAACTTATATATATATATATATATATATATATATATATATATATATATATATATATATATATATATATATATATATATATATATATATATATATTTACATAATGACAATAACAAGACCATAGTTGGCACATGTGACTTTGACATGTGATTAGGTTTGCAAGTTAAGTTGTAGATCCACGTTTCATATAGCCTCCCTCCTGAAAGGGAACCTAAACTCGGAAATCGAAATCCAGTAACAAGACCTGGAACATTTTTATTTATTTATTTATTTTTTAAATCGGGAGTAGTACGCTCTGTGCAAAGTACAAGAATGGCACTATAGATAAGGAACTACACCGAGCCATATTAGGTTGATTGGTTTGTAGTTTAAAATCTATTTTCAGTACCGTAGCTATGTCTCTACGTGAGATCGAAAGCATGAGTTCACGCCGGGAATCGAAAAAAGGATCTCTCACTCCGAAGGCGCATATACTAACATATACGAGGGAGTTTCAGAGCCGAAGTAATTACACTTGAAATCACATGACAAAGAATGCTCACATATTAACCGAGTTCATTCCCTAGGTTTTACGTGGTTAAAGCTTTCGGCTGGTAGCGTAAACTAACAGGCCGTAAATCAAGTTTGAATACAGCTTCAACAGGGGAGATTAAACCTATTCTTGGGACGCTGAATTGATTGTAAAAACCATATCTTGACAGCATTTGCAATTCTTGCCCTACGGAAGTCAGTATTGAAACCGGAAGCAAAAACTAATTTGAACCATTTTCGGTTTCAGAGGAGTGTTGTGGATAGTTATGTTATTTTGAGACGCTGAATTGTTTGAAAAAAAAAAAATAGCTTCTTGTTATCTGTTACCGTTTTCGTTGTGTAAAGATAATCGTGGAAACCATAAATGGCAAATTTTGAGCGATTCCTATTTCAATAGAGGGTTAACGAAGAAAATGGAACCTATTCTTAGGAAACTGAATCGGTTGCAAGAAACAGCATCGTTATAGCATTTATCAGTTTTGCTCTACGAAAATCAATATTAAAACCGGAAGTAAGGTATGTTGCAAAATGATACGAACGATCCAAATATGTGACATAACTTTAGTAAGTGCGCGTTACGGATGGAATACGTGATATGTAGAGATGTATAAGGAGGATATGTATAGAGATCATGGATTGTTCACTCATTTTCACGGCTAGCCAAATTGAAAACAAAAAACAATCGAAACAACACGATAATGACTGTTGCAAAATGATACGAACGCAATACAAAAGCTAGTTCTAATAGTCAATAAATGAGGCACTGCGTAACACCAGCTTGAACATTCGATTAAACATGATGTCTACCAGCGTTTGCAGCAGAGTCACATCAATTTGATTCCATGCAGCGATGATGGCATCCTGCAACTCACGAACATTGTTGTACTGGGTACCGATGGCGATCAGTGGGCGACACAATATTTCCCATATAAATACAACACTGTGTCATTCACCCTCCCTTCCATTTTCCGTTTCCTTTCCGATCACATAATATTACGATATCTGGTATCGTTCGTATAATTTTGCAACGCACCTTAATAGAAAATTTGAATCCTTCCTTTTTCTATAGAATGTTGGAAATAGTCATGATATGTTGTTTTGAGATGCTGAATCGTTTGCGAAAAATTACTTGTTGCTAACTGTTACTGTTTTCACTCTATGGTGATAAACGTTGAAACCGAAAATTGCTAATTTTTTACCTCTTCCGGTTTTTATAGAGAGTTAACGGAGGAGATTTAACTTCTCGTGGAACGCTAAATCGATTACAAACAAACAGCATCCCGATATCTCTTACCGTTTTTGTTCTGATATCTGTCGACAGTTGGACGAACGGACAAAGAGCCGTTCTATAAAACTTCGGACACTTATGTATAACATAGTTCGGAAGTCTAATAATGTCTGTCTGTTATGATGACATTTCTAAAACTTTTGTCCGTGTCCGTAAAAGGGAAGGTTCTCTGCCATTAACATACATATTTCTGCCAGAAAACGATGTCCGTATTATCAAGGTGTACTTACGGGAGATTTTTATTTATTGCAGTAACATTGTAGTTAACGTATAGTTGATGTATTCATATAATCACACAGAGTCCAAATATTTGAAAACTTAGATCTTATGTATGGAACTTGGAAATACACTGCAGTTAGTCTAAGTCAGACGGAATGTCAAAGTATATTTTTGTATTGTTTATAAGAGATGGAATTCGTTGACGTAATAATACATAGATAATCTTCATTTTCCTGTTCACCACAAATTACATAACCCACTACGCAACCATTGTTTGGACACATCTCACGTCCAGGAAATATTTGATGGTTAAAAAGGAGTAATTACCTATAATTCTCAAGAATAATCACAATTGAAACTGTGAAGTAGAGATCTTCCCAGCGATTTATAATTGACTTCTAATATATATATATATATATATATATATATATATATATATATATATATATATATATTATAACAATGTCACAAAAAAATAAACTACGTAGCCCAACAAACCCATCAATTTACAACTTCATCCTTGCAAATCAAAACGTGACCCGAGCTTTGAGCTTCCCGTTAATTGGCAAAATTTGCAGCTAAAAACGCTAAAATAAAAACAGCAAAGATTATCCTCATATTAAAGTAATACAGGAAAAAAGACACCGGATGATTTGAGATTCATCAAAATAATACTATCTCGTGAAATCTTTAACGTTGTGAAACTATATATATCTAAAACAAATATTGTAAAATTAGATGTTTACATTACAATATAACACAACTGAGATTATACAGTTGTTAATGTATTAAACCGACTAACCTACATTCAGTGGCGTATTTAGGGGGGTTATTATCGGGCTGAAGGCCCCGCAAATAATTTCATTATTATTTTTTCTCATTATACGTATAACACAAATGCTTCTTACTGGTTCTCAAACCCTCCCCGAAACAAGATCCTAAATACGCCACTGCCTACATTAAACTATATTTGAGCACATATGACTACTTTATCCAAATAACCCTTTGATTCATGATTCGAAGTTCGTAATGCATTGCATTGCAACGAATAAAAAATATTTTTTATGCTCTCGATTTAAGGGGGCAGTCTATTAAATATTTTTCAAAAGCTAACAATTTTTCTTTTGCCCGTTTAATAATAATAATAATAATAATAATAATAATAATAATAATAATAATAATAATAATAATAATAATAATAATAATAATAATAATAATAATAGATTCTACACTCGAAAATACAAATCGGAAGAATTTTCAGTGTTGACATCCATAGAAATTACAGTGTGACCAGAATCTGAATTACCCAAAAATCTAGGTTAAGGCAGCGACTAGAAAAATGAACTCAACGGTAATTGGTGACTTATCATGCTGTCTTTGTTCCTTGTTAACTACTTTTTAAATAATAATTAATAAGATTGATAAAGATTCTTGGACTATTGAACTTGGTAAAGTGTTCTATAGCAGAAATCTTTATACATGTTCACTCACTTACAAGAAGCACTATGTATTTGGTCAAGGAATTAATTCGTGCGGTTGGTACGCACACATTGAAGCTGTAGTACAAACACAAAATACATAAATACCTTAAGAAAAATATTGTCCATCGCTAGCCACCACTTTCGCCCATCTGTCAGGCAATGTACGGATTCCGTGGCGAAAGAAGTCCTCATCCTTGGAAGCGATCCAGTCAGAGACCCATGTTTCGATATCTTCTGAAGAAGTAAACCGCTGTCCAATCAAATCGTTGTTCATGCAATCAAACAAGTAGTAGTCCGAAGGAGCAACGTCTGGTGAATACGGCGGGTGGGGTAAAACTTCCCATCCGACATTTTCTAAATAGGTTTTGACCGGTTTTGCGACATGTGGGCAAGCGTTATCATGTTGAACAATAAGTTTATCATGTCTGTTCTCCCATTCTGGTCGTGTTCTGGCCAGAGCTTGCTTCAAACGCATTAATTGTCGTCGATAACGTTCTCCATTCATAGTTTCACCCGGTTGCAGCAGCTCATAGTACACCACACCTTTCATATCCCACCATATGCACAGCATAACCTTTGCACAGTGAATATCTCGTTTTGGTTGTGATGGACCTGGTTCACCTGGTTTCACCCAGGCCTTTTTTCGTTTAGGGTTCTCGTAATGGATCCACTTCTCATCACCCGTAATAATTCGATGTAGAAACCCCTTTCTGCTCTGTCGTTGAAGCAGCAATTCGCAAATGGTTTTTCGTCTTTCAACGTCTCTGTCTTTCAATTCATGTGGAACCCAATGTGACATCTTTTGAATCATTCCCATGGCTTTCAAGCGTTTGGAGACTGTTGTTTGATCAACGCCTAATGCTGTTGCAAGTTGTTTCTGCGTTTGACACGAATCCTGCTCGAGCAATGCTGTCAATTCTTCGTCTTGAAATTTTTTTGGCTGTCCAGCTCGCTCTTGGTCTGCCAAGCCGAAATCACCACTTCTAAACCGTGCAAACCACTTCTGACACGTTCGCTCAGCTAGAGCATGGTCACCATACACTTCCACCAAAATACGATGACTTTCAGTCGCACTTTTCTGCATGTTAAAGTAATGCAGCAGGACACCCCGCAGAAACACTTTATCAGGCACAAATTGCGCCATGTTCACTTAACTACAAACTGGTGTTGTTGACGCTTTAATCCACTGCCCTATACTACGAACGATACGAGATGACAGGGGTTTGCAACACATGTGTGGATACACGGAACTGTGGGACGCTCCGTTCGTTGCGCCATCTCTTGTCCACCCGCACGAATTAACTCCTAGACCAAATATAATCGTTGTGTTCCTGTATGATGGCTACACACTGTATGCAGGCGATGAAACCTTATTTTGGTTAATAGTTCTTCACTCATCGTCCATATGTTTGTGTGGTTTACCAAAAGAAATTAACTATACTAAAAATTATAAAAAAATTCATTACTTAATATAACAATTTTATGACCATAGACAAAAACATTTGAAAACGGAGCTCATATCCATTGTAAGTCATACAATGTAACATGCCACTACACTATGGCAGTAGTTCTTTTCTCAACTTTTTTTTTTTTTAACTAACTGTACACTTTTGTGAATGTAAATGACATCGTGACACACTTGTCTGATTTCTTTTATTAATATTAATATAAAATATAATATTGTAACCAAAGATATTATAAAATAAAGGATCTGCCTATACAACAAAATCTTGAAGCCATACATCACAGTTTCGCCAACCCCACTCTGCCCACTCTGCATAATAAAATTGCAAAGTTTTGAGCCAACAATCATGTCGGAAACGAAAGTAGTCAATCAGACGATTTCGGAAACGAGAGTAGCCAATCAGACGATTTCGGAAACGAGAGTAGTCAATGAGACGATTTCGGAAACGAGAGTAGCCAATCAGACGATTTCGGAAACGAAAGTAGTCAATCAGACGATTTCGGAAACGAAAGTAGTCAATCAGACGATTTCGGAAACGAAAGTAGTCAATCAGACGATTTCGGAAACGAAAGTAGTCAATCAGACGATTTCGGAAACGAGAGTAGCCAATCAGACGATTTCGGAAACGAAAGTAGTCAATCAGACGATTTCGGAAACAAGAGTAGCCAATCAGACGTGCCGATACTCGGTTTTTTTTTTTTTTTACTTCATTGAGTTAATAGAATGAAGATACAGTATGGACAGATCCTCTATTTTATAACATCCTTGGTTGTAACCCTATAAGTATTTATAATGTAATAACTCTGCGTAGCACTGAATGTTATTTCTGCCGCTAGAGGCTTTGACTGGGGCAGACTGTCTCACTGATTTTAACTAGCTTCATGATTTTTAAGTTCTAAAATTTCGCGACACATTTTATGCGGCTGCACGACACACTGATTGGGAACCACTGTCCTATGGAAATAAATTGTATATTACCTTCAGCTGTTTGCACCAAATCCTTTTTCACTGCTTGAAAGACACAAATAAAACAGTGTGTAATAAAGTTTGTAAAAAACAATAAACAGTGGTTAATAATTATGCAGGTCAGCAATTAAGTTATCTGTTGTAGGCTTAAACTAGAATACTACATTTGCTTTGCTGATATGCATATATATAAAGCTAGGCCTACTTAGGTTGAAAAAGAAAGAAAAGCAGATAATGTGAAAGTGTTATCTTATATTCTGTTATCCCGACATGGCAAAGTACTACTTTCATATCTAATGACTCCAACACGTTGATTTGATTTCCAATGAATGAACTGTTCATTGACCTCAAGACATGTTGCCGCAAGAGTGGGACAAAGAAGAGAAACAAATACCCTTCCCCTGGATTTTCGAAATAAGTTTACCTTGTATAGGTTCTTGTGCTGATAGAAGTTTTGTTCCTAAAATCAACACTTGATTGAATAATTAATTTTTCAAGCCATATTAACACTTAAGATTGATTACTAGCAGTAAGAATTCAAGATCTAATTTCAAAAGGCATGGGCGCCTACAGCAGGAAGAAGGGGGGGGGGGGCAGTTGCCCTACTTTGACTTTCGAAATGTGCTCAGTTTTTGGAAATACACATAAAATATACTAATTTGTTCTGACATACTATAGTACTTACTAGATTTATATTAAATACTATGGTTTCTACAATTTATTTACTGTAGTTACATACGATGTATTACTTGCACACGTGCATCAAAGTGTGTGTGTATTTGAGAGTGTGCTTGGGTATTGGTCTTTTGCCCCCTTGCAATCTTTTATTGCTCTCCCCTCCTTGGAATCGGTCTTTGGACCCTTGGGAGAAAATCCCTCGGGCGTCGCTATCGGAGGCGGTTAGATATTCGACATACATGTCAATGCAGATTTGCTTTCTTAGATATAAATTCTACAGTATTTGATATCTTTGTATTAAATACAAAGTAGTACACTTAATATGTATAGTATATTTATTGAAAACTCCTGACGGGACAGACCATAGGAGGCCAAGACCTACCAGGTGGGTTGTAGGATTAATGCCTTTTTAGTAATGTGTGGTCAGCAGGATTACCAACTCTGGAAAATAAAACAACTGGCACCTCTTCAAAATTCCCTATGATATAGGTCTAAGTGTGAAGTATCTCTGTTCGGACCCATCCATGGGAAGGAAATGTACTATCTTGAACAAAAGTACATTAGCACCTGTATTCTGCATATCCTTAGTATATTTACTAAGTTTAAAGGTACGTTGTGCTATAAATGGGACACTGAAATCGGCATTGATCATTTTTTGTATTTACCAGTAACTGCCACTTCTTTAAAACTATCGAAACAGATTAACAAAAGTATAGCCTATTAATCTTTACCTGACAATTTTGGATTTGGCAAATGAAATGTATTCTTTAAACTTATACTTCAACTACAGGAAATTGCTTTAAGGAGTCCTTTTTCACTCAACAAACGTATAAAATTCCTTTCAAGTAAATTTCAAATTTTCCCCTGATACAGTCCCTGTTATCTCTAAAATTACCTAAACAGATTAACGAAATGGTGAAAGGTGACGGTTTTGGATATACAGAATGAAAGTTACTTTTTTAAATCTATATTCCCACTAGATGAAATTGCTTCGAACTAGATACAAATTTGAAAAAAAGGAAAACGGTCATATAGGGGTTGGTAAGAAGTTTGTACCGGTCACCGGCTTTAATCAAAATAATAGCAATATTTCTGGCCAGGCCGGTCAAAAACCGGCCATTTGGCAACCCTAGTGGTCAGGAGATTGGCTTATTTGGGCGTTAATGCTGTGTTTCTAGACCGGAGTATAGTATTACAAACTATATTAAACTGATTTATTCAACTTTTATCTATAACTGTACTTTTAATTTATTACTCTTTAATATAATTTGCAAGAAACAGTAAAAAAAAAAAACTTCAAATATTTTAAAACTCAATTATAATTAACTAAAACATTCTTTATCTGTAAAAACTTCTTTAGAATTGAGTCTCTAAATTTGTTTCCATGCACCAAAGTCACTCATTACCTTATACAAGCCATCGTGTAAGTTCATTCACTGATAACCATGATAAAAGTATATTCTAACTTGTAGGTACACATGCCTACAATTTCACCTAACCACTAAAGTATATCATTTACAAAACTTCTATTAAACCAACATCAATAAGTCTAAGGTATTTTTGTCAGTACCTAGCCATAATACAATACTTAAAACAGTTCTACAAACAGAAATAATCATAAATTACACACATAAAAATCAATCTCCAAAACTCAGTTCTTTCTGTTTCATCATAAACAGAATGTTCATGAATATTGGTGTAGGAATTATAGATGTCTAGATTTCTAAGAAAAAGTTGAGTTGTTGCTATGACTATGATACCTTTTCCATATGTTCCATTCTATGTTATCATGGATAAAGTTACTGTTTGAAATGGGGGCTGGCCATCAACATGTTAGCGTAAAAGAGAGTAACTTCATTCACTTATGTTGTGGGTCCAGGTAAATGGCAACGTTGCATTTTCATTTAACATTGGGCGCATAAAGAGTACAGCCCAAACGGCTCGTCCGATTAAAAAAAAAAACCTTTCACTTTAGATTGAAAACATCATATTTAGATATGGTTTTTCCTCTTACATTTTGTTGTAACTCTGATAATAACAGAGTTACCCTATATCAGGGGACTTTGAGACATCCTGTATAATACAGGGATGAGTGTAAATCCTCATGCGTCGTTTTCGAGAAAATCGAGAAAACCGAACTTTTTTTACCACAACATCTATTAAAATTAAATAAATACTGTAGTTTATACCATCATCAAGCTTTTTATTATGACATGAGCAAGATAACATCATGACACTAGCAAGGCAAGTATATAGTATGGTTAATGAAGTATAGTCCAAAATCATGATTAACTCTTGAACATTAACTTTTGCATAACTATCACATCGACAAAAGATGAGACATACATCAATCGATATATGAGATTGAGCTGTAGAAAATCAGAAGTAGTGGAACTTAACCATTTCCGGTTTGAAAACTTGTACGCCATAGCGAAGAAACGATAATACTCGTAGATAGAGAGAACCAGTTTCTTGATATAGAGATTCAGAACTGAAAAAAAAATCATCTCTGGCCTTAAAACTCACCCTGTATTTCTGTACCGGAAGTTATAGAAATTCTTCTTCCGATTTCAGTATTGAACTCGCAATGATTAATAGTCTACTGTACTTTTAATAACGAGGAAGGTCCATAAACCGTGAGAGTTGAATTTTGATGAAAATTTGTGACAAGATTCAGTTCGAGTTGCTAAGTAACGTAGTAGTAGACACTCGATGCGCAAATGCTTCGTTGAGCTGCTACACCGACGCCATCTTGAAATCCAGTAGACAATGTCCAAGAATACCATTTTGGCACAAAAATGAAAAAGCTTTTGATAGATCTGACTTCAATATTGTAAATCAAGGTAGAGCATCTATATGTGGGAGTACTTCCAGTGCATGATCGCCATTTTGAAAGGCGCCATATTGAATCGCGGTTAAATATGGTAAATGGCAAGAGGGTCATGTGGGGTATCAAATAGCACTGAAATTTGCTACTCCTGAATCCATTTCCGTAACCAAAGTTTACATATCTGTTTTCACTTTAGAGTTAAGAGCTCTCTCGCTAACAGGAACATATAAAAACTGTGCAAGTAAAATTTGTGTTATGAAATGCAGTCGTGCGAGCACTTGCAGGATTTTAATTAATGCAGTAGTAGTCACTTGATCTACAATAGCCACTATACCAATCAGATCTTGATTCCAGTGAGAGAAATCGATGATTAAATTGAAATTCCTGTAGTGAAAAATGGAATAGCAGTACTGTAACAATTTATACCTATTTCAAAGTGTGCTATATATATGAGTCTATGTGTATTGCGATTATGCATAACATTTAAATGCTGTAATATATGTTAGGTGCAACGGCACATATGACATATATTTACAAGAATATGTCTTGAAGTTATTAGGAAATTAATAGAAAAAATATTAGAAAAATAATATAAACTGATGCAGATAAGCAAATATTAACCTACTAACCTTTTGCTCTTCAGTTGTGATGATGGAGATCCAAAACGAAGTGATAGCACAGAGTACCGTGGAGCAGTACAAACATTTAACAAATGTACTTTCGTCACAATCTACATGACCACAGACACTATTTTCTACTAGTCTCCAGAACAGAGCTGGTTTGGTGGGGCCCTAAGCGACTGAAGATAATGGGGCCCTCTGTGTCCAGATGAACGTAGTACCCTATATACAGAAATGAAGAAACCAGTGATATTTTACGAAGCAGACTAGCAGAAGGGGCCCCAGGCCCCATTACTTACATCATAGGGGCATACACAAACGAAGTACTGTTGCTATATGTAGATGTTACTTTATTTATTGTTTTTCTTATATTTTGAAAATGTACATTCATTTTTTCCTTGAATTTTTTGGGCCCCCAAGAGTATGGAGCCCTAAGCTATAGCTTGTTTAGCTTATACGTAAATCCAGCACTGCTCCAGAACATTTGTAAATGAACCAACTATTGGTCCTGTGACGTACCCACATTTCTGCCATACATTGCAAGGATGTCCTTTAGGACTGGCGCACAAAATTGACGATACACAACAGAATGCATTTTTATTATGAAAATCTGCCATATAACTTGTACATCGAACAAGTGAACACCTGTTACAATTAGTTTTTTATCACGGTTTTGATATGAAAACTATTCTTGCCCTTATTATAAGAAAGTGTTTTATCGTTAAAGGTGGAAAGTTGCAGATATTTAATTATTTATTATTGAAGCAAAAGCAAGAAAGAGGCTTGTTTTATGGATTGCAACTTGGTATTGAATCTTGTAATAATCTTTATTGCCACCTATTCTTAGCAGGTGTGTATGCATTCTCTTATCACTAATAGCAGAACAGACACAAGAAAAGTGAATTCTAAGTTTCCAGGTGCATCTTCTAAGAATGGGCTGTGAACTGATAATTTAAATCCCCTTAATTGTTCAATGTGTCAGCAATAAATCGATTGTATTTAGACAAACTGGCAATAAATGCATTAAAGTATTCTAACTTCGGAATATGCACGATATATTATAGGTTGTCAAGTATGAATATTGGAAAATAACACAATATTCTGCAACAATGATGGTCTTTGCCTAAGGTTTCAAGATTGGAGAAGAAAACTGAACAGACTATAACGGACCACGTAAAATTGCCTAAAATAGAATTTTGGTTTGATTCAGTCCAACGTCCCACACTTATGCCTGCTACGCTAAAGGAGACGTGGACCTACTGATTATAGTGGAATCCGAACCATTTTGGTCGTTCAACTAATATTCACCAGTTTATATCATTTTTCTAATATATATCAGAACAATCCCTTTGGTATTCTCTGCTCGTCAGTACTATTAGGCATGTGTTTCTTCGACGAGCAGTCTATTCCATCGCACTTTGAAATAGGTATAACTTGTAGTATGTTGCTATTCCATTTTTCACTACAGGAATTTCAATTTAATCATCGATTTCTCTCACTAGAATCAAGATTTGATTGGTATAGTGGCTATTGTAGATCAAGTGACTACTACTGCATTTGTTAAAATCCTGCAAGTGCTCGCACGACTGCATTTCATAACACAAATTTAACTGCACAGTTTTTATATGTTCCTGTGAGCGAGAGAGCTCTTAACTCTAAAGTGAAAACAGATATGTAAACTTTGGTTACGGAAATGGATTCAGGAGTAGCAAATTTCAGTGCTATTTGATACTCCACATTACCCCCTTGCCATTTATCATATTTAACCGCGATTCAATATGGCGCCTTTCAAAATGGCGATCATGCACTAGAAGTACTCCCGCATATAGATGCTCTACCTTGATTTACAATACTGAAGTCAGATCTATCAAAAGCTTTTTCATTTTTGTGCCAAAATGGTATTCTTGGACATTGTCTACTGGATTTCAAGATGGCGTCGGTGTAGCAGCTCAACGAAGCATTTGCGCATCGAGTGACTATTACTACGTTACTTAGCAACTCGAACTGAATCTTGTCACAAATTTTCATCAAAATTCAACTCTCACGGTTTATGGACGTTCCTCGTAAGTGAAAGGCAACTCACTTGTTATTCCGCTGGTGGGTATATTGGTATTTGTCTTCCCCTAATGGTGACATACATGCATACGACCATGCCGTGGGGAGGGCGAGTGGGGCGACGGCCCTCGGCGCCGAAGTAAGGAGGTGCAAAATTCGGGAGAAAAAAGGAAAAAGACAGAAAAAATTACTTGGAATATATGTATGGGGAGGGCGTCGTATACTCTCTTCTAGGGCGCTGATTTTCCACGGCACGGCACCGCAGTTGCAATTACAGTGACAAACTAGCAGTGACTTATTCTTATTTTACATATGAAATATTATGCGCACTTGTGTATGAAGGTGAATATTATGTGCTGCACTTGAGTATATCGGTGTTTAGCTCTGCCCCCTAGTTACACAAAATCCTGCGGGTGTTCGTTTCTGCTTCAACAGAATATACTTAGTCAACAAATCAAGTAAGAGTTTTATTTCTTATGTTTTTGCCACGAGACGAGACGAGACAGAAATAAGGTTTTTCCGTCTCGTCTCGTCTCGAAGAATTCTTACTGGCCTCGTTTTGTAAATGTATGTACAAAAATGTGCCCTGATTTTAACTAAAAGTTATCAGAATCCTGGCTCACGACAGGCCTACGTAAGGTGTGATGTAACAACATTGAAACTATATTTATTATTGGAGTATATAGTGCAATGTTTTGCGTATGTTTAAAGGTTAATGAATGCTCTTTATTACGTTCGTATAATCACTTTATCCATTGATAGTTTTTATACTATGAATCATCTAACACTAAAGCAGAATTTGAGATCCAAGACTTGGGTGAACTAGTATTGTCAACGAGATTAGAGAAATTTTTCGTCTCGTTTCAAAAAACAGGAACAGACTTGTAATTTTTCTTGTCCCGTCTCGAATTTAAAAATGTACTTGTCGTCTGGATTCTCGTCTTGTTTCCAAGATGATAATCGAGACTAGACAAAAATTTTCTAGTTTCGAGGGCAATATTATATGCAATGATTACAACAGGTGCGGCAGTGAAACGGGCGATTTGGCAACCTTGGAAATAGTAAGTTACGTTAGGGATAAGAAAACGGGAGTGGTGCCATCTGAACATCAAACCTTTGCCATTGACCCTGATATTATCATCATTTTTCGTATCATCATTTGGAATTATCGGGCCTCTTTTAAGAAAAAGACTATCGCAACAATGCTGGTACTATGAATACAGAACGTTAAGTTCAAATGTCGAACCATTTCCTAGTGCCACAGATTGCTTTTCTTCCTGTAACTGCAAACACATTCTTCCAACAAGACGGGGCCACATGCCATACCTTGCGGATTTCCATGGTCATCTGATTCTCCAAGAACGGGGACATTTCCTGGACTTCAAGATCCCCTGGTCTTTCAGCGTGTGATTTCTTCCTTTGGGGTAACTTGAAATCCGAGATCTTCTGATGTGACCCACCACACACCATCCAGGAACTAAAGGATCGAATTCCAATGACAGTATTGCAAGATGTTACGTCCAACTTCCTTAAAAGACTTGCATTGTGTGTGAAGGAAAATGGGGACTACTTACGTGATGTCATTTTGTACCGTTACAAGTCTGTACAAGATGTACACTCCTGTTCAAAATTATTGTTGCATGTCTATAAATATGTTATTGTTGGAATATAATTTAATAACGAATTTGTCCGGTATTTCTTATAATGTTAGTATGTGTATAATCGGCAAAGACATGTGTGTGGCAAATTTCATGTCAAAAGAGCAGTAAATAAGAACAATAAAACGAATATAGAACTTTATTGTCCATTTACCAACATTTTGTTATACTCATTCTAATTTTTCATATTTATAATTCTTTTCCTATGAAATTCTCCACAAATATACATTTTCCGATTATACACATAGTATCAGTATTAAACGTATCCTACAAAATCATTATCAAATAATATTCTTACAAGAAGACAGTTATAGATATGCGACAATCATTTTGGACATGAATGTACATGTTATTCAGAAACATTCCTTACGAATTGCAAGACTTGTAAATTCGTGTCGTATTTCTTTTATATCACCCTGAATAAATTTGTATCGCTGGTAGAGGTTTCAAAATCGCCCGTTTCACTGCCGCACCTGTTAGTTTTCTTTTATAGTTCATTATTTGCTTATATAACAAAATCCGGATTTATTTTTTGTTTGCAGAGCGTACATCTGATGTGGATCTAGGCTAGAAGATCGAAACGTCACGTGTAAATGTGTTTTTTTATTAAATAAGTGTAGTCTTGTTGAGCTGTGTGTTTATGTTTCTGATTTTATTTCCAAGACGTATGACTATGATTGTGTCAGTTTTTGTTTGTATTTTCATGTTCCTTTCCAATATCAATTTCTATAAAAACATAGAACCAAACTTTTATGTAAGATTCAAATTAAATGTTTGTACTTCAAGAGTAAATCGAACTCGGGTCTCCCGAAAAAAAAAAAAACATCTTGTATTAAAGGGTTAATACCAAGAGTAACCACACAAACATAATACAGTTCAGTGAAACCTCCCTTAATTGGCACCTCCATAATACGGACATTTCCTTGTTGTTCCAGGAGACAGAACTTCTTTTCACGGCCACCCTCAAATATGGCCACGAACAATTTCTTATCCCCAACGTTTAACGACTTCTTCATAATGGACAAGAATTACTTTCGGTTCATATGTATTTATAGAAAGAAAATAAAGAGTTTTCAATTTGAAAATAAATCTGCGATACAGTAAAATGACAGAAAATCCCTTCGTGATAAAATGTTATCATCATGAATCAATTATCTGTTGAACTATCACACACAACAGTTACAAATTGAACTCCGAATTCTGTTATCTTTTCACAATAAATAGACGAGTTAAGTATGATGTATTTCCACTAGTCCTTCAAGCCATAATTTGCTTCCAGAGGGTTTCGAAGACATGAGCTACATGTGCAACTTACAATCAAGGGCGCCGATTTCTCTGTAAATTGGGGGGAGGGGCATTCAGATGCAGAAGGTATATATATGAGGGATTTTAAGACAAATTGCATTCAAATTATGGCAAATATTGTACATTCATAAATACAATAGGGGGCCCGGCCCCCCTAGGATCGGATTCCTTGCTTACAATGTTCATGTTTTGTGTTGACCGATAAATATTATAATGAAAGACAGCTCTTGCGCAAATTTCGGAAAGAAGCAACTTGAAAGAGCAAATTGATAAAATATAAGAGAGGTAAGGAAGAGAGGTAACGTACATGAAAATAAAGTGAAACACACACCGGGCTATACTTTCTTCACCTTACAAACACCTTATTTTTGGACCGGAAATGTGACCCTTAAAACCTTGCACTAAGGTTGGTAGCAAAATTGACGAAATTGCTTTACTTATCCATTGCTTTTGGTGAGAATCCTATGGCGAATGGTTTGCTGTACTTATCATTCTCCTTGCCTACATTGGGTTCACGTTGACTTTTGTGAGGGCATGCGTGCGAGGTTCATAGTACTAATTCTCTTCATGGACGCTTCGGTGTGGCTTTGCGGCGACTATGCTCTGTTTTAATTTGTTCCACAATTCCAGTGGGGACGGAACTGAATCCTTCGTGTGTGTTCTTCGACTTGAATCTACTTGTCTGTGGATTGAACATATTTGTCTGTGGATTCGCATAAATGTTATCACATTTACATTTCAAAGGGAAATGAAAATGAAATGAAATGAAATCTTTGAGTTTTACGTCCCACGGTTATGCCGGTTAGGCTAAAGGAGACGGTGATGATGCGAGATGAGTGAAATGGTGGAATGAAGAAAGTGGGAGGAAACGGGAGAACCCCGAGAAAACCCACGAGCACGATGTTTGTCCACCACAAAGTCAAAGGGAAATGAATTTAAAATGTAGTTCAAACATACATTCGTTCCTTTAATGCTTGAAAAAAAAGTTACATATGCACACAATAAGAGGCTGTTAAATTTCAAAATTTTAATGTGCATCAAGAAAGTATTTTCTCTTTATAATAATTAGTATAAGACAATTTAATTTTTCTGCTTCATTATGTACGGTTCGCATCGTCAGCACATAGTTTAGTGTTTCCATCATATTTCCTCTGCTCCTACCTGACGCAAAGAGGTAGAAAACGGAAAGTTTTTCAATCAGGGTAGAAGTATGATTACACTGTACGTAAAATCATGCGTTTAAAGGACTGTTCTGTAACAGAGGCATACACTAGAAAGAGTCAAGCCACGTAGTGAAATCTCTCTTGGACATGGATCAAGATCAAGAATCCATATTAAAATAAAGCTTGTGTTCAATCGTTTCTCATTTGTATACAGGAATATGTAAATATTTATTTAGTATTAAAAATATTTTTCTTCGTATTAAGTGGAAAGGCATGTGATTTAGTGACCACATAGCAGAACCACTTCTGCTGGTTTCGCAATCCTATACGATTTCATGTGGCTTTTCGGTCAATGAGTACATCAGGGATGTAACTAGTGAATACTTAATCAAGGTACTGATATCTCCTGGTTCTTTCTTCTTTCTTAATACAGGTAACAGGTTTTGCCAGTGGCGTAGCTTTGTACAGTTCGCAAGAGCACATGAACCACCAAGTATCGTGGGCTGTTTGTTGCTCCTTTAGATATTTAGTAATACAGGGTGGCCCAAAAGTAGATATACACCCCTGCATTGATCTAGTATAACACTCTAGTGTATGAGTTTATTTGCTTCGGCTGTTCCGAGCTTAAGGTATAAGCAAAAGGACATTAAGAACAAATAACAAAGAAACGAAGTCTAGATGGATAACAACAGATAGATAACAATAAGAAATGATATAAAATACAATGAGCTAATTAGTACGGTAGAGTATACCTACTTTTGGGCCACCCTGTATTTACAATATTATTATATTGTTGTTTTATATTTGTACTCTTCGCTTGCTTTACCCCTTGCAAATGTGCATTCAATCACAGCAGAACAGTGAGCGTGATAGGCTGCTCTGTGTGCAGTACAGAAGGGAAAAGCGAGTAGCTGAGAGGAGGAACTGCGTTCTCGTGACGTTTAAATCAAGATTTGAACGAGCAGCGTTGACAGTTGTTGATTTATTTCCACTAATGTGGCACTTTAAACAGAATCAAAGAATGAACTTCTGCGTTGGCAGCTGTTGTTAACTAAAGCCTGTGACAAACATCTTGGCATTTCAGCTAAACGAATAAAACACAAGCTCTGGCGCGACGTTGCCAAGTAGTAAAGGGATGTGGGTACGGCTGAGGAGACAAACTACAGTGCGATCAGGTGACAGAGGATAGGCGTGGGTGTGTACAAAATAAACGTGACAATACCGCTGGCCTCTCATTTGCTAGCAGCATTTAAAAGGAACTTGGAGCGCCGCCTTCAAATGCGAAGATGTTTGTCACGCCGTTTGATTTCCAGTAATGTGGCACTTTAAATAGAATCAAAGAATGAACTGCAATTTCAAATAGAAGAATATAGTAGTAGTATATTTTTTCTATCTACATTTCTTTTACCTCAATTTCTCCTAATGAAAATACACTAATGGAACAAACAAAATTACGGCTTTCTTGAGGTCGTACCGAGGGGATTGGGAGGTTTAGAATCCTTCCCCAGAGATTTTTAAGTTAATGCATAATAAAATTCAATTGCAATGTAATTTCAAGGCTTTTTTAAATGTATATATATATATATATATATATATATATATATATATATATATATATATATATATATATATATATATGGGTTTCCTGCCTAAATAAACTATATGTTTGTAAGAAAAGCAAATAGTTTATCAAAACGTCTATACTTGGTAACATTGCTACAATGATAAAATCTTACCTTCTGTATTGTGGGAACCTGAAGGAAATTTTGGAATTGATTTTTTTCCCCCAACATTTATTTTTAACACATGCAAAATAGAAAAAGACGAGTATTGGTATTTGCAGTAGTGTACTTTCAGCTGTAACACTTCTAAGAACAAGAAAAGTTTTTTTTTTAAATTTTCTTTGGGTAGGAGGGGCGGAAATTACTCCGGAGATCGTACTCTATGCGTAGAAACATCATCTCAGTGTATTTCAAAGTGGCAAAAGTGAAAACGTGTTGTCTGGTGGTACACTGATTGATTTATAAATGTGTTTGCTAGTATTTATTATTTCTTGTATAATTTCCATGAGCTATGTATTGCTAGAATTTTTGGTAGAAATATGCTCGACCGTTTTCAAAATTATAGCTTTTATCCATCCTTATACCTCCATTACATCTCTCACTTAAAGTAAATATATGCTGAACCATATAAAAAAAATAGGTGGATATATTCCGTATACTCCCGTATATCCTTCTTGATAGGTTTGTAGTGTTAGGTTTTCCTCAAATAATTTCTCAATAGTAGTGAATCTAAGGCCTGTTTAATTCGGAAGCATTTTTCGGAAGATTTCTTGTAAGAAAAATCTTAACATTATGCTATTTTGTAGAGGATTCTGTTGAGTGATTGCAAACTACTGTATGTCTTTTAGTGCACTGACGAATTGTGAATCTTTAGAAAAAAAAAAAAGTCGGAACATGATCGACCAAAGTTAATTATCATCTGGAGGTGAAAACTAAACTGTGTCGAAATTTCAAAGTTGATTTCAAGTAATAAAGGACTGATATATTATGAAATGACAATATGATTGTTTTGCGTTTCTCGTGTCTTATATGAAGGGCATTAGCAGTGGGACTGAATTGTGTAATATATTTGGGACATCTTATTGAAAAAGTAAAGAAATATGTGGATTGTAATAAACACATTAAATTTTTGCTGAATTTAACTGGTGTGAGCACCAGGGTCGCACCCACACGGAGAATCTAGCGGGTTCGGATTCCCCCTCACGACATTCGCCTGTATACTTTCATAATAAAACTATAACTGTTTAGTACAGAAATGATGTAGGATAAAGATTTGATGTTACATTTCATCTGTACTCTTTCTTGTCTTTCAAAAATCTAATTCTATTTTTTTCCTAGAATATAGATGCCAGAACTGAACAATTAGATATTATTTCTCGTCTGTAGAATTACATCGGATCATTCGTACAAAGATGTAATATCTTATAGTATTGGATCTCAGCCCCCTCAAACTTTTGACTCATTCAACATTTTCTGAGTGTGCGCCTGGTAAGTGCGTCAAATATTCTATCACGATTCATTCATATGTTTTTTTCTATTAAATCTCATAATAATTTTGTAAAAAAAAAAAAAAAAAAAAAAAAAAAAAGAGAGAGAAGAAGAAGTCACATTCGCTCACTTTTGATTGATTGCATCATATTTTGGGGTGTTTGAATATGCTGTATATCTCAATTATTAGTCCGTAGATTCTAGTGGCTCTGGTGTTTTCCGTGGTTTGGTTGACTTCATGAAGTTTTGTGTCATCCTCATTTGTATAGTGACTAGAGCAGCGTTTCCCAACCGGTGTGCCGCGGCACACTGGTGTGCCGCGAATGAGCCGCTGGTGTGCCGCGAGGAAATCGAAACAAATTATTAATTTTATAGGAACCAAATTGGAAGACAGGGGAAAATGTATATTTATATTTCACATTATTATGAACCTCTACTATAAATCTACAATTTTAAGTTTCATACTGTGTTACTTTTCTGTACATTTTTAAGGTTGAAAAACGTATTTATCATTGTCATGACCATTATTGCTTCTTTATTGTTGCAGACTATTTCGTAACTTGAAATTTTAACATATCATTCAATAAATTCAACAAAGTAAACATACATACAAATGAGCTACATTTGTATTTTAAAAGTATAGAAGATTTATTTATTTGTTCGTTATTTAGTGATCTTCCCTTGTAGTTAAAGGTTAAATACAGTTTTCGAAAGAGAAAGTGGATTTTTAAAAACCCGAATCGTATATTTCATTGCAATTGTTTTCTATTTTAAAATTAGAATGAAAAATAAGCATAATGATTTACCACGGGGAAAAATCAGTGATCGAGCTTTCTTCTTTGTAAGAAGGATATCAGTAATCACATAAAAATACAACGGTATTTTATATTTACAAATAATAATAGTAATTATGTAATTATATATATATATATATATATATATATATATGTATGTATGTATGTATGTATGTATATATATGGGTGTGCCGCGAGAATTCAAGTTACACCTGTAGTGTGCCGCAAGTTGAAAAAGGTTGGGAAACGCTGGACTAGAGTATGTCTTTGATGGACTGGCCCCGAATTCATTTCCAGGTGGAAGAGCCTCGTCTTATATAGCCTAACTTCTAACAGATAACGTAAATACAAAATAAATAGTCATGAAATGTCTTGAGATAACAATGCAAAAGTACATGGACAAAGCGTTCGTAATTAAAGGTGTCTACAACTATCGTAATAATTTGATACATTGCATGTTTCGTGTATACTGTCAACAGTTCACAAAACATCATACATGGCGATTCAAATATACGAGATAGCAGACGTTTGGAATCTAATGGAGATTCCATTTAGTATATTATGAAATTGATGGTGAGTCTGTAGAAAGAGAATGGCATACAACAAAATTCGAGAAAATCATAGTAAATAATCTGACGTTGACTTCAGAAATTGAAAATTGTTTTTAACCATATTAAAGAATATAAAAGCATTTAAAGGAATACCGTAGCTGAAAATAGTCTCAGTGCATTAGCTATAGTATCAACAGAGAAAATATTGAAAAAATAAACTCCAGAAGAGTCATTGACAAGTTGATTGCCCAGAGAAATATCAGAAGTGATTTCATATAAGAATGCAATGGAGAATTTGTTTAAGAACGGATACTTCTTATTATATGTAAATATAAATATGGTTACTTTCATTAATTTTTTAAATAGTTTTTCTTATTTAGAATACTATAAGAATTCTAGAATAGAATTTTCTAACGATTATGAACTACCGAAAAATTATGTCACGAGACGCCACTGAGTTTTGGAACTGTGCTATCCATTTCTTGTTGATATGTAACGAATTGAGATCATTTCGACAACATATGTCCAAAATATAGCCTATCACTTGAAATGAGCCAGGGACAATTTCTAGTGTATGGAATAAATAATCACTATGGAAGAAAAAACTTAGCATGAAAGAATATTATGGTAAAAAGCTTACTATGTATGGAACACTTACTGTAAAAGAAAAAAAATGTTGTGAAAAATATATAAAGAAGTTGAACACATTACGGTGGTTCGGAATTTACTTCAACTTTAGATCCATGTCTCATAGGTATATAGCTCGGTGCTGAAAAAGAAGGCTAAATACATATCTACATTTATATTAATGAAAGTGAATTCGATGTGATTTGTCTCATCGTCACTACAAAATGGCTCAACCGTTTGAAATGAAATTTTGCACGTAGTTAGTATCTATCCCAAACTGGGTTTTTATCATATCATGTTTATTAAAATTTGCATCGTAAGGAGGGGGGGGGGAGAGAAAGGATTCAAAATGTAGGTCAAAAATATGATACATCACGAACCCCTCAAGTCAGGAAGATAAAACTTGGCATACAAACTCCTAATTTAAAAAAGTAAGCGGCTAATTTTTGAAAATTCATCATTCAGGAGGAAAAAGCGGACTATTTCTACATTTTCCCCGCAATATTTAAGCCAACATTGTTTCATCATCACTGGAAAATGACTGAAACATTACATATTAAGTTACGAACATGTGTAACATGTCCTCAAGCTAGGAGTTTTATCATGTTAGTTTCATTAAAATTGCAAGGGGAAGGGAAGAGATTTTGAATGTATCTCACAAGCCCCTCTTGTAGGTAGATGAAACTTAGTATATAAAATCCTTACTGAAAACAAATCAACACATATCCAATCTTTTTAAAAATTTCGCCTCTAAAGAGGCAAAGGGGACAACTTTCTAATTTTTCTCAATATATATAAGAATGATATCGATGTTGTCTGTCTCATCATCAGGGATTTCGAAACAAAATTACCATTTGCTCGAGCATTGTTTTGAAGATCATGTCACTTTGATATATACTAAATGCGTGTTCTCAGGAAGGGGGATGCAGATTAAAACTGTACCCAAAAATACAGTTTCCATAAGCTTTTCACGTTAGGAAGCAGGCTAGAGAGTAGATTTCATGGGCACTCACTGTTGCCAACTTTGTTTTCATCATAACAGTTAAATAACAGTTCAAAAGTTCGCTAAATTTCTATATTATTAATGAACTAAACTTTATTCTTTTCACGAAAGGGTGTCACTCAAAACTATAAATCCATATTTTTGAAATTTAACTTAATATTATTCATATAAAATTTATGACTATTTTGTCGTTCTCGAGAATACCGAACTTGAATAAATCACAATTGAATGAAGTAAACTTAAGAAAAGATTTTTTCCCCAGTTCCCCCACGACCCAGGTCCTCAACGTTTGTCTGTAGGGATGAGAACGAGCGAGTTCAAGCGAGTTTTCTTTGAAACTAGACTCGACTCGAAATAGACATCTTTGAGCTCAACTCGAAAATTTTCCTCCAACTCGACTCGAAACTCGACTCGAATTCTGGTCGAGTTTCAACTCGAGTCGAGCTAAATTCTGTGTCTAGTTTCAAGTAATCTCTTCAAGTATTTTACATAGACAATATAATTATTATCAATGATACTACTACTAGGATCATTCTATATGAAATCACCAAATTTGAAACTGAAATGTGGCTCATATGTTTTAAATTTCCTTCAAACTTTGTGCATGTGTTGTGGTACTCTAACAAAATACACCTGTAAAATTTTACAACTCTACATCAAAGGGGACTGTTGTGGGAGCCATTCGAAATTTGGGGGTTTTGTGCAAAAACACACCTAAGTCTGCCTTCGACTTAAAGTATACTGAAACCGCTAGATCTCTGGAGATATTGAAGCTATTTGAAAATGGTTTGTACTAAAACAATTGCAGAATTTGTAGCATTTAAAACATTGTATTAATGAACTTCCCAAGTAGGGTTAAGCATATGAATTTCACCATCAAAGAGAAAAAAAAGAACATATGTCAAAATTTGGGAATTATTTCTGAAAAATTCCCTTCTAACATCATCCTCAAATTTTCAAAATAAGTACCTTTGGTGTTCCAAAATTAGGAGGGTGTTTTTTGATATGTTCAAGAAAAACAAATTATGTCACAATGCAAGTTGAGGACGGATTTAGGCACTTTTGCACAAAATCCCCAAATTTCCAATGAGTGTTTCCAATTTTCTGTGTTGAAAATGTTTATAATTGTCAAGACTGAGGTGATTGAATGACTCAGATTTTGTCATTAGTTCTAAAATCATGTACGACTGAAAACTTGAAACATTTCAAATAACCGCCCAGAAAGTCAGAAAAGCCCAGAAGATCAGAAAACAGCATGGTATTTTTCTGAAAAAGAACGTAATATTCCTGGAAACACCTTTAATTTAGTCACAGAATTTTACAACAGTGATGAAGTGCCCTGAAATGCCGGATTCAGTATCAGTGTCAGTAACCATTATGAAGTTCACTATCAAAGAGAAAAAAGAAGAAAAAATAATGTCAAAATTTTTCAATTATTTCTGAAAAAGGCTCACCTAACATCAAACTAGCTTGTCTCGCTAGACATTTCAGCGTCTCACCTATGCCATCTCAAACACTTTTGCCGTAGCTTGTGGCAAAATTGTTCACTTTACAAGTGAGTCCAAAATCACTCATGCAGGCATAAGTTGACAAAGTTTGTTTTATAGTCTTTATATTGGGCTGCTGACCCATCTCCAAAGTAGACAACGTGTTTAATCTGAGGAAAAACACCTTTAACATATTAAAAAAAAAAAAACTTGGAAAACATAAGATGTAACTGTATCGTGCTTTAACATATCACTGACACAACATAATGAAACATTTGATAACAGAAGCTACAGGGTATTTTAGGATGTTACATTTAAAAAGATTAGAATGTTGCACAAGTTAAGTAGAATGTTGGTCCAGTGCTACTCGTAAACTTTATCTTGAATAATACAGGAGTAGTTTTCAGCAAAATCAACTATAATTAGCATGATTTGTTAGCCAAGTCTCTATTGAGTGTATTTGAAGTACTCGCTCTGGGATTTGGCTATGAAGTGATGCTGTGCTAATTTGTCATTTTTTTCCTACCAAAATCTTAATGAAGTCGTCTGTATCTTTAATCATTGTCTTTATTTGTGTTCTGTCATTTTGATTCCATTGGTTGTACTTATATAGGTGTCTTCTGAGTGAGCCAGTTCTTTCAATGCACGAACAAGATACTTGGTTGTTTGAATGTTTCAATAGTTTTCACAGTCGTCCATGATTTTGGAACTAATGATGCAATCTGAGTCCCTTCAGCAATAGTACTTGAAGTTTCAAATTCTAGCACAATTCATTTATACAATCATCCCACTATTGACAATTATAAACATTTTCAATACGGAAAATTGGAAACAGCCATTGGAAATTTGGGGGGGTTTGTGCAAAAAGTGCCAAAATCTGTCCTCAACTTACATTGTGATATATTTTTTTTTGAACATACTTAAAAACATCCTCCTATTTTTTTATATGTTAAAGAGGAACACGAGAGCTACTTATTTTGAAAATTTGAGGTTTTTCAGAAATAATTGCCAAATTTTGACATTATTAAGCATAACCCCACTTGAGAAGCTTATTAGTACAATGTTTTAAATGCTACAAATTCTATGATTGTTTTACTGACAACAATTTTCAAATAGCTTCTACAGTATATCTTCAGAGATCTAGCGGTTTCAGTACTTTAAGTCAAAGGCAGACTTAGGTGTTTTTTGCACAAAACCCCCAAATTTCGAATGGCTTCTACAGCAGTTTCCTTTGAGGTAGAGCTGTAAAATTTGACAGGTGTGCTATGTTTGGATACCACAACATTTGTACAAAATTTGAAGAAAATCTAAAACGCCTGAGCCATCTTGATTTGTTGATTTCATCGAAATGGCCCACTACTGCTACTACTACTATTACTACTACCACTACTACTGCCACTAATAATAATAATAATAATAATAATAATAATAATTATTATTATTATTATTATTATTATTATTATTACTATTATTATTATTATTATTATTACAACAAAAACCTGAAAGATAACCGGTTTGTATCTGAGTACTAAAAGTAGTTGACTAGGGCTACCGACCTCGGTAGTCGAGAAGTCTTCAGGAGGCAAGGAAATCGTTCACGAGGTTCTGGATTTGAGTTCCGGAGGAGCAAGTATTTGGACTCGAGCCAAAAATTGTTAAAAGTTATAGGGCGCCTACCAAACATGTTCGAAACTGCTCGGAACGGGTTTAGAGTTGTCAACGGCTCGAGCGAGCGGTCAATGGGTCACCTGAGCCGAACCAAACAGAATTAATGACTCACTCCAGCCGATTCGGCTCAAGCCATCGTCTGAGTTGTTGAGTCGAGTCGAACTGAGCCGATGGATTTGTTTCAACAGAACCGGCTTGAAAAGATGCTCACATGGATCGAGTCGAACCAAGTAGATGGCTCATCCCAACCGAGCCTGTTTCAGCTGTTTGCTCAGTTGAACTGAGGCGAACCGGGCTTCTGATTGGGCTCAAAAATTCGACCGTGCAGGTCTCAGCCTTGATTGTAAGAACTACAGTATATAATTACATTGGTGCTTATGAAATTTTAGTCTGCCTCGTTATAAAAATATATTGTCTTGTTATCGAGACGAGATGAGACGCGAGCAGTGTCCACTCTCGTGAGGAACACTGAAAGTATTCTACATTACTGCTTACATCTCTCATGACTTTCGCTTTTCAGTCTAATCAGATCATGATTTTAAAACTAGTTAAAACGAGCTGAACGAGCGAGCCATTTATCAAACTCGGCTCGACTCGAAACTCGACCTCAGAAACATTGACTCGGCTCGACTCGAAACTCGATCTTAGAAACAGTGACTCGGCTCGGAAGTTAACTCAGGAAAATTACCTTCGACTCCGCTCGAAACTGGACTCAAATTCGATTCTATTTTCGAGTCGAGTCGAGTTTTATCTCGACTTGTGCCCGTCCTATTTGTATGGTTTTCAACCCTTCTTGTAGGAATGTGAAGTTCGGTATGTAAATTTCGTATTAAAAATTACACAAAAACGTATGTGGCGTACGTAAAAACGTAGGTTACATGCGTAAATCCTGTACTTTTTGGACTTAACGTACAACTATAGGTAACATCCTTAGGGATGCGCACGAGACGAGTCGAGACAGGATTTTCCTGACAAAATTCGAGTCGAGACACGGCTCTTCCAATAGTAAAATATACATTTTTCGAGTCGAGACATCACTTTTACAGCACATTTTCGAGACGAGACAGTCATAAATCTTGTCTCGTGCGCATCCCTAAACATCCTGCAGCAAACGTATAACTGAAAACGTATGTTTTATAATACTTCCCGTATAAGTGTTCTATCTATACATACTTTCTGTATGGAAGAAATAACTTATATAGGAGGTAAGGATCTCACATACAGATGGACGTATATAACATATAACTGAGTATGTAATATACGGAAGACTGTTATATGTCAGACATTCTGCAGCGGCATGATGTAACATTTAAGACGGAAAAGGGTGGTGCGTATGTAGCATATTGATAACTTATTCTCCTTACAGATTCCCGTAGTAAACATAAGGATTCCGTATATTTGCATAATATACCGCTGTCCGGATAATGGATTTTTCTCAGTATGTAACGGTCACATGTAGCAGTCTTTTTGAAAATTCCGCTTCTAAAAGGAAAGAGAAGAATTCCTATAATAGTTTCGACGTTGTCATATTTAATATGAGATTTCATCATTACAAGGAAACCTGAAAACTGCTTATCCGGGTGAAACGATTTTTAGAACATAATTAGCACTTGGATTGAGCCGGGCTTTTATCATATTATTTCTATTTAAATTGTGTATCCTAAGGTGGAAGAGGAAGTTCAAAATGTTTGTATATTACGAGTACATCATGATATATAGTATACTACGAAGCCCTTAAGTGTGGGAGATGAAACTTGATATATAAAATCCTTATTAAACATAAGTTGATACTGTCCCAATATTTTGGGAAATTTTATAAAGAGAGTTAGGACAGCAATTTCTAAAATAGTTTAAGTTTCCATTTTGTATTTATAAAATGAGCATAGGAAGCATTTGGATCAATCTAGGTTTTTAACATTCGATTGAAATGCATATCGTAGGCCGAGGAAGGAATTTAAATATTTCGCAAAGAATATTGGCTGCATTTTCTGAAGTGCGTTTTTAAACATGGTACTTGAAATGAAATGAAATCTTTAAGTTTTACGTCCTACGGTTATGCCAGCTAGGCTAAAGAAGATGGTGGTGATGAGAAACGAATGAAGTGGTGGAATGAAGAAAGTGAGAGGAAATGGTAGAACCTCAAGAAAACCCACGCACACGGTGTTTGTTCACCACGAAGCTTACTTGACGCGAACTGGTATCGAATCAAGAACTCCATGCATCAAAGGTGAACGCTTTACTGCTGAGCCACCGCGGCCCTAACATAATACTTCAATAGAACAGAGTTTTATTATTATTATTATTATTATTATTATTATTATTATTATTATTATTATTATTATTATTATTATTATTATTATTAATGTCTTTTTAATTTAGAAACACACATTAGGAAAGAGAAGAATTCAATATTCACTCTTCAAACATTTTTCATAAACTTATTTTTCCCGTGCTATGAACACGATATCAGCTAGTATTTATTATGGAAGAAAAACACTATGAAAGAAGAAATACTTACTATGGAAAAAAATACTTACTTTGAAAAAAGGGTTTACTGCGAAAAAAAAATTACAACGGACAAAACCTTGCAATGTAATAAAAACTTACCTAACACAGGAAGAACATCTTCTGGCAGTAGTTACGTGTAAGACAAATGAGATGATATTAAGCAATCACTCCATATTATAAATGTATTTTTTTTTTCAGGATCTTTGTGTGCAAATGAGGACATCACGAAGCGAGCCAACGCGTAATTATCTTTCACATAATTTGTTACACATTGTTTCTCAACTTCATTTATATTGCTTTGGACTCTCCTTTTTTCCTTGTTGCTTTAATTTTAACATTAATCGTTGGAAGGGGTCCTTGACTCTAGTGTATACGCTTGATAGATAACTGATGTATGATATATTTTTGTGACTACAATGTACGAAATTGGATCAAGTTTCTCAGTTTTAAATAAGATATGTGCCCGGTCGTGTAATTGGGAAAGCAGTTGAGTGGCTCAGATTCGATCCCCGACGTCACGGGACATTTTTCTCCTTCTACCTTCGTTCCATTGCTGCTCTGACCCGGGATGTACTTGAACCTGAACCCACAAAGTGGAAGTGATGTATATATTTCCTGATAGCCTGGGTCAAGGTAAGATCAAAAACGGTTACCAAAATTGGGGAGGTTTCACGCATTCCGCTTGGGGACAGCACTTTACTCATTTTGATTAAGATCTTTAAGCGTGTCTATAAAGTCCGTTGCAACCCCGAAAAATCTAAAAATGTGAGACAGATATGAAAACAGAAAAACATGTTTTTCGTCATTTCAAAAGTACAACGTATCAAAGTAAAATAAATTGCCCCAGGGTCCCCCTCAAGGTCCCAGACGGGGTCCAACTCAATAATTGTAAATAGAAAGAGGGGTCAACTTGCATATCGTATGAAAGTTGGTGTTAAATGAAAGAAGATAAATCAAGTTTGGACTCTCTACGATAAGCCTGTGCAAAATAGCGTTGGGTCAAAATATCAACACAATCTTCATTACAAAGTCCATGGCCACTCGTATGAATCTGAAACAGTGGGATAGGTGTAAAAACAAAAACACGGATGTGTTATTATTTCAAAAATATAATGATTCAAAGAAAAAAAAAATGTTCCAGGTTCCTTCGCAGGGACCCAGACGGGGTTCAACTCAAATTGTTGAAATGAGAAAGGGGTTCGTTGAGTATCGTGTGAAGGCTGATGTTAAGTGAAAGATGAAACAAGTTTCGACTCTTGATGATAAGCCTGTGCAAAATGGCGGTGGATCAAAATGTCAACACAAGCGTGTTGAAATATTCGTTTTTTTTGTTTTTTTTTTTAACACCTGTCTCACCGTTTCAGATTAATAGGAGTGGGCATAGACTTTTCAACCTATATTCGCACATAGTTTATATTCGTGCGAACTGTGTGTGATAAACATTCAACATAGTTTCTCAGTTTTCTCAACCTATATTCACACCTAAAATCTATCGATTTTTTGCAAACAAATAATCGTTTATTGGGGATTAAGTCATAATCATTACATTCTTACGCATAAATTCTTTTCACAATGGCTAGGAATCCGTATTACAAGGTAATCTCTTGTATGATACATTTCTGCTCGCAGAAACCTAGACTGCTAGCTAGATATTAAATTTTAAAAAAATAATTAAAAACTGACTCTTGATTCTTACGGATTCCCTTAGATCATTCTCCCTGCATTTTTTAAATAACATAGAGGGTTGGAAATTGAACGGTAACACCTATAATTTGGTTGACTGTGCGGGTACGATCAAAACGTAGCTACCATATAGGAAAATACATTTTCTCGTATGACACAGGAAATTTTAAATTACAAATTTGATACATGATCTGTACTTGAAATCTAGAACAATTAGAAATAAAGAGTTGGAAATAAGGGTAATATCGTAAGTACAAATAGATTACGATAATCATCTGTTTTACGTGTTTTGTTAAAGGTTTCACTGTCAGTTCGAATATACTCATAATATGCCCTTGCGGGTGATTTTCTTTGAAGCCAAAGCAAAGGAATACGTTATCAAAAACCTATCGAAATCAGAACAGTGCAAACAATAATATTATAAAGTATTCTGGCCTTCCCTGGAAACATGTGACTCATTCTATCCATCTGTTGCATAGGAAAAAGGCAAGAAAGCATGTCTTTGTTTCCAAAAGAGTTGAAGATCAAGAAACAAAGTAAAATGACATTTCCTTCCAGTATGTAATCGTTTACTACTTCTCTGTTCTTAGAGAATGAGTGGAGAATAAGCGTCGAAATCAGTTACTCCTGGTAACATTAAATTTGCAATCTGGCCTGGAAAAGTAGCAATTATTACAAATCTCAGTCAAGATAATATCTGTTCTGGAATCTAAAGTTTATCCAAGGAACGTTGAATACCTCATGTAAACAAATACACGTGGTAATTGTTTCACGTTATTGGTTAAAGAGCCTTGGGACATCCATGCGGCAGAAGAAAATAGTCCATTGTCAAATAAGCTGTTTTTCAATGTTTTTGTTGCTTATAAGGCTCATTATCAGAAATGCAATTTTCTTACAGCTAAATAACAAAAACTACACTGTGTCTAAGAACTAAATTGAATTAAAGCAGTAAAAGAGAATACGCATGCGTAGAAAGTGGCTTTGACCCACCTTACGCGCAAATTACAGTAAAGAGGAATATGTAAAACATCGACAGGGTACAAGCACGTGCTTCTCGAAAGAAGCGCTGAACGATAGCCAATCATCCGATGACTGGCGGAGTAATACCATTCTGTAATATTTACATCAGGATCAGAAGGTTCGTTGAATGAACTTTAGTGTGTTAAAAAGAAAGAAAATAAAACTCAAAGAGCACCCTGAATGGTCGGAATATTGAACATTTAAATACTCGTAATACAGAGAAAACAACTGTTGATGCAAATATGGAGTGGCTCAGATTCTTTTCTCTCCAATCCAGTAAACGTCGTACACGTAACGATGTAGAAGGTGCATGAAATGTCAACAACCATATAAAAGAAATTCTGGTACGCTGCCTGGATATTGAACGACATATGAAAATGTAACACATGAACATTACTTGCACTCATTAAGATTATGGATGATTGCAACACTATTATGATGCCCTTTTACTTGAATTCTCACACTTCGAACATTTAAATACCCTGATATTTACCTCACAAGTGGGAGAAGTATAATTTAGGGATCAATGGCGTAGGGAGATTCAATAGGACATGTAGGGGAGATCGTTGTACCTTGAGCCACTTTTCAAAATAATTGAAATGACGTCGTTCCTAATATCATATATGCAAGTTTTTCGAGGTCAATTAAATCTCCAATCTTTCTTGAATCTATTTACCTTAGAGGTAATCGCAAATCACACCTTACAAAATTTTCATAGCAAAATATAAATTACTCTGCATAATGGATCATGGTACAATATGCTCATGTACCTTGGGACAGCCGTCCTGTACCTTGGGCCACACTAAAAAGAAGGTTCAATGAAAAGAAAATAATGCATTTAACACGATAAGTTTTTATTATATTTTTCAAAGTTTTCTTTGAGCATAATTTACCTTAGTTTGATGTACAAAAGTCACAAACATTCTTTATAACCTTGCTGTTGAGAAACGACGTAGATACAAATCAAAAGTCACAAACATAAGTTTCCCACTCACGACCTGTATTTAACGAACTTATATTTAACACATTAATTAATTTATTATATTTTCCAAACGAAGTTTTTTCTTCGAACATTAAACAAAACAAAGTTTACCTTAGTTTGATGTACAAAAGTCACAAACATAAGTTTGACCACTCACGACATGAATTTAACGAACTTATAGTTAACACATTAATTTATTTATTATATTTTTGAAATGAAGTTTTTCTTTGAACATTAAACAAAACAAAGTTTACCTTAGTTTGATGTACAAAAGTCACAAACATAAGTTTTCCACTCATGACCTGCTACCTCAGCACATAAATAGTGAATCCACCATCCACACTTAATGCACCTACACCACTTTTCTCCACTACAATCAGCCTCTTTCGAACTGCAACAATATAGGCATTCTTCCTCTGCACTATCTTCATCATCTGTAGGCACAACAGAAAATGTAGATTCATCTTCACTCTCAGATGATGTTGATGATGACGATGATAATGATTGTGTCTCCGTTGTTTTTCTTCTCTTCATCGTTCCTTCCGCGCTATGGTGTGTCTTATGACTACAGCCCTTCTTGCTAAGTTTGTCAGACTTCGTTTTGAAAATATCCCCTAAATTTCTGGCCACTTTGATAGAGTTTTGATTTTTTTCATATTTTGCTCTTTTCTTCACACGATTCTTCTCTTTTTGCTCTTTTATAGCCTGTTTCTCGGGTGTGTCGGTTGCTATCATAGTTTTTCTTCTCTTCCTTGTAACATTGGCTTTTCTTTCTGGAGCCTTTGGAAACGGCTGGATTTCTTCTGGAGTGACAGTTTTCCTAAGTTCTTTTGTCTTGTTGGCCTCAGGTGTGCCCGATTCAATATTGTAGTCTTGCGTATTTGATGTCCCAGCAGTTGATTCATCCAAATGTTTCGAACTGAAAGCTTTGTGCACAATTTTCTCATTCTCATTCTCTAGGCCAACTGTAACCTCTTCTGATGGCTGCGTTTCTGTGACTTGATCTGTAACGTACGAACTCAGGAAATCGTCGTCGCTGAAAACACCTGTGTCTAGTGGATATATCCCTGACTTACGAAAACCGGATAATATGTTGATTGGTGTAAATGCCCTAGGAAATGCTATTCCCAGCGCCTCTGCAACTGTATATATATCGAATGTTTTCCCTTTATTGTTATACATCCACTCCTCAACAGCCTGATTATAAAATGTCTTCAGTGGTCCATAAACAGAAATATCTAAAGGTTGTAACTTATGAGAAGTGTGTGGTGGGAATGTTACCATCAGTACACCAGCAGCTGAAGCCTTATCTAAACATTCTGGAGAAAGATGAGTTTCATGATTGTCTAAAATTAACAAAATCCTGTTTTCCTTTGAACAGTTGACGAAGGTAAGAAAATGATCAAAAAACTTCAGAAAGGTTTCTTCATTGGACCATCCTGATACACTGGCGGCTCCAATACTTCCTGGGGGACTGCCAAATAACATTCTGTCCTTGAAGTGTACCCGGGGGAAAATTAACATAGGGGGAATTGAATTTCCAACTGCGTTGACGGCCGTGATCATAGTGACCAGGTTACCTCTTTCTCCTGATGTTGCACAACCGATCTGCTTGACACCTTTAGGGGCAACTATTTTGGACTGTCCCTGGACAGTGCTGAGCCCAGTTTCATCCAAGTTCCAGATCTTCTCGGGAGGAATGGGACCAAATCTATTTTGAACGTCTTTGATGTTGGTAAAAAAGCATTGAACATTATGGCGATTAAAGCTGGTAGCCCGGCTTAGGCTAGTTGCTTAGGTTTCCTTATCGAAAGTTGTGTGGAATGTCTTTTAAGAAACGCACGCATCCATTCTTCTCCGGCTATTTGATTTTCTTCCCATGTTGCTGGATACTTCTTCTCATTCGCTTTAGCAAATTTGTAAGCAAGTACTCTAACACGTTTCTTAGTTAGCCCGTATTGCATTTTCGCAATAGTTTGAATATAATTTACAAGACTATCTTCTTCGGCTTCTGTAAAAACTTTCTTCACTGCATAATTCACTTTATATTTGAATTCATTCTCTTTACTGTTTTTAAATTTATGTAAATGTCGGGTAAGAGTAGAGCGGCTTACATTAAACACTTTCGATGCTTCTCTATAGGATATCTTCTTATTTGGATCATTGGAATGAATAGCTTCAAGCGCATTTCGCAAGGCAGTTGGATCCACAGGATCTCTCTTCTTTCCAGATTTGCTACGGGGCATCTTTGTTGCAACAAGTCTTCCTGAAATTAAGAAAGTATCTTGTAACCTCTTGTACCATGAACCACGATCAATTTGGTCCATGGTACACGACGTAGCTTTGGCCCAAGGTACATGAGCATCTACATTTCAACAAAGATGGCTACCTAAATGCTACAATACAGCTAACACTCAGAACTTCACCAATATTTTACTTACCAATGGACGAGGCATTCAATGACAATATTCAAATTAATCCTAGTCTATTAATTCACAGTCGACACTCATTCAACTTAACACTGAAAATTTTACTTTGACCGTAGAAAATTGTTTTTCTCTCCTCACATAAACAACACTTTCTGAAACACATCCAGACTCGCACTGGTGGACAATTGCACATCGATGAAGACTGTACTTCGGTGTTGGACACCAGAAAGCAGCACCTTCCGAGATATTGGAAATGGCTCAAGGTACACTATGCTCTTGGTACAACGATCTCCCCTAAGGAGTTGATAAATCTTTTAGGTTTATACAGAAAAACAATACACAAAAAATGTTCGAAAATTATGATACAGTAAGTTGGCGATTCTGAATGTGTTATCGTTCGTTTGGCTTTGTGCCCCGTTATGCTCTTAGTTTCACAAAATGTTAATGCTTTTGTGTCTTATCAACAGTTCTTTCTTGTCATATTGTTTTCAACATGTCACTTGAACATTTAAATGGAAACAATGTCCAGATGGTTTGTTTTTATTGAAGAATATGCATTATGCTCTTTAAACAGAATGAAGGGAAAATAGATTTCCTTTCCTTGTAAGATCTGAGGCACCTAAGGATCTAGGTTCAACTTTTTGGACTTACTAATTTTTGGGACCAAAAGTGTACCATGTTTTGATTACCGTATTTCAAATATAATATCATATTTATTTGTCCTATTACACTGAAAAAAAAATACACTAGTTTTAAACACAGACTATAAAAAGATGTTTTTACTCAGTGACATCTCTTATACTTTGTGCGACAAGTCTTACAGGTTCACTCGATTCAACTTTCCTGATTTATCACAATATAAACATGTAGCTTTTCTTTTCTGTGAATTGCACACATTTATATTCTGGTAGACCATATAATTATTTTTCATTGCAATGCTTTGACACACACAGACGCACATACCAACATAGACTGAAAATTATAAATTTACTGAGAAAAGAAGACAAACAGAGAGAAATAGAGAGAGAGAGGGGGAAAGGAATTATGTTTGTTATAATTACATTAGCAGCAGGAGGGGTGTAGCCTTGTAAGGAGGAAATGGGCACCTGACCGTCAAAAACTATTTCCTAGCCTCCCAGATGAGGTTCATCTCTAATGTGTTAATTTAAATTGCTTACAGAAAGTGGATAATGTTTATAATGATTAGGTAGAACGTGCTGTTTTTCTTGAGACGTGTCCGGTATTACCCGGTATGAATTTAAGCCAGTAAACATAGTCCCATAAATCTTCCATTCTTCCTCCTTCCTTGATCATTTGCCCCAAACCGCATGAAAATCCGACTTCAGTTAGAAATTCTAGACCCAAATGAAATCCGCGAGTTTAAAAAAAAATCACCCTATATATATATATATATATATATATATATATATATATATATATATATATATATATATAGGGTGATTTTTTATATATATAGGGTGATATATATAATGTTAAATTATGTTAACACGTTAAAATAATTGAAACAAATTAATCACTCAGTTTGGATTCCTATTTGCCTAACTGGATGCACGTAGTTGCGAATTTATGACTATACTATACTATTACATAATAGTGTCAGAGTTCAATCTTGTTTTTGCGAATTTATTATTACTATATTGCATAACAGTGTCAGAGTTTAATCTTGTGTTTTCTTAGTGTCTTTTTTAAAACCATTTATACAAACCAATATAAACGAAGTCGAACAGGTAGATTTCAATAAATTGATTGTGTTTCTACATCTCCTACAACCTGAGATTTTAACTTCACGGAGGGGCCGCGGTGGCTCAGTGGTAGAGCGTTCACCTCTGGTGCAAGGGTCTCGGGTTCAAACCCTGCTCCCGCCAAGTGAACTTTGTGGTGGACAAACACCGTGTGCGTGGTTTTTTTCTCGGGGTTCTCCCGTTTCCTCCCACTTTCTTCATTCCACCATTTCATTCATTACTCATTATCACCGTCTCCTTTAGATAACCGTGGGACGTAAAACTCAAAATTTCATTTCATTTAACTTCACGGACCATCAAGACCTATCTTCAATAAAGGTTACATCCTGAAACAATATTAATAATAGTAATAATAATATATATGTATGTATTTATGTTTTGTGAAATAATAATGTTCATTTTCTAAAAGAAGCCGGGTCACAGGTTTGTCCAGGTTGCTTGGTTTGGTAGGTCGTCAGTCTAAGTGCTTCTGGCAGATCCAGAACTTCCTTGAACGTGTGTGTGTGTGTGTACGCTGGTGTCCTTACCTTTTAAATATTGGAGGAACATTCTATATTTTACATACGCAAGTTATTTTTTTTATTACACACTATAGTTCGGTTTTGTTTCGTTTGATAGAAGAAATTTAGAGGCATATTCAGAAAGGATTTAAGATGTGATTAGCATCGCACTAAGCGGTTTGAGTAAAGCGTGTTTATATTTCCGTTCTGAGCAACATTTTGATTGTGTTTTCTTCGATTTATATTGAAAGAAGGAAGCCGCGACTTTTCCGCAAGTTTATCCAACAGTTTATCAAACACAGACTGAATATAAAAACAACATTCTCTTACTTTACTCATAATGAATTTGGACATCCCTGCGGAAAACTCGTAGTTTATATCTTTCGAGATACAAGTCGTGGATAATGTCGCAAGTGTGTTCCTGAATACGTAAGTTATAATCACGCGTTTTATGATTATACCTAATACCCATACTAATCACATAAAATCGTCTGTGGGTATGCCTCTTAATGATTTACCTAAAAATAATTCAGTTTCAATTAACTCACCGAAAGACCAAACGGCAGTCATCTAAATTTTCAATGGCCGCTATCAAACTCTTCAATTCTTCGAAACTTCTTTGTTTTCCGCACTGTCTAAAAGGCCTTGATGAGTTAACAAACTGCCACATGATGTAGTCTTTTCTGTGCCATAGTAGAATGAAATTATGTTTTCAAGTGGATAAGAACATTGACACTTTCTACTTCATAGGATGAATTCGATAAAACCGTCAGCAGTTAAAAAAGCGTACTCACATTTGAAATAAACTCCCTTCTGTAAGGCTCATTTGACGGAAGGCAACTGTGGCATTTACACTGGCAATGTTTTTGTTCTTCAAAAGCAATCTTAACTCTAAGAATGATTTATCATTTTCGTTATATAACTTAAGATCACTGAGGTTCTTCCTTGTATAGGTCATTAGAGCTTGCTTAGTTCCCGACTGGTCAAATTTATTATTTAATGCCAAAAGAACTGACAAGTGAGTCAATCATCTCGCAGTATTCTCTTCTATAGTAATCTTCTGTATATTTATATACATAATGGCGGGTCTAGAAGGTACATAATAACTTGGGGGGACCGCAGGAACCCAAACTACGATAGTTTACTACCATAAGTTTACTATAAACTTTCAAAAATATATAAAACATAGCTTAATTATTTTTGTAACCCAAAAACTGGGGTGGGGCTAGACCCCCTCGTCCCCGTGCTAGATCCGCCACTGTATGCATGAATAGGTTGAGCTCCTGTAATTTATTTTGCCGGTTTCTTCAATCTTCCAAGGGTTGTTGAAAAAAATGAAGTTTTTCAATTTTTATTTTTATTTTTTTTTAAAATCACAATTCGCAAATGCCTCACAAAACTTACCTTCAGAACACAAATCACTAACGACACTTGACATCAATTCTACAGGTTTCAGAAGTCGTAACTAAGCTGACAGTTCTTCCTTTAAATATTTTATTCAGTAAACCAAGATAGAATAGCAATTCGAGAGCTATAGTATAGCCAAGATAAGTAGCTTCATTTTACGAAATTCCGAAGCAAAAATATCTTCTTTAGAAATTCACTAGCTTTCTCCTACTAATCTTCAGCCAACTCTTTCAGTTTGAAGCATTATTTCATAATTATTTATTTATAGCTTGTTCAAGCTGATATTTTCTATACAATCACCTAGTTGAACACAGAGAACGTACCTTCGAAATTTTCGTCAAAGTATTACATGCAACTTAATCCTGAATGTGATGAAAGGACACCGTACAATAAGCATAGCATTTCCTCGTCTGTCCCATTTGGGTGACTTTTGGATATGTTGTAGCTGAGGACCCCCGGTCAATTGTTTATATGAGGCCAACTCCCTATGACCAACCCTGTGATCTCAAGAGGTCATCAAAAGTCATACCGTTACGTGGATTATCCTCATTTGCCGTAGCCCAGTATAACACGCAACTATTTTTTGTATGCCAAGTTTGAACCAGTTCTACCAACACCCGTTGTGTGATCTTTGGTGACCTTGAGGGCACAGGATTGATCATAGGGAGTTGGCCCCATATAAACAATTTCTCGGGAGGTCATCAGATACAACATATCCAAAAAATCTCCCAAATCGAACAGACGAGAAAATGCAATGCTGTTTGTACGATATCCTTTAGCTTCTGCTTTGAGAGACTTACTGTAACATATTGTCAAGTTCATTAATACTCAATATTGAGTTTTTGGGGCCGCGGTGGCTCAGTGGTAGAGCGTTCACCTCTGGTGCTAGGGGTCTCGGGTTCAAACCCTGCTCCCGCCAAGTGAACTTTGTGGTGGACAAACACCGTGTGCGTGGGTTTTCTCGGGGTTCTCCCGTTTTCTCCCACTTTCTTCATTCCACCATTTCATTCATCACTCATCATCACCGTCTCCTTTAGCCTAACTGGCATAACCGTGGGACGTAAAACTCAAAATTTTCAATATTGAGTTTTTGGCTGTGCGTGATACATCAACACTATCCTTCATAATTAAAATTTCTCAGTGCAACCTGGCTGTTTGAAATACATTTATGGATTCTAGGTTAAAGAAGTAACGAAACAAGAATCTAATAAACGAGCTAACATATCAGAATATACAGATACGCAAGTACAACTTTATGGTGACGTTCGATAGGTCTGTTTCAAGTTTTAATACTGTTATTTACCCAAACAACATTTAACATCAAAATATTATTATGACTAGGGTTCCCAATTCTGGAAAATGAAATTGCGGTGTCACCGGGATTTTTTTTACCGCTGTAAACTTTTACTCTCTTGTGGTTTCTGGTTATTTCAAAGAAAAAATCAGAAGTCACGTTAGAAATAGAAATCACTGAATGTGATCTCTCGGGGTATACACTCACTTTAAGCAAGATTGCTTTATACCCGAACATTTGATAGAGCGCAATAGTTTCCTATGGAATTAATGCCCCCTTGTTGGTTTTTGGTTACTTCAAAAACAAAGTAAAATGTTACATTATAATTTGATACAAATCCATGTTATCTATTAAGAGACGCAGTTACTTTCGGCAAGATGACTTTATATTCGAAACTTAGATAAGGGGTAGTATTTTCCGTGGGAATTAATACCCTCTGTCGGTTAAGTCAAATATTACATCATAAATTGAGACTATTCTGTGTTATCTCTATACACACTACACATACAGAACTGCTTTTCAACGTTCCAAATTTGAAATTGAGAAATGGAGTGAAAGTAATCCTAAATTTTATTTTAAAGATTTCAAGAATTTTTTTAAAAAAAAGTGAATTTTATATGGATTTTATTTCTTGTTCCTTCATAACTTCTATTCTATAAATGAAAAAGGAAGGGACAATAATTAAACTATTCAACTACAGTATTTTTTACAGACATAAAACCTGGGGATGCCGGAGCTATACTAAATTAAACCCCAATTACATGTTAATGTTGGGCAGGGTATGTCCTTTAGCAGTGTCCTAGAGCAGTTTCCCCATACTTTGATTTTGCTTTCTCCTCTTGAATAAAATTTTCTGTAAGTAAGTCTGTTCAACTCTTTCTGCGTGTTTCTTCTAAAACAGGAACGGAGCCAGAAATTTTAAAAGAAAGTAAGTGGAGAAAATGGCATTTTTTTTCCATAACTTATTGATCTTTCGTTCCACAGCTTGTTTGAAACCTCTGTATAATTCAACTTGAAGTCATTGGGTTTTAGTTTTTAAATATGTATCTCTGGTCAATCTGGAATCGTTTATGTTTATTTTGTGCTGGGAATGACGGCGAGTATAATCACAAATGTCCTCTCGAATAAATCTGATAGATCAGTAGACTCGGAAAGCCTCGGAAGATCTATTTATTTTTGCACAAAAGGATGGTATATTCAGAGGAAGCGCAAAATATTACCCGCTGGAACGCTTTGGGATATTTACTTGTTCGTATTAACAAGAAAAAGAAATGAAATGAAATGAAACTTTTGAGTTTTACGTCCCACGATTATTCCGGGTAAGCTAAAGGAGACGGTGATGATGAGAAATGAATGAAATGGTGAAATGAACAAAGTGGGAAGAAACGAGAGAATCCCGAGGAAACCCACGCACACGGTGTTTGTCCACCACAAAGTTCACTTGGCGCGAGCTGGGATCGAACCAGGGACCCCAAGTGCCAAAGGTGAACGCTTTGCCACTGAGCCACCGTAGCTCCAACAATAGAAAGGGAACAGATTATTGTTATGATGTATTGACATAAAAATACTTCTATAATTTCGTCTCTGGTTAAAATAACACCAAATAGTTTCTTATTTCCTTTAGAGAGGGGCGGCACCTTCTAGATCCGCCACAGAAGGTTTATATCCCTTCATTGTTGCGCAAATTCGGAGAGGGCGCAAAATGTTATCCGCTGTAGCAGAAATATTCGCTACGTTTTACTAGCAAGGGAATTACAGTAGATTATTGGGCTAAGATGTTGGCAGAAAATATACTTTTGCTGTGTTGTCTCATTAACACTCCCCCTCGCGCATTTATTCTGGATCCGCCACTGGTACAGATAAATAATTATTAAGTTAATCATGAGTGAGTTTTGAAATATCCAAAGTTTCCTTCCACCATCATTTGGAAGACATTTTGAAGGGTAATGAACTAAAAGTATAATCACGGACAGAAGTTTAATAAATGAGTTTAACGTAGTCCATGACATACCGAAGAAGTGATTTTTCGATGTCTTTCCGTCTGTCCATAGGTCCGTCCTTTATCCCTATGTAAATGTATTCAGTCCCCTAGAGGAGTGGTTTTCAACTATTTTGCCTGATTACACATTTTACTCAACGTCCAAGACACCACACACTTGTTTGATATTTTTATTATAAATATTAATAATAAAAATATCTATTATCTATAATAGTGAAACCAATTAGTTTTTATAATGACTATATAGCACTGAACATTACGCGTATTTCTATTTGAGAATGCGTTACCCCCCGCAGGGAACGCGGTCAAGGTGGCTACTCGGTAGTTTTACTTTTCCCAGAGTAATAAATTATACTGTGAACCAGTCAGGGATTCCGGGTCTTTTTGCCAGGTCCAGGTCTATACTAGCAGAGTTCCAATACTCTGCACAAAGCATCTTCCAAACAGCTGTTTCTTTCTAAAATCCCTCTTGCCTGACAACACGTCTTTCCTTTTTGTCCTTCCTTTGTTAGACATCTTTTAAAAAGCAGGCGGTCTATTGTTCCGAAACGCACCAAATACGCTTGAGCTGACGTTTTCTCGGCGTTTTTTATTGCTTTCGCGTTTGCAGCACATTTAAATACATAATCAGCGTATTCCAAGCGTACGCTTGAGCAATAAAAACGCCTTGCGAACGCTTATGAATAGCCAAGGTCTACTGCTACCGCTGGAGATGTTGACTGGTACAGTCTGTCTCGATTTTAACTAATTATTGTTAAATTCTTCAAGATTTTTAAATACTAAAATTATGCAACACACCTTAAGGAACTGCGTGACACACCAGTGGGTCACGACAGCAGTTGGGAACTACTAGCCTAGAATCCGTACCGTTCAACGTATCAGCACCACCTTAAACTTAACGTTTTAATAAAGATTCGCTAGGAGTGTTTTATCAATTTTCGTCTTAACTTCAAAATTAAGGGTAGTTTACTGAAGGGTGAAAATTGAAAACTGCATTTTCCTGAAAACAGCTCAAAAGATTTTGTTTAAATTTCATGTACCAATATTTTATTATTTATATTGTGGATATGACATTTCTCTAGGAAAAATCCGGAAAGGGTAGTTCATTCTTAGGAGTGAGATCATTTTAGAACGATTTTCTCAAAAACGACTCAAGCGATTTTATTTATATTTTATAAGTAAAGACCGGATGTTAGGCAAAATGCCTATTCTTTATTATTAAAGATATGATCAAAAGTAACGTTTTAAAGTTTATATGGGGGGTTATAGTTTCGATTCAAGCCAATTTTATTTTGCCTATTTTGCCTATTTCGACCTTTACTGCCTAAATAATTCCTTTAATGCCTAATGTTGCCTATTCAAATGTATGCATTTTCTTCAAAATAAACCTTCATTAGGAAAATATATAATTTTATATAACATAAATAATATACACAATATATACGGATATTAGGTGCTTGTAAACACCAGCACGTGGTACGTTACAATATATATATATATATATATATATATATATATATATATATATATATATAGGATGAACTCTTCAAAGATGTGCACATATTTTCGGAGGTGGTTAATGATATTGTCGAATTCCGTGTCGTGTATGAGTGACAGTAGTACCAACTTGGAATCGAAAATCGAATCCTGACAATTGGAACGAAACCGAAAGATGTGCACATACTTCGAGAGGGAACTCGTGAAATAAAAAAGAACACAAAAAAGTGCTCTTGAATGTCACGAATCACCTCCCGAAGTATCTGCACACTGTTATGTCTCGTTCCAATGATCAGGGTCCGATTTTCGATTCGAAGTTGGCCCCCCTGTCACTCGTACACAACGCGGAATTCCACAAAATGCAAGAGGACTTTTTGTCTTCTTTTGATGTCACAAAGTATGTGTACATCTTTCAGGTTCAGCCAGTATATATGGAATGCATAACAAGCTTCGTTTTCATATATACAATAAACGATGTTAACAAAGAAGTATGTTCGTATATTCTTTGAACATTATCTATGACTTGGATTTTTTAAAAAATGGTATTGAGTATTTATCTTCATTATTTCTAGATACATTTTAGTGCCTATTTTACTGCCTATTTTTTAAATTTTTAGTGCCTATTTGCCTGCCTATTTTCCAGGTTTTTAGTGCCTAAACATCCGGTCTCTATTCATAAGTAAATATTTCAGTAGTAACCTGTCAATATGGAATAACTCATTTGTCATAAAAATCCACAAGGGGTAGTTTACTCTGGGGATTTTTCGGGCGATTTTCTCAAAAACATCTTAAATAAATTTTTCATTAATAATCTTACAATACACGATTAGTCATTTCTCATGGAACAATCAACAAAGGGTAATTTACTGGTAGGGTTAAATTTTTCGAGGTTTCCTCAAAAAATTATTCAAACGATTTTAATCATATTTCATAAATAACCCCTAATATCGCCTAAATTATTTCTTATGAAAATATAAACAAGGGGTGATTTACGTTTAGAAGTAAGTTCTCTTTTACAGAAGTTTCCTTTCCAAATCCCTTATATTTGTGTTCGTATTTCACTAATAAATGTTTTAGTTACAATGGCAGCACAATGTATTTTAGTTTAATAAATTGGAACGATCAAATTTAGTGCGGTGGTCCGTACGTTTTATTGTTTATGCATTCTGATATGCCAAACGTTTATTTTTCTATGTTCAAAGGGGAAAAAGAAGTTAAAACTCTAAATCTTACCCTTTCACGCTATAGTGGATATGTGTCTCATGATTCGGATATTTTCTTTCGTTGTACGCTAATGCCACTGTAGAAATTAGGTTCATTTCTTCTTCCAATTTACTCAATGTTTTATCCTTATTCTGTCCAAAGATTTCTTATTCTTCCTGTTGTGCAATCCAAGTCTTTTCAAATAGGAAGAGATTTATTTAGTTATCTAGGCCTTTTTATATACGCTACGTATTACCAAAGATCGTAAGAATATATATGTTCTTATTTCGCTTATAACATTGATTGGAAGCCACTGTGAAGGACAGTAGCATACGCAGGAATTTATTTCGGGGGTGGGTCCAAACTCAATAGGAGGGTATTTTATATTAAAATTTCTAAAATTGCCCCTAAAATTAGGCTAAATTTACATAAAAATTGAAATTTTGGTGGAGAGTGTCCGGAACCCCAGGACCCACCCCCTGCGTACGTCCCTCGTGAAGGATCTTATGATGTCCCAAATCATCTTTCCTCAGAAAAAAGAGAAGTATATTGTACTTTATTTTACCTGTAGAAATGTCCTTATTATGTTTGTAGGACACGCTAAAACATATTGTTGAGGGCATTTATTTTCCTCAAATCTTTATCATGCAGAAAGAAAATGCTTCTGAAACCATATCAAGTTTCATTTATGTCACCATCCGATCATATATATATATATATATATATATATATATATATATATATATATATATATATATATATAAACATACTTCTAAGAACCACTGAAAGCAGAAAACAATGTAAAAGCACCTAGAAGCAGAAAATAATTTAAATCTATTATCTTTTAAAATTTTGAAGTCTGTGCCACGTCCTAAGTACTAATTATCAACTCCTAATTAAATTTACATGAAATCACCACGGAAGGATGTTCTTTCAAACATGTAATAAATGAACAAAATTGATACACTTGTCTTGAAGTTATTGTGATCATCACACAATTATAATATTAACACTGCTAGCCGTTGAGAGTTTCACTGTCGATCTATCCTTAGATTCACATGAAATTTACATGGGACTACTCGGAAAGTATATTCTTTCAAACAGAAATAGAATCATTAAAATTGACACACTTATGTCAAAGTTGTGCCTAAACATACAAATATTGAAATCCGTTAATTACGGTTTTCACACTGCTCCCGTTCAGGTATTTCAGAGTCTAGCTTCTAAGACTATCATTACATTCTGATGAAATAATGTGTTTGTGCGTGCGTGTGTTGAACTAAGAATCTTTTTTTAAATCGTTTTAAAACAGGGTTTCCCACCCTCTTTCAACTTGCGGTACACTACAAGTGTAACTTGAATTCTCGCGGCACACTCATGTTCATATTATTATTATTATTATTTGTAAATATAAAATACCGTGGTAATTTATTTCTGTGATTACTGATCTCCTTACAGAGAAGAAAGCTCGATGACTGGTTTTCGGTAAATTAGTATGCTTATTTTTCATTCTAATTTAAAAATAGAAAACGATTGCAATGAGATATAAAACTCAGGTTTTTAAAAATACACTTTCTTTTTCGAAAACTGTATCCAGCCTTTCACTAAGAAGGAAGATCACTAAATAGCGAACGAACAAACAAATCTCTTTTACTTTTAAAACACATTTATATGCATGTTTGCTTTGTCGAAAAGATTGAACAATATTAAGAAACAGTCTGCAACAATAAAGAAGCAATAATGGTCATAACAATGATAACAAATACTTTTTCAACATTAAAAATGTACAGAAAAGTAACCGAGGATGAAAATTAAAATTGTAGATTCATAGTAGAGGTTCATTGTAATGTGAAATACAAATATACATTTTCCCCTATGTTTTGCAATTTGATTGTCATGAATTAATAACTGTATTTCGATTTCCTCGCGGCACACCGGTTGGGAAACGCTGTTTTCAAAGACTGTATACTGAACAAGAAAATAATTTTTGTCAGTTCCTTCAGATGGCAGTACTGAAGCAACCCCTTCCAAGGGAGCACTCATGTACTACTGCCATCTTGTGACAATCAACTGAACTATCTAGGCAGTTGCAATTGAACTCTCGTGTGTGCATTTTCTTTCATGCGTTATATTTAGTTATGCACGCTTAAGATATTTGACGTCTCGTCTCGGAAACGAGACGAGAGATGCATGTTTAAATTTTTGAGACGAGTCGAGAACTATGACAATTTTTGTGTGCTTTTCGAAAGCAGACGAGAAATTTTTCGGTTCTCATGGACAACACTAGTTCACCCAAAGTTTTCTTCTCAAACTCTGTTTTAGTGTTGCATGATACATAGTAAATTGATAAAGTAATTGTACGAACAAGCCCGTATCCAGGGGGGTCTGGGGGGGCGACCCCCTAAATTTTTACTGCTCCCCTAAATTTTCACGGTAGGCTTACAAATGAACTATAATACGGTGATGAATTATAAGATGGTTGGATCGCCCCCCCCCCCCCCAAATTCTACCGCCTCCTACATTTTTGGGCTGGCTATCGGCCTGTGTACGAACACAATGAAAATCAGTTATCAATGTTTAAAGGAATGGAAGTGATTACACAATGTATTTCAAGAATAAACATAGTTTAACTGTTGTTACTAGTGATGTGAGGTGGAAAATTTTCCGCGGAAAATTTTCCATTTCGGAAAATTTTCCGCTATATTTTTCCGGAAAATTTTCCGTTCTAAAAAAAATATCAGTAATCAAGTAACAATTCCTCAGCAATCATAAAATTGGTTGAATTCATGAATAGAAATGTTAAAATTTGAAAGATCTTTTAAAGAATCTGAAAATGTTCATGGCTCAGACAATTTTCAGTACTGTGTAGGAACAAGTGAAACAATTTTTCATGAATCGAAATATTTTCTGTCTTATATGAAAAATTGAAGAACTTTTTATGATTCGGAAAATTTTCATCATTTTGAAGCAAAAAGTAAGACAACTTTTTGTGAATCAGGAAGTTTTATTGCTCTGTAGAAACAAGTGAAAGGAATTTTCATCACGATGTAGAAACAAATGGAAAAAACTTTTCGTAAGCCGGACAATGTTGGATATTATGTATAGTGATGTTTGGTGGAAAAATTTCCATTATATTTAACTGCACATCAGTGATGAAAATTTTCCGGAAAATTTTCCGATTCATAAAAACATACTCCACTTATTCCTACATCGTTGTTTAGCCGTGATGTAAGGTGGAAAATTTTCTCCTATATTTTTCCGGAAAATTTTCCGTTCTTAACAAATATCAGTGATCAAGTAACAGTTCCTCAGTATTCAAAAAATTGATTGAAATCATGTATAGAAATGTTAAAAAGTGAAAGATCGCTTAAAGAATCTGAAAATTTTCATGGCTCAGACAATTTTCAGTTCTATGTAGGAACAAGTGAAATAACTTTTCATGAATCGAAAAATTCACTGTCCTGTACAGTGAAGAAAATTTTCCGGAAAATTTTGAAACGGATTATCTTACAAAGTTTCATGAAGTGAAAATCTAACGATTCTTCATTCCAAGAATGTTTCGAAAACTTCAATGCGTTCTTCCCTCAGAATCCACCTTTGATCTTACAATATTAGATTTCGTCAGTTTAATAGGCACAATACGGTTTTCTCATAGCTTTACTACTTTTATAGATTTACATACTGCAACATTTATAAATACGTAGATATAATATAAAGTGCCTACTGTAAATTTTTGACTACCCAAAATTCGAGTTTAAGTAACTCATGAAAGCAAATACTGACCATTTTCTGGAAATAAAAATTTACTTATTCATATATTCATTCAGAAGAGAAAGTGAAATATAAATAATAAGGAAGCTGAGCTGATTTGTGTAGTTGTTCTTCCAATAAAAAAATAAAAGAAACACAAAAAGCTGCACTATTAGCGCTGCGTTCTAAAAGCAACAAGTAATTTCACTTTAATTTACAAAATAGAAAACATTTCTTATATATCTATCTATATATCTATATCTATATCTATATCTATATATCTATATATATCTATATATCTATATCTATATCTATATCTATATCTATATCTATATCTATATCTATATCTATATCTATCTCTCTCTCTCTCTCTCTCTCTCTCTCTCTATATATATATATATATATATATATATATATATATATATATATATATATATATATATATATATATATATGTACTTGTTCAATTTCTTGTTACATTTTAAATATTGGATTGAGATATTTATTCTTTACGTACTCGATGTATGTTCCCTGCACATTACACACACACACACACACACACACACACACACACACACACACAGAGAGAGAGAGAGAGAGAGAGAGAGACTGTATATTTTTACTTCCCAACTTGAAATATTACGAAGTTTTCTGGTTTCCGAAAGCTATTTGGAAAAATAATAATTTGTTGCTGTCTAACTTCCCTCTACAGGAATTGAATTTTATAGCTGAATGTGCAGTTAAATATATTGGAAAATTTCCCACCAAACATCACTATACATAATATCCAAAATTGTCCGGATTATGAAAAGTTTTTCACTTGTTTCTACATCGTGATGAAAATTTTCCGATTCATGAAAATTCTTTTCACTTGCTTTTACAGAGCAATAAAACTTTTCGATTCAGAAAAAGGTATTTTTACTTTTTGCTTCAAAATGTTGAAAATTTTCCGACTCATAAAAAGTTCTTCAATTTTTCCGTACAAGACATAAAATACTTCGATTCATGAAAAATTGTTTCACTTGTTCCTACACAGTACTGAAAATTATCTGAGCCATGAAAATTTTCAAATTCTTTAAACGATCTTTCACTTTTTAACATTTCTATACATGAATTAAATCAATTTTATGAATACTGAGAGATTGTTACTTGATCACTGATATTTGTTAAGAACGGAAAATTTTCCGGAAAAATATAGAAGAAAATTATCCACCTCACATCACGGCTAAACAACGAGTAGGAATAAGTGGAATATGTTTTCATGAATCGGAAAATTTTCCGGAAAATTTTCACTGTACAGGACATACAATTTTTCGATTCATGAAAAAATGTTTCACTTGTTCCTACATAGTACTGAAAATTGTCTGAGCCATGAAAATTTTCATATTCTTTAAACGATCTTTCACTTTTTAACATTTCTATACATGAATTAAATCAATTTTATGAATACTGAGGGATTGTTACTTGATCACTATTTGTTAACGGAAAAATTTTCCGGAAAAATATAGAAGAAAATTTACCACCTCACATCACGGCTAAAAAATCATGTAGGAATAAGTAAAGTACTGTTTTATGAATCGGAAAATTTTCATCACTGGTTGTTACATCTCATCCTTCTTGGACTTCTAGTGACGTAGAATGATTCTGATGACTTCTAGATAAAATTAAGAAGAAAATCAGAGCATACATTTTGTACAGAAATTCACGAAACAAAGCGAGAAAATTTCGAGACGGAACTAGAAGAAGAGTTCCGAGAATCGAGGCGAGGCGACAATGCAATCTTCGAGAATTGAGACGAGAATTCGACAAAAAATACGAGACGAGACTAGAAAACACAATTTCTTGTCTCATTTCGGGGAGAACACTAATTAGATTTTGATTTTATTCATTGTATTATAATTATAATAATCATAAATCCAGTTTAAGTTGATAAGGAATTCAATGCGCGCTAATGACAAAGACATACTGATAAAACTATTATGGCTGCGAAATTATAAATTCTATCTATAAATTCCAAATTCTATCTGAGATTATGCTGTTTCAAAAACCAATTATTTTGTTTTTCTACCTTTTTTGTAGTTAGTTCAAAACTAGCGATCTCAAAATTATAAGCAATCAACCCATATTTTCAATATATCGTCATTGATACATGGTCAATATATCGTCAATATTCCCGCATACCGAAAAGCAATCATGTCTAGTTTATCATCATTTTGTAATCAGCATTGTGAACAATAGCTTCCTGAAATACATTGTTAACAAGATAGTTATTTCCACACTGGCAAAGTACAACTAATGTCAAGGGACTTTAGATTTGGTTACTGCAACAAACTGAAAGCAGTACATCTTTAACTTATGGTTGCAATAGAGCAGGGGCGGATCCAGGGAGGGGGCGATCGCCCCCCCCCCAGAAGAGGAAGTTTTCTTATTTTTTATATATAAATAAAACCCATCCCAAAGTTTGGAGCCCTTAAAAGTAGCAGTATGACAACCCACCGCTTCCCCAGAAGTCGGTCCTGGATCCGCCCCTGCAATAGAGGAATAAAATCAAAGATAGAATCTGTTCCTCGAACGATGAATCCATATCAAAAAGGCATTACTCGCTATTTCTTACTGTTTTCGCAGTAAGGAGATTAGTATTAAGACAGAAGGTGATAGTTGATTTCTACCACTTCCGGTTGCAGACAGAGGAATAAAATCAGAGGAGCAACTTATTCTTGCGGTACTGAATCAATACGAAAAAGCTACTTGTCGCTATCTATTATCGTATTTTACAACGTTAATGAGTTGAAATCGAAAATTCTTAAATTTTACCACTTCCTGTTTGAATATGAGGGTTAACGGAGATATCGAACATATTGTTGGGATTCTGAACTGATTTTATAAAACTCCTTGTCCCTGTCTCTTACCGATCTACGGAGACCAAACCGGAAGCAGTAGTAAATTTCTCCCACTTCATGTTTTAGAACAGAGATATAAGTGAAGATGGTACATGTTCTTCAGATTCAGAATCGATTTCAAAAAACAACAGCTTGTCGTTTTCTATTACCGTATTGTTATATTCTATGGCGATCAACAATTAAACCGCAAACCAGTTTTGAACTGGTTTAAATAGATAGATGGTTAACGGAGAAAATGGTACATATTTTTTTTTTTTTTTTTGAAACGATAAATCAATGGCTTAAAACTCCTTTTCGGTATGTTTTTTGCGTTCTTGATCGATGGTGATCAAAGTAGAAAACGGTTAATTTTTACTACTTCCGGTTTGAGTAGAGGGTTAACAGAGGAGATGGAACACTTTCTTGGATAACTTAAACTAGAAATACAAATCAGTGAGTAAAGCAACGTTTATTTATAAAATAATAAATGTGTAACAGTTTCGCCAACTATCTGAACGTATTAGCTTCATAAGACACTGCCATAGATTATAGAATACTCAGATTATAGACAGTGTCTCATGAAGTCAATATGTTCAGTTAGTTGGCGAAACTGTCACACATTTATTATTTTTAAATAAACGTTGCTTTACTCACTGATTTGTGTTTCTGTAAGTTATTTAGGAGAGCAAAACTAGTGTGAACCAATTTGCTATTCTTCGGACGTTGAAAGTATTGCAGAAAACTGCTTCTCGCTGTCTTCCACCATTTTTACTTTGATAACTGTTGAGAGACGGACAGACAAAGTCGTTCTATAGGATTTCCTGGGGGCACAGTGGCTCAGTGGTAGTGCGTTTAACTCTGGTGCGTGAGGTTCCTGGTTCGATCGTGGGACAAATAAGTTTGTGGTGGACAACATTGTGTTTGTGGGTTTTCTCGGCTTCTTCCGTTTCCTTCCACATTCTCATTCCACCAATTCTTCTATCGTCATTCACTTATTTTAATCATATGCCCCCTAAAGGGCATAATAATTATTGTGGGGCGTTAAACTGAAATATTTTCTATAAGATTCCGACACTTATAGATAGTTTAGTTTGCAAGTCTGATAAATAAGACCTGGACATAAGGATTGATTAATTTAAGTCCTTCCCTAGGAAATAGACTATATAGAACGAGACATATGATTTAAAGTATAATGTAATGCACTTGGTCTCTTCATCCAGGAATGGAACCCGGGTTCTCGTGGGAATGCGCTGTACCCACTAGACTAGGAGATATTGGAGTTACGGTCAGTGGAGCTTAGTACAAGGTAGTAAAATGTACTCTGCTTCCCAGATTCAACATCGAGTTGCAAAAACACGAGAAGATTGCATATTGTTTCCGAGAGGTAAATATTCAACCTAGATGTATCAGTACTTGAAACTTTAGTCTCAAACATGATTTATTTCTAGTAGTATTTACAATATCACTAGTTACCAGTGAGGCTCGTAATGTTTGAAAGGAGAAGGGCACATCCAAGGTGTATATATATACAGGGTGGCCCAAAAGTAGGTATACACCACTGTATTGATCAAGTATGACATTCTAGTTTAGGGGTTTATTTGCTTCGGCTCTTCCGAGCTTAAGATGTAAGTAAAACACATTAAGAACAAGTAATGAAAAAACTAAGTCTACCTGATGAATAACAATAAGAACTTATATAAAATACAATGACCTTCAATGACCTTATCAGCACGGTAGTATATCTATCTATCTATCCATCTATATTGGGTCATCCTGTATATATATATATATATATATATATATATATATATATATATATATATATATATATATATATATATACAGAGCCGGATTTAGGGGGTGAAAATGTGCACGTTCACCTCCCCTTCGTTGTAAATATACACTACCTAAAGTGAGAAGCTAGCAGTGAGTTTTGCAAAATCAGCAGTTTAAGTCAATTTTCTGAAGGTTGAAGGAAAAGAATTCATCGAGAGCAGACACCTAGCACTTTCAAAGAAATTCCTCATTCACAGGGACGTACGCAGGAATGTATTTCGGGAAGGGTCCAAAGCTTTTCGGCGGATCCAAACGCAATTTCAGGCTAAATTATATTAAAAATTGTAAAATTGCCCCTAAAATTAGACTAAATTTACAAAAAAAGTCCGGATTTTGGAGGGTTCGGACCCCCAGGACCCATCCCCCCTGCGTACGTCCCTGCTCATTCACATCACAGATGCCAAAGGCGTTAAAAAAAAAAACTCAACCTTAATTCAAACGTACTGGTACTTATTGGTGCACCCCCTCAGAGAATCCTGGATCCGGCCCTATATATATGGGTTCTTCAAATTTTGAAGCGATTCCTATTACCGAATATATGCTGCACTACGTCAAAAAGATCCTGCGATAGTCAACCGGAAGCGCGTCCTACTGCGGCAGGATAATGCAAAACACATTCGGTTTGAAAAACGCAAAAAAAGAAGAAGAAGAACCTTAATGACATTAAATTGACGCTACACCTAGCATATGGTCCTGATCTTGAACTTTCGGATTACTACCTGTGTCGGTCTATGCCGAGCGTTTCACTCTCCTATTTGTGTTCGTAATAAATTCCTCTTTCAGATGCTTGTAGAAATCCGGATTGGATTGAACCATCTTTCTATCGATAGCATTGCCAATCCTATCAGCGTAAGGAAAACAACTCTGTCCCCTCAATAGTAATTGAATAGTCACTCGTTTTCAGACACAGCCCTAACCTGATAATTTTCGCAATATTTTATAGCATTGCAGAAATGATGGACGCATCCCACTGGAGATCTAATTGAAAATATTAGTTCTGTGGAGGTACAATACTCTGTAACCAGAGCCGTAGCTAGAGATTTCGGAGCCCAGAACGAAGTAGAATTTGGTGCTTCCTATACCCATCTCACCAAGGTTTTTTTTTTTTTTTTTTTTTTTTTGACACCTAATATTGTTGTTATGCTACTCTGAGTTTTCATCAAGCTTTTTGGACAGATCATTGCATCAGCCAAAAGCGATCATTATGTATTCTTTTACAAATAAGAGCTGTTTTCAAGAAGTTTATTTTGGACTTTTGTTATCTTGCAGAACTACCCTTGGTTGGTATACAGATCCACTTGGAGAACAGTTATGAAAATTTACAGTACAATCTGAGGCTATAGCTTACTTAGAAAATGAGAACAATACATATTTATGAAATACGTACATAAGTTGAAGTCTTAGACTGTACTTTCTGATGAAGGCAATTGCATATTGTCTAAACTGCAACACAGATTAGTAATGAATAAATATTTAATTTGATAAAATTTTATTTTTACTTAAGTTATTAGTAGCTCCAAAGCTAGAATGAACATCATTCAGTACTTACATGTGATTAACAGAAAATGGTAATTTATTTATGTATGTATGTATATGGAAAATACTAATAAGTTAGCCTTCACCATTAATGCAGCAAGTATTAATATTTACTTTGTTTTAATATGGGAGTTCTGGTTTAACATTTGAGGGCATCATTACATGACGAAGTTCAGCTGCTCTATACAGGGGACTCTCGATTCGGCCTTTCTGCTCTCATTTGGCCCAGGATACTTTGCGGTCGGTGACGTCACGTGGAGGTATCGCCAAGGATGATACAAAATAGAGGATCTGCCCATATCCCAAAATCGTGAAACCATACATCATAGTCATATGTATACTATGACTGGTGACTTTCTTACCTGTGAAAAGTTTTTCGGGGTAATTTCTTCTCACTCCTATTTGTACACCCATACGTGCAGCATGTGATCATTGCATAATATAAATCTAAAGCAACGACTTAAATAAATATAAACAGACACACTACAGGACTACATATGAAGATTGCAATGTTTTGAGTCAACATATATGGCGGTCATTCAGTTACCTAATAGGATAAAAATAAATATGGGCAGATCCTCTATTTTATAACATTCTTACGTATTGTGAGGTATCGTTCAAGAGAATAAGTGAAATACTGCATACACAATTACATTTGTTGGTATACTGTTTCAAGATAGCCAAAAGTTCCTCCACAAAACGTCACGGACAGAGAGCCAATAAGAACGCAGAACGCAGCGAAATGGGGCTACCTGTTATTTGATATACCTTGGCTCTATAGGCAAAGCGGTACATTCACCTGAAATAATACTTGATATATGAAGATATAATCAATTATTAACAAATAACATTCAGATTTCGATGTTCTAATTTGATCAGCGAATGTATCTTGCGAACTATTTACCATGTAACGCCGATACAAAAAGTAAATAATAGTATTTGTCATGATATCATCCATTTAATTGTTGTATTTGTATAATAATTAATTGTTTAATTTGTATTTGTATAATAATTAAATCGTTTATTTTCACAAACAATATTATTCTTTATCACCTGCATGCAGTCATATGCATGATTTAATATAGCCTACGTAAGTTATCATAAGTCAGGTTTTATCACATGGTTCATCAACCTACATGCAACTTAAGATAAGCGCAAATTTACTACACTGTCTCAATGCTTAAAAAAGAAAAATACAGGGTGTTAATGAACTACACCGACAAACTTTAAGAGGTGATTTCTCATATCAAACTAAGAAAAAGTTCATATAGATTTGTGAGAAGAAATCCAGTTTCGGAGTTAGGGCTATCCAAAGAGTGAAAAAATGCATCGCAATACGCTTTTATTCCGAATACGAGGAACCTCGGAGTTGCCAGTTCTAACATTTCCGATTTCCTGCGGACACATTCCCTGTTTACTGCTGTCAAGGTTTAGTTTTTGCCTACTTTGACCCACCAAACCACGTGAGTTGTTTTTGAGAAAAATGTCCGAAAAAGAAATTTTCTCAAGAGTAATTTACCCCTTCTGGTTCTTTTCCAAATAAGCACTTTATAGAGTTGTTAATAAAATATTGATGTATGGAAATATTACAAAATCGTAATAGCCCTCCAGTAAACTACTCTCATTTTTGTGGATAGAAAGAAAATCGAGTCTACTCTTGGCAAATCGTATGAAAAAACTTAAATTTAAAAACTTGCTACGGATACGTTGAACGGCATGACCTCAAGGCAGGTGCAAATATATCGAGATGAACGAACGCGTCGGACGGGCGGATATTCAGTCACTTTATCGGCATATAGGGGGCATAAAACAAGTAAATTCGTTGAAAATTGATGTTTTCAATAGCCATATTTTGTCTTTTATCGTAAAAAAAAGGAAAAGAAAGAAGGAAAGAAAGAAAAAGAAAATACTATTGCTTTTATTACTTCATGCTCCATTCTTAACATTAATTTGAAGACAAATTAGAAATTCTTGATTCTCTCGTTAAACCATATAGTTTTATAAAACCCTTCTGATCTTGACATGTGCCCATCTTAACCGTTAAAAGAGGAATATTGTTCTTACAAAATTCTCTTATATTCGTTCCCTCGCAAAGCTATGTAGATATCTCTACTGTCCCTTTGTTTCAAGCAATCTTTATTAATGTCCAGAAACTTCCATTACAATTTTCAAGAGAAATTTACACCAGAATCATTAAGAATGAGCAAAAGAAAGGGACACAACTGGAATAATGCTCGAGAACATATTTAAACATAACATTTTGCCATTAAATTAAGGGGAAAAAAACTTCAGTTAGAGTGCCCATTACCCTGAAACTTTCGAGAGCGATCGTAAAAGCAGATTTGTATTTAACCTGTATTTCTACGCGCGTATAGTAGGCTGGATACAATTATTGCGAATAATACACGTAATATACCTATTGGGAGCATGTTTGGAAATTATATCTTGTGGGGAATTCCTTTACTCACTATTACACGTTACTGAAATATTCATTTTTGAATGTTGTATGTGCGACTTCTTTTACGCCGATGTGGACCGTCACTTCACTGTTCTCTCGGGTTCGAAACCCGTGTTTCAAGTTGTTTGTCCAACGCTTTTGAACGGTCCTAGCTCCGAAACTATGCATTTTTCACGACAGGTTCATATGAACCTTTCTCTTACTTTGATATGAGAAATTACATCTTAAAGTTTGTCGGTATAGTTCATTAACACTTTGTATATTGTAATTGGCGCAATTAGTCGTATAAAGATTTCAGCACAAACATTATAGAAAATTAAAATGCCATCTATCATTATCCCATATCACGAAGTCATATGTTGCTTAAGCTTCAGCAGTTAGAGTCAGGGTGGATCCAGGGGGCGATCGGGGCGATTGTCCCCTTCCCCCCAAAAAAGAGGAAACTTTCTTATTTTATATATAAATAAAACCCATCCCAGAGTTTGGATCTCTTAAAAGTAGCTCTAAGTAGCAGTATTACAACCCACCGCCGCCCCCAAAAGTCTGTCCTGGATCCGCCCCACTATCATTTCTTTCTCTAGCCAATAAAAGAACATATCAATTGTCCTTCGAAGTCTAGAGAGCAAGACGTAGCGTTCACATACTCCAGTATGCCTATCGTTTCATCTTTTAGCCTCTCTGTAAGCATCTGAATTGAGAGTAGAGATAGCAAAATACAAAATTTCGTATTTTAAAGCATGCTTCGCAGAGCAATGGGAACAAGGATCTTTATGTTTCATGGTATGTAGAATCAAAACAGTGTGTTCGTACTTTCCATATTTTATAGTTATATTTTGACAAAAAATCATATTTAGTATAAAATCTTCATATTTCTTCATATTTTGCATGTTTCGTATTCCTAAACCGAATTTATAACTCCCCTGAATCCAGTGATCTTTTATCAGCTTCAAGGTTAAGTGTAATTTCCCTCAATGTCTGTGAACCTGGCCCAACCCACACCGGCACTAATTTTAAAATATGGAAATATGCCAAAAATTAGTGGTGGCGAACTATAATGTTAAAAAAAAAATATATGATGCTACACAGAAAAGAAAAAGAAAGAAAAAAAGAAGAAAGAAAAAAAGAAAAAAAGATTCTGGGTGGAGCTAGGTTCACGCTAGCCCCACCCACTCAAAAGATTGAGATAAAACCTACACACAAAGTTTTGCCTTTTTTTGACGTTTGTGTAACAGCACTAATTTTGTAAACTATACCAAAAATTAGTGCTAACTTAGTGCTGAGGATACCGCATAGAAAGAAAATTAGTGCCATGTATAGTATCATAAAAATGAGGGATCTACTGCTTTCTTTGATGATGCCGCCATTAATCATTTTCGAATATATTTGGCCTACTGATAATAGCACTAATTTTCTTTTTATGCGGTATCATCGGCACTAATTTAATACTAACTTAGGTTTCATAGGTTTCATCTCAATCGGTTGAGTGGGTGGGGCTAAGTTCAATCTCTTTTGTATTTCGACGTCTGTTTAACGGTATAATTTTTTTTTAACATTACAGGTCGTCAGCACTAATTTGGCACTAATTTTTGGCATAAATTTTAAAATTAGTGCTGGTGTGAGTGGGGCCAGGTTCACGGACTTTTCCCTCACCATGTAGAAAGGATTCCTTTTTTCCTTATCAGAACAGATTACTGGTGAAAATTTGGCTTAAAGCACAGTTTTCAGCTAACATTGTTTCTGGCTAGAGTTCAATTCGCCAACCATACTTCCACTCTCTTCCTAAAATAATTTTTATACAGGGTGTTTCAAAACAATACCGACAACAATTGGGAGGTGATTCCTCACACGAAGATAAGACAAAAAGTATATAGACCAACCTGGGTGCACAAATGGTTCCTTTCGAAGTTATAGGATGCCGAAAACATGAAAAATGAAATTTAAAGGTCCATAACTCAAACACTATGGTACATACAATAATCGGGTAAAGACTTCACTTAGGAAATAATGTGTGCACTATCCAAAACTACATGTTTCAGAATCCTAAGGTACTCACGGAACAATTTTTGTAGGGGAAGTTTGGCGACGGGCATATCATTTGAAGTACTTACCAACTACCTCTATAAAAATTATTGCGGAAGTACCACAAGATTCTGAAACATGGATTTTTGGATAGGGCACACATTAGTTTCTAAGTGAAGTCTTGACCCGACTGCGGTAGGTCCCATCGTTTTGGTGCTATGGACTTTTAAAATTCATTTTTCATGTTTTCGGTAGCCTATAACTCCAAAAAGAAGCATTTGTGCACCCAGATTGGTTATTTTGGTGTCAGGAATCACCTTCCAAACGTTGTCGGTGTTGTTTTGAAACACCCTGTATTAGCCTAGTCCATCGGATTTCATGAGTAGTGGCTTAGTGCGGCTTGTGCTGCTTGTTGATTTTGGATTTGAAAAGACGCAAAAAGATTGAAACATGCCTAAAGCTAAAGTTCAACTCTGCCTGCGACTGGCTATATAAAGTCAAGTGCTTTACACTAAAATTAGGATTTTCATTTACATTAGGCTTTAAGATTATATTATCCATTCCACCTTAGTCAACAAGCGATCAAAGCAACTCTCCTACTTCCCCTCTCCTCCCTCTATTTCCCATTGCAAAAGAGGAACACAATTTACTGATTAAATCAGGAACGAAAGCTTTTATAAAGGTAAGTCACTTCAATTTAATTTCCATCCCGTCAGTGCATTTTTCGGACACTATCAACCTATGCTAGTAACAATAACTATATTAGGTGGTATTACGCTTTTAATCTTTAGAAGAAGTATTGATAGTTATTTTCGTTTTAAGATTTGGTTTCAGTTGTATTTTTAAGTGAAATTACTAGAAATAAGTACTTAATTGTCACGAAATTAATTTCAGTGATTTTTCTTCTCAGATTGGGAGAGGTAGTATGAGACAAAGTCGAGATTCAAATTTCGACCTTTGTTTCAAATTTCAAATTTCAAAAAAGGTAGTCTTCTATACGCTTGGGTAGTCGAATATATAGAGCATTGATATGTGCAAAATATATTAATTTAGCGTTGTAAATATTATATATAATGTCGTGTGTAATACGTATGTATTACTTGTTACAGATTATAGTGTGCATTCATTTGTAGCATTTTTAGTCCTTGTCGAAGCTAGAATTCATGATGTGTTACAATTTAAGAAAATGTGAAAGTGTCTGTTAATTATAGAGTTGCACAAAATGTGAAAACCTCGGTTTATTAGAGGGTTGTACGAGACACATTTTCGTCTATTTGGTTGGTACAAATGAAATGTTCTCTTTGACATATGATGGTAGGAAACTCATCTTAACAATAACTAACTAAAACTAACTATATGGCCTATGGAACCCGGAGGTTCAGTGCCGCGTTCACAAAAGCTCTCCACTGACTTCTATCCTTAGCTAATTGGATCCAGTTTCTACTTTGTATTCTTATCTCTGCGAGATCCATCTTAATATTATCCTCCCATCTGCGCCTAGGTCTTCCTAATGGTCGTTTTCCTATGGGTCTACCAGTCAAGACTTTGAAAGCGTTTTTACTTTCTTCCATTCTAGCTACATGACCTGCCCACCTAAGCCTCCTAGACTTGACGATCCTAACAATGTTGGGTAAACCGTATAAACTATGTACACTGAGAAAAAAAAATGTAGGTGGCATACTTAAAAACGTAGGTTACATTCGTAATTCCTGTAGTTTCTGGACTTAACGTACAAACGTATATAACATCCTGCAGCAAACGTATAACTGAAAAAGTATGTATTATACGTACTGTCTGCATAAGTGCAATGACGTCATTCGTGTGACGTCATCTGCAGTAACAAGTATATACGGAGGTGATATCTAGCTTTGTGACGTCAGGATCGTATGTAGCATGTCGGTTAATAATGACGACACTCACTGACTATCAGGACGGAGCATAATTTCAAGAAGTATGCAATATACGTTCTGTACGTATGTTTCTTGCGTTCAATCCCGAGACAGCATCTATAATGTACTTGTGCCCCGTACGTATGACTAGATACAGTATACGTATTGTACGTATGTATTATACAGATTTTCCTTATGTCGCACACAGCTTGTCCCGATACAGCATACAGAATATCCGTATGCACCATACAGAGTGCACATATGTAGCTTATAGACTGTCTGCATGCAGCATATAGATTATACGTATGTCGCGTACAGGTTGGCCATATGTAATGTATGGATTGGATGTATGTAGCTTATAGATTGTCCATATGAAATATACGGATTTTACCTGTATCGCATATGTATTGCCTTGTTGTAATATATGGATTGGACATATTCAGGATCTAGATTGTACGTATAGTGCACCATTATTGAAGTGCTACAACATACTGCAAAATGCATGATACATTCTTACTGTAATGTTGTCGCATATTGTTTTTCTCTGTATGGAACCAAAATAGTTTAAAATATGGTTGATCTCCTTTGTGCCAATAATAATAAAATTAACAATGCTACACTTTTCAAATCTTAGTTTGGAGCAGTGAAACTGTCAAAAGAAATGTATTTACCTGCAGGGTGTCCTGTAAGTTTGGGCTTCCTGCTAATTCGTTGGAAAGCTACTGCAAAGCCAAGTGTTGAAAAGTGACACAAGTGTTAATTTTAAAATTATGGGCACAAAGAAGGTTAACCATATGTTAAACTATTTTCGTTTTCATACAGAGTAAATCAATATGTGATATATTACTGTAAGAATTTATCATATGGTTTGCAGTTAGTTAGTTGCAGCACTTCAATAATAATGCATAATGCACAGCCATATACAATCCTATATTCAAACTCAAACAAGATTTACGTACAATCATTTATTAAGTTGTTATCATCCATTGCTTGTACGATATAAAGATTATTTTACCTCATTCTTTTCCTTAATAGTATCTTCTTCTAAAGTGCAGTTGTTACCACAAGAGGCCTGAATAGAATTTTCCAGAAATAACTTCTCTGTACATTTTAATTAACAGGTATGTTTTTTTTTTTTTTTTTTTTTTTAAATATCGCAATAATTAAAAGTATGCTGACAGCCGAAAACGTGTTCGCTCACAAGATGATTCCTACTCAGTACTCGCAATTAAAAATGCGACACCAAGAAGGAGACTGGGTAGCTGCACCAAAGTTAACAGGCAGATACCTAATAGTAAGTGCAGAATATTCTTAAACGTCCGCTGTATTCGCTGTGACAAAGTGGTGACAGCGAAGGCGTTGTGCAGCCATCGACTAAACATATTTATCCTTCCCTGCTCTAGACATTCTGCAAATTTGGACTTTCCGGGATGCATCCTTCTTAGTGCAACATTTTAAGCAACGAGCAGTTTAACAGTCTCATACAATGCTTAAAGAAAGAGCAATGATTCTCAGAATTACTCAGAAGATATATATGCAATAATTTAACGGTTATTTCAATCTTTGCAATTCAGAGCACGAAAAAAAGTATAGCTAAAGGAACACTGATTTTAGCCAGATAGTAAACTCAATCACACTCAGTACCATTAGTTGCTTGGTGTTATCCGTATCATGGTATCTCATTTCGTGTAGATTTTTACATTTGCTTAATGCTAAAAATGTATTTTATCGCTAATTGAACCCAGTACCATATATATACCGACAGACGTACCTTAGTCACAAGGTGACATGAGTGAAATACTAAACTATTCGATTGACACCTGCGGCCTTGTCAACCCTAGAGAAAGTTACAAAGTGATTAAGTAAATACGGAACATAGTTCATACAAAGTATAGCGATGTATGAAGTCTCCGTTTCATATGACTTGGATAAAGGACACATCTGAAATATCAACAAAGAAATATATAATGATTTCTCTGGATAATTTGGATTAGTCCAGAATTCGAACACATACGTTGGTTAGTCCAACCTTTTTTTTTTATATATATATATATACTTCTTTCTTCGGATTCCCAATAAAGTTGACTACTGAAAAGCTGAGTTATAGATTCTATATTAAAACAACACCTTCGCTAGACATGTTCAGTATACACATTGCCTTACATACAGAACAATACATTAGTTCTTAATGCATGTCTGAAATAATAGTGCTTCGTATAGAATTTTACTTCATCCAATCATAATAGCACAAAGATAAAAAATATTGCGAGGGATAATATTCTTATTACAGAGAAAAAGAGTTGAAATGACTTAAAACTAACAAACATTTTCTTTAAACAGAGATAATATTTTATTCTAATTTATGGAAGAAAGAAATAATAATTTGTAGTACAGTATTTTTATTAGGGTTATATATTCGTACAAAAGAATGTAAATACAATTGGGTCTGTCTTCAGAAAGGACGTACTTTTAGCCACAACCTACACTGCTTCTTTTCACTGTCTTCCAAGCAGAATCCTGGTTTTGTTTTGATGCACGAAATACCTGAAACAAAAATCAGAAAATATTTAAAATAATAAATTCAGTGTGCTTAACTTGGTTGTACTTAACAATACAAAGTATCTTAACATTTTTGAGATTAAATGGACAAAATCTGTTCGGTCAGGTATGGACTTTTGGGTTGCACGTAGAAAAACTATGAAGTGTTTATTGATGCTGAACAACAACTCAAAATGTATTACTATTCAAAAGTAAGTGGGTACCCCAATGGTGTTCGAGGTACCATGGGATATCTAATGTCTGTATTTTTTAGATATGTGGAAATGTATGTCTCTAAAATGTAGGGAACTGACATTTGTTTACCGAAACCCTCAACTCGGTAAGCTTTAGGGATATTGAGATATGGGAAAATAAAGAGCGACACCATAGAAGTGTGGGGTTTGCGTACTAGGTGGTGCAGTTTCGGAAACGTAATTACGAGGGCTTACAACAACCTCAAAAGTAGTTTCAATTAAATACACTACACACACGCCCTGATGGGGGTTTTCGGGTGTCATGATATTCGCAGAACTCTCATTTCTAAATATTCTAAAATATGTCTTAATAACGTTTTAAATAACGTTAGAGGTGTGTGTTTACCGAAACCGCAAGTCGGTACGCCTAACAGTTACCGAAATATGGTGAAATAAAAAGCGACACCATAGGTACGTGGAGCTTGCATATTAGACAGTACAATTTAGAAAATTTATTAAAATATGACTATCAAGATATTGTCAAATAAAGAGAGAATCCATACAGTTATGGGGTTTTCGTGTTAGGTGGTAAAATTTCCGAAACCGGTCATGGAAAGTTAATAAGCATCAGTAGCAATTTCATCTTAAAGTAATTAGGTATTTCCATGGAGTTTAAGAACATCATGGGGTCTACCAAGATTAAATTTTAAAAGTTTTGGAAAATATATTTTGACAATTGTAAAGAGTATTAGAAATATGTATTTACCTAAAACTTCCAGCTAGTACATCTAGCAGCTAGAGAGACACCATACACCATCTTGAAATTTCAGAAAACAATTATTGATCCTAACAAAAGTTAAATAAGATGGTACTTATATGGGTTAAGTGAGTACCTCAGACTCGTCAGTACAATTTCGATCGAAAGATTAATTCAGCTCTAAATTTTCTTTGGACAATTCCAAGCGTTCATCGGGCTCTGAAATAAAGTGAACATTTTTTGTCAATATCTAATATAGCAAGCGAGATATAAGGAATTATGTATTTTATGACGTCGTAAAAATAGAGACCCACATGGATTTGTACTTTTGAGTATTTGCTGTAAGAAGAAGAAATTTCAGAAAACAACCGTATATACCTTAATAGACAATTAAATGGGCGGGGGCACAGTGGCTTAGTGGTAGAGTGCTTACCTCTGGTGTATTGGGTTCTTGGTTCGATCCACGGCCAAGTCAGTTTGTAGTGGACATCGTATTCGTGGGTTTTCTCGGGGTACTCTCTTTCCTCCCACCTTTGCATTCCATCAATTCTGTCAACAACATTCACTTGCTTTAATCATAATCTCCCTGAGACTAAAATGCATAATCGTGGGTCGCTACACTGAAATATTTCCTTTTATTTAATTTTAAAATTAAATAGGGAGTTAAGTATGATCGTATTTCTATGGGTTAAGTGAATACTCCAATAGTTTCTGCAAAAAAAAAAAAGATTAGTTAAATACCCTACCACTAAGCTACTGTGTCCCCGCCCACTGAATTGTCTATTAAGGTATATACAGTAGTTTTCTGAATTTTTTTCTTATAGGAAAGACCCAAAAGTACAAATCCATAAAGATCTCTATTTTTACGTCATAAAATATATAATTCCTTATATCTTAGTTACTATCTTAGATATTGACCGCGAATTTTCATTCTTTTGCACAGCTCGATGAACCCTTGGAATTGCCTGAAGAAAACCTAGGACTGAACTAATCTTTCGATCGAAATTGTACTGAGGTACTGATTTAACCCATAGAAGTACCATCTTATTTAATTTTGTTGCGACCAATAATTGTTTCCGAAATTTCAAGCTTTTATTTCACAGTGTTTCTCCAGATGTTAGATGTACTAGCTGGAAGTTTTGGGTAAATACATATTTCAAATACTGTTTACAAATGTCAGATTATATTTTCAAAAGCTTTTAAAATTTAATTTTGGTAGACTCCATGATGTTCTAACACCCCATGAAGATATCTAATTACTTTAAGATGAAATTGCTACTGGTGTTTATTAACTTTCCATGACCGATTTCGGAAATTTTAGCATTTAACACGAAAACCCCTTAACTGTGTTGGTCCTCCCTTTATTTGACAACATCTTGATAGCCGTTAGTCATATTTTAATTCAATTTCCGAATTGTAGCGTTAAGTATGCAAGCCCCACATACCTATAGTTTATTCCCCCCCCCCCCAAAAAAAATCAGTTCTTTACATTTTAGAGACATGTATTTCCATATATCTAAAATGCAGAAATTAGGTACCGCATTGGAACCCCATTGGAGTACTCACTCACTTTTGCATAGCAAGGTAAAAACGCCAGTGGTTCTCACTTTAAGTTTGAAAACATACTATTTTGTCTCTTCTCTGAGCATCGTGAATCTGTCGGAGCTGTACCATAGTTGGAAAGACTCACTGATCCTTCCTATAGTGACCATGTAGTCAGAATTCAAAAAGGAGTAGCCCTTGAAGGAAAAACAATATTTTAAAATCCTTGCACCAGTAGTCGTCACCTTAAAATCAAAATGTTCCAGTAGTAGTCAGGATTTTCTACCAGTGTTCATCACTCAAATAACTTGACAATTTATTCAAAAACGCACTGTGTATCAGTTTAGGGTTGAGAATACAATATAAAGTAGTAGGCTTAATAACTTTGCATCACTTTTAGCACTCAAGAAAGAAAATAAAAACGTTTTTACATACTTTTTAAAGCAATTTCAGAAAGAAAAATGTTAACTGAATTCAAAAGTTAACTGTATATCACTTCCACGTTAAGAGTACAATATTAAATACTATGTTTAATAACTATACGCCACTTTAAACTCTCGAGAATGAACATAAACGTTTGTACATACATTTTAAAAACAATCTGAGAAACAAAATAAGTTAACTGAATTCAAAATTTAATTATACACCACTTTAAGCTTAAGAATACACTATAAAATGCTGAGATTAATAAAAAATGAAATCTTTAAGTTTAACGTCCCACGGTTATGCCGGTTAGGATAAGAAGACGGTGATAATGAGAAATGAGTGAAATGGTGGAATGAAGAAAGTGGGAGGAAACGGGAGAACCCCGAGAAAACCCACGAGCAAGGTGTTTGTCCACCACAAAGTCCACACGGCGCGAGTTGGGATCGAACCAGGGACCCCAAGCACCGGAGGTGAACGCTCTACCACTGAGCCACCGCCCCCCCTGAGATTAATAACAATGCATTACTGAAGAATGAAAACAAAAATGTATCAGCTACCTATATTGTATTTACATGTTATTTCTCATTAACATTTTTTTTTTTTGATAACTCATGATCAAGTCTAGGGATGCGCAAGAGAAAAGATTTGAGGTTGTCTCCTCTCGAAAAGGTGCCGCGAAAGTTGTCTCGTCTCGAAAACTGGATCCGTTTCTATTGGAAAAGCTCTATCTTGTCTCGAATTTCGTAACAAAAATTGTCTCGTCTCGTGCGCATCCCTAATCAGGTCCATAGCCAAAAACTTCATTTCGGAGGGTGCTCGATAGGGCTTTGGGATATCCGAATTTAGATATAGATATTCGATGTCGACAAACTATCGAAACTTGTTCGAAATATCGAAAAATACAGCAATATCGAAATATAAACAATATCAAAAATCGAAAATATAGAAATATGAAAGAGATCAAAAATATGGATATATCGAACAAAAATGGATATATGATCTTGGAATACGATTTGGTGGAATAATGATAGAGAAAAATAATCATTGATTAAATATTAAATTGAAAAGAAATAAGAGCCTGACGCTCAAATACTTATCTATCCGGCACCCATCTTGATCCCCATAAAATATCATGAAGTGCTTCATTGATTCTAAACCCAATAATAGTAATTTAACAATAAACACAATATATAATTTACTACGCACCTTGAAATGTAGAAATTAATGATTGTAATCCCCAGCTTTCCAATAGACCTTTGATTTCTCCAAATGAAGATTCGGATATCTTGTTTCTTCTCAAGCAATAATGGGTTACAATAATCAGTTGCAGTCCAAAGCCAAGTCACTAAGTTAAGCATAAATATAAAAGAATTCATTAGTTAGATGCATACAAAATCCTACGCATGTAAATCCGAATCTACTTGTATTAAATTGTAAATTTAAACAAACTAAATTATACTACAGTTATAGTGACATCAAACATACATTAAATAAGGTATACAGGGTGTCTCAAAAGTCCCCTGACATAGGGTAACTCTGTTATTATCAGAGTTACAACAGAATGTAGGAGGGAAAAGCATATCCAATTATGATGTTTTCAATCTAAAGTGAAGGAATTTTTAAAATCGGATGACCCGTTTGCGCTGTACACTATCTATGTGCCCAATGTGAAATGAAAATGCAACGTTGCCATTTACCTGGACCCACAACAGAAGTGAGTGAAGTTACTGTCTTTTACGCTAACATGTCGATGGCCAGCCCCCGTTTCAAACAGTAACTTCATTCACTTATGTCGTGGGTCCAGATAAATGACAACGTTGCATTTTCATTTAAAATTGGGTGCATAAAGAGTATACAGCACATTCATCTTGTCCGATTTTTTAAAAAAGTGTTCACTTTAGATTGAAAACGTCATATTTCGAGATGTTTTTCCTCTTACATTTTGTCGTAACTCTGATAATAACAGAGTTACCCTATGTCAGGGAACGTTTGAGACATCCTGTATACATCATAAGAAGTTCCTTTCTAAATTCTACACGGATGTGGTTTCATTGAATGTGAGGTGGGTGATACACATTAGGCCTTTTGGGAGTACGTCACACGGACGACCGTAATTTTGTGTTCAAAATTTTTATGAACTGGTGGGATATGTGATACATATGGCCACGGGCTAGAATTTTCTCAGTATGTCAAATATGCAATCAGATTTCATGCAGCTTAATTTGGTGAAAAGCTATTGCCAATTGAACGTTACATTTACCTTTTTCTTGCAGATGTTGAACCATGCCGTTAGCACGTGAGGAATGGATCGAAATAATCAAACTGTGGGGCGGGAGGAGTATATGTGCAGTGGTTGCCGATTGCAGAGTCATCCACAATGTGACTCTGTGTCACATGTTTCAGTGTCACAGTAATTAACTAAATTTGAGAAGACGGGCACATTCGTGAACATACATCGTAGCGGTTCAAACTCGCGGGACCTTGTTCCTTCCCCATTTTGAACCGGTACATGAAAATGCCATTTACTCCATGTTTGCCTGCGCCGATTTTGAAAATTCCTTCACTAATCGATTTCTCCCGTTGAGTACTACAAGAACCAGTTAAAATCTCGCGGGCCCTTTATTCTTCCCCATTTTGAACCGGTACATGAAAGTGCGATTTTTTTTCATGCTTGCCTGCGCCGATTTTGAAAATTCCTTCACTAGTCGATTTCTCTCGACGAGTACTACAAGAATCAGTTAAAATCTCGCGGTCCTTTTTTCTTCCCATTTTGAACCGGTACCTGAAAATGCGATTTTCTTCATGTTTGCCTGTGCCGATTTTGAAAATTCTTTCAGTAATCTATTTCTGTCGTCGAGTACTACAAGAATCAGTTAAAATCTCGCGGGCCCTTTTTTCTTCCCCATTTTGAACCGGTACCTGAAAATGCGATTTTCTTCATGTTTGCCTGTGCCGATTTTGAAAATTCTTTCAGTAATCTATTTCTGTCGTCGAGTACTACAAGAATCAGTTAAAATCTCGCGGGCCCTTTTTTCTTCCCCATTTTGAACCGGTACATGAAAATGCTATTTTCTTCATGCTTGCCTGCGCCGATTTTGAACATTCCTTCACTAATCGATTTCTCTCGTCGAGTACTACAAGAATCAGTTAAAATCTCGCGGTCCTTTTTTCTTCCCATTTTGAACCGGTACCTGAAAATGCGATTTTCTTCATGTTTACCTGTGCCGATTTTGAAAATTCTTTCAGTAATCTATTTCTGTCGTCGAATACTACAAGAATCAGTTAAAATCTCGCGGGCCCTTTTTTCTTCCCCAAGCCAATATTTTTTTTTGTATATTTTGAATGTATTCAAGTATGGAATAAAAGTATTATATAATTCCCTTAGTAGGCTTCTCAACTTAATATTTTTCAACTTAAATTTTATTTATTTTAATTATTTATTTTCTTTTGACTCAATATTTAATTGCAATCGTTCATTGGGGAGAAGGGTGGCCATTCTCAAATATATAAATATAGTATTCTTAAAATTTATGTGTTCTCGTACTATTAGTTTCTTCCACTAGACCTGGAAATTGCAAAATTAATACCTGGAAAACCTGCAAAATTCAGGGAAATTGAGTTCCATATTTATGTATGAACACTGCTATTTACAATATTTTTTTTTCGAATAGGGAGAACTGTACGAAAGGGTGGTTTGAGAATAGTATAACAGTAGGTTTCTGGGAGTGTTGTTCGAAATGAAATCTTTAAGTTTTACGTCCCACTATTATGCTGGCTAGGCTCAAGATGACGGGGTGTTGTTCGGTGGGGGTCAATGTTGCCAATTTTGGGTAAAGTCGCTAAATAAGGGGAATTCGACCTCAACGATAGCGTAGGGTGACCATAAAATTTTCAGTTAAAAACGGGACAGGTTCTTGCAACACTAGACTTTTAGATCTACCTTTGTTCTTATCAGTGCCTTGATATCAGAGTTCCCCCTCTCTCTCTTCGTTACAGAACGGGTACTTATGAAAAAGGAAAGACACGTTGAAGTTTAACACACAACCAACTGCTAAAACCTCTGCTGCCTTTCGAGCAGTACTGCGAACTATAGAGTATGTTTAATATAGGGATTTTCAGTTCAATTTTTGCCGCTTTGTTATTATTAATACTTTTAAAAGGAGTAAAGGTACTGGGTTTGTTATTTACTTCTTTCATTTACATAAAACGGGACGAATACTACTTTTTTCCATCTACTGACGGGACGGCCGCGACACGCCCCTAAAACGGGACTGTCCCGGTCAAAACGGGACGTATGGTCGCCCTACGATAGCGACAAAAAAAATTTTTCCGATTGGAGACTTTTTTGGGTGATTTTTAAATGACGATTTACCTACTTACACATTTAGCGACTTTTTGCTGCAAACAAAATGTTCATCTGTAGAGAAGCATTATTAGTTCAAAACAGTTTTTACGTTCTTTTTTTCTGTTTGTTTGTTTTAATCAGCGCAAGTGATGAAGAGTTTGGAAATACAGCGTACTCACTACTCCACAATCCTGCATTGTTATGTTACCCTTGCCCTCTAACGAAGAATAACTACAAACTTGATGTCTTTTAGTTCGCAGAGTTTCCGTTGAGAGACACACGTAATACATCATTACCGATAGCAACAAGATTAGCTATAGATGCGTGGATAAAGGCGAAGAAGGTAAAATGAAAAAAAATGAAATCTGTAAGTTTTACGTCCCACGATTATGCCGGTTAGGCTAAAGGAGACGGTGATAATGAGAGATGAGTGAAATGGTGGAATGAAGAAAGTGGGAGGAAACGGGAGAACCCCGAGAAAACCCACGAGCACGGTGTTTGTCCACCACAAAGTTCACTTGGCGGGGGCTGGGATCGAACCCGGGACCCCAAGCACCAGAGGTGAACGCTCTACCACTGAGCCACCGCGCCCCCCAAAAGGCGAAGAAGGTGTTTGTTATATTTGTCCTCTGGGGTCTTTTAATTATTCTGCACTTTTTCTTTTACAAAAAATTGCTGAACGTAAGTACTGTAGTGTTAATTATTTCGGAACTATTTTGACCACAACATGAACAAAAGTACCCGAAACAACCTGAAATGATCCCTGAATTAAAGGATTGGTTGCGCCCTGTTTACAAAGATGTGAATAGAACCAGCGGCGCAAATCTGTCTTCAACATTGGGGGGGGGGGGGGGTAAGACCGTTACCATACTTTTTTTGGCGATGTCCAAAATACTTATGAAGTTGAAAAACAATGTTGTAGAGGATCAGAGTTGTCTTTAGCGTTAGGAGGCTGCAGATTTGAGGCTTATTCTGGGGGACATCTATTTTATCTCACGTTCCTTTGTAGCAATCGGACAAAAATCATCAAATTTCTCCCAAAAAACACATTTCAAATCGGATTATTTGGGAGAAGTCCCCCTCAGTTCCAAGATTGGAGGGGACATGTATCCGTCATCCCCCCCGGGATTTGCGCCAGTGAGTAGAACATATTGTTTAGTTTACATCTACAACTTTTACAATGCTTATAGACAATGAATTTCTCGATTATTTCTTATAGCGACGTTTCACCCAAAATTGGAGTCGTCACCTCTCGTTTCGCAAACTTATTGCCAACATTTTAGAAACTGGTTGCGGGGAGAGCTACAATGGATGATTCAAGTTATTTCGTCGCTTCCGCTGTGAACCTAAGTACAAGATTCCAAAAGTCACATTTTTTTGGTTCCAAACAATATGTCTGCTGGGTGAAAGCATAGACTGGAATGTGTTGCCTTTCCTACCTTATCTTTAATCCCATAGTAGCTTCTTTCCCAAAGTTAAAAAAAATGCAATTCTTCCTTTCTTAATAGTACTTATTACCCAAAGTATTACGTAAGCATTGTATGTTACTTATGTAGCTCACAGAGCCGTAGCTATGGGCGAGCAAGCAAAGCACGTGTCCCGGGCGCGTGGTTGGAGGGGCGCCTAAAAGAGAGTTTATATATTAGTACTTTTCCTGGCGGTATTTAATACTTTTCATCAGAGTGCGAAATCATGAAATCAAAGTGAGAGGAAAAAATGAAATGAAATCTTTGAGTTTTACGTCCCACTTTTATGCCGGTTAGGCTAAAGGAGACGGTGATTATGAGAAATGAATGAAATGGTGGAATGAAGTAAGGGGAGGAAATGGGAGAACCCCGAGAAAACCCACGCACACGGTGTTTGTCCACCACAAGGTTCACTTGGCGGGGCTAGGATCGAATCCGTGACCCCAAGCACCAGAGGTGAACGCTCTACCACTGAGCCACCGCGGCCCTAAAAGTGAGAGGAGACTGGAGGAGTGAAGAGAGAGAGAGAGAAACAGAGAGAGAGAGAGAGAGAAAGAGAGAGAGAGAGAAAACGCTCGCACTTTTACACTTCAAAGTAAATTAAGTCATTTATTTTTTTCTGTCCCCCTCCTCCCCCTCCCCTAAGTTCTACTGTCAAAGTAAATAGCTAAAAACACTCCCAGGCCAGAACCGCATCTACGTTGGAAATTTGATCGAGATCGGTCGGTCGGTGCAAGAGATTAAGAAAAAATGAAATGAAACCTTTGAGTTTTACGTCCCACAGTTATGCCGGTTAGGCTAAGGGAGACGCTGATGATGAGCAATGAATTAAATGGTGGAATGAAGTAAGTGGGAGGAAATGGGAGAACCCCGAGAAAACCCACGCACACGGTGTTTGTCCACCACAAGGTTCACTTGGCGGGGCTAGGATCGAATCCGGGACCCCAAGCACCAGAGGTGAACGCTCTACCACTGAGCCACCGCGGCCCCCGGCCGGGAATCGAACCCGGGTGTCCCACGCCAAAGGCGTGTTCACTAACCACTTAGCCACGAGGGAGCTCATCTGTGAGGCAGTGTAAACGCCCCAAAAAAGAAAGAAAATAAACGCACACTGGATGTTTGCGCAACTGAGGATCAAAACATTCTCAATGGAGTATGAGAAATAGTAAACGTCAATCAATGTGTGCTTTTGCTTATTCATTACTTCGTTAATACTTAATTCCTTCTAGAAATAGTGAAACAATACTATGAAGAAACACTAATTAAACTAATAACAATTACGTTGTATTTCTTACCATACCGTTTTTACCACCCATAGAATTTCAACCTAGTACTATACTGCATTAGTCACGCCGTAACGAAAGCTGAAATTCAAAGACCTGGCACTCGTAACTGTTGAAGCTGTGTTGTAGCTACCTGTATATCACGCGGCCTGCGTTGGTACTCCTCAACATAAATACGTCACAGCCCAAAGCCAGGAAACATCACAAACAGAAGACAGGGGCACAAGCAGTGCCTGACACTTCACGAACTCAAACCCACCAAGACTCAACTCAACATGACCTTCAATTACGTTCTAGAAACCAAACCAATGCAAGGCACAAACTCACCAACTTCCTATATGAAAACAAGAAAAAAATCTAACGTTTTGGTTCCAAAGTGATGACATAACAATAATACTAAAGAGGTTTTAATTTTCAGTAACCCAAACATTAATTAACTAGGGAACATAACAAAGCAAAAATAAATAAATAAAAATAAATTAAATTAAAAAATAAAAACCTGACAAGTAAGCTCTCCCTGACTACTTTTTTTTTAAATTTCAGTGAGGCTGTAAAATATGTCAATATCTTCGTAATATATATATATATATATATATATATATATATATATATATATATATATATATATATATATATATATATATATATATATATATATATTTCATTGTAAACAAGTTCTTTAAACAAAAGAAAGCTCTGAGAGCGCTTACCTCTGACGCGGTAGGTCCCTGGTTCGATTCCTGCTCCCGACAAATAGGCTTTTGGTGAACACTGTAGGTGTGGTTATTCTTAAGACTTTCCAGTTTCCTTACATTTTCTTGATTCCACCATTATCATGTATCTCATCGTCACCTTCTCTCTTACATTGATGTACAATCATGGAGCGTTAAACTAAAAGAAAAAAAATCTTGCAAATATCCTAGTAAAAATGAGTTTTCTAAACTACACTAGTGGCCCCGCGTAGCGTAGTCGCTAACGCTCTCGCCTTCGGTGCGAACGGTCCCGGGTTCGATCCCGGTGGGGGAACTCGGTCGAAAAAGTATCAAAAGATTTTAAGTCCAGCCATCCTGAATGAGGTTTCCTTGGCTTTTCCTCATTCACAGCAGGCAAATGCCGGAGTGGTACCTAACATATAGGTCCCAGGCCGTTTTCTTCCTTCCCAAATCCAAAAATGAAAATGAAATCTTTGAGTTTTACGTCCCACGGTTATGCCGGTTAGGCTAAAGGAGACGGTGATGATGAGTAATGTATGAAATGGTGGAATGAAGAAAGTGGGAGGAAACGGGAGGAGAACCCCGAGAAAACCCACGCACACGGTGTTTGTCCACCACAAGGTTCACTTGGCGGGAGCTGGGATCGAACCCGGGACCCCAAGCACCAGAGGTGAACGCTCTACCACTGAGCCACCGCGGCCCCATTTTTCCCCAATCCATTCTTCCCTTCCTTTCCCCGGATAGTGTGATCACCGAGGGAAGTCATCCCTCATATGCGACGGGCTAACAAGGCCATTGATGCCGAAAGCCCAGAAATCTAAATCCTAAATCTTCACTACACAAGGGAATTTTCGCGCTGAAAACGGTTTATACCCTATTAGCAATTATGTTAAGCAGCCCTGTAGTAAATCTGCACCAAGTAATAAATCGTCACATATAAAACGGAATGAATAAACACATAACATTCATTTTGCTACCTTGAAATGTAAAATGTTTCAAAACATTAATATTCAAAGATTTCTCAAAATTCAGATTCACCCATTCCATTCTCCTCAATCATTAACGAGCTTTACAATAGTAAGAATTGTATTCATAAACTACATTACTTACTTAGTACTATATTAAAGCAAGTTACACTAAAAGAATATATAATTAATGGAATATTTAACTAAAGTAATAGTTAACTAGTGTACTTACCCAAGCATTTGTTTCCTTCCTCTCTTCTTTTCCGTTTGTAAACAACCTCGTTTCGCAAGCAAAAGACGGTAGTTCAATGACGTCAGCCATGGCGAAAGAAAGAGGTGTCTATAGGCGGCCTGGATCTCACACACAGATGGACGTATTTAACATATAGCTGAAGTATTTAACATACGTATACGTATGTAAAATACGGAAGATTGTTAGATGTCAGACATCCTGCAGTGACATGATGTAATATCTAAGCGGGTAAAAGGCAGTACCTATGTAGTATATGGATAAAGTACGCTCCGTACAGATTTCCTTAGTAAACATAACGAATCCTTGTATTTGTACAATATACCGCTGTCCGGATAATGGATTTTTCTCAGTGTAGTTCCTCGTTATGAAGCTTCCGCCATTCCCCATTCTCGTTCCTCTTGGGTCCGAATATTCTTCTCAGGATCCTGTTCTCAAATACTTTCAGTCTATGTTCTTCCCTCAGAGTAAGCGACCATGTTTCGCAACCATACAGAACAACAGGCATGATTATCGTTTTATATATTTTAAGCTTCAAATTCCTCGACAGAATTCGCGACGACAAGAGATTTTGAACCGAATAGTAACACGAATTCCCTGCTTTTAGTCGACATTTAATTTCTTCGTGAATATGATTAACAATACGACACAGAAATGGACTAAAGTCACGGTTCTAACGTCACAAATTGTACACTTCCAGCAAACGGGCTGTTGCACCCAGACCATTAGGGAACAGTCAATTATTGAACAAGGTCTTATGTAAAGTTCACTACGTTGAACACAGACTTACAAGTGATTTTGCTTTACGACCTGAAACTGGGCGATTCTGGGCGGGATTGAGCGTTCTACACAGCATTCTGAAGATTGCACTGGCCAGAAATGGCGAACAAACTTACCTTTAGCATGTTTGTCAAATTTCGTTCGGTTGACAGCTTTACAAAATGAAATCCGTGAGCTGTGATCAATATCATGTTTGAATGAATTTCTTAGAAACACCGTGAAAGCGGTTTGTTCGTGACATTTAGGCATGTAGTTAAGGGGGGTCCGGACCTCCCCCCCTTCGAGACCAGAAATGAAAACATTAGGGAAGGAGGTGTCTTCCCGTTGTGCCTACTTCCCGTTATGCCTACAGGCCCTCCAGCACTTTGTAGAAAATATTTTTAATGATCTTATCTGTAGGCAGAACGGTAATTCCCGTTGTGCCTACTTCCCGTTCTGCCTACTCTTTCGAGACGGGGAATTCTGTGCAGGGAGGGATCTTTTCTAGGGATTTTTTCTTTAGTAATTCTAATAGATTCTGTAAGAAGAATAACTATTCCTTTAAATTTCATCATATATTTTAAATGTTATCTTACTTGCTCTTCTCAGAAAAAATGACTAGGTACAGTTTTGTTATTAGCAGCGTTATTCACGTCTACTTTAGTAGAGATGTGTTTTTTTAATACTTACAGAGAAATGGAAAATTAATTGATTCAGTTACAAGAAAATGAACTTATTTCGGTCTAATATCAAGTCATTTCACAACAAAATTTTATTCAGTTTTCCAGTAGTTCATCTCCAACATTCTAAGGCTCGCAGTACGTAATAGGTGCTACAGTTCACATCCTCAAAATATATTTGGCCATATATTAAACAAACAATGCAAGAAGATGCATAATTCGGTCTCTTTTCTTTTTCTAAAAAAAGCCTTTGTCTTCTACATCACAGATCTTTTTCCGGCATCACCTCTATATATGATCAGGTGCTTTGTCCTCTATACATGATTCTGTATTACACGCAATATGTCGTACTTATATTGTAAAAAAAGAAAAAAATGGGACCGCAATGGCTCAGGGGTAGAGCGTTCACCTCTGGTGCATGGGGTCCATGGTTCGATCCCAGCTCGAGCCAGGTGAGCTTTGTGGTGGACAAACACCGTGTGCGTTGGTTTTCTCGGTGTTCTACCGTTTTCTCCTACTTTCCACTATTTCATTCATTTCTCATCATCACCGTCTCCTTTAGCCTAGCCAGCATTACCGTAGGACGTAAAACTTAAAAATTTCATTTCATTTCATTTATACTGTCAATGTAAATACTAAATACCACATATCGTCAATATACCCAATGTAATTTAAATAAAGATCTCATAATCGTTGTTCAAAATGTAAACAGTATGCAACCACATCTATGTAAGCCATCAAGCCTATTACACGTGGTTCCAGCCTTCCTAATAATCGTAAATATCTGTGATTTTATTCTGTATGTGACCACACAAATAGCAATTTAATTTCGATTATTTTACGGTAAAAATATTCTGTGAAATGTAATGGAAATTCAGAAGGAGCCTTCTTTGCGAATTTCTCAGAGTTTTCATTCTCACCGTCGTGAGTAATCCGATTGGGTAGAGAAGCGTGATTATCTAAGCAAACTCATCACCAACAAAACGCCGAACACGTATTTCATACTTTGACCGTTTCTGATTTTGAAAACACTCCTGTGTAGACTATAAGTCATTACTAGGCACCTTGCTTATCACACTGACACTAACAAATCATATATAATAACTTTTTAACGTAATAAGTAAAAGCTTGTTGTGATTCTTATTGAAACGTTTATGTTGCGAGCGGAGCAAGCAAGAAAATTTTTATCATATCTATTTCTTTGCAAACTAACAATATTGATTTAATCGGACGCCAATACGTTTTCAGGGCGACGCGTCGTTTACTGACTTCCCATACTTTTTCTTTCTTCTTGCTTGTTCGGCGACCCCTACTATTAGCGCTCAGGGCAACAGCCCCGCTCGTTCCCCTCTAGCTACGCATCTGATTACTATAACAGTCTTATGTGTTTCGTTGGGTTTTCAGTATTTAGAAAATGTTATTTCAATAAAGTGAAGAATTATATATAACATTTTAGATGCATGGCCGCTGAAAAAAAAATCTCTTTATTAAACTGCAACTATGATTCTGTTCCTTGAATTTTGTCAGTTTTATCAGAAATTTTCCATGGGTTTTGTCTTGCATTCGCAATAATCTGTTTCGTAATTCTAAGAAATTATGTAAGAAGAATAACTATTTCTTCAAGTTTCATCATAAATTTTAGATGTTATTCTACTTTTTCTTCTGGGAAAAATTGCTGGGATATAGTTCTGTTATTAGCAGGGTTGTTTGCATCTACTTTAGTAAATATGAATATTATTTCTTTTTAATTCCTACAGGAAAATGGAAAATTGATTCAGTTGAAAAAAAAAAAAAAAAAAAAACAGTTTGACATTGAAACTGAAACGAAAACGAACATAAAACGAAGTTTCTTCGGTCTAATATCAAGTCATTTCACAAAAAAAAATTATTCGGTTTTCCAGTATTTCATCTCCAACGTGCTACGACTCATAGTACGTAAAATGTGCCACAGTTCACATCCTTAAGACATGTTTGATGGCCATATATTAAACAAATAGGGCTAATGCAACAGGATGCATAAGGGGGCCCTTAAGAAAGGGTCTTAGTCTCCTACATTAAAATTACTTTTTCGGCATCACCTTATCAGCTGATTTGTCTTCTATACGTGATTCTATACTATATGCCATAATATCATACATACTTCTATTTTCATATTTATATTGTCAATGTAAATAGCAGGAATACAAAATACAAATATCATAATTGAATGTTTTTGTAGAGTTTCAACTCAAATCAAAAGGTCAGATAATCGGGGAGGGAAAGGGATTTATAAGATTTTGTTTCAGTTGATATTAGCCCGAAGTAAGTCTGTTTCGTGTTCGTTTCAGATACAATGTCAAACGGGTTACTGGCAACTGAATCAATCAATTCGAGGAAAGAGATATGATGGAGACAAACACTCTTTTTAAAGGCCGCCTTATGCATCCTCTTGCGTTGTTTGTTTAATAGTTGGCCAGACATGTCTTGGGGATGTGAACTGTGGCATTTTTTAGTACTGCAAGTCTTAGCATGCTGGAGGTAAACTACTGGAAACCCAAATAAAATTTTGTTCTGAAATTGCTTGATATTAGATCTTTTTTTTTTTTTTTTTTTTTTTAAATGTTTGTTTCACATACAATGTCTAACATTCTTGCAACTGAGTCAACCAATTTTCCATGTATGATGAAACTTGTAGAGGTGGTGGTTGTTTTTACAGAAGCTTTTAGAAATACTAAAGAAATATTCCCTACAAAAATTCCTCCCTGCACATAATTCCCCGTCTCGAAAGAGTAGGCACAACGGGAAGTAGGCACAACGGGAATTACCGTTCTGCCTAGAGATAAGATAATTAAAAATATTTTCTTTAAAGTGCTGGAGGGTCTGTAGGCAGAACGGGAAGTAGGCACAACGGGAATGAACCGGGAAGGATGAAACAAAATGAAATGAGAAAAAAGGATCAGCGTTAAAAATAAACTTTTGGTTACTTTTTCTTATGAAGAAATTTGTATTACTTGCAATACATGGTTGCGAGATGAGGGATATATCCTAGAAGAGTCAGGGAATTTGAAATTTCTAGAAAAGTAACGGGATTCTCAGAATTTCTGCTACTAGTCAGGGAGATTTCAAGCTTCCGAAAGCATAGTGCCGTTGTGTAAGAGCGTGGACATTTTTTATCATAAATTTTCGTCATCGCATCCTTGCAATATCAAACATGTTATTTCAAAAACAATTTTCTACTGCTCCTTTAACCTGTCATTTGAAACAGACAATAGTTGACGGAATAATAAAAACAAAAATATATGTGGAAAGAACATTTTGTTAATATTTGATTCAACAGAAAAAGGAACGCAGATATTGCAAGATATTTTACAAGACCTTATTGAGTATGTACTTTTTATAATAGTGAATATGTACTTTTTATAATAGTTGAGGTCATAATTAAAGGAAAATTGTTATATTTGAATAAACAGAGGAAGGATGTAAATATTGTATAATCTTTTTCAATACTTTTTTTTTACTCGAGATTTCTTCATAGTTTATTAAAATACTTACCAACATATCCTCACAAACCAATATGATAGTAAAGTAATTTAGATTGATCGAGCTCCTGGGCCTTCAGAATTTCATGTCACGCCCCCCCCCCCCCCGTTATGAAATCCTGGCTAAACGAACAATATATGTTCCAGTAAAATGGTTTAGAATGATGAAGCCCCTGGTGTAATGACCACAGTATTTCATGTCACGGACCCCCCCCCCCCTTCATCGGCTACGTGCCTATGACATTGCAAGTGAGTTAGACATACACCATCCCACTGTCGTTTCGAGGCTCCGTGCAGTCGGTAAGGGAAAAAAGATTTACTTGTGGATGCTACATGAATTCACACCAGCCGTGTGAAGGTGTACTGTTCTCTGAGTGTAAGAAATTAACGAGAAAGTTTTGTCCATCGGATTGTCACTTTTTATGAAATATTGCTCTGCTACGACTATCGTGAGCGGTCAGGACAGTGGCTGATGTTAATCATAGGGTAGACATAATTTACGTTTGGGTTTATTCATCATGTCTTTTTCCGTCAAAGCGAAAACATGACTGTGGATTGTTAACACCGTTGAACACCATGAAATTCACAGCAATATTGCCTGCAAGCATCCAGAAATTGTCAGAAGATATGGTGTCATGCTGTAACACAGTGCAGGCAAATGTTGCTCAAGGGACGTTGCAAACGCTCCATGAATTGCAATATCAAACCCTTCCTCACCCATCGTAGTCTCCTGTCATTTCTCCTACTGACTACCATCTCTTCTGGCATTTCGAGTAGGGATGCCTGGAACCGATTTTCAGCTTTGAACCGATCTGGTTCTAGAAGATCAGTCTGGAACCGGGTTTTCGGATCCAGGCCGGGAACCAGTTCCCAAGATCCGGTTCAGAAACTGGGTTTTCGGATCCAGGTCTGGAACCAGTTCCTAAGGTCCGCTTCGGAACCGGGTTTTCGGATCCAGGTCTGGAACTGATTCCTGAGATTCGTTTCCGGAACCGGTTCTGAATTTATGTATGATGTCTCGTAAGAAGGAATGTGTGAACGTAACCGAACATGAATTTGTTGTTTGTAAGCTCCAACTTATTTTTCGCAAACGAGCTCTGAAACAAATGGTGTAATACAAAATCACTACTGAACATAAATAGCTCGGGCTCATTACAGCTTTCACTACTCAAATAACTTTTACTTTTCCTGCATGTATGTAAGTATTTCCGATGAAAAATTACCACAATAATGTATCTACGTACAATTTCAATTCTCTGCAAATTCTAAATACATTGCAATGCAAAGGCAAAATTACAGCTACAGAAAAAAAAAACTAGCTATTTTTTTGTTTTCAATAGGGATGGTCGGAACCGGATCCTGATGGAACTGGTTTTCAGTTCTAAACGGATCTGGTTCTAGAAGGTCCGGTTCCGGAACCGGTTTTTTCGGATCCAGACCTGGAACCGGCTCTGAAAACCGGAACTTTGTGGTCATCCCTAATTTCGAGCACTTCTTGAAAAGAAAACTTTTCGTGGTAATGGGGCGGTTTATCATGCATTTTCCGCATCATAGACTCCAGTCTTCTTTCACCACAAAATCTAATAGTTGATTGATTGTCAAAAATATGTGTTTACGGACGAGGAACACACACTTTTCCATTGCAGTTTTTGATTAACCATATTGTAGTTTTAATTTCTTTGGCCTTCGGAAATTAATTTTCCAAAACTTATATTATTGAAATAAATGTCATAAACCTAAACGCAATATGTTTTTAAAAAGTCAATGATTGCTTAGCATAAATGTAAGGTGATTTATATATATATATATATATATATATATATATATATATATATATATATATATATATATATATATATATATACACACTTTATCTTTAAAAACGATATAATTAAAATTTCATATTTTGTTTATTTTTGACATTTAATTTTCATATTTTTTTTAAAGTCTTCATACTTTTTGCATCTCTCTATTGATGAGTCATGATTTCCAACTAAGGGAAAATGTTCTGGAAAAAACATAGTTTTGTTTCATTCACACTTGCTCTTCCTTTAGTAGATCAACATACAACATACAAGTACTTGAGCTATCGTATTTGTTATTAGTTCGTCATGTGATCTAAACAGCTAAACAAATTTGTAGAAAAGTTGATAAGAAGTGATGATTAGTATAATTTGGTTCCTCTAGAAGTCAAGAACAATCGTGAAATGGATTCGATAGATTAAACACATATCAAATCACTCAGTGGAAACCCTTCTGGCTAACTATAATGCATTTTACGCCGCAGTACTAAGGCGTTTGAATAGGATGGTAGATACATAAGGCTCTTCCATTATATTAGCGTTATTTTTTTTTTATATAAAGGCTGGGATGCATAATAATCAATTAGGTTTAAAACTGAGTGCGAAGGATAACGATAGAACATTGAGCATAAGTAGATTGGACGTTTTATTAATTAGTATAATAGCATCCAGTGGACTGAAAATAAACAAGATTCTGCTACGTAGTGTCAACGGTAGATGGCTTTGTTTTGTTACGAAGTGTAACAGTTCTGGACGAAAATTTAGTATCGAAAGCAAATATTTCATCCGTGAGTACATGCTACATTTTCATTACATTCAATCAAATAGCTTCATCTGTTTCTTCAAAGCTACAGTAGTAAACGTAAATTGCTTATATAGATAACTTTACAAATTTACAACATCAACTTTAAGGACAGTACAAACAATTTATTCAGGGGATTTTAAGACAAGAAATAAAACATCTGCTACGTAGCATATCTTTTATTGTCTTTAAGAACCAGTAATTTGACGAAATACAAAGTACCTTAAAGATTTATTTTTAATGTTTCTTTTTGTTATGAATATAACAAGCTTTTTAAAGATATTGAAGATTAATTGTGTGCGTGTGTGTTAATTGGTTGTACGTATATTTAGAAATAGTTTGAGGTTAATGAGTAAAAATATAAATAATTAATATTCATGGTATACATGTATTTGGACTTTGTAAATATGCATTTTCCATCTGTTTGAATTTCTGTTGATATTCAAATAGCTTCTGTCAATCGATCGCCGCCACTGGTATTTTATCTAATCAGTATTAGTAGTTTCTAAGCAGTTATAGTGTCATAATGATGTGGTAAATACTTAGATTCAATAAAGTTATGCGAACCACTTAAGCAAACATTCCTAAATGCCTGGATTCAAATAATTTAAAATGAAGCTTTTTATAATGTAAACTTTTGCCTTTAATTTAATTCCTTCGATTTATATAAGAATTTACTTTCCATGTTCACATTGATTTTGTAGTGTAGATTTACTGTTTTGCTCTGCAAACAGTAAACTTCTTTTAATTCAACTGTTGAAACATTGCTTTAGAAGTTACTAACATTTTAATAAGTGTTTCAAGCAGAATGACTTGAAATATATTACAATGTCAAATTATGATGAACAAAGAAGTAACCAGTGTTTTTAAATTGTCGCAAAGTTAAAACGGTTTGAACCAAAAAGTGAATTCTTAATGCAGCGGAATTAATTTGCCCCTTCCCTAAAGTCATTCAAAATATAGATTTTCTTGCAGTATGCTTCAGAGATTCACGAGACTTAGATGAAATTTGTTAGCATCAATGAAATTAAGTACAGTCCCAAGATCTATTATATCAGTATCGGTGGGTACCAATATAATTAAAATTTGAGATATTCAAAGTAATAAACTTACAGTGAACACGTTGAAGGAAAGACAAAAATAGCTAATTACTTTCGACATATATTAATATCTTCACTTTCGGATAATTTCAGGCATGGAATTACTTGTAGAAAAGTTTCTTATTTTCATGGGAGTTCGGTTTATTTCATCAAGCTTGTTATTAAGCAACATACGAAGTACGTACATTTCTTTTGTAAAACTGATTTAATTTTGGTTTGGTTTGTTTCATTTTAGGGGAGCGAACTATAGATTTTTTTCTTTTCTACCTTTTAGAAAACGCATGTTGCATCTTAAATATTTTAAACATACTGCAATGAGTTAAACACAATTTTAAAGGTACTAGAAAATAATACACTCTTTTCACTACTAAATATGTTCTTGAAGTATACAACTCAAGAAAAAGGTGCTTTTATTAAGTAATTAATTCTGATTTTAAAAACTGCAGTCGAAATGTAAGACCTTAGAAAATAATTTTCATTTGTTTGAAATGCCGAAACAATCAGATTGAGTAGAATGCGTTACTGTGTTAGTTCGGAGAATTCGAAAAGCAATGTATATTTTGTAATAGGTATCATATCTAAAATGAAAGTTGTAAAATTGTTTGAAATATTTTTTTCAAATAATTATTTATTCTTATCATCTTGTTTATAATTACTACTGGTGCAATCATTTGCTTGTTTTTGAGTGTATTGTTTACTGTTCAGTACACAAAAATTTTTTGAAACTACCGTGTATAGAGTACTGCGAGTTTTGAGCAATTTGAATTTGTACATAAATAAAAAATCATAAATTTGACTTCTTTTAAATGGTTACTTTCAAAGAACAAACCTGTCTCAATGTGTCTGAAATGAATATTTTATAGATAAATGTTTATATACTGTATATCTATAAGATGTATGAACCACAAGTATTATAGATTTCCGTTTATAATTAATAATATATATAGAGTTAATAGGTAAAGGTGATAGGTAAAGTGTTTAGTTAATAACTTGGGATAAATTAATAGTACATCGTTCAATTTTCAGTTTATTACTTTAAAGGAACTTTCGTATAGAAACTACAAATCATGCTATTAAACACAAATATTTTTTTCTTTTCTATGAGGAATTACATGTGCACATTTCAGCACTCTAAGAAGAACACATGCTTAACACTACGTAAGAAACTAGTGCTCTATTGCAAATGTAACAGATAATATTTTAGTTTATTATTTATATGTAATTATATATTTATATACACGTGTCACTTTTATAACATTTTAACCTATTTACTAATATAAATTCAAATTTGTAAAGTAGAGAGTCATGCATAGATGCTTGATCATCTGGAAGGCTAGTTTTATATATATATCTATATATGTATATATACATACATATATACAGTATATGCACATATGAAATTAGTTATGTAACGTATTTATATCCCCCTGGAAGTGTGCTTGAACACACACCTTGAATATATATTATATATATATTTAGTTTATACAACATGTTTTCACATTTTTAATGTGAAATATGTATTTCGTAGTACAGAATAAAATATTTGTAATTTTTACCGTTAACAACTTTATTAGTATATATATATATATTTTGTTTATAAGTTTTCTATTTTTTAATGACATACCTCTTCAGGAATACACATGTTAGTTATCTATTTAAATAAACTATAATATATATATATATATCACTATGGCTAAGGGCCATGGAAACATCAAGAAACAGTTAACAGGCAAAATTATTTTTGATAAATATATATATTATATATAATATATATATGACTATCATTTTTATAAGATTTACCATTTCGAGCCTTTAAGTTTGCGCGAACGAGTAACATATTAAATAACCTATTTTACTATATATATTAAACTATATTTTTTTATTTACTTTGCATCTAAACACAATTTAGCGTGACTCATGGGAAGTAATATTCTTTTATACATATAGTTGATACATTGTGTCTGTATGATTTGTTTTATATTTCGTTATTTTGTTTAGAAAATATCATTTGTTATTACTTCATTAAGATCTAATATATGTTCGTTTACTTAGTTAAACTTTAGTTTTAATATCGAACAATTGTCAATAATAGCAGAATTTCTCTTAATAATAAGTTTACTTGATTTTATTAAAAAATTAAAAGATATTTATTCAGTATATTAAGTTAGAATATTTGGAATTATATCTAAAGAAAATACAGTCAGAGACTATTATTTGATGTACATTTAAAGAGAAACATACAGAAGTCAGGCAAATACTGATTTTGAGAAGAATGGATAAGCAATTCACTCTACTCCTTTGTATGACAATATTATCTACTACGCATTCATCTGGTAATGGTGAACCACTTGTTTTTTTAAAACACCGATTTGGTTTTATGAAGTATAGATACAGTAATACATATAATTATTAGTTTTAAAACAAATAGTAAATGCATACACACAATTCCTGTAATTAAAATAACAGTGTAACACTTGTGATTTATAATTGAAAAGGACATACAAATAGAAAATTTTAAAAATAGAAAATTTGTTTTTTTTTACAATTTCCATTATAACAGAACAACAACAAATACAAAGTATTATGGAACAAACTGATAACTACTTTCAGTGTAGTGCTTCCGACAAGAAACATTGTTCCTGTTGGATAATACATATATTATTATACTGCATTTCTTAAACCTGATTTACCCATTTCCTTGTAATTTTAGTATTTTTTTCTTTGTTGTATAGAAGTTTTCCATGCTTCTTTATGATTGTAATATTTGCATGTTTCATAGATCAGTTTGTTCCACATTTCTTTGTTTTATACATACATATTTTCATATTTATCAGTAATTGTGACATTATCCTTGTTTTATAGATCAGTTTGTTCCATATTTCTTTGTAATTACAAATATTGTTCTTTGTTTTATATGAAACGTAAAATTGAACATTGCTCTTTATTTTCGCTTTGTTTTACAAGAATTCATTCCTACCGCGCTTGTCAAATTTTTGAAAACTATGGTTACTATTTTGCTTGATAAAATTGCAATATAGGCAAATTTTATGAATTAAATAGAATGAAACATACAAGTTTAATAGAACGCTTTATTACTATAAATATTTTTCTGTTTTTGAATCATAAGTGTGCTGCAGGAACTACGGCTGTATCCAAATTCATACTTTACTCCGTTCACTTCATTCTAAATACATCTATGAAATACCTTTGTTCAACTAAAGTTAAGAATTCTAGTAGTTCGGTTAAACAAGTCTAAGGTGCTATTATTATAGCACCATAAATACCCAATAGCACTTACTAAAGCACAATAGGACTGTTAAGCAAGACCATTGCCGAAGAAGTGGCGAAATAGACAAAAGAAAAGAAAAGGGAAATTTGCTATGGATCTTAAATTGAGTAGTCCATCAAGAAGATGGTGAAAGAAAAGACGATAAATTAGATATATAATATGGGTATATCAAGTAGATTAATTAGTATCTAACACGAAAGTGATTGCAGACTTTGGGAAGAATGCTGTAGATAGTGATTATACAATATATTTCGTTTTGTAGTCAATAATTAGCTTAGTTTGAAGTACATGCTCGCTAACTATTCTTTATAGATAGTATAGTTTATATTATTTGCCTTAGTAAATCTTAAATCATTCAGGCATTTTCTACACGAAACAATAATGTATGGTATTTAGTTTCTATTAATAATTATTAAACTAATATATGGAATATTTAGTTAGGCATATCATTTATTTTATTATAGTATTTTTTTAAAAGTTTTTCAAGGAGCCAAACAAAGCATATTTTTGAAATAGTAGAAATACGTTTTAATTATGCACATCTCTATTAGCAGTTTAGTGTTTGCAGAACTTTATAGCTGTTAGCAGTTTAAGTATTATAATTTCTTAATTAGAGTAAAATTAAGTACCTTCTGGACGATATTTATAAATTATAGCTTTCGATTCAGTAATGTAAAACATTATTTATACACTCTGTTATGTCTATAGTCATCTCAATCAAATTAAATCAGTGTTCGAAGCAAATTGAACAATCGGTCCAATACTTTTTTTTTTAAAAAAATATTAATGTATAGCCCAGTTTCAAAAAATTGAAAATACGTCAAATTTTTTCTTCTTTTGCAAACATATTTGTATGTTTCAATTTCAGAAAATGAGTTATTGATTTAAAAATGGGCGTTTAGTTTTGTTTTCATTTTGTAAACATATTTGTATGTTTCAATTTTAAAAGGTGGATCTATAGCGAAAAGAAACGTGTTCAGGTTATTTTTCTTCCTTCGCACAACGCATTTGTATGTTCAATTTTAAAAGATAGATTTATGACGAAAAGAAGAGTGTTCAGGTTATTTTTTTCTTTTTCTGTAAACATATTTGTATGTTCAATTTTAAAAGATAGATTTATGACGAAAAGAAGAGTGTTCAGGTTATTTTTTTCTTTTTCTGTAAACATATTTGTATGTTCAATTTTAAAAGATAGATTCATGACGGAAAGAAGTGTTCAGGTTACTTTTCTTCTTTTGTAAACATATTTGTATGTTCAGTTTTAAAAGGTAGATTCATGACGAAAAGAAGAATGTTCAAGTTATTTTTCTTCTTTTGTAAACATATCTGTATGTTCAATTGTAAAAGGTAGATTCATGACGAAAAGAAGAATGTTCAGGTTATTTTTCTTCTTTTATAAACATATTTGTATGTTCAATTTTAAAAGATAGATTTATGATGAAAAGAAGAGTGTTCAGGTTATTTTTCTTCTTTTGTAAACATATTTGCATGTTCAATATTAAAAGGTAGATTCATGACGAAAAGAAGAATGTTCAGGTTATTTTTCTTCTTTTATAAACATATTCGTATGTTCAGTTTTAAAAGATAGACGAGACGAAGAGTGTTCAGGTTATTTTTTTCTTCTTTTGTAAACATATTTGCATGTTTAATTTTCTGATATAAGAGGGGAAAAAGTAAGACGATAGCATCTTCCTTCCAACAGAAGCAGTAGCTGCTTGCCAGTTTTCCCTGACTTTTTGGGCTCATTTCGAACACTGATTCGATAGACATGAAATCATATTAGACTTGTATAATTGTGCATATTCATTTCGTATCAGGCAAATATGAGAATGCCAGAGGTTAGCATACTCATTTTTGCTAGAAATCTCTATACACAAACGGTGTTAACAAAAATGGTATCACCCTATTTTACAGAGTTGTTCATCTTTGTTTGCATGTGTATGTGTATTAATCCAGCACTTCTTTTAAAATATTGTTTTTCTCTTAGCTGTTGGTCCCACTTCACTGCTATAGTTAAATGTATGGATACTAATATATATATATATATTTGCTAGCTAATCTAAGTTAAATATTTGCTATGTTTCTTTGTATGTATAAGAGTATTTGCGGAGCAGGAAGGCAAGAATCTGTTATATTCGTGACTTACTTGCAAGATAAAGTGAAAATTATATTTATTTAGTTTTGAGTAAATAATTTCAACAGCTCTTCCTCCTTCTCGCTTTCTTATTATAATGCCACATACTCTATCCCCTGTATAGCGGTTCCTAACAGACCTTCAAACCAAAAAGCAAGCCGTTCTATATCCAGTGACGAGGGTGGTTATTTTTTTTTAGACGACCAAAAACCCGTCCCAGATCAAAATCTGTATGAAGGACATGCATTCATCAAACAAGGTGACAGATTTCTTTAACTGTAACGTTATTGAACACTTGTACATTCATGGAGGATCGGTGACATGTCTTTCCAACACTTGTAACCTCTCTGCTAGCATTTCTTTTTCTCTTAAAGCTTTGAATAATTGGCGTCTGAGATCTTGCTCTGATGTTCGCCACAGAGTAATGATCTCCGATTTGGGCAGTAAGCTAAGGTTAGCGTCATCCAACAATGAACATAACACAGGGGAGTTTTCCGAACTCCCTTCAAGTTCCCGTCTCTTGCGGGATAGGATAGAAAGTGGTGGGGGTGGTGGAGGAGGTATAGTCATAGCGTCCACCAATGACGATCTTCGTCGCTTACGACATCTGGACACATTTTTAGAATATGCTCCTGGTGGGTCTGTCGCACATATTGTAGTACTAAACTCCACTTTCTTTTTAGGTAAAGTGTCTAGTTCACCCGTACTTAAAGACACAGGTAAAGTTAATTGTGTATCAGCTGTAGGAGAGGGACTCGAACCTGAACTGCCTCTTGGAACAGAAGAAGACGGGAATACCATTGTGGTGTTCATATGGGATTGGCATTTGTGCTTGATTTCCTGTACAATTCCCACAGATGTGCTTATGGGCGCTGGGAAGGGATTAGAAGTGCCAGTAGGTGTTTGCGAAGTCTGTGTATTTGGTGTTGCAAGTGTATCTGGTGTCGTCACAGTCGATGCTGGCACAGACAATGACAGTACTTGATCTTTCTCCTCTTGTTGTACCCTGGAACAAAAGAAAGACAAAATTAAAGTAAAATTTGGAAAAAGTTTCATTTGATCCACATATTTACTTGCTTTTTGTATCTTTTGCAAAGATGTCACAATTGAATACAACTACCTTAAAAATTAAACTTATCACACTATATTCTTAGTCATAGTAAATATTACACTGTAAAATAGTGATTTTTAATGCTACAGTTTTTTGTGATCCTATTAAATGTATAGTCACGCTTGAAATTGTTTTATGTTTTAAGCTAGCCTATAGATACAATAATATAACTTAATAGCTTATAAAAATGAAATGAAATTTTACAGTTTAACCTCCTACGATTATGCTCGTTAGGCTGAGGGAGACAATGATTAAGGCAAGTGAATGATGAATGAAGAATCTGTGTAATGAATATGTGGGAGGAAACGGGAGTATCCCGAGAAAACTCATGAACACGATGTTGTTCACCACAAACTTGCTTGGTCGGGGATCAAACCAGGGACCCCCCACACCAGAGGTAAGAGCTCTAGCACAGCCACCGTGCCCTCAATAGCTTTTAAAAGATTTTAGAAAGGTACGAATAATACAATTATAAACACACACAAGAATAAATTATACAAATTACATAACGCAGTTTTAATGAACTCGAATATTGCTCTAACATGATTTTTATTATTACACATGTTTACAAATAGGCAAAAGATTGCCAACTAAATGTTTTAAAAATAACCTAATAAAAGCAGTAAATATATAGATGGAAATACTGTATATAAGTTCGGTCCAAGTATTGATTTTTGATATGACGATATTAACTGCAATTGAAGAATGTGAGCACAGAGACTCAGAGAGTATAAAGCTCAACTCTGGTGCGAGGGGCTGCTGGCTCGACGTGAAGCCATGTGAGTTTGTAGTGACAATATCATGTCCATGAGTTCTCCCACTTCCTCCAACGTTAACATTCCATCAATCTCTTCATAATCATTCAATTTCAATGACCATTCATCTCCTTGAGCTTAAGATCCATAATCATGGGACGTAAGATCTTTAGAATTGAACATTTATATATATATATATATATATATATATATATATATATATATATATATATATATATATATATATATATATATATATATATATATATGTGTGTGTATATATATATGTTTAAAATAATTTTCTGTATTAGTTTTGAAAACAATATGGTTTACGAATAGTTTTGTGAGCAATTTTCCCCTATAAACACAATATTTTGGGATACGCAAACGCCTGCCTTTACCCCCCCTTTCCCATACGCGCCTAGGAGTGTTTTTGTACGTTTGCCATAAAATATTACCTAGGACTACTTGCTGGTCTAGTTGGCTAGTGCGTCTGCCTTATGATCCAGAGTTCGTTTCCTGGTTGGGGAGCACAACTAGAATTGATTTTACAATCACTCATTTTCGTTTATCATCCATCTGCTTTAGCTTTATAGGGAATAACCATATGTTACGATACTATACGTCGGAGGTCCCTGGTTCGATTCCATCGATGGACTTTCGGATTCACGACATCTACTTCGCTGGATTATTTTATTTTTTTTTCTTTCCTCGGAAAATTCAATTATGTTGTCTCAAGCTTCCTAGAAGCATTTTTGTATACCTTTGTGTTTTATTAAAGATAAGTGCAATAGCAGATTCCTTTAACCTCATATAAAGTCAATACCCTTGTTTGTTTTCCTACCTTTGTGCAATTTATCAACTTTCTACTTGTGTCTGGCTACGTTTCCATTTCTTGGCAGTGTCACTAGTCTGCATTTGAGGACATTGCTCACATTCAACTTATTTGTAAATATTTCGAGCGCCCAGTTAGGTCTTCTCTAGCTGACTCAATGGATTGCCTCAACTAAAAGTTATTGTCTGGTAACTACGTCGACGATTATTGTTATGTGTGTATTTTGTGTTTTCTACTTTTCGCTGAGGTTTAGCTTCGCACTTGGAATTCCTCAGAAAGTACAACTCAGGATTTGGAGGTGAATTTCCCAGCGTTTGAGGTCTTAGACTCTCAAACATTTTGACTTATGTGACGTCACGAACACGGTGTTAGGAGGAGGTGAGTTATGGAGTGGCCATATTTGGTATTGAGAAAATGAGGAGGTGTGGTTTGAGGCCTCAGTCCGGGAAACAAAACTGGATGGTGGGTGTTTCTCGGGGTACTTGGTTTGGAGTTGTAAGAAGAGCAACCAGCTAGAGAGAGAGGCGAGAATGGAATCAACCATTGATGAAGGTACAGTAAATACGTCGAAACATCAAGTGACCACGCCAGACTTATCGTTAATATTCTAATTTTACCTTTCCTTATCTGCTACACTTTCAAAAATGCAAATTTGTGTACGAGTTATGATTTCTAAATACCTATGAGCTACATTTCCTACATGCTTTAGTTGTAGAGTTATCTTTCAGATGAAATTTACTTTCATATTCCAGCGTAAGTTGCTGCTGGTGGAGAAAGAACCCCAAAATCTAGTCATCTATCGGTCTCATAATGACCAAAGGAATAGATGAAATTAAGCTAAATATAACTGCTATTTAGGCATGTTTCATGGAATAAAATAATCCAACGAAGTAGATGTCGTGAATCCAAAAGTCCGTCGATGGAATCGAACCAGGGACCTCTGACGTATTGTATCGTAACTAGAGATGCAAAAAAGCCGGCTTTTTTGAATCGATGGTTTTTTTCACATAAAAAGACGGCTTTTTTTTTGGAAAAAAACCGAGAATTTTGGAAATTTTGGCTTTTTTCATTTTCATGATTTTTCTATCCATATAGCTTTCTTATAGTATATTCTATAGTTAGATAAGAATTCCATAACCTAAATGCCATATTTAGCTCTGTAATTCACCATCAAGATGGATGGAGCACATGTTTTACGAATTAAAGTTAACATGAAGAATGTAGTATTTGAGGGCAATTTTACAGTCTATTTAACTTTATTTTAACTTTTGAGTTATCGACATTTTTTTCCTTCTCTAGATCATTTTAGTTTGTCATCCGTGTTTCATTTCTAAGAGCTTAGTACTCTAGCTTCTAGCACAAAAGTTAAACTTATGTTTTTCTATATATCCGTCAAAGCATACGTTTTTCAATATGTCCGTCAAACCATACTTCCACATTTCTGTTATACTGTAGTTGTGCAATGATTTAGCAATAATTTTCCGGATACAACCTTGAATACCAATTTATACAAATAATCAGTAGCGGATTTAGAAAAGTACTTTGGGAGGGGTTTCTCTGATTGTTTTGTTTTCTAAAAAGTCCTAATTTTATTTGGGAGGTGCTTGAAGTTTATGAGTACAGGCATAACTAATATTTCGTTTCGTTTATAAGTTTAGCAATAATCATCCGGATACAACCTTGAAGATTATTTTATACTGAGTATCAGTTGCGAATTTAGAAAAGTATTTTGGGAAGGGTTTTCTTACTACTAATGTTTAGTTTTTCTAAACATTCGTTATTTATTTTTTCGGGAGCTCAAAGTTTATGAGTAAAGGCATAACTAATAGATATTTCGTTCGTTTTTAGACATTCCGCAACTTTGGGGAACAGGCTTCAGTCCGAAAGACCGACCCCCTAACCTTCGCAAAACCGTCACTGCTAGTAATTAGTAATAATAACGATTTAAAAACAATAAGAAAGGAAGTCGGCCAACTTCTACACTCCTAGTCGGCCAGTACACGCACTATTTCTACATTCACAGATGGAATGAAGGAAAGCTTTGTCAGAATGGTCGAATGCTGGGTTAAATCCCGTACTTCCCGATAGAAGTGCAAAAGCCAACCACTCAGTCATGTTTCTTGTGCAGTTGTATTTAGCTTAATTTAAATATATTCCGTAGTCCTTTTTTTTGGGGGGGGGGGGTGGAATTCCGTAATGATATGTTAAATCCCTCTTGTTAAAAACTCAGAAAATTTGAGGACTGGGTAAACCGTGATGGTGGTCAAGGGCGCCCATGTTGTGGTTTCCAAGGCAGTGCAAGTATAAGCGACGTTTCAAAAATAGTTTCAAATTTTGCTGTAACTAGTGTAAAAATTCTATTGGATTTTCGGTATTCTGAAGTACATTGTCCTCTAGGGGGGGGAGCACCCCCCTTGCCCCCCTGATGGGCGCCCTTGATGATGGTTAAACTGTAGAATTTCAAGAATATACAGAACCAAAAGTTCCAGATGTGCAGCCTTTAATTGTATCATATAAATCTAAGTATTTCTCTTATGTTTTATTTTAATTTTATTTTGTTTCAAAAAGAGGGTATGGAATATTTTGAAGTAAAAATACTACATAAAATTTTGCTAGTTATTTGTATATTTTTTAAAAGAAGTTTTTACTTTTAGGGTTGGCTCGTTTACACCAGCTGTTTTCTTTTTAATCGGTTTAAACCAAAAAAAAAAAAAAAAATAAAATAAAATAAAATAAAAAGAACAAAAATGCGAATCGTGTGAACTTCATGGTGACGTTTCCACATGTCAAACCATCTGCATTAGTCTTATTTCCTTTTCACCTTTTAATCAAGGTGTCCCATGTTCAATTCTCGGTCGAACCACAACCCTTCTTTCATGTGTAAACCAAGTAGCGGTTCGGATGTCACTTTAAGTGAAAGTCTTCTCCTTGATAACCTCGGTATTACGTAAGGATGTTAAGCCTAACCATACGAAACGAAACCAAATTATATATTTCTGCATGCCTGTTGTTTTATAAAGAAGCCAAAGTTGCTTAAACATATTGATTGAAATTGGTAAAATTTATCGATTGCCTACGTAGCTTCCAACATTAGCTTGGATTGGACTTTCAATGATATCTACATACTAAATTTGTAATTTAATACCTCAGTTTTAGCGTACTGATTATAATACGTTGACCTTTAAATTTTACATGGAAAGCAATAACAGGATTTTCCCGTTATTATTTTACATTTAAAATAATGACGGGATTTTCCCGATGGCTAGGGCGGGAGTTCCTCAATTTAAGAAATTTACTGACCGGACTTCTTTAAGCTTATGGGACCTCTTCCAGCATAACCCCGTTATTGCATAATAACACCAAGGCGAAACAAACTTATTTCTGTGAATATGTAATATAAATACATAAAGCAAAATATCTAAATCCAAAAAACTGGTTTAAACCCCAAAAAAGCCTGGTTTAAACTGCCCCCCAAAAACAGGCTTTTGGCATTTTCAGAAACAACCATGGTTCTTGCCAACTCTGCTTACTTTTGTATATAGGAGGTTACATTTTTTTTAATTATATACATTGGTTAATCCTTTGGAATTCATAATGTAAAAATGTTGAAGTAAAATTTTTATCTTAATCTTAAAATATCTTTTCGAAATTCATGGTTTATTTTCGAGGTTTTATATTATTATCGGTATCAATCACTAATTAAATGACTTTTTGTGTTATAGAGAAGCAAAACAAAGTCTGCTTTATCAATTTAAAGCAGAATTTTGAAAAAAGCCCAAAATTTCCCAAGCAAAAAAGCGAAGCAGAAAAAACCGAGTTTTTTTCCCAAAAAGCCGTTTTTTTCCGAGCCCTTGCATCTCTAATCGTAACACATGTGATGTTGAAGTAAAAATAAATAAATAAATAAATAAATAAAAAATCTGTAAGCATTATCTGTCAAGAGTTCTGAGTTCAAAAGCTATTTTTTGTTCTTCTTTGCACTTTTTATGTCTTTCCAATCCTCATGCTGGTTTATTTAATGTAGTATTACTTGTTTGTGTTTTAAAAAGGATAATGTTAATTTCACTCTATATTTATCATAGAAAACACTTTAAAATTAAAAAAAATACAATACCATGTTTCTGTGGCTAGAATGGATTAATTGTATTTAGGTTGTTGAATCGATGATTGCGAAAAGAATTTGAGTGCATAGGATAAGTTTTTAAATCTCTCCATTGGTCATCTATCTGCATTCTACCTATGATTCAACGCTGAGTTGACATTGCTGTCAAGCCTCCGACTTCAGTCTTTCCTACACAGAAAGTTGCGTATACCCATAGAGAATCGGAAAATATTCCTAAACTGATTTCATTTAAAAAAAAAAACGGTTTCAGGTCTCTTTTGTAATCTTCGATTCAATTTCAATGAGAAAAATAATTTTGATTTACGAATAGCGTTACGGAATGGAGTAAGTTCTTAACCTGTGGATCCACTGTATTTAGTAGTATGCAGTATTAATTTAGATACTGAACAACGCGGTTACGCAAACAGCAAATGTTTCTTGGAAGCAATGAACCGGATGACGGTATGCAAGATATTTCTGTACACTTAAACGCTCCTGAAAAAGACTACTGAGAATTGTAATAGTTTTTGAACATAAGTGTACAATGGTACTAGGTTTTCTAGAAAGTATTGAGCGTTTGTAGGTCAAAATTGAGAATGAATTTACTATAAATTGAAAATAACATAATGAGATCATGCATACACAATTTTGATCGGTGACCTTCTACCATTTTTCTCGCAACACTCTATTCCTGAGATCTCTCATTTTTGACCAAAACATTGTAACATGTTTCCATACATTCTTTTTAAAAGAACTTAACATCATTCACGGAGTTCTGCAGAGACGATACAAATGATAATTTGATAGTTCCAGGTCAGGGCTAGACAGTGGATGCATTAAAATCTACCAACCAAGTTCTTTTAATTTCTGATAAATTTAACATAACTCAGTTTTCACAAAATCAACGAACTGGTATCTTGTTTTTTAAACTGACTTTTCTTGTTTTTCTTTTAATTTAAGTTGAAGAAATTACAATTGAATTTGCGGAAATTACAGAATTTAAACTGAAACATGGTTTTACCACAATTATATATCCTACATAACACTTAGAGGACTTTGGGCACTATTTGATCAGTCTAAGTCTTTCCTCTTTAGTTAGTCAATCCACGAACTTGGTGCTTACTATACCATTCAATGAATATGAAAGCTGTTATATCGACATTCAAAGTCTTTGAGTGAGTAGAGTAGCTGTATCAGTACAAAAATTTGGGCACAAGTTGTACCAGTTGAAGGACTTCGAGCTGAAGTTGTAGCAACTTAAGGACTACATCAGTGAAATGTATTTGACCGCGAGTTTTATTCACATCCAGGAGTTTAATGCAAGTTGACACAGTCCATAGAATTTGCTATAGCAGAAATGGAGTGAGCATGGAGAAAAGGGAAATACATATACATTTGTGAATTACAATAACTCGTTATCCGGCAAAGTCAACAGAAATCTTATTTCGGAGAAAGTTTAAAATTTCATAAAAAGGGCCGTAATCTCCAGATATTAATTCAGCTGAGATTATTCTGTTTCGCAACTTTAAAATAAAGAGATTTGTTACTAATTTGAATAATTATTATAGGATATTGCTTATTATTCGTTATAATTAGGTGTGCATTGTTTTATTGAATGGTTTTAGTGACCTCGGTAAAAATGAACCAATACTAATTTAGATGCATCTTGATTATTATTGAAACAAGTTAAATAGAATTGAAGGAAGGTTACACAATAATAATTATAGAAATTATAATTGATAACAAATTAAGCCTATCATGGAGGAAGACCTCCATGCACTGAACTTCTTATGTGTCGCCTCTTTAGCATAATTAATGAAAGTACTTATAGGATAAATTGATTGCATAGGCTGAGGTCTATCCTGACCAAGTTCTAATTCTTGTGGTAAACTAACTATGCTGTTTTGACTAACGGACCGACTGTTAAAATAACTGACCCTTTGTTTAGTTTAAATACCCCTTGTTTTGGCTTTTCACCTGTTTAAGTTCCATATTTTGTTTTTGTATTTTGTTATTTCCAGTTTCGTTTTTAGATTTCACTTCCTTGAAAGTGAATTTGTTTATGGAACCTCAGCCTTTTCCTTTTTATGTTTAACTTTTAAAAGTTGTTTTATATACATCGATGTGTTAAAAGTTACATTATAATTCATCAGTCATAACGGAAATAAGTGAAAACATATTTTCCACTTGTTTATCTGATAGACTGACTGTATTATACTATATTTTCTTAACATTTACTTACCTTCTAATTTCTTGAATCATCTCAAAAAATTGAGCTTTACTTTTTCTTCTTCTTCTCTGTTCGTGTTCTTTCTAGAAAGAGAAGAAAAGAAATAAAATGTTATTACTCTTACAGAATGGAGAAACAAAGTACAGTCAAAATGATCCGATTTATTAAAGTTCGAAGTAAGTTTCTTTACAAAGTATTATGGGACATAGACCTACAGTTCAACAGGCCTAATCACTGAGAAATTAAAATGAATCACCTAGTAGCTTTCCGTTTGCAGCCATTTATAAACGCGAAAATAAATGTCGATTTTCAAAATGGCTGGAACTTGAAACCAGATACATGAGTCGTGATAACGGTATATCATGTAAAATAATATTGCCTAGCGAGCTCTTGTTCTATTTTTCGATTATCTTTTATCTGTTTGAAGATATCACATAATTACAGTAAAATTAGCGGTATTTTAATTTGCTGTGATGGGGTTTCTTAACGTGAGATCCGAAAATGCATTTTCACTGAAAGTCAAACTATAGTCTCCCACAATAAATACCAGAAAACTTACTACTTTAGAGTTAGCGAGTTCTCGAAATAATGTGATAAAAGCTAACCACGGGAACTAAATAATCGTTCGCAAATATCTTCGGTACGTTTTTAAGTCAATTTTGTTGTAATTTTCACGTAAATTACAAATTAGAAAAATGTTTTATCCATGAAAATTTAAGCGCGAATCCACTAGGTATAGTTACCTACGAACCAAGAAGTTAGGCTATCTCATCTCGAAAAGGTGTCGTCATTGTCAAAATGATGATTCCTCTCGGAATATGTATAATACTTATTTTAGTATTTATATAATGAACTCCGTCTCGTCCCGTATGTCGCCACTAAAATTCTATCTCGTCTCGTCTCGTGGGCAGTTTTACCACTAGGGTTGGTGCTGGACAGGATTCAACAAGAATCAGAACCAGGATTACGCATGCAAGAGCAAACGTTTATATATATATAATGTAACGAAATACTTTAGTTAGTATAATATTTACCTGTACCGTGGGCAAAAAGTGTTCATAAATATGTAATATACTTAGTAGAATGTTCATTTTAAATTAACAGAAAAGAAGAATGTTTTTAATATCTGTAAGAGATTATTATGGGATAGTTGTGGCTATGTACATGTTATGTGTTGACCTAGTCAAGTGAATTTATGTATTTTACGGTCTTAAAAAGAATATTTAAGACATATCAAGCAATAAAGGTGAGACTAATAATCTTTGAATATCTGAGTTGATTTTTGCATAAAGAAAAGTAATTATCGCTTCGTAACTGATATTTTACAAGACGAACCAGGTTGACGACGCTTTTCTATAGAGTCGTTATAAAAATTTGGTTTACCAAACCCGGGACTTTTGAAAATTCAGTTCCCGAAGAAGGAAAGTAGGGCTGAATTTACTTGGATATTACCATTTATGAATACGAACTTAACCGTATTACGAAGCGGTAAGGTCATCAAAAGAAAAATGGATAGTGAAATAGTGCAACAGGAATCTAATACCAGTAATCCAGGTGAAATTAGTGCAACACCAAGTTTGTCATCTGAGGATCGACTTTTGTTAGCTGTGCAGCGACAAATTATGCAAATGACGACTGAGATAAAACAAACCATGGAACAGAAGCTCAATGAATCTAACACAAACATGGAACAGAAGTTCTATGAAGCTAACAAGACCATGGAACAGAAGTTCTATGAAGCTAACCAAACCATGGAACAGAAGTTCTATGAAGCTAACCAGACCATGGAAAAGAAGATAGAACTGAAATTTAACGAAGCTAGCAAGCACTATGAAGAATTAAGTAAACGAATAGAACGGATAGAACTGAAATCAGACGATACGAAACAAACAATCGTCCATGTGATGAACGACATATCCTCGCAGTTTGAAGAGAAGTTAAAAAGGTTAGCCGATGAGTGTCAAGAAAAGCACGATCATCAAAATCATGAAATCTGTGCTGTAAAAAAGGATTTAACGTTAATAGAATCTTCCGTTAAACATCAAAAGATCCAGTTGGCTACTATGCAGGAAGAAATTAAAACGTTACAGGCTAGAAACACCATTTATCGCAATAATCTGGGCAGTGATCGCTTCGAGTTTCCCCAATCACCGGATATAAATACGCCTTCGCCGGAATCTGAGGAGGATATTATATTAGAGGAAAATTGTCCGAAGATCACTGATGAACGAAATATAAATGGTATCATGACACAGCACGCTACGGACCGGAACAATCACACCACAAGAACAAGGAGTGAGAAAAGAAAGGTAAAGTTAAGTGTCAAGATGAGCGAAATCAAAGCCATGAGTAAATTTAGTGGTAAGTGCAATGAAAATGCTAGTTCTTTCTTAGAGAAGTTCCAAGACGAATGCAGTATAATGTCTATCGACCGATCACAATACATGAAATTAATACCCCATGTATTACTCCCACCTTGTTCCTTATGGTTTAAGGCAATACGTGATCACATTAGTACATATGAGGAATTTAAAGCGGCATTGATCGCGAATTACGAAAATGACTTTTTGCTGGCAAACAGAGATGCCACTCTTAGAAATCAACATTTCAATCCTCGATTGCACAAATCTATTGTAGAGTTTGTTGTAAATGTCTATAATGAATTAAAGGTTGTTAATCCCTTGCAATCGGAATCAAGAATAATTGCATCGATTCGCAATTTGCTTCCATTTAAATTACAGCAGATCTTATTTTCCACACAGTGTATGAGTTTCAGTCATTTATTAATGCTTGTACAATGCTACGAAACTCAATACCATGCTATGAATCTAACACAATCAGGAATGGGTAAAAATAAGAATAATTCAGATCATTTGGTCCCTGTTCGGAATTTGAATATCCGAAGTATGAATAATACTGAACCGAACCTAAGACGAATATACTCTAGCAATCAAAATGAACAAAATAGACAAGGTTATGTAGGGAATCCGCCTAACCTAATCAACCGAAGTAGACACAAAATTAATAGAAATACATATCGAAATCCTAGAGATGCTACCAATCCTATGTATAGATATAATCATTGTTCACGAGATGGTACTTCGTATCCAAATTCAAATCACGATGAAAGACATGTACAACCTAATGTAGAACCTAACCACGATTGTGCGGTACAATGCACTTTATTAGATTCATATGCCAGTGCGAATGTAACATGATTACCGTTAACGAAATTAGGTTAAACCCATGTTGGTTATAGATTCTTGTGAATTTTCGTTTTAAAGTTTGTGTTAATATTAATAATGAAAACGATGGTTATAAATATTTGAAATGCATCTAGTTAAAGAGTTAGTAGCACCCAACATTCTTGATCAAATAATTAAGAATGAAAAATAACAATAATAATGAAAAATGTGTTTATTTAATAACAAAAGGGTGTCTTTTGTTTCTGTAAAATAAATTTATTTACTTCCATTTGATTATTCAAACGTAGGTTATGTTTAATTTTTATTCTTTCTTATTAATGTGAAGAATCATAATTCAATTTATAATTAGTTAAAGGCAAAAATTATTTATATTAGATTGATTTGTGTTTAATTATCAAAGATTATGTTAAGAATAAGATCCATTCTATAAAATCAATTATTCAATGACTACCTTGAGTGAAATTCTTCTTTATTTTGGACATCTTAGTGCTACTATGTATACATTACAATTGCAACATCTAACTAATTTGTTATACAATGCGCCCGAAAAGAACAAATATTATTTGTCACATCATCGTTTGTAATAATGATCGAAACTAGTAATCTTGATAATTTGTGTTTCACCCTCGTTAATTATATTTCTAAGCGACGATGTTTTTAATGATAAAGAATAAATAATAATGTAATAAAAGAGAAATATTAATGAAATCAAAGATTTATTGTAAATGTATTTATGTGAATGATAATAACTAATATTTTATATATATATGAGGGTTAACCAAAAAGTAATGAAGATATATACGAGGTGTGATCAAAATATAAAGAACATATGTAATGTACGAACATTAATCTAATCAGACCAGTGGTTCTTGAATATAAAAGCCAAGCCCACTCATGACTTTTATAATAAGACGTTTGCTCTTGCATGTGTAATCCTGGTTCTGATTCTTGTTGAATCCTGTTCATATATATGGTTTGGTACCATGCTATATATATATATATATATATATATATATATATATATATATATATATATATATATATATATATATATATATATATATATATATATATATATATATGGGAGCCCGGTGGCACAGTGTTGGAACGTTCATTTCTGGTGCGAGGGGTCCGTGGTTTGATCCAAGGCCAGGTGAGTTTGTGCTGGACATCAATGTGTCCTTGGGTTATCTCGGTTTTCTCCCACATTCGCATTCCACCAATTCTTTCTTAAATCATTCATTTGTATGAATCATCTGTCCCGTTTGGCCCACAGGGCATAGTTATAGGACATTACACACACACACACACACACTCACACACACACACACACACACACATATATATATATATATATATATATATATATATATATATATATATATATATATATATATACAACTTTCTAAGGCGCTAATGAGAAAATTTCTTGTTTTGGCTCTGACTGTCAGAAAGAAAATCACAGGATATAAAAGGGATTTCTCAAGAAGAGAGAGAGAGAAAAAAAAAAATCGCTGCTGACAATAGAGTCTGTCACATAAGGAAAGTTATTTTGAAGAACTGCTGATCAATACTTTCAATACTTTTTTCCTATGAACGCCATTTACATGATGATCTATCTATTCTTCGAACGTAAAACTAGGAATTTTGCTCCAAGAATGAGAAAAAAAAAATCTGACACTCTTTTCTGTCAGCAATAGTGACATGCCCGGGAGCAACAAAAGAAAAAGATGAAGGAACAGCAATATTGTAGCAGGCAACGAAATGAAAGCAAGCGTCTTTGGATTATACGCGCTGAGAAAAATAAGTTATATTAAAGTAAGGTTTCAAAACCTCTTCATACATCATATAGACGATGTGCAAATACGGGGAACTTTGTGATTCGTCTGATCTTCGCTGGTTTACTACTGGGACAATGGACATGAAGCGTAAGGGTGAACTGCTTTATTGAAAGCCATATACTTCAGCTGACATGGCATGGAAATGACCTTAGCAAGCTTATCCTTCCCAAACAAATTGTAGCATCATCAATTTTCTCTTCTAAAATCTATACCTAAAATGATTTCGATATCTGATAGTGGCGTCTGTTAATATTGTCCTATAATGCACCATAGTACATTGTTCTGATAGGACTTTAAATGGTTCAGAAGGGAAACGTGCTCTGAAATAATTTATAAATAGGTTTAAATAAAACAATACTACAATAAATACAATAATATAATAATTGAAACAATATATTAGTAGTCAAATCTATGGTAACTATTAATAGAGTGAGAAAATTAGTTAAATATCAGTATAATAGAAAAGATAAGCGATTTTGAAGATAAAAGCGTAAAATAATATTAAAAATTAAATATAACTATATGTTATAATAGAAAGTTAAAATATATAGATCATAAAGAAGAAACTAGTTACAGACAAAATTACATGACCAATAAAATTACAGGCACTGATCACTTCCATCCGAAATAATTGAATTTGTTGCATACTTAAAATATTATACTCCATCATCATCGATCGCGCTCAATGTGATGGCATGCATACTGGATCACTGCAACACAGTAGCGGCTCGATACCATAATCTGAGGTAGTTCTGCACAGTTTGTTTTGTGAATATTGAATTTACTCTTCGCAGTAATTAATTATAAAATGTGCATACACCAACCAGCATAAAATTTTAGCACTCTTAATCGTTATAAATGACAATTATAATTGGACATTGACAAATATGTATACAGCTTTACTGTATCATGCAACCAAAACACTATTGTTTTGATTATTGCGTGTCAGTAGCGTATTTAGGATTTTGTTTCGGGAGGAGCTATACACAACATATCGAATAGACACTTCGATTTTTCCTTTTGGATGCCGACAAGTTTTATGAATTTCGGGGGAGCGTGAACCCGATGTCTCCCTCCTAAATACACCACTGTTGCGTACAACAAACTTAAAAATACCATATCCATATCGTAAGAAACATGCTGTTTTTATGTACCATAAAAATTCCGAATTCACGTAATGTCTACAGACAGAAATTTTATCAATACTACTGAATTATAGACATCTTACCTTATCGTTTGTAAATGAAGTCCATCCGACGTGTCTTCTGCTGTGCAAAATGTTCTATTACTCTATCATTGAAGTTCGAAATGGTGGATATGAAATCACGCTCAATTGATAAGGCAGCCAAAGCATTGGGTCTTTCCTGGCACATTGTGCTTCTCAAAAATGTTTTAACTCTTTTTAAACTTGAGAAGCAACGTTCTGCTTCAGCTGTTGTCATTGGGGTAGTTAAAATAATTTCCAAAAGTTTTAGGGTTTCCCTAAAATTGTCACACAAATTGTGTTTGTTCAGAAAATTTAAAAATGGTAAGGCACCTTGCATATTTCTGAACTCGATCCGGTCATAAATGACACCCAACTCAGTTCGAAGACGCTCTTTCTCTAAGTATGGATATTGTGTCACAGTTGCACTTAATTCATCACTGGGAAACTGTTGAACATACTGAAGAAAGTTTTCTGAACACAAAAGTGATGATGCGACAAGGTGACCAGTATATTGGAACCTAGATTTCGCTGTATTTATGATCACATCACACACTTCAATCGCTGCAATTCGACGAGAATTTATTGTATCTTCTCTTCGTCTTCTTTTTATTTCGTGAGGTGCAGATGTTGTTGCCAAATTCTGTGCTTCTTCTTGTATTTCGGAAATGCTTCCTCTCAACCTTTGTACATTGCTCTCAAATGATTTAAGGGCATTCTCTAGATAACTAGGATCAGCTTTCCTCTTTTGCAGCTGATTGTATAGTATGTCCACGTGTGGCATAATATGATGAAAAAATGTCAACCAGAATACAAATGTTTCACACTGCAACATTCTTTCAATAGCTGAGGCTTGATTTATCGCTGTATATTGACTAAGTTCCTTCCTAATGTCTTCCATGCACTCAATAAGTTCATTTCGGTATTCAAAAACAACATTTACTGTTCGAATATAAAAATTCCAACGAGTTGGAGCGGACCGCGGCACTCTTCTTTTAACTATTCGATCCAGTACAGCAACTCGTTGTGGTGAATGAGAGAAAAAAGCTGGGATGTCTTGTAAGTTAGCGAAAAATGTCCTAACCTCTGTATTTTGCGAACACGCTTGCTGCATTATTAAATTTAACTGATGAGCATAGCAGTGCACAAAGTGTGCTGATGGATATTCTGCTTTAATTTTTACTTGGACCCCGCCATGTTGGCCACTCATAACTGCAGCACCATCGTAGCACTGAGCAATTAATTTGTGTGACGGTATAATAGGTTGGATTTCACTCAAAATAGCTTGAGCAAGGCTTTCACTGTCATGCTTTGGAGGTAATAAAAATCCCCAAAAACGTTCAACTGGAGTACCTTCTCTCACGTATCTTAATATCACTACCAGTTGAAATTGTGATGAACAATCTGAAGTTTCGTCAGAAAGAAGTGCTACAAAACGTGTTTGCTCTATTTCACGTGCTATTTCTTCTCTGAACACTAATAGCATGCTATCTAACAACTCGTTTTGAATGGTTTTGGAGGTTCCTTTAAAATTACTAGAGCCCTGTAAATGTTCCCTTAATGTTTGGTCTGAATCAGCGCTGAAATCTATCAGTCCACGAAATATCCCCGGATTGGAGGAACCTTCTGCCTCGTCATGGCCCCGCATTGCGAGTTCAAAAGCACCACAAAATTTTATACAATTTATTATTTTATGAAGGATGTATCTATTCCTGGTTACATTTTCATTATGTTTCTGTATACTTGCCCAGTACGCAGAATCAAGTTGTGAGCGTATATTGATTGTCCCTAAAAGCGACAAATCTGTTTGATTGTTCAAGTGGAGCTTCGAATTTTCATGTTTCTTAATTTTTTCGGTAAGATGCACAAGATCTTTTATCCCTCCCTTTGACCATGCATAATCCCCACCGAAAAGAAGACAAGGAAAACAGAAGAGCGCATTCGTGTTATCACATCCACATATCCAGTTATTTCTGTTGTATATATCTTTGTTAAAACGCCTAATGTAAGTTTTGCCACGATTGGTGCCCGAAACTTCGAGTGTTAAATCAGGAAGAGGCCTGCCTTTTTCCTTAATTTGAAGCTTTTCTTCGTAAGTTAATGAAGAGAAAGGTTGTTGTAACAAATGTTTCACGGAAGTCATTTTAAGAATATTGTTTACCTTACAATATTTACCATAAATAATCCCCTGCGAACACACAAATTCACACAAACTCGCACAAAAAATAGCACACAACACTTACACTAAACATCTTGATCAAAAACAAGAGGTTTTGCAGACAAACTTAGAGATGTCTTGCCCTAACCACTACTGATTTTCCCCCACACACAACCCTCGGCTGATAAAATTCAGCATTTTTTTCTTCAAGAAGTAATAAATGGAAGATAAAAGAAAGGGACAACAGAGAGATGTGGCACCGTTGATTTTTAGGTAACAGGGGTCATAAATCTCTAACAAATTTCGCCAAGAACAGCAGGGAGAATTTTGAGGACTTTCCAGATTCTATGAAACAAGTGTCTTTACTCATGTCTACTAGTCGTATCACGTCGTGTGTTTTCGGCTTCTTCGGAAGTATTCGTGAGTTTTGAGCTGCTGGAAGTGCAGCTCTAGTAAATTCTATCTAACAAACAAGGAAAACGTAATACAGTGCGGCTGGTGAAGATTTTGGTCTCAATGCTAAAGCATAGGGTAATCTGTGCACAGCTCTTGCAATATTATTAAGCTTCAGAAGGTGTTTCTAAAAATTCTACGCTATGTAGCATATCCAGCAGTAGAATTTCAGGTCACAGTTAGATCAAATATCATCATTACGTGCTATTACCTTGATTAAATTATGCACAATTTAACTCAATTGAAAATATATTTATTCTATAAAATAGCTGGCAGTTCTGCAGCTCTGCAGCACTTATTGTCAAGCCGCCCCTGCTGCAACATAACTCAGATTTCACTGCAGCAGACATCGTTACAGCTATACAGGGGATATAAGGTCACTCCTACTTCCATGCTTTCCAAAAGCCATTACCGTGGGAACCCGAGTGGCCAAAAGATTTTCTGAAGATGATCATGATACCGACGGCTAAGAAATCGAACCCAGAGAAATGTGAGGATTATAGAACTATTAGTTTCATATCACATGCAGCAAAAATCTTGTTTCGAATGCTGAGAAGGTTGTATGGAAGAACAAATGAAAAAGTTAAGAAGGAACAGTTTAGATTCAGGAAAGGTAAGGGCACAAGAAATGCAATTGGATTATTAAAGGTTTTCGGTAAAAAGTTATAGAAAAAGGGAAAGAGCTATATGTTGAATTTATTGATTTAGAAAACGCTCTTGACCGCATGAATTGGAAATTGTTGTTGGGAGTTCTAATAAGGTTGGGTTGGAATGGAAAGATCGAAGATTCATAATAAACTTATATATATGAATTAGCAATTAAGTGTTAGAATAGGGGAGAAAATGGCGGAACAGTGCAATTGGAAGAGGAGTTCGACCGGGGTACTATCTCTCGCCAACATTATTTAATAACTATCTAGAAGAGATAGCGAAAAAGAGCCTACATGATGAAGACGGTATTTCGGTAGGATGTAGAATCATTAGATGTATACGGTTTGCAGATGATGCGACGCTTGTTGCGGAATCTGAAGAGAAAATCAATAAAATGTTAGAAAACTTGAGGAAGGGCTATGAAGAATATGAGATGAAAATAAATGTTAGACAGAAGTCATAGTGATTGAAACGAAGCGGTCGGTGTCAAATGTAGAAGTAATAGTTGAGACAGTAGAACAAGTGAGTAGTTTCCGATACTTGGGCAGTATTATTAGTGATGATATGAAGTGTAAACGGGAAATAAAAGCAAGGATAGGAATAATAAAAAGAAGCATTAGGAGGAAGAAAAGTATATTTTGTGAGTCCTTGAATAAAAAATTGATTAAAAGGCTCATAAAATGTTTCGCGTGCTGTATTTTACTGTACTGTGTGGCGCAGAAACATAGACATTAAGCCAAAATGATGAAAAACGACTGGAAGCTTTCGAAATGTGGATGTGGAGAAGAATGCTGAGAATTAGTTTGGATCGAGCGGAAAACGAATGAAAGGGTGTTGGAAATTGTAGGGGAGAAAAGAACAGATTTAGACACTATTGAGAAAAGGAAGAGAAACTGGTTGGAGTATTCGCTAAGAAGGAATTGCAACATGGGGAACGTGCTTGAAGGTATGGTGGCAGAAAAGATGGGGAGGAGGCGAATGAGACAACATTTGATGGACAATATGAAAACAGAAAAAATATACGTGAAAACGAAAAGGTTAGCGGAAGACCGTGGAGCATGGAAGCTTTTCAGATCGACAAGTGTCCTGCCAATAATGGCGCAATACCTATAATTATGAGACATCATTGCAACTATACAAGGGATATATTACCCCTCTTGTTTCCAGTTTTCCAAAATCCATTACCATGGGAACTCGATGTGATGAAAGGTACTCTTAAAGAAGTCCAATAACACAGTAATCCATGAGAGTAGTATTTGGATTCTTAACGGGAATATCCTCGAACGGAAAGGCATGGATACCAGTTGCAGCCGCCATGCATCGAAAGAATGCTAGCAATGTTTTGTGACTTGAAGCTTTGTCCTAGTACAGTTCAACATAATGGGTATCGTTGTCATATAATGTCGGTATTCCATTTATGTAAATAAGGGATAGGATATGCTCTTGGTAAATGTTCTTGTCAGTAGCTATTGATTTTAACACTTTTTTTTCGACCTTAAGTATCTTAAGCTTCTTTGTAGCAAACATGAACCTTTCCGAGAGACATATTCTTTGCATTGACGCACAGTTGCAACAGTCTTTTTCATGAAGACGTCTGTAGGTGATGACTCGAACTTTTCCACTGTCACTTGGGTAGATTCATGCTTCGCTCACAGTCACAACAAATTGTCAGTAGTCACCAACTAGGTAGCTCTCAAGCAGCCTTCTGCCGTTGCTTTTTCGCTCCGCGATATATCGTAGTGTGTAAGTGTATGCAAGCTGCCCATGTGCAAGCGTTGAGAACAGTTTGCAGCTACAATTTGTTCCCCGCCACTTATAATCGTTAAGCCGTAACATGCTGTGGTAATGGATTCTCAAAGGTCACCATATCCTAAAATTTCATTAGTATAAGTCTTGTGAGTTTCACTTTGACACCCTCTTTGAATACAATTTCGTTGGTTATATGGATTGTGGAGAAGGCTGCTGACCAGAAAGTTGATGATAGTCCAAAAAGTAATTCTTGAGATTATTTTGTCTTCCGGATAACGAACAAACAGATAGACAAGGTAAATATAGAAAGACGTTTTAGAATATTAAACTCCTTAATACATAATAAGAATGTCAACTTTGAGGATATTTTCCTCGTCACGGAAAGAAAATAGCCAACACATAATTTTCAGAAAAGAACATCAAAAGGAAAAAAAAACTCGATAAAATATTCAGAAGAAAGTACGACTTTCGTTTCATATTGTGGCTCTGCGGTAGACTTCCAAATTACACGAACTCAATATTGAAGCCGGAAGTAGTAGTAAATTATTCTATTACTTCCGGTTTCAATAGAGAGATATTACCGAAGACGGTATCTTTATTTGAGAAGTTGAATCAAATTCTCAAAACAAAATTTGCCGTTATTTATAACCAGTTTTGTTGTATGGAAATTAATGTTGGAACCGGAAAGATTCATTTCCACACTTTTAATTTGAATAAAGGTTAACACGGAGGACATGGAATCTCTTCAAAAAAAAATCACTTCTCGATATTTCTTATCGTTTTCACTTTGATACCTGCCGACAGACAAACGGACGAAATAGCTGTTCTCGTATCAAACACAAAATTAAAATGTAAGAAGTGAAAAATTCCAAAGAATAAATACCAAAATGGAAAACAAATAATAAGAATTACTACAAAAAATAGCAATAAAAATAAACGAAACAAGACAAAAATATATTTTTCAAGAAAAGAAAACGTTAAGAGAATTTTGTTTTAATGCCACGAATAAAAGTAAGAAATACGGTCACTAAAACTATGTTATCCTCAAAAAAGTTGACTAAGGTTTATAGACAATTTTAAACATTCTCTGACGTCTGCATACTTCATACATTCTACAAGAATATGCCGAATACTTAGCAACAACGTATTCCTCAGAGTAAAGATGATTGACTTTATAGACCAAATAGCAATGTATGAGTCGAGAGTGTCCATATAACGTGAAATCATTTCTTGGCGAGAGGTCTATCCCAAGAAATTTTAAAAGACTGTAACGAGAGTGCTACTATACGTACAGTAACGACAATAGTAAACCAGGCTCTATGAGGCACTGGTCACTTTTACCTGCATCTTACAGTAATTTAGTAATCAAACTTTCCATGAACGTCGGCACACCCTGGACGTAAATAGAATATTTAGGTAATATCATTCGAAGTCCACTTTCAGACAATTACAACGTCATTCTGAAATATTTTTAACTTACTGGAATATTCGTTTATTTAACAAATCCATAGCTGTAAGTAACAACATTTATGATAAGATACTGCAGGACTCCACACATGGTTTTCATATGTAGTGTCAGAACTGAAATGCAATTATGCAAATGATGTCTTAGAATACTGTTTTCCAATACATGGTCAAGAAACATGATCAGAATTTTCTAATTTTATCCTTTTATCCTCGCTGAGCCATAAATTTCAGCTACAGTCTTGTAACTAGTAGAACAAAAGCAGTCTGGTACAAGCAACGGAGACAAAAGAATCTTCGCCTCAACGTGAAGAAGACGATATTTTCTGTATTTTTGTTAGTTGGACAGGAATCGAATTTATTTAGCTTTCTCTCAGCGTGGAAGCTTGCTATTTTTTCTAGCCATTTCTGGCCATTTTCAGCTATTGATTTTAGTACCTTTTTGTTTTTCACTGTTAGCAACACTACAAATGTTCTGTTACAGTGCCTTTCACGTTCCCTCAAAAATAATAATCTCAGCTAGATAAATCAGGGATCTTAGAGACCATAGATCTTTCGAAAAAATTCTGTTTGATGTGAGAATAGAGTGTATTGCTTCCAAGGAGGCATGTACTATGCGTATCGCCACGCTGTCCTGGTGGAAATGCACGAAACGTTGATCTACGAAGGACTCGAAGATGTATGCAACATAACGCAATGACTCTCGTCCCGATATAGCGCACCATGCTTTCTCCTTTACATCATGAGAGGTAGTGCGAATATTTGTCGTGGGTTTTCGGCAGACCAATATCGTGTATTTTGCGAATTAACGTGCCCTCCGAGATGAAATCATACCTCATTGTCATAAACTAGGGTTTTGGATCGAGAGAAAACAATCTCTATTTCCTGTCGTATCCATGTGCAATATTGTACACGTCTAGCCTGGTCTGCGTGTTTTACGTCCTACAAAGCCATGATCTTATGGCCTTAGGTTTAAGGTCCTCCATGATGCATTAGCATGCTGTTTCTGACACTTTTGTCTGTTGCGGCAGACGCGTTATGAGCTTACGAGGGAAAGGCGCGATGTCACTCAGAGATAATTGCACCAAACTTGGTGTAGGTAATGGGAATAGAAAAGAACGTGTGGAAGCATTTGTTTCGCAGGCGTTCGAAATCAGAAATAAGAACAATTCTGAAGAAGTATGGCCTGTCAATCACTTATTGATGGGACGTAAACTTTGCTCGCTGTTGCGACCAATGCAAAAGAAGTTAAATAAAGTAGAATGAAAACAAGAAAGAAGTTGAACAGAAAAGGCGCCAATATCCGCCAGTTTGCCCTCGGTCCCACATGTGAATGCCGGAATACTAAATCGTGAATTGCCCTTGCCATTACCCACCTTATCTCTATAAAGAGAAATTGAAATAAAATTTTAAAACAGCAGTCTCATCTGTTCCAGACTGAATGTGTGTGTGTGTGTGTGTTTTTTTAGCATAATTATTTTTTTTAAATACAGTTCCTGGTACTATATATACCGGTTATACTTTCTAATGCTTCTGTTAACAACTGTTTCTTTATCTTAAAAAAAACGGTACGTAACTCACTGTACGGTATATTAAGGTTAACTACGGTATTTTCTAATCCTGTTGAGACCAATTTGGAAGCTAACTTTACGAACATGACATATGTGTAGACAGTGAAGACGTTCTGTTTCATATGTCCTAGGCAAATGAAGTGAAACGCTCACGTTCATTTTGTGTTCACAGTATTGTGAAACATGCGTGAGTTATATCTGGAGCACAGTGTTTGTGAAACATGCGTAGTTATATCTGGAATCTTAAACGCAGTTGTTACAAGGCTTTTTCTGTCCAATACATTCTGCTGCTATCCAGTGGTGAGTAGACAAAATTCAAATATTTCCTTTATCCTTTACGTTAACATAGTTGTGTTAGTAAACAGTCTTATATGTATTGAAACGGTTATTTTTGTTATGGCCGTCCACATTCGTTCTCATTTTAAACATCACTAATCCCGAAATATATATTTAAATTCGCCTCACAAACACACAATATTTTAATTTTGGTGGGTGCCACGTCGTAGATATCAAACATCCATACAAATTAAATCAATCAATGTTGGCGGGCTCAAACATTTAATATTTGTGTACTGACAGCATCTTATAGTGTGAAAAAATACAGCAACTTCATTTCAAACATTTCTCTGGAAAATTTCTGGCTACGCCCATGATTAATTTCTATATATATTTTCTTTATTTTTTAAATATAATTTTATTAAGCTAATTAGTGATACATTCCAATCGGTAACGGCAAGGGCAGAGCCGTTGGTAGATTTAGTATTCTCCTGGTGGGACTGAGAGTGGACATTTTGTCATTTTCTGTTCAGCTCATCTATTCTATTTTCATTCTACTAACTTACCTACTCCTACTTCAAATTTGGTGCAATTATCTCTGAGTGGCATCGCGCCTTTCCCTCGTTAGTAGTGTTCTGCAACATCCGCTGACAAATATCTTTTTCTGCGTCTCGGTCTTTTTTCAACCGTACATTCATGCTCCTTATCAAGCACGGGTACTGTTCGCTCAAACTTCTTTATGAGTTCTTGTATGGATGACCTGGTGAATCATTGTTGAACTCGGCACGTACTTCTTTCAGTGATTTTCCCTGTGAGTATAACAAGTACAGATATTTTTTTTTTTTTATCCCTCTCACGCTTTTCCTCTTTCTGCGTTCAAGGCCAGTGTTTTGTTCACAACTCGCCATGTGAAATACACTAGCTATTTCTAGTTTTTCAACACATATCTTGATCGGTTTATCTTGGTCCACCCTGTATAATATAATCTAAAATTATCTCTGGACTATACGTTGAACGCCATAAAGTAATAAAGCTGGCATAAGTAGTATGAAACATTACGTTCTGTGTTCCACACAATGTAAATCACACTGAAAAAAGTAAATAATAATAATAATAATAATAATAATAATAATAATAATAATAATAATAATAATAATAATAATAATAATAATAAATAAAAATAAAAATAAAAATAAAATAAAAAATGTCACATCAAATTTAGAGTGAGAAAACAATGAACTACTATTCCACTTGACAAAACTATAAACTAAAAGAGTGATATACAAGCTATTGAACTTCGCGAATCTTTCATTGTAGGTGAACTACAAGTATTTCGCTGTGCTTTGTAATATTAAGTAAGGTAAATAAAACCAACAGTTAACTTTGTATATGATTATACGATGTGGCTAAAACTGGAAGAGAAAGATAGAAAAAGAAAAGAAGGAACGTTTAACTTAATTCGACACAATATAACTAAAGAAACTGAAAATATATTTCGAAATTGAGGTCTACTCTTAGGTATCCACGGATCTCATAGGATGAAGCACTGAATTACATTATTCATTAAAAAAGCACTCGTAATTAAAATTCGATACAATGAGTTGTTTATGAAAAATTACAGCTACTTATATTAACAAGAATAGAAATACAAAATTTTAACAGAGTGTATTAAACTAAACTTACTCTCTTAACACTCTTCTGGAATAAACTCGTTATCTGTCCTTGCCTGAGTGTATGTACCAGCTCTCGTGCTGCATGGTGAGGTGAAACTAACTCCACACAATTTATGAAACGGTACAATTTCTGTGTAAGAGAAATAAAACATACGTCACTATAGATACACATTATACAAACATAGTCAACAATTGAATATATGTTCAGGAAAACTTGTACATTAATTAAAATTTTATATTGAAAACATTTTTCAGAACTGACAACAGGCAAATCAGCTATTTCGATAAAATAACCAAGAAAAGTGGGCACTACGTGTTTGTGTACAATATTTCGCTTGACTATGAATAGCGAGAATGTGATAACATTTTGGGGCTTTTAGGTAGAAGAGGGTAGAGCAGTGATGAGAGCAGAATCTAATCACACATTCCTTATTTTCGCTATAATTTAAGCAGTTTAAAAGCAAAGTTAGTGCATTATGCAGTATTCTTTATAGTGTATTGTATTCAGCTACTAGGCGGCACACAGTGGTCGGAATGACGAGAAAACGCGGCGAAACTATTTGCGGGTGTATTGAAAGCGTAGTTTTGTCCATATGGTATTTTTTGAAGTCATATTAGGCCATTTTCGATTGTTCTGCTGTATTGTGAACAAGAATTTAGTGTTGTAAAGGAATCTGCGTGTTTGTGCTGGGTCCCACATTGAAGACTGTTGTGATTGATTTATTATCGATTTATTGATTTTATGCATATTTGTTTTACCAGCGAACAATGATGTGGACGACCTGTTTTTGTTTGTGTTATACGTGTTTTGTGGGCTTTAGCGCATTTTGGAAAAGGACAGAGATCTTTTATTATATGATTATATTACGCTATGAGAAACAAACGTGTTGTGAACTAGTGCTCTGAAGAACCGGTGACCGACTGATTTATCTTTCGCTGAATCAGCATTTTACAATTATGATGTGATTTATGTAACTGTTGTTATTGTTTTGTAATAAATCATGAGAGACACCATCCTGACTCCTCCTACAACCTTTTACCACACCTCTTGTGACATCTGGTACTCGCTTCTAGGCTCACTGGTAATAGTCGCCGAGCCTTGGGCCCGAGCTTAAATAGGACTGAAAACTTCCGCTTTGGGAGGTCGCGGACCAAGAAGAAGAGATTGCTGACGGAGCTGCTGTTGGATTCCTACCAACTGACTGGAGATTGACTTAGGAGAGGACGTCGCCTACGTTGTGAGACCAGAGCCATCGAGAGAGCCAGAGGAGCCGAGCCCGTGGATACCAGCTTCAGAGCCCAGACGAGGAAATGAAGGTATTCCTTTCTGTTTCCTAACCTCCTTCCCACACCCAGTCTCTTTTTTTAAGAAAACATTTTGCTAAATTCATTTTTGATGGTTATGCTTTCTTTTCAAAGGATAGCCGTCCGATCTTAGTACCTGTCTTGAGCTTGAATCCCCATTTCATTCTTCTGACGGCTTGTGTGTAGGTGGAATGTTGGTAGCCTTTTTCTCCCCCTAACATACCCTTTTCATTGTTTATAGTCAGTGATGCGGGTTACCTATGTAGGTGGTGAAAAAAACGTCATTTTCAAAATCAGGTTTACAAATACATCTTGAGTCGTTATGAACAAAAATAGAGCTTGTAGTAATGTTGTTATTAAAATTGCAGAGAAGATCTCGTTATAAACAAGATAAACATGTGTTCGGACAGCAACGAAAAACTACATATAAACATGAAGAGTGAAGTTAACCAAAGTCAGTCTGTATAAGAAACAGTTACAGAAACGAAACTATCTCGCAACACGCATATTTGAAAACAAAACAGTGGGAGTTTTCAATCAAGTACAATAAAAATCACAAAATTCTATTGTGAAATTAATCATTTTCAAAAGTCTCTGGTGCCCAAACAGGAGATTGGCGATGGCTATTTAAAAGTTGTAGCATTTCGTTGGACATATTGTTATGATTTGGAGCATATTGGGTCTGAACGATCAAATTATCGGTCAGACAATGACAAAGGTAAAGTGTATTAAATCTAGGTTTGTATCTTTCGTAGAGAGTTTCGGCACCATTTCTCGTGATATCAGCGGAAGTCTGTTTCGAGATTTCTGAGCTTCCTAACTTAGCATCCCTATTGTGATAGGAGCTATGGGTATAGTAAATCCCCCCAGTGGCCAGACATGTACAGTATGAACTTGGACTACAATTCAGTGTGAGTGGAGAAACCATTCGGCAACACCTTCATCAACTTCAGAAGCACTACAAGTTGGGTCGATGGATCCCACATGATTTGACTCCGGGCCAGAAGGCAACGCGAGCAGTCACCTGTGTTTCTTTGCTGTCTCGTGTGAGGAAAAAGTCACTTCTGAACAGAGTGTTGACATGTGATGAGAAGTGGGTCCCGTACGAAACTCCACGGCGCAATCATCATTGGTTAGCATCCCATGAACCGGTTCCAAAACAGCCGAAACCAGCACTGCACCAAAAGGAGGTCCTCCTGCGTGTTTGGTGACTTGCTTGCGGCATCGTGCATCGGGAACTGCTACCAGCTGGTCAGAGCATCAATGCAACTGTGTACCGTCAGGAGTTGAGCAGTGTTCAAGAAAAACTTAAAAAAAAACTTCTGAATCGCAAAGGTGTCCTCCTGTTACAGAATAACACTAAGCCTCAAGTGGTTAAGATGACCCGGTACACCATTCTACGCCTTGTATGAAAAACACTATTGCATCCGCCATTTTCCCCGGATATTGCACCTTCCGATTATCACCTGTTCCATTCCATGGACGTTCGCCTTAGAGGGCGACAGTTCAAATCCCTAGTAGAGGTGCAAAATGCACTTGATACCTTCTTCGCTTCACGGCCCACCAAGTTCCACCGCGATGGAATCCAAGACCTTGCAGAACGTTGGCAGAAGGTCGTTGATGCTGATGGGGACTATTTTTGATCTTCCTCCTACGTCTTAGGTGACATATCGATGTTCAAAGGTGGTGGGATGGGGACTATTTTTGAACTTTCTTGGTTACCTTTATAATATACTTCTGATGAGTTCAATTTATTATTATTAAAAGCGCGCTTAATAAATTCCAATCTCCTGCACATGCATGGGATTATCGTGTCACTTGCTTATTTAGTAGCAATTATCAGTGTTTGTTAGTAACCATCATGGCTGCGCCCAGTCAAGGTCACACGGTGGGTCCATAGATGATGGATAATGGAAAGTCTCCAAAGAGCGAAAACAAAGAAAGGGAAGAGAGCGAAAATCCATCCCGAACCAAAACTGGCAAAGCAATAACTGAAGGAGTGGATGCTCGTGAAACAGTGGGTGGGGGGGGGGGGGGGCGTAACAATTTGAAGTGCCTAGGGCGCCGAGGAGGTTAAAAAAGGCCCTGCAGCAGTAATGCTCTGTACTACATAAAGTCATTACATTACAAAAACTTATAGGGTTACACTATTACAATTTATATTATTATTATTATTATTATTATTATTATTATTATTATTATTATTATTATTATTATTATTATTATAATTATTATTATTATTATTATTATTATTATTATTATTATTATTATTATTATTATTAAAATATCAAACAAGTGTGTAGCGATGTCCTGGAAGTTCAGTAAAGTGTGTCGTCAACCAAAAAACGTTGAGAACCACTGTCCTATTCTATGAAAGTTTTTGTATTTCCCTGAAATTTTCTTCAATAGTTTTTTTTCTTTCTTGAATGATTGAAAAAAGGATCACGTGTGATTTGCCACGGTTTCGTTTCCTACAACTCGATTTTGGTGTTGTTTGCCACTGTATTCTAATTACAGATTAACCTTATCTCCTAATCGTGAAAATTAACACAAAATCGTCTCATGTGCTACGGGTTGCCAGATGACTATATTAAAACTATCAAACTTATATTTATAAACTGAAGACATACAGGGGCCCATACTACTGGTTTTGTAAATGTTATTATTTTACAAGTTCTAACTCATTTTAAACTCTACTGCTGATTTTTCTAATTTGTCATAATTTTATGGTATATACAGAGGTGTACTCAGCAAGTTTTTCTTAGGTGTACCCATGAATTCTTCAGGAAGGGGGGCGGACTTTTATATACTAGAACGAACCGAAAGTCTTGTTTCAGGACCTGAAAACATTAATAATTTGCCATGCATAGACTATTTACATTATTATTATTATTTACAGTTGAAACATGAATTTTGACACTATAGAAAACTAGAATCACATTTTGAACGAAATATGACATTAAACTATTCATAACAAAATAAAAAATGTTTTAGAAGTTTAGTTGTTTGACTTCGCCTTTATATAAGTGAAAAAATGAAAAAAAAAAAATAAGATCACACTCGAACACTTTTATGAAATAGTGTAGTAATAAAATCGCAATTGTGTGCATGCAATTAGGTAAATAAAAATAACAAAGCTGAGGAGTAATCAATTAGTGACATAGGCAGGAAGTTGACTCGGCTCAAACCCTTTCCCTTTTAGTCCTTTGGTACAGTGATACCGAAATGGATTCTGCTTTCATGTAGTAAGTTCCATTTGTGATCTCCATGTTACAACTTATATATATCACAAATGGAATTTACTACATGAAAGCAGAATATATATATAGCAGCAGAACTATGTATATATATATTAGATAGATATATACCTAGCTAGTTACATAGATAGATATCAGAGGTAGTGAAAGCTGTACAAAATACACACAACCAATGCAGCTCGTCTTATGATGGGATAGCAGAAGTAAACTTGGTGATTAATTATTTTTTTCAAGTTAGAACCATTGATTTTCTTGAATTTTTGGAGGGAAATTTTACACTATACAATTTTAAGGAATTGGATTTTGTGTCCGAAAGATAACTTCTTTGATACTGAAATGAACAGCGTTAAAGCTCTTAAGGTCACCACAGATAAGGATGATGTAAGATGTGTACTTAAAGAGAGCTAAAAGAAATCTAACATTGAGGTTGAGATAGTCTTTAAGAAAAAAAGATGAGAATGAAGTGGAAGACTTTCTTCGATTAACCTGATTGTGGTAGCGGTGGAGCATCTGAATCGCTTCCAGAAGAAACTGAAGAAGAACAATTTAAGAAAAGATTCTATCTCATATGGATTCTCAATATGAAGAAATAAAAAGTATTTCTGCAACTTTTTTAAGCCATTCTCAAAATAAATACTTTGAATGACAGTAAACACAAATGCGTAAGTCAATGTGTGCAGCTAATCTGACCAAGTCAACTGAAAACAAAAGAGCTTCATTTCTTGTTTTCAATGAAATTTATCAGTTGAAGTTACAATTTGTGTTTCTTGAACTTTACATTTTGACTCAGAATTTTCATTACCTTCGTAGTAACTGTCGTTTCAGGCAAGGGAGAGTTTAGTAAATTATCATTAATCAGAAACTATTTCAGAACAAAGAGTTCAACTTCGGTGTCATTTTTCTCGTAATCCATAGATGGATTATTATTATTATTATTATTATTATTATTATTATTATTATTATTATTATTATTATTATTATTATTATTATTATTATTATTATTATTATTATGTATTCTGCCCTTTGGCAGGTCCTGAGACTAATGAGGATTTTTCTTTTAAGTTTAAATTTGGGCCTGGAAATGTTTCTTCTACGTCTCTCGGTCTTAAGCTTTCTCTTTTAACTTCCATTATTTTCTTGTTTTTCAAATCATCGATTAATTGTGTGCTTCCTATTCCTCGTTTTCCTTCCATCTTTCCTTGTATGGCGCCATGAAGAAGACAATTTCTTCGCAAGTTGTGTCCAATCCAATTGTCCTTCCTACGATGCTTTTTTAATGGATCAAAAGATCCAATATATTTCAACCAAAAATATTCTTGTACGCCTTACAGCTGGCTAGTTCTCCGGAGAATTACATATAGTCCAGCCAAACCCAAACCCGAACCTGTTTTAGAGAGAACCGAAACCGGTTTCGGTGGAAAACCGGTTTTTGTGCCCACCACTAACACAAACCATCACTTAACTCAGTATGATGTGCTTATACCATAGAAAACACGAAAGCTCGATTTAGGGGCCGTTCAAAATTTTTGTGGCCCCTGATCGACTATATTTTGTTCAATCAAACATTTCCTTGTACGCCTTATATCTGGAGAACTACATAGAGTGTAGCAAAACCCGAACTATCATTTAACTCAGTATAATGTGCTTATTAAAAAAAAAAAGTCAATTTAGGGGCCACTCCAAAATTTTGTTGTCGCTGATCCTAAAACTAATTATTGGCCAAGATCGGAATCTTTTGATCCATTTTTTGGATTATTCCTAAAATTTTTGTTTTATTTTCTACTTTATGGTCATAGTTACATTACATTTTCTGTCGTGATAGAATTTTGTTTGTTCCCTTTCCTACATGCTTGGTGAGACTCAGTGTCTTTTCACACTATAGCCTACCTGAGGGGAAGATTTAAAAATTACACACAATGCTTTTTTTTTATGCGCGCGGTGAAACGAAGAAAAGAGACTTTTATAGTCTTAGACTCATTTCTTCATTTTATCCACAAATTAATCCCCATTTTGTGCATTTTTGTAAAAGCATTAACTTTACTATTTTTTACTCTTTGTTATAAGATGTTTCCATATTCAATGAGTTCTTAAAGTATGTCGAACTTTCACAATCTCAACCGTAAACTATAAAGATGTTCTATAAAAGTCCGGCCGCTAAGAGCCAAATTTCTATTAAACTATGAACTTTGTGATTAAAAGATGCTGTTTGGTACATAGGTCCTTTGGACCCCCCTGAACATTTTCAGAAGTGGAGACACTCTGAACTCCACTCCGGACCTGCAGAGGGGGAGGTGAGGAGGAATAGGCCCCGCATGCAAATTGGTACTTAGTTATTTACTTTTTATTATTTTCTCGATTATATATTATTGTTCTTTCATAAATTTGTGCTTCAATTCACTCAACAGTCATAGTTAAAGGAAGTGTGCTGTTACTTAAATCTTGTGGGTCTACGATCGAAATCAGGGCTTTCTCATGGGTAAAGGAATAAGTAATAAAGATGTGAGCCAGGAGATGATTGTATTTTCACTATTCAATTTTTTCCTTACGTTCTTATTGGATTGGATTTTCCTTATATAAATTGGAATGGAGTTGACTACCATAACTCCCCTCCCCGTAGCTATGGTTCTGGAGGCTTGTTTGTATAAAGAAAATCGTAAACTCGCAATGCATTAGCTATTGCATCAACACTGTTCATTAGAAATTTCATTCTCTTCAGCATGAAACAAGCTTTCCAAAGGTGCTAGTATTGGGGCACATAACGTACTTGAAGGAAAATCGTGAGAATGTCGAGAAAATTCCCTCCAGAAATCCTTCCCATCAACTTTGAACCCCTCTGGAGTGGCCTCGGATAAAAATACACAATCCACATGTATCTCAAAAAATACTATAAGGGATAAGAAATGACTGTAGGAAGTTTCGTATTGATAGACGGAATAGATATGAGAAAAAAGCTTGTACACCAATACACGCTTTCTTCTTATACCTATCCTGTCTATCAATACAAAACCTGCTATACACATTTCTTATTCCCTATAGTATTTTTCGAAATACATGTGGTTTGTGTGTCTTTATCCGAGGCCACTCCAAAGGGATCCAAAGTTGATGGGAAGGATTTCTGGAGGGAATTTTCTCGACATTCTCCCAATTCTCCCTATTCAAGTACCTTATGGCCAGAATACGTACACTAAGAAAAAAAATTGTAGGTGGAGTACTTAAAAAGTAGGTTACATGTGTAATTTCTGTAATCTTTGGACTTAAAGTACAGCAAACGTATAACTGAAAACGCATGTTTTATAATACGTTTCGTATAAGGGTTCCATCTATACGTACTTTCCGTATGAAACAATATAGGCGGTCAGGATTTCACATACAAATGGACGTATGCAACATATAGCTGAGGAATGTAACGTAAGTATATACATGTGATATACGGAAGACTGTTAACCGTCAGACATCTTGCAACTGCATGATGTTAACATCTAAGGACAGTGCGTATGTAGCATATGGGAACTATATGCTCCATACTGATTTCTGTGCTAAGCACAGGGTTCCATATATTTGTACAGCGGGGGACACTTCTAAATGGTACACCTTAGCCGTAAATCTCCATATGGCTGTACCATTTAGAAGTGTCCCCCGCTGTACAATATACCGCTGTCTGGAGAACGGATTTTCTGTGTAGCACATCTGGAAAGTTTGTTTCATGCTGAAGAGAAGGAACTATAAACGATGACTTTCCAATGAACAGTGTTGATGCAATAGTTATTTCACTGCGAGTCTACGATTTTCTTTACACAAACAGGGTTAATGGGCCCCAGAGACTTACTCCTTTGTTCATGGTACCTAATCTTTTGTGCATGAACATATCTATGTTATGTTTATCGAATGGACTAAGTTTGATTCGGATGTTCGGATGACACGTTCATGTCCGTTCCTTGTCAGATTCTATGAGGAAAACCTTTGACAAGAAAACCCAGAGTATACGAGTAAACACCACGAACAAATTGCAGCCTACAGAGCAAAGTTTATCGAACACGTGGACGATCTCATTTCTGTGTTTGAGTTTTCAGTAAACCCATTTTCTGTGGCATCAGAAGACCTTTTTCGGATCAATGATCGTGTAGTCATGAGAGAAAATGTGGGGTATTTTGTATTGGGTATTGAAAAACAAGGCTGAGAACAAGTTAGAAATTATTGACGATCGCCTAGTCACCCTTTCAAAGAAGATCATGGATACAATAAAATGCAATAAATTCTCTATTTCTGGGAAGACTAATTAGAAAACTACAACTAAGAATATAGCGTTAAAGATGTAGCTGAAAAATGACTGCTCCATTATTTAGCCGTCTCTACATTGCAAACCAGAAAAAAGAGGGAAACTTGGACGACTTTTCCCAGCATGAAAATCAGCTTCTCCCGGCTCTTTGTGTCTATTGACAACCAAGAACATGCAATAAGACCGATCTCCTGAATCTCTTGAAAAAATATGCATCTCCAGAGCTCCCTTCGTCTGAACCTGGTGTAGATGTTAAAATTTTTGATGGCTCTGCTCATGTTCACATGATAAAGTCTGGTGATACAAAAACATTTGAAGAGTATGCCGATGAAAACTTCATTTCATATTTACGAACACAAGGGGAGTATGTAAAGAGATTAGACGTTGTATGGGACACCTTCCGATATGACAGCTTGAAGAAGGGAACCCATGAGAAACGAGGAACCGGCCAGCGATTTCGAGCAACATTGAACGCAACACTACCTAAAAGAAATTACTGGGAGCAAAATTTGAGACTGGGTGACAATAAGACAAGTATTTGAAGTTCTAGGAAGAAAAATAATGACAATCAGTTGTCAAGAGAAATAAACTTACTCCACTCTCGGCATAGAAGTAATTTGCTTTCCAAACCGTAGAGGCCTCTCCCCTATAAATCCCTCTAACCACGAAGTAGATACCAGAATGTTTTTGCAAACTTTCGATGACTGTACACGTAGTCTTAAGAAGATTCTCATCCGTGCAGCGGACACAGATGTAAGCATCATAGTAAGATCCGTACAGCGCATTATAGTATTTGATTATTTCAGGAACTAAATCTTGAAGAACTCTGGCATTATATTAGAACAAAAGAGCATTCCACTCCACAAGATGGCAGCATCTATAGGTCCGGAGAATAGTCGAGCATTTACTGCATTCCATGCTTTAACAGGATGCGATACGGTGTCCTTCAGTGGCGAGGGAAAATTAAAGCCTGTGATGCATGGATTGCCTCCCCTGGAGTTACTGAAAGCTTTCTCAGCTATAGATGTGGAAACCTTGAAGGTAGCATGGAGGAAATACAGAAGTTTGTAATCATCCTATATGGCAAGTCGTCAGTGAAAGCATCTATCAATGACATAAGGAAATATTTATTTACGAAGAAAAGAAAAACAATGAAACAAATACACCAACCTTAGATGCCTTGGTTCTCCACATCAAGAGAGCATGTTTGCAGCCCTAAATATGGGTAGAGTTCCTCATTCCTCTCAAGGACATTCCAAGTCCTTGAGATTGGGGTTGGGAAAAGTTACCCAACGGCTGGAATCCAGTTTGGACACACCATCTTCAATTTCGGAGTCCACTCAGTTCATTGCATGCGCATGCAAGAACGGTTGCTTAGAGTATTGCAAAAAGTGAAAAACAAAATCTTGTGTGTACTAAACTCTGTGTTTGCAATGGTGATTTTGTTTAGTTACCGTGAAGAAAAACTGTAAAATGTATGTTTTGTAGAGAAATGTAGCTCATTGAAGTGTAACTCGTGTAAAAAATGTAGTTTATTGAAGTGTAGTTTGTGTAAAAAATATTTCTGCAGTAAGATAACGATAGTATATTAGTGTGATATGAATAGTACAAGAATCACAAGAAATAAAATATATTATTTTCGGTTTAAAAAATATATTTTATTGAGACAATGATCGTCTTTCTACGGAGAAATCCTATGCGAAAAGGTAAGATTTTTTACTTAAGAATTCTTTCCCTAAGCCTCCATAACCATAGCTGCTGGGGAGGGGGTTATGGTAGTCAACCCCATTCCAATTTGTAAGTTAAATCCAATCCAATAAGAACGTAAGGAAAAATTGAATGGTGAAAATATAATCATCTCCTAGCCCACACCTTTACTACTTACTCTCTCCCCCATGAGAAAGTCCTGGTTATACTCCTAGACCAGCGTTTCCCAACCTTTTTCAACTTGCGGCACACTACAGATGTAACTTGAATTCTCGCGGCACACTATATAGATATTATTATTATTATTATTATTATTATTATTATTATTATTATTATTATTATTATTATTATTATTATTATTATTATAATATTTGTAAACATAAAACACTTTGGTATTTTTTTCTGTGATTACTGATATCTTTTTCACAGACAAGAAAGTTCGATCATTGGTTTCAATCCGTGGTAGATCATTATGCTTATTTATCATTCTAATTTAAAAATAGAAAACAATTACATTGAAATATAGGACTCAGCTCTATAAAAATACACTTTCTCTTTCGAAAATTGTATCCAACCTTTCACTAAGAAGGAAGATCACTAAATAACGAACGAACAAACAAATCTCTTGTACTTTTAAAACACAAATGAGAGTAATTTGTATGCAGGTTTGCTTTCTCGAAATGATTGAATATTATTTTAAAATTTCAAGTTACGAAATAGTCTGCAACGATAAAGAAGCAATAATGGTGATAACAATTATAACAAATACCTTTTTAACATTAAAAATGTACAGAATAGTAACACAGTATGGAACTTAAAATTATAGATTCATAGTAGACGCTCAAAGTAATGTGAAACGCAAATATACATTTTTCCTCACAAATATAATGAGAGACACAATGTCTTGCAATTTAATTGCAATAGAATTAATAATTATGTTTCGATTTCCTCGCGGCACACCAGCGGCCTATTCGCGGCACACCAGTGTGCCGCGGCACACCGGTTGGGAAACGCTGTCCTAGACCCATAAGATTTAAGTAACAGCACACTGCATTTATGCCTATTGAGTGAATTGAAACACAAATTTATGAAAGAACAATATATAATCGAGAAAATAAGAAAAAAGTAAATAACTCAGTAGCAATTTAAGGACAGCTCTATTCCCCGTCTCATATAGCCTCCCTGCTGAACGGGACGTAAAACTTAAAGTCAATCAATCAATCAAGCTCTATTCTCCCTTCTCCTGCCCCTGCAGGTCCGGAGCGGATGTCTCCACTTCTGAAAATGTTCAGGAGGATCAAAAAGACCTACGTACCAAACGGCATTTCTTAATCACAAACTGCATAGTGCTTTCCCTTACCCACCAGAGTATAAGTTATGCTGCACATGCTAACTCCTGAGTATTTGTGGTAGCATAACGAAATATTAAAGGTTACAGTGTGAAATATTGTCCTTATTGTCCATCCCCGTACGGTCCAACTTGGTTTGCCGGTTGTTTGTCAATCTTTTTTATCCTCTGGATACAGATATTCTGCAGACATGACATTAAAATCGGAGAGGTAAATTGAGTGTGTTGATTCTACATCTGAATACTGATTATCTATGGTTCTTTTTGTTCCTTCGATATAAATGTTGTCTAGAGACGACGATGAAAACTGAACGGTAATTTGTGAGTCTGATTCCAAATCTGAAGATCGCGTATTTATATATCTTTTCAATCTCTAGATACAGGTGTTCTAGAAGCATGATATTGAAATAGGGACAGTACACGAGGGTACTGATTCCAAATTTGCAAATCATTTGTAACTAGCTCTTTCCGATCTGTATATACAATTGTTCTCTATAAATTGAATTGACAAATCGAGGATGCAGATTACAAATCTGAAGACCGTTTATCTATAACTCTTTTTTGTTATCAAGTTACAGACGTTCTGTAGATATCTCATTGAAAACGGAATAAGTCGAGCGAGCTGATTCCAAATCTGAGGGCTATTTGTAGATAGCTCTTTTCATTTTCGTGATACAAATATTATATTGTCACTACATAGAAATCGGACAGGAAAATCTAGGATGCTAATTCCAAATCCGAAGACCGCTTATCTATAGCTCTTTCTATTCTCTAGATAAGGATCTTATTACAAGATCTTACTACAAGATTACAAATGGACGTGCACCATAGATCGTGACTTCTAATTTCGAATCTAAAGACAATTTGTAGAAAATTTTTAAGTATATTTTTACTGGAATCTTAAAGTTTTACAAAACATGTTCTAGCAAATGTATAAAAACTAGATTATCGTAAATTAACAATAGCGATAAACGCTAGAGAAACTTGCTTTTACCTAGCTAGACGACGAACGAAGGAAACGAGTGGATTCAGTGAGCAGTGGCAGTAACTTTCTACGGATATCAACGATCAATAATAACCAAACAGAACCGGATATTTATTTTCAATAGTTAGACGAATCATGAAAAACAATGCAACACACGGTATTGAAGAGTTCACGGATCATCGTTTAGTAACGGACTGTTTGCACGATGTGCTAATTTACAAATCAAAAACATGCTTTCTCCGCAATATTTCATCTCCCAGATGGAAAAGAAGAAGAAGGAGAAGAAATGACAATTTTTATTTACGTTCCAAATATTATTTATATATTCATTATTTATTTCAATTTTTATTTATGTTCAGAAGATTATTTGTATTTTAAGATTATTTATATAACCATAAACTGTAGTGATTTTTGATATTTAATTAAGAAAATCATAAACTATTTCCAGTATTGCAAATTTACAGTATGTATATAAAATGATTTAAAATGTTTGAGTACTTATGGCAAATATAATTTATAATGTACACTCAGTTTAGATTAATTTAAAGGTTTTGTAATTAAAGAAGAGATGTATAAACAAATGTGCTCAGCGGGGAATTTAAACAACTTGAGCAATAGTGAAGCAAATGCAATAGTTTTGCTTGCATTTGTTTAGGGGACTCTCGATTCAGCGTTTTTGCTCTCATTTTTCCCAGAATACTTTGCGGTCGGTGACTTCCTATGGAGGCACCGCCAAGGATGTTATAAAATAAAGGATCTGCCCATACCACAAAACCTTGAAGCCATACGTCACAACCATACGTATCCTATGATTGGTGATTTTCTTACCTGTGAAAGATTGTTTCGGGTAATTTCTTCTCACTCCTATTTGTACACCCATACGTGCAGCATGTAACCATTGTATAATATAAATCTAAAGCAATGACTTAAATAAAAATAAACGACAGACACACTGCATGTCTACACATGAAGATCGCAATATTCTGAACCAACATATATGGCGGTTATTCAGTTATCTAATAGGATGAAGATACATATGGATACATTCTCTATTTTATAACATCCTTGGGTATCGCGAGGTATCGTTCAAGAGAACAGGTGAAATACTGCACACGCATTTGCTTTAATTGGTATACTGTTTCAAGATGAGCAAGGTAGTTCCGCGGTGAAGTGGTTAAAGTGAAACATTTCTCATCATACACTTTTTATATACTTTTACAAATACTCATGAAAACATTTACATCCATTACAACCACTTTGCACGTCTTCATTTAATTTATTCTTCACTTTTTCCAACTTTTACACCCTGACTAACTGGGTAAACTGGCCATCTTCTACCCGTTGGAACTTCTTCACGTTTTTGACTATTATTACACCCTATTTTGACTGTACATTTCTTTAACTGACTATGACAAACTATTCCTGATTCCTGATCTTGGCATAATTACAATTTTTATTCTACCAGGGAAGCAAGAAAGTTCGTGCGCTTTTGAACCACTCCCGCTTCCATTTGGCTGCTGCGGCGACATCTGTCCCCGTAGCATGAAAGTTTTGACTGTTTGGGAAAGCTTATTCATTGACGCATCAGCCACGGTGAATATAACAACCCATTTGTCAGTGTAGTGTGTAAAAATCGCTCGTGATCATGTCAGTGTCAAATGAAGTTTTTAGAGCTTGTTTGCTTTACGAGTTTAAATTGGGGACAAATGGTGCAGAAGCAGCTAGAAAAATATGTGTTGCGCTCGGAGAGGGTGTAATAAGTAAATGTACAGCACAAAAATGTTTCCAGACCTTTTCAACTGGTGACGAGACCTTTCAAGATAAGCCTCGCTCTGGGAGGCCTAAATCAGTGGATATGGACCACGTGAAGGCCTCTATTGAAGATTATTCCAGTCAAACATGTGAGGAACTTGCTCACCGATTCGAGGTAAGCAGGAAAATTATTCGGGTAAGTCTGCATCAGTTGGGGAAGACCTGAAAACTGGGTCAGTGGGTCTCTCACGAGCTGACCGCTATGAGCCAAGTTCTAAGACTGAATATCTGTTCATTTTTGTTGACGAGACACAAAATCTGTCCAATTTTGGACCGTATAATAACTTGTGGTCATGTATGACAATAAAAAACGGTCATACCATTGCCTATCACCGAATGATCCGAAGCCTTTGACTGCAAAACCGAACATCCATCAACACAAGGTTTTGCTCTGTGTTTGGTGGACTACAAACGGTATCGTGCACTACAAATTCTTGGAACGTGGTAAGACAATTACCAAAGATGTGTACTCATCACAACTGAGAACGGTAGCCACCAAACTGACCCAGAAACAGCCAGCACTAGTGAACAAAAGAGGTGTGCTCTATAACCAGGACAAAGCGCGCCCTCACACCGCAAAACAGGCGCTGGAAGTAATCTCAGAACTTTTTTGGGAGCTTGTATCTCATCCTCCCTACTCCCCAGATGTCGCCCCTTCGGATTGCCATTTATTCTTGGCCATAGACAACTTTATGCGTGGCAGGCAGTTCAAGACTGAACAAGACGTCAAAAATGCAGTTGCTGAGTTTTCCGAGTCTCGGGAACAAATATTCTACAAAACTGGCATTTACAAGCTTGTTGAGCGCTGGGAGAAGGCTGTAGAAGCAAATGGAGGCTATTTTGCCGAATAAGCAAACCGTTAAAACCCTGTAATTGACAGTTTTCTTCCATAGTATAAAAGCGCACGAACTTTCTTGCTTCCCTGGTAATATACTCTCATTACTGCGTAAAACAGGCAATTCGACTCGAAAGTCGGCCAAAAGATGCAAGTGGCGTCAGCCGCCACTTTGTAAACTCTTTTCACAATTTCTAATACAAGTAATTCAATTTTTGTATAAGTAATTCAAGTTATACACATTCATAGCATATTTGGTCAAAAAGGCTGATGCACCTATTAATTAAAACACGGTTAATGATGAAGAGACAAGGCCAAGACGAACAAAAGTTCCTCTACAAGACGTTACAGACAGGAAGCCAATCAGAAAGCTAAACGCGAACTGGGGCTGCCTGTTATTGTATATACCTTGCATTGTTTAATTAATGCCAGTTAGTTGCATATTAATATTTGGCATACAATTTGTTGTATTAATCAATTACGTGTAAAAGTACCTTCCATATCATATTTACGCTTCAAATTTCTGTTTGTTTACCAGTTTTGTGTTAGATGTGCTAATCAGTAAAATGTTTATATACGCTCTATGTTCATGCAATAACATAGTGTCTTCTCTTAGATTCTACTTATGAAAAATCTACGGTTAATTTGCTGCCTAAACGAGGGTTAAGTTCCAAAGTTGGTCGTCCGTTTCCAACAAGAACAAGACTGAAAATTTACCGGGAAGAAATGGATAATTTGCTCGTTTATGTGATAGAAAATATGAAATTAGAGCAGAATTTATGTTACTTTTTTATATATATAAGCGGATATAATCATGGAACTAGTAGGCAAGAGGAGGGAATCGCTTACCACAGGGTTAGATTGTGGGAAACAACGAGCATTTGTATTCTGAACATGATTGTAAGTGTACAGACGAGAACTTACACTCTATTAATTTTAACAAAATGGGTTTAAACGTCCCATTTCTTAACTTTAAGCTAACCCAACCCTACCCTACCCCACTTATCCCTACCTTACTCTACTTTACCATACCCTATTTTATTATACTCTTTTAAACTGATCCTAAAAATTGATTATTTTCAAGTTTTCGTAGCTGTTATCACTTTTTGCAGAAAACCAGGTAGGAGAACAACTTCGGACTTTGATTAATATCTGCTGTACACGGATTATCTACAGCCAGGGTCACCTTGTGACATGCCATGATTGAAATGACATATTTCACGGTGTACATGGGTCGACGATATTGTTAAATAATTAAAAGGATGGCTATTGTAATTATGAGTCTAAATGTAGACATGGTGATCGTCTAATGAATGTTGTTAAGGATACTGTCTTTTAGAGCTTGAGCTCTCCTGTATAGATGATTATATTGATATGAAAGTGAACCCTGCCTGTACTGTTTATAATGAAAAATTCTATCAGATAGTTAAGATAGAAGATACAGTAGTACATACAGTAGAATACTCTCTCAAAATAAACCTTAAGAGTCAGTGGACGCTCTGACTTCTAGATGTTTTCTTTTATTTTGGTTATTATAATATTATTATAGTAAGGTTCTTCCGCTGACTACCGCAGCCAAAGTTGAATTTGGAGATTCTGAACTCCATTTGCGTACATCGTGGACAAAATAAACAAGTTTTGTTAACTTCTCGTGTTAAGTGTAGATTATTAATTATAACGCATCACTTGTTAAAAAGAGAGGATTAGAATAAATGGATATCAAGTTTCGCTTTAAAGTTACCCGTAAACCTTTCCATTATACAGGGCGTTCCGGAAATAAACCGGCAAATATTGCAATCGTGTTGAGGATTTCAATACAACAACAACAATAATAAAGTTTATTTTCAATTTTGGCGATAAGGTAAGCGCCCTATGACCAATTCCATTAATAGCATTTAGTATGTCCCATCCCTCTAAGTATGCATTTCCCGGCAAGGTTGCAGATAAACGTTTTTTTCTTGGATTGAGGTCTGTAACACATATTAGAAGTATGACGGTTGTTTTATATAGTGTAGCTACCTACGGTCAATTACACTAATTAACTTAAATTGAATTCATGTCTGTAATTGAGATATTCCTATTAAAGGAGCCTAGATAAATATTTTTTCTTGTGTTGTAGTTCTGAACACGTATGCGAAGTTCGTCGGTTTATTCTGGGAACATCCTATATATGTCGGTTATATGAACTTTTTTTTTTAAAAAAAAGTATTTTAATTTAAGGGCAATACAGCTGTACCGATGGAAGCTTCATGAGGCATATTAAAGTTGTAATTTATTACTTTAATGATGGAATTATCCACAAATAAATAAATTATTAAAGTAGCTGTGTTAACGTACCTGTCATTCACATTGAAGTATTAAACCTTAAAATAATCATAGACCTGAAATATAAGTTACAACGCAGAATAATGCGTTTCATGTTAAAAACTAAAGCACTTAATTTATGCCATAAACTGAGGCTCTTAATTTATGTTAAAAACTGATACTCTTAATTTATGTTAAAAACTGATGCTCTTAATTTATGCTGAAAACTGAAGCTCTTAATTTTGTGCTAAAATCTGAAGCTTTTAATTTATGTTAAAAACGGAATCTCTCAATTTATACTAGTTGCATTTGCTCCTGTTTCCTTTTAAGATAATAAACTTGTTCGTTAACAGTGAAAATGGTGTTACCTGACTGAAGAACATGAGGTTCCTGCTTTTCCATATTGTTCCCTTGGGCTTTCTTCTCAGGGCAGGAAGGCTATATTTATAGAACAAATGTTCCACTGTGAGTATGAGGCACCCGACGAGCATCCCTACGCCTAGAAGAATGAACACACCAGCAACAGCTGCAACGCCCAATGGTCTTGGTTGAGCCATGTCCGTCACCATTCGGAAGCAAGGCAACGCACCATAATATTTTTCTTGTAAAATATCTATGTAGCCGTTCTTCGTGTATTTAGCTATCACAGCGGAAATACTATCCTGCAAAGGAAATAACATATTGCATTAAGATAAACAAAAATAGTAAATAATTATATTTAATGTGCAGCGCTACCTTAAACATCAAACACTACATTTGCAAATCAAACAGGTCAAACAAACTGCAAACATAAAAGTTTTTTCCTGAAGTGTCACCATTTATCCTGACAAAATAATGCAAATCAGATTTGCAACGTATTAATTTTCTCGGAAACATCTGAAACGATTTTGTTTATATAAATTCACTTAACTGATTTACCCAGCAATAATTCTCCGAGATTATTATCCGTAGAACCTTGAAATTTTGCATATTTTATTTCCTTGGTTCATTGTATGTAGATAATGGAATGTTTTGATTAATAGTCACAATTAGGAATATTATATTTCTGGGCATTCGACATCTACGGTCTCTTAAGCCTGTCACGTTTAAGGGATAACGTTTCTTGACGATCACACGACCTGCAGAAATGGGAAAGGAAGAAATGAATGGGAAAGAAAGAATACAATCTGAGATCTCTATTTAGTAACCATCCCGGCATTTGCCTGGTGTGAATGAGGAAAACGTGGGAAAAATCTCACTCAAGATGGTTGGCTTGAAAAGGGTTTTACACATTTCTGCGCGGGTGTCCTCTCCGGGCATCGAACCCGGGACCGTCCGCATCAAAGGTGAGAGTGTAAGCGATTACGCGACGGGGGCTACCTGAAATGTTTCGAAATGCGACCCTAATGCTGGATTAGGGCCCTGAATTTTTCCTTATGTCTCCGATATTGTTAGGCATAGAAGCTTGAAATCCCTGATGTACGAGTACTTTCTCTATGTACCTGGATGATAATAAGACTATTTTACAAAATGCTATTCCTGGGTGAAGTGAACATGGTTTGAGTATTTTTAGCCGTTCAGAAGAACTATTAGGCTAGAACCTGTTACTTTGTAGGAATGTTCTCCATGTATCAAGGTTTATGAAATGTTACCCTTAAAGGGAGAAAGAGATTTTGGAAACATTTTGTACCGTTCCTCGCATGTGGAATTGTCCTCCCTGTACCTCAGACTATAACAACATGAAACTTTACGAAATGATATCCCTAAGGAAAAGGGAAGGGCTTGAAGATATTTTCGCCTTTTGTCGGATTTCCAAAACTGCTAGGTGTAAGATGTAAAATTTTATACAAATGTTCTTGAACTCTAGGCGGAGAATAAGACAAGAGTTCGTGAAATACAACCTCTCCGTGGAGGACGGGGAACTGTTTTTACCGTTCAACTTGATCTCCCAAAACTAATACTCGTAGAAACTTGAAATTTTGTTTATACGTACAAACATTGTCAACGAACCCTGCTCCAATGATAAGTCTGAGCTTTATGAAATGAGTCTTCTACTAGGGAAAAAGGGTTGTTAACTTTTCTTTTGACCTTTTCCAGAACTTCTGAACACTTGGGTATGTGAACCTGGCATTCTGTACAAAATGTTGTTCTTGAATTCTAGGCTGGTGATAACACAGTTTTAAAAATACTACTGATAACAGGAAAAAAAGAGATCTTGAACGATTTTTCATCATTTTCGATTCAGTTGTGAGTAGAAACCTCAAATTTTGTACAAATTTTCTCGTTGAACTGTAGGCTGAAGATAGATGGAGTTTAACAAAATACGACCTCGTAGAAAGAAAGAGGCTGTGAATTTTCTCCGCCGTTCACCAGATCTTCGAAACAACTGAACATAGGTAAATGAAATTTTGTACGAATGCACTATTTCTCAGAGTCTAGGCTAAGACGTATTTTCTGAAACTTAACATCTAAGGGAAGAAGAGATAAATGTTATCTTGGTTTAGGAAGTTGAAATTTTGTTCGAATATACTCTTCTAATCTGTGTGTATGACGAAATGTTTATTAATTCCACCGCAAGAGATGCGTAGGTTGATTTAAGATTTTCCATTAATATTAATTACATTTTGTGATTCACTCAACATACGACATAATATAGAGGTTTATTTAGTTATAGCCGAAGTTAATGTGGAACTGTACCACACATACGCACCCCAGGGGACTCTCGATTCAGCCTTTCTACTCTCATTTTCCCCAGAATACTCTCATTTTGCGGTCGGTGACGTCATGTGGAGGTATCGCCAAGGATGTTATAAAGTAGAGGATCTGCCCATACAACAACCATGAAGCCATACGTCACAGCCATACGTATCCTATGATTGGTGATTTTCTTTCCTGTGAAAGGTTATTTCTTCTCACTCCTAGTTGTACACCCATACGTGCAGCATGTAAGCATTGTACAATATGAATCTGGCAAAGACTTAAATAAAAAATAAAGGAGAGACACACACTCTAAAAACGAATAGGGTTATGAGAACCATAAAAATATAGTTAAACATGGTATGGCCATTGGAAACATATTTCTTGTTACATAAACTATATTAACATTACCTCCTATGTTACTAAAATCATCTGAGAAAATTCTTTTGTGGTACATAAAACATACCATATTGTTTTTGCTTTTAAAGTTGCACGCATAATATACATAGTTGCGTGAACAATATACATAGTTGAATGTGTCATTCCGTGTAGCACATGTCTGACCAACGTGAAACACGAACAAAGACGTGTAAGTTAAGGAAAGAAGAGTCTTACTAATTGTGTATATGTCCAAAAGAATAGCAAGCATTTATTAAGAACACGGACTCTACATGAACTAATAGAGAAATGTAAAGGAAAGTTTATTTAAGGTAAGTTTATGCATTTTCTGGCATGTAAATTATTATAACATAATGAGCCATGTTTCTAGTACAAATAAGCACATTAGATGGCAGCACTGTTACTCTGGTAAATGCCGCCCAAAAGTTCACTTCATAACATTTCTTTTGAAATGATTACAAGAAATGTAACACGCTTTCTCTTCCGTTGTATATGTTTTTAAAGGCAAGGTTCTAGATTACTGGTCCCCCTTCCCACTGAGCAGTAAGAAAGACAGAAAACAACGTGTCCTGCGGGGCTTTAACCCGCCTTCACTCGCTGACGCTCGCTCGGCAATACTGTGTAAGTTAAATGCATAAACTTTAGTACAGAAAGAAACCTACCAGCTATTAATCTACATGGGGGCCAGTAATCTAGAACCTTCCCGTTTTTAAATATCTCATAAAGCTTTGCTTATAACAAAAAGGTACGACCAACTTAGATTATCACTGTTACTTATGAGATATTTCTGATATGAATACAAGGAGTATTGCAAGTTTATACGTACTTCTGATCGAGCTTTAAATCGATCGTTCCAGCTGTGACGTACCATACGTCAGTACAGCTGCCTTTTGAAATCCTTCCTTCTCCTCATCTTGTTTTTTTTCTCGCGTCAGACTTATCTCAGCCAAGGGCGAATAGTACTACATGTCTGATAGAAGGACTACCTAATCTTGAGTACTATCCAAATGGGTACTATTACATATTCATCTTTGCATCTACACTAATCAACCACTTCATCATTTTCAACTTTTGGGCTCTGACCCAATAAGACGGAACTTACTATGCCTGACCCACGTACCGCTAATAGGACTAAAGATAAGGAACGACATGAAGGATTACCGGCTACTGTTCCTGGACCGGTTGTGCACCCCACGAAGGCAAGACTGCGGCCGACACCCAGTCAACCATTTACAACTAGCCATCACAAGCAACCCACTATTTCTAGGGACTCAACTGCATCAGCTTTGTCCACGAATTCCTTCCGATCCCTATCACCAGCTTCTGGGTCAAGCTACGCTGAACGTCTGATAGACTCACCACCTAAAAAGAAGCATCATCTTCACTCCACTACATTCACAAAAGATATGGAAGTCACCGATGCCAACCAAGATACCAGCACGAAGAACAGAGACCTTCTTGCTTCTACTATTTACTCGATGCTTCTGACGAACTACGATGCCAGCTAGAGATTGTTAACAATATAATATTGTACTCCGAGTCATAATTCTTGCTGACGCTGTATTAACAATACTCTATAGTTACATTCAACCATAATTATGGTTGAATATAATGATACCTTTTTTTAGAGTGCACTACATGTCTACAAACGAAGATCGCAATGTTCTGAACCAACATATATAGCGGTAATTCAGTTACATAATGGGACGAAGATACATATGAGCAGATCGTCTATTTTATAACATCCTTTGGTATCGCGAGGTATCTTTCAAGAGAACAAATGAATTCCGCATACGCATTTACGCTAATTGGTATTCTGTTTCAAGATGGGCAAAAGTTCCTCCACAAGACGTCACGGACAGGAAGCCAATCAGAAAGCTAAACGCGAATTGGGGTTACCTGTTATTTTATATACCTTGGCGCAGCCCATCGCCGTGAAACTGCCACGAGACAAACACCAGTATCTCGTTAGTCATGTAGTAGAGCATTGAGGTCGAGCGTGGGCTGACGCCACCGAAACTGAACAGATTCTGGGAGGAGTTCATTGTGGGTCTTTTCAACACTAAATTCACTACATTACGCGTCGTAGAAATGTGTGAAGCGTGTAATTTTCATGTAGGTTGTGCCTTGTGAATCGTATTACATAGAATATGCGACACAGAGCCCTGGGCTCATCACACCGACGCGAGCTGCTAGAACCGTTTCTCGAAAGAGTTTAAGATTGTGGTCGATTTCTCGTACAGAGACAAACTACATCTCCGAAAGGTGGATCGAAACGTCAAGATCAATGTTGAATAGAACCATACTCATGTCCTGACTGAAATGTACAGGACGAAATCCCAATATTGTACGGACAAGACGTGAACCAGGTTGAACTGCACCAAGACAAGGCATACAACCACATGCCGAAAACATCTATGGAATTCTATCGCAGCATCCCTTCTCTAACATCCCTGATAAGAGTCCAGATGCCAACCTAATTAAATATTTTGATTTAGAACTGCTTAAGCGGCGCCTGTTCCATCGCTGAGTCCGCACCATCATTGGCTGTTTAATGCCTGTTAAGAGGAGTAGGTTGCAATACGCAAACTGGTCCAGTTACAACTAGGGATGGGCAAAACCGGTTTTTATAAAAACCAAAAACCGGTTCCTATAAAAACCGAAACCCGAAAAACCGACATTTCGGTTTTCTCCAAAAACCGGTTCGGTGAAAACTTTTCGAAAACACATAAAACTATTTCTGTGGAAATGGATTCGGTTTCCGGAGAACAACGAAACACCATTCTGGTCAGAAATAGAACTAATTTTGGAAAAAAACCGGAATCGGTTTTGAAGAAAACCGAAACCGGACCAGCTAAAAAACCGAACCGGTTTTGGAGAAAACTGATAACCGGTTTCGGTGAAAAAACGAAACCGGTTTTTTGAAAATTTTCAAAAAACGGTTTTTGTGCCCACCACTAGTTACAACACAATCTCCCGCAATGGAAACTCCGATGCTGGGCCATAGTCAGTAGAGGTAGCTTGCAAATCGAACACGACGAAGGTGGCAACATTTCATTTCCTAGGTAAGTGTCTGAATATAAATGCATCAACCTTTGTATACATATTTCGACTGCAGAATATGAATATATCATGCAAGAAATCGATTTGCGTAAATTGGGAAACCGGGAGAACACATTAAAGGAACAGATCTTTAGAAAGCAATTGTGTGAGAATTTACGTAATACACATTAAATCAAACTTGCATCAACAAGCAAATCCAGAAACATTTTGTATATAACATTCAAATATATTCCCCAAAACCTTGTTCTTCCCATATAAAAAACGGGCATTTTGCTAGTGTGTTTCAATCTTACAAAATACTGGTAAGATGCTGTTCTTAAATAATAATCCCTGCCCTAAACTACATAGTTTTCCCGCAGAAAAAGCGAAAACTGATCTACTGTGAGGCAATCACTTTCGGTTCACTTACCTCTTTATTTATTTGTTTACGCAAAAGAAGAAAACAAGATAGGCTACTGCCGAATTACAATATTCTACAGTGTGTTTGAGTTAAATATGACACAATTATAAATAAAAATATGTACAGACATTATATTATAACTAAACATAATTTATCGAAATTATCTCTTGAAATATATTCACATTTTCGTAAGTCTAGTGGTGAATCAAAAGTGTTATGAACTTTACTATTTATATCACATACATACTACGCATGTCAACGTCTACCTTCTTGCCACGTACACACTGGCGCAAATCCCGAGAGGGATGAGGGAACATGTTCTCTCCAATCTTGGAACTGGTGGGGACTGCCCTTCCCAATAATCCGATTTGAAACGTGTTATTTGGAGAGAATGTGATGATTTGTGTCCCATTGCCACAAAAGAAAGTGAGATGAAATTGATTTCCTCCCAGATTTAGCCTCAAATCTGAAGTTAACTTTGCTGCCCTGATCCTCCACAGCATTGTTTTTCAACTTCACAAATATTTTGAACATCACTTTTAAAAAAAATATGGGAACAGTCATACCCGTCCCCCCAAAGTTAGAGACAGATTTGCGCCTCTGCACATACAATCAAAATCGAAAAATGAAATGAAATGAAATCTTTGAGTTTTACATCCCACGGTTATGCCGGTTAGCTAAAGGAGACGGTGATGATGAGTAATGAATGAAAAATGGTGGAATGAAGAAAATGGGAGAACCCCGAGAAAACCCACGCATACGGTGTTTGTCCACCACAAAGTTCACTTGGCCGGGGCTGGGTTCGAACCCGGGACCCCAAGCACCAGAGATGAACGCTCCACCACTGAGGCACCGCGGCTCTACAATCAAAATGGAATGAGTTCTGTGGATTTTGTAGATATGTACTGTCCTTGTTATTGATTTTCTTTAAAGAAAAATAAAAAGGGCGAAAAAATTGAGAATATGAAGGTGCAGTTCACCAACTATTCGTAAACACTAAAAAAAAAAAAAAAAAAAACAACAACATATAATTTGATTATAAAATATAATCTGTACAACATCTTGGAAGAATTGGAAATTCCCAAAAAGATTACGAGACTGCATGTAGCAATAACACAAGAATATGGTATGAATAGGACAACAAATGTCTGCATTACAATTTCAGCGACCATAAGCTTTGTTTCTGTTCCCGTTTTTTTCTTCTAAGCTAATTTGATTTCAGAATACGCGATTAGAAAAATTGAAAATTACAACAAAGATCTAAATTTGAATGAACTGAATAAGTAACTTATATCCGCGAACGACTTGTATACTTGACAGTAGGACACGACATAGGATGAGTGTAGGTCTGGGTTCTGACTTTGTGTAAAAGATATTGTTTTCACAGTAGCCCATAGAGCAGAATATGTTCACAGAATGTTTCATACCTTGTCTCGGGACATTCAGTTTGGCAGTAGAAATTTAAAGAATAATGGAAATGTCTAAGGGATTTCCTTTGGATTTTTATTGGGATGTGCCTGTCATAGTAAACATTTTAAGGATAATGGAAATATCTATGTTATTTCCATTGAACTTCAATGGGATGTGAATATCACAGTTGAAACTTTAAGTATAATGGAAATATTCATTGGATTTCACTTGGATTTCAATCGGCTGTGCCTGTCATAGAAGAAACTTTAAGGATAATGAAAATATCCATGGGATTTCTATTGGGCTTCAATGGAATGTGCTTATTAATGTTAAAATTTTAAGTATAATGGAAATGTCTATTGGATTACCTTGAATTTCAATGGGATGTGCCTATCACAGTTGAAACTTTAATGGAAATGTCCATTGGATTTCCCTTGGATTTCAATGGGATGTGCCTGTCATAGAAGAAACTTTAAGGATAATGAAAATATCCATGGGATTTCCATTGGGCTTCAATGGGATGTACTTATTAATGTTGAAACTTTAAGTATAATGGAAATATCTACTGGATTTAGCTTGAATTTTAATGGGATGTCCTTGTCATAGAAGTAACTTTAAGAATAATGGAAATATCCATGGTATTTTCCTTGGACTACAATGGGATGTGAATATCACAGTTGAAACTTTAAGCATAATGGAAATATTCATTGGATTTCACTTGGATTTTAATGGGCTGTGCCTATCATAGAAGAAACTTTAAGGATAATGAAAATATCCATGGGATTTCCATTGGGCTTCAATGGGATGTGCTTATTAATGTTAAAATTTTAAGTATAATGGAAATGTCTATTGGATTACCTTGAATTTCAATTGGATGTGCCTACCACAGTTGAAAAAACTTTAATTGAAATGTCCATTGGATTTCCCTTGGATTTCAATGGGCTGTGCCTGTCATAGAAGAAGCTTTAAGGATAATGGAAATATCCATGGTATTTTCCTTGGGCTTCAATGGGATGTACTTATTAATGTTGAAACTTTAAGTATAATGGAAATATCTACTGCATTTAGCTTGAATTTTAATGGGATGTGCTTGTCATAGAAGAAACTTTAAGAATAATGGAAATATCCATGGCATTTTCCTTGAGCTTCAATTGGATGTGCCTATCACAGTTGAAACTTTAAGTATTATGGGAATATTCATTAGATTTCACTTGGACTTCAATGGGCTGTGCCTATTATAGTAGAAACTTGAAGAATAATTTAACTATCTATGGGATTTCCCTTGTATTTTAATGGGATGTCATTGTCAACAGACAATATTTGGATATCCAAATGTCGTTCTATTACCATTACGTAAAGAACCCAGGAATAAGATTTAGTTTTAGTGTTTTGTCCTTATGCAACACCTAAGTTATGAAGGACGGGATACTACTACGAAAGTGTGTTCCGAAATGCTGCTGAGGTATGAATCCCGTGCAAATTTTGGTGACAGATTATTGCACAAGTTCAATCTTTACAGCACAGGTCGTTTCCCCACTATTCACTCTGTCTTCCAGGAGAGTAGGATTACTGGACCACGCTACCGGCCTCGGCTTATTGCAAAGTTTCGTTTCGGCGGCAATGAATCTTAGTCCCACCTTTAGTCCATCCTGTATTATTGATCATGATGTCTAACCTTATAATTTAAGAATATTGTATTTATGAAATTTTTGTCATGGACTCCTTATTAAATAAAATAAAGAGAAATGAAATATTTCAGATTTATATTTTCGACCTTTAAGCTAAAAGAAAAGAAATGAATTTTTTTCAGTTTTACGTCCCACGATTGTGCTTTAGAGTGACCATGATTTTGATGAGATGACGGTGATGAAAATAATGAAATGGAGGAATGAAGAAAATGAGAGGAAACGGGAGAACTTTGAGAAAACCCACGCACATCATGTTTTTGCATCTTAAAGTACACTTGGAGCGAGCTGGGATCGAACCAGGAACTTCATGCACCAGAGCCGTGAGCCATCGCAGCTCCCCTCAAAGCTAAAACATTCGATGATTAATGAAAGTGAATGATTGTGAGAAATTTAGTGGAATAAGAATGAGAGAGGAATCGGGAGAACCCAGAGACGCTGATTTCGGGAGTGTTCCGGTATTCGAGCATACTCTAGAATTTTTGTGGGATGTTCAATAACCCCACAAAAACAGGGAGAAGAAAAATGACAAAAGAGAAAAATAAGGAAGTTCTAATCTTTCGCCGTATTTTTTTAAATAATAATAGGATCCGATTTTTTCATAGAGCAAAAACGGTGAATATAAAGTTGGATTTCAGTTATCAAACTAAAGACAAGACTTTCATTTCAATTTGCTGTATTGTGTATGTTATCATTTTATAAAATTATTCGCTTAAATTTTATTCTGTTTAACTATTTTAATTTGCTTTCTTTCCTTTTAAAATCTGTACTAAGTAAATCCAAAGGTTAGGTTCAGAACGGCGTGATTAAACCAAGATAGGGGAACTCTAGAATCCCGTTGGTTACGCCGCCATACTCTCATTCAAGAATATATTTCCTCTTTCAGAAAACCTGTTTTCATTCAAAAATACCTAAACTGAATTTTCAGGAGGATCAATTATCAAAATTTTCCAGGGAAGTATCTTCCGCTACGCTTGGAGCCCACAGTTTCACATTCCAAGGCACCTCCGGCTGTGAACTGAGAATTAGAGCAAACCCACCGATTTTTAAAACTCGTTGCATCTGGAAGAATCACCCACGGACACAATGTTGTTTACCACAAACTCAGATGACCTGAGTTCGAACCAGACGCTTCAGATTTCTTTTCGGGGTGAAATCTATAGCTCTATGGTGCAGATCATATTCATTACCCACATTCTACACTTATATCTTCCAAACTTGGAGCTGGGGATTCTAGAACTTTGCAGGAATTTCTCCTGTAACATGTCAGGATAAAATACTGAAACTAGGAACCCCTCACACTGAGATGAGAGCTATACAAGACAGAGATAACGTAGATCAATGAAAACTTGACCCATGATGCACTGATCCACCAGTCACCGTGACTCACAACCCACTGGACAAACGACCCACTCTGACCGACCAGACACCATGACCAACTCTGACCCACCACACACAATGACCCACTCTGGCCCACTGTGACAGACTACCCGTCAAGTCCATCGTGATTAACTCTGACCCATGATCCACGACATCCTCTCAATTGAATAAAGAACAGATACTTTTTAGTGAAAAATAGGATGAAATTTGAGTCTCAAATCAAGGTAAAATAGACCAATGTAAAGGGAAAAAAATGTAAAATTCGACTGTCTAGAAAGGCAAATAGTAAGTCCTGCTGCTACTATTACAGTTACAAATATTAATATCCAAAACTGCCTGAAGTTATTTTTTTCACTTAGATATACTCATCTCAGGTAAGTAAACAGAAACAAATGAAAACAGGAAGAAAACTGGAGACCTTGAAATTAAATCGTAAACAAATTCACCAGTGTTCAGAGATGCTGTTTACAATGCACTGAGCAGAATGGGTCAGTGGGTCGTATTGAGTCAGAGTGGGTCACGGAGGGTGGTGGATTCAGTGGGTTACGTCCTGTTGATCCACGACCACTGTTCTACTCACAAATTTTGATCCATTTCACCCACGACCCACTGACTCACTGACCCACTCCATCTCTGGTATAACCATCTTCCCCCGCAACTTCTTATAATTTTACCATACGTCTTGACGTATATAAGGGATTAAACTTCGTATAATTTTTCCAGCGTTCCGTAACTCAGACACAGTTACAATTTTACATAAACTCACTAATTTCTATTTTACATTATAATCGTACTTCTACTTTCCAATCCTGTCACAATTTCAATGTGAACTTTTTTCAGAAACTTCGGCAGTATTACGTACGTATGAATTTCTCATAACATTTTCTCAACTTTGTTCTTGAACATTTCCTAAAAAGAAAGTGTTCTTCACCGCAAGAAGTTGAGCTGTAAGATGATAAAAGAGAAAGTTGGATGTCGCTTCTTCTTCATGCAATTGACTTCAGAAAACTGGTTGTCATTTCCTGCGCGGAAGGAAACTGTTGCCTGAGAGTGTTATTGCAGAAAAGTTTGTGCGGTTCGATCAACTTACCTAGAGCACGAACTCATCGCTATTCGCGCTTTAGAAACTTAGTTCAAAGTGCTGCCTAAAGGAAACTAACGTAAGATCGCTATCACAAGGAGGGAAAAACAACATAAAAAAGAAGAAGAAGAAAAAACAGAGTTTGATGTTATTCATAACACTGCTAGCAATGGCGCTTGACTCCTCGTTTAGATCGGAGTCAGTTTCTGCCTGTGTCACCTTCGAAATAAACTCCAAAGACTGTCAAGGGAGTAGAAAACGACACACGTGCTCTGTACTACGTGAGAATTCTCGTAACATTTTCCTCCGGTCGATTGAACTCTAGTAGAAGTGACTCGCCACGACACGTGTAAGACGATACTTGTGAAACTAGCAAAATGTTTATCAAGCTTTTTATCTTTATGATATCATAGAGCAATCTGTGTTAATATTGGGAATCACAATGAACAGCCAAAAGTATTGCATGATTTTGCAATAACGTTACAAAGAAATTTTGACAATTATACTGGCATTGGGTCGTAATCAAAATACAGCAATATGTAATACAAAATATAATGTTAAGATATATAACAACTAATCGTTTGCTATTAGTTATGGTTTTAAACATCAAATATTACTAGAAGTAATATGTATGTCTCTGTTAGGAGTATTATGGTATTAGAACTATATGTGTTATTATTAAGATATATCAAACAACAATAAACAAAGTCTGCTGCTTTTTTCGCACATAGTACTAGATAAATACAGAAATAATCTATGCAAGCAGAACAAAAACTATCAACTGTATCAGATTGGTAACGAACATCATTTTTAACGGCATTAGTTCTTTTAATTTTTTTCGAAAACTGCGCATCAGAATTTACCCTCAAGCATATCATATTGTTCATCTCAATATCAGCTATTGATTGGTGTTTGTCTTATCTTTGAACAATATTATACTTAATTCAAGTTTAAGCTTGATCATAATTTTGGGGCTATACTTCATTAACGATGCTGTTATACTAGTATATATATATATATATATAACAGTTTCGCCTTGGTACTGGTGACTGTATAACATTAATTCCTAGCTTTAACAACAACAAATCGATTTCCTTCTCAAAATAGGTATGATGATATACATTATAACAAGATGGATTGGCGTGAATTTTTAAACCAACCCTCGTATTATTCCAACATCAATTCTTGGAAATGAAATGCGACTAATCAACGGTTGGAGAAGAACAATGCTCAGGAATTTCTCACCCAAAAGGTACCTCACTTATCCAGACAGCTCTGCTTCCTCCCGTCAGCCCATATTTGGAGGAAAAATTTAGCTACTCTCGAGAGAAACGCCCACGCAGTGAACTCTTATGACGATGACAGATCTTTACGTGACAATGTAAAAATTATCAATGATCATTAGTTCCACAACTTATTGGAACTATCAGTGTTTTTAATGTGATTTCTATTAACTTATGAACCATTCATTATATGTTATTAACAATATAATAACGTAAAAACTCAATGCTCTCTACGAACTATATTTTAGTTTAGTCAGTGTATTCTTGCGCTGTGAACTGGCTACGGTGTGATGTGCGAAGAAAAAAGGAGAGCGTCACTTCCCACCAAGTACATTGAACGTATTCAAGATGTGCTCGAAATAAGTTGATTTCAAAATTTAAAACGAATGTGAATAGTATTTGAGTTTTGTGTATATCAAATCCAATATGAAAGCAGGAAGTAGTGACAAGTATACAAATGATGTTTCAATAGTAACAAGGAACTTGTGTTAACAAGAATTGTTCTTAAGCACCTCCCTCACCAATGCAGCGATTTTGCAAAAGAATCTTGTTGTCTGTCAAGGAATGGGACAGTCAATTCATCTTTTTCCAGTAATGGATGTCAACTCTTCGGTAGTGTACCAGTGAATTTTATTTCGTACAGGCGCCGGAACCGTCGTGCGCGCTCACGCGTCGTGCCGAAATCTTTGGGCCAATTTCTTTTCGAGTGAAATGTTAAAAGTAATATAAAAATATTAGTATTGTTCTAAATCATATGTAGTGTAACCCACATAGTGCATAATAATACAAAGTTATTTACAATTCTTGTTATCATTTCTAAAAGGTGATGATAGTGTTAACCAAATGTGTTTAATACGTTATGCCCTTTTTTCTTAGTGATTGAAATGTGCACCAATTAAAACGTGCACGATGTGAAGTGTTTGTCAGAAGGTAAGGTATCTATCAATAGAGAAGTTCAAACATTTATTTTCGTCTCCCACTATCCATCTGGTGTTAATCACGCATGGCTGTCCTACCTTGCACTTTTTTACAGGTATTGACCAGCGTGTCTTGGAGTTGACGCAACAGCGACGGTGGGTGTACGGCTCATGCCTCTGATACATTTAACGCCCGAATCCTAGGACCGTGGGAGTGAGACTATTTGTTTACTTGCCAGTTTCTTATTGGATCTATTAGTCTTTTACAAATGAATGATGTTAAGGAAGACTCCAAAAGAGATCCAAGGTTCGAATCCCAATATTATTATATCTGGCTTTCGTTACGGGAACTAACTCCTCTTATAAAACAGGAACAAACGGTAGTCGAACGAAACTCCTCTTATAACATTCATTCTTGCATTCTTGCAAATTTTTCAATAATAAACAAAATGTTACTTAATATGGATCAAGTAGAATATTAGATGTGTATCCTTTTAAGCAAATAGATCTAAGTTTGTCCTTAATTTTCCTTCATAGACTTAATCTAGATGTTCTCTCTGTGTATGGCTTTGCAAAATATAAATTTGAAGTCATGTTTCGAGTGCATATAGCCTTGACGTATACGCCTGTATACATTTACACCATCAAAGAATGAAGGCTGCGCAAAAACGCCTATGTATTATGTTTAGCCTTCTGTGTGAGATTCTCTGTGTGTATGACTTTGTAAAGTGTAAATTTTGAGTCATGCTTGACAGGTGTGTTAATTTATAGAAAGTTTAAGGTTAGTCTTGTGTTATGTATTATTGACAAGCTTGCAATTAAGAAATTAAAGAGTTTTCTATAACTTTTGTTAGGTCTGCAGTCGTATAAAATCATTGAAATGAAATAATTGAGTTTAACGTCTCACGTTTATGCCCTTTAGGGAGACGGATGATTAAGGCAAGTGAACGATGGTGGAATAATTGATAGAATGATAATGTGGAAGGAAAATCCACGAACGCAATGTTGTCCACCACAAACTTACTTAGCCGGGGATCTAACCAGGGACCGCACGCACCAGAGGTAAGAGCTCTACCACTGAGCCACCATTGCAAGGGGAGCTTAGACTCCTTATTCAACTTCTAGCTACAGGCCATAACAATGTATATATATATATTGATGAATTAATTTATATTTACAGTCTTGATCAGGAGTGAGAATATATACGACAAAACTAGGGATGGCCCAAAATTTTCCGGAAAATTTATTTCCTGAATTGGAAATTTCATTCTCTGGATTTCGGAAAAATTCCGAAATTCGGAAAATTCCGGAATTTTCCCGAATTCCGGAGTTTTCCGAAATCCAGAATATTCTAAATTCCGGAATTTTCCTGATTTTACATTTCGGATTCCGGAAAGTAAAAATTCCGGAATTGCCCATCTCTAGACAAAATCTATAGTTAAAGTGGGATCTACATGGCTGTAGTGCGTTCAAAGAATCGCAGTCTGTATGTAGGATCTCGGTGCCTTAGTTTTGGATTTTAATATTCGAATTTTTTACTTGCAAGCAGGTCTGATTTTATGTGCTTGAATAGATTAAAAACAAATTATTTATTTATTTTTTTTTTACAAAGCTAGAAGTTCCAATTTAATTTGGCTCCTCAAAATATATTTAACTAGCTGATTACCCGGCGTTGTCCGGGTATTTGTTTATCCCAATTTTCTTTAACATTAGACAGGAAACGGAATGAATTTTACCTACAGCACGAGGTTCGATTCATTTCCATAATCTTATAGAAGGTTATACAGAGTTCTATTCGTTTCCATAACCTTATAGAAGGTTGTACTGGGTTCTATTCGTTTCCATAATCTTATAGAAGGCTGTACAGCGTTCTATTAGTTCCCATAATCTTATAGAAGGTTATACAGAGTTCTATTCGTTTCCATAATCTTATAGCAGGTTGTACAGAGTTCTATTCATTTCCATAACCTTATAGAAGGTTGTACAGAGTTCTATTCGTTTCCATAATCTTATAGAAGGCTGTACAGCGTTCTATTAGTTCCCATAATCTTATAGAAGGTTATACAGAGTTCTATTCGTTTCCATAATCTTATAGCAGGTTGTACAGAGTTCTATTCATTTCCATAACCTTATAGAAGGTTGTACAGAGTTCTATTCGTTTCCATAATCTTATAGAAGGTTGTACTGGGTTCTATTCGTTTCTATAATCTTATAGAAGGCTATACAGAATTCTATTAGTTCCCATAATCTTATAGAAGGTTGTACAGAGTTCTATTAGTTCCCATAATCTTATAGGAGGTTTACAGAGTTCTATTCATTTCTCAAAATTTTCAGAAGGTTCTTCAAAGTTCTATTGTTTCTATCCGACTAAACTTGGGCTTAAAAGTCATTGTAGCTGTCATCAATCACTTGAGCGACTACGAAAACCATGTATTCGACAGCAATTTCGGTATTTTGGACATTTTATTTTACTTTTTGCCTCTTGTCATCTTCATGACGATAGGGGCTGAACTTGGGTTTAAACGACGTCAGGAGTGTTACTATTCACCTCAGCTACACAGAAAATATGTATGTCGCACTGATATCGATCGTTTTCAATTATTTTTACGCGTCACCTGTTTTGCAACTCACTCTTAGGGATGCTAGAATAGGGGTTATCTCCCTTTTTACTGATGGAGATGAACTTTGACTTCAACTACATCTGGATTGTCATTATTCGTCTCAGGGACTCCGAAAACCATTCACTGAATACTAATATCGGTTACTTTCGATTATTATTACATGTCACCTCTCTCCAACCCCAATCTTTCATCCCTTTTCATCTCCATGCTGATAGAGATGAACTTGGACTTTAACGGCATCGGGAGTTGACCGGTCACTTGGACACTAATATTGGTCATTTTACATCACCTTCTTCTCCCCCTAGAGGTGCTATGGATGTCTTACACGACATCGGGTATGTCACTATTCATCTTACTAACCTCGAAAACTATGAATTTGACGCTAATACCGGCCATTTTCGATTACTTTTACATGTTACCCCCTCCCACAACTCCCAGGGGTGTTAAGGGTGTATTACCATTATAGTATTTTTTTTTAAATTGTAATATTTACACCAAGTTTGATAGAAATTTCTCCAGGTGTTCCGGAGTTATGCAAGAACATACAGATTAGCTTTGCTATGATCCCCCATATGATTCATCCAATCATTTAACATTCAGTAATTAATCTCATACAATACTCTCTCTCGTCCATTTAATACATTTATCACAACGAATAAATAATTACTTCCTGTAAGGTATGTGATTTTTCTCATTCATACTCTAATTACCATTACCCTTACACCAATCGGAACGCGAGATTGAGTCAGATGACTCAATCTAGCTCTCTGATTGGAGTGGGTAGAAGTTTTAGAATTTCGATTAACTTCATCTTTACTCTTACTTTTTCTTTCCTTATAAAAACAATCTAGTTCTATATAATTTTTTCTGAGAATGTATGTGAAGTACCAGTATTTAACAATTACCTATCGTCTTTTCAGGTGTAGAATAACATTGGTTAAATACTACATAAAAGTAATGTCATATAGTATTGGATCTTCCAAACTTTACATACCTCTCAAAAAAAGTTCTGGATGCGCACCTGTCTAGTTAGTTGAAGCTCTACTGATTTGTTTCAGAGGCTGTTTATACCAGATTTCGATAATTAATGCACTTCTCAATCTATAGAAATTTTGCAGTACTAACAGTTTTTCTTAAAACCAAGGATGGCAGAACACAATAACGTAACCAGAAGAAAACTTCGTGAAGGGAGCTCATAACTACAATGTCGTAGCCAGTGTTTCTTTCAGAAACAATGTTCCGGAGGGGGGGACACTTAGTATTCCGAGGGGCATTGCTGGTACTATTCTATTTATTATTGCATTATAGACGTATTATTATGGTTTTCTCCGGGGGGCACTCTCAGAGCTCCGAGGGGCAGTGCACCATAGAAACATGTCTGGAAGAAACATTGGTCGTAGCACAAACAGATACACACGCACACACAAACACATTATGTGGAATTGTATATAGCATACTAGTATGAAAAGGTTAGAATTTTGTTATTGGAAGGGATATGGTCGATCAGATGGCGCAGCTCAACTGAGTTATGCGTAATCAGCGTCCTCCAGCGTCTCAACTCTCAGGTGCTGTTATTTCTGTCTTTCTGGACTGAGTTTGATACTTTTAGTTCAGGTAAGTTCCTACTTGACTCATGATGCTGCATCAACACAGGAAAATTTTAGTTCTCCCATCGGTAACACAATCAGTGACCATGCATACTGAAGTCGCACACGCTAACAATTTGGCTAAACAGGAACTCAGTAATATATATTTAGGCTATATCTCGAACGTCCAGTTTCTCATTTTATTGCTCTCTTTTCGCAAACGTAGATGCTAACTTTTGATGCAAACGTAGGGCCTGTGCTAACGAAAAGAGCTCAAAAGATAAAGCATAAGTATGTAACTAATTTGATGAAATCTTTGCAGGGTCAAAGATAGATCTTGTGGGAAATAAGTGGTAAAAGATCTTGATTGTACTTTATTTTGCGATTAATAATAATAATAATAATAATAATAATAATAATAATAATAATAATAATAATACATTGTAACGTCAGATATCGCAATGGAACTCACTCCATCTAAGCAGAATCCATATTTAATATCACTGCACTAAGAGAAAAGGGTTTGAGGTAGATCAGCTCGCACTATCTACCTACATCATTGCCAGTATATGACTACAGAGGTTGTTCAGCCTATGTTTGGCCGATTTCGTTCCTTCCCAGTCCCGGGCAGAATGGACTCACCCGACCTGGCTCATGGCGTCCTGCAGCGTTGTGCAGTGGTTTCATGGAAACGGAGTTGTTTTTCCGCGCGGACGACAATAACTCACAAAACAGGACCATTGTTGTGAGTGTTGTGTTAAATTTGTTTCCAAGTATGTAGGTTTCCGCTCTGTGATCAAAAGGCCGCCCAAACTAAGCCGGTTTTGGGAAGACTATGTTGCGGTTCTTTATGACGCCCACCTTAGTGCTTCTCTCATTAGAAAATAGTGCAAGAAGAATGGTTGCAACATCAGTTTAAGTGGAATAAAAAATGTTATTAAAAAGTACAAGGGCAACGAAGCTCCACCATTTGTATCACCAACAAAGTTGCCTAGGAAGCGGGAATGCACCAAGGCCACCTCCACCATGCAGAGGAAACTTCGCAAAATGGCAATGCAAGAAAATCCGCCAACACAAAGGTGTATGGTTAATCGTCTTGACGTGTCTTTGGGGACTGTGAGCCGGACGTTACCCCATCAACTCATTCTGGAAAAAGTCATGAAAGCTCGCGGCCATCTTCTCACGGATGCCCACCAAAAGGAACGTAAGTGTACTCGTAAAGCCCGGAATCTGTACGAACGGCATCTGGCAAAACAAAGGTGGATGTACGTCGTAACGCTCGATGAAGCATGGATTTACCTTTCCAACTGCGGCAAACCGAGAGCCATCATGTACTGAGAGAAAGGCGACAAGAACTTCAGAAAGTGGGTCTGTGTCTGTAAAGAATCCTTCCCAAAAGGGTTTATAGTCTTTACTGGTTATTGTTACCGAGGTAAACTGAAGATTAGTAGGATGGCGAAGAACTACAAAATTAATTCGCAGTATTTTCAGGAGCAGATCATGCGGCCGATCTACGAGCAAGAGATTCCAACAATGTACGGAAATGTCGCCAATCTGGTGCGCATTCACATGGACAAGGCCTCACGATCGTCCCTCGCATTCTACAGGGGAATGGAGGAGGCAAGTGGTATAGAGGTGATACCTTTCAATGAGGTACCTGTTAAATCTGCAGTTGCAAGTCCTATGGACTATTGTGGATTTGGATTGTTGAAGCGGGCTCTGGGAAAACGGCGTGTGACAACTGTGGAAGAACTTTGGAAAGCTGTGCAAAGGGAATGGGACAAGATTCCTCTCCCAGTTCTTCAGAGAAGCGTATTACAGTGGAAATTACGTTGTCGGGCTATTGTTAGGAACCAAGGGCAACATATTGAGCACTTACGGACCTGGCGCCATGTATTCTTCTAAATTTTTAGGAAAGTCGAAATTGGCCAAATGTAGACTGAACAACCTCTGTAGTAAACTTTCATTATGCAAAAGTAGACTTCTTGAACTCACACTGCTGTGCGTATGTTCTAGCATTAAAATATTTTTTTAAAAAGCAAGAACAAAACGCTATTCATCACTATGGTATCGTTAATACAGATATTTGAGCTTTATGGTACATCGCACAGAGAAGATAATTTGTAGTATAGAAAGTGTGTGAAGTTAAAGCTTAATTGCGGTTATTAGAGCGCCAAAGAATGAATTAATAAACATTCCTTCTCCTTCCTGTCTCTGCTCTTTTGCCAGCTTTTATGTAAATATTTTCCTTCCATCCTGTCCTCCACAAGAGAAACAAAAAACTAACAAACAAAAGAGTAGCTTATTTCAGTATGGTATCTATCGTCCCTTCCGCCCTCCCCTGATAAAAATAATAGCTCCTTCGATAGCCTCGTATTAACGTGTACGATATAGCTCTAATTGCACGTTTCTGGGTGATGAATATTTGATTACGTGAAGCGGAGTTTGCTCCAGCTCTGTTATTCTGTAACTAGCTATTGACTCAAAGTATGCGTGGTACGCTATTTAATGCTGTTTCCTTGTTGCTATTGTTTCATACTGCGCACAGTCGATAGCTGGCTGGTTGGGTAGCTGGTTTTCGCTTTTTCTTCCGTTTTTTTTTTCTCTTGTTCTTTTCTGCTCTGAGGTTATAGAGGGCTCTGGAAAACAGAGGTGAACAGGGACTCATTTACATGGATTTACCAAGACAAATTTTCAGCTATAGTTCATGTCCAGAAATGAGCTTGGAGGCTATGTTCTTTCACAACGTATAAAGCAGTTACTGTATAACTTCTTTTGTACTGGGCTTAAATTGGATTTGTATTTTTTATTCTCACGTTTCTAGACAACGGAACTTGTCCTTTTTCTTTAAATGGAGATATTTAACATTTGCATATAATTTTGTAACTCTTTATTTTTAACAGTTAACTCATTTCATTCTGTAACGGGTAACGGGGCTGAGAGGTAAAGCGCTCACCTCTCGTGCTAGAGGTTTCTGATTCGATGCCGGCCCAAGTGAGTTTATGGTGGACAACAACATGTCTGTGGGTTTTCTCGGGGTTCCCCATGAAACCCGTTTCCTCCGATATTCTCATTTCAGTTCTTTTTTAACCATCCACTTTCAGTAATCATCCGGCTCCTTTTGCCTAGAGGACATAATGCTCGAACATTAAATTGAAGGCTTCCTGTGTTCTTGATGCCTGTGATTTTGGGATAGATTCCTGGTTGCAATACGGAATATTTACCTAAGTCTCTAATAGCAGAAACAACTTGCAAATCTCTTGCTATAAGTTTGAATTGGAAGTAGGCAAGCTTGCATCCGGCTTGATTGGAAAGCATGCAAGCATGTCGCAAGCTGGATTTCAGTAACGAAGTTATATAGGGACAATTTTGTATTCAGTGTTCCATTCAAGCTTGACGCAAGCGTTTTACGCTGGCGGCAAGTCAATTGCCAATGAACGGCTAGCGATGCTATGATGTTCTGCGGAAGATCTAAAGCATCGCTTGCAAGTACAACAAAAGGCAGATTATGAAAGCACGCGTTGAAAGGGCAAGCGTAGGAAGCCAAAATCCAAGTACCATCTGGTCGAAACCTTTCTTGCTACTTGGGGTTTATCTAAAATGTGCAGAGCAAATACGAATAAACAGAACATCTTTTATATATACCGGGTGCTTAAGATAAAACGTTTAGTGCTTATAAGCCACAAACGATTGATGATAAAAAGGACGAAACAAAAACTAAGATAAAAAAATGTCCATCATAGGGCTCAAGCTTAAGTGTCAAGGAACCTTTCGGCCGGTTGGCGCATGCTTGGCTTTTGGCTTTCTACGCTTGCCTTTTCAACGCTTTCCCTTGCCCTTGCCCTTGTTTTCATACAATCTGCCTTTTGTTGTACTTGCAAGGGATATGGCATCACTGACCGTTCATTAGCTATTTAATTGCCACCAGCACAAAACGTTTGCGTCAAGCTTGAATGGAACATTGAAAGCAAGATTGTTCCCATGTAACTTTGTTACTGGAATCCAGCTTGCGGCATGCTTCCACGCTTTCCAATCAAGCCGGATGCTACCTTGCCTACTTTCAATGCAAGCTTACAACAAGTGGTTCTTAAGTTGTCTCTGCAACTAGTGAGGAGTCTCCTTAAAGTTTTACATAGTAAGATATGTAATATTACATGTTACTGAAAAGATCATTGAGAAACAAACAACTTTTTAGGAAAAAAATATGGAAACACTTTTAGGAAATAACCACCATTTAATTGTGAGTTCCTGCATAGTCAAATAAAACGTCCATTAGTTATAAATCATAAATGGTTGGAGAGAAAAGAACGAAACAAAAAGTAAAATAGGAAAATATCAATAGAGCATCGGATATTGAGTGCTGGTCTATGGGATATTTTAATACTAACGAGGGACACCCGCGAACTTGAACAGGAGAAACCAGATGGAATTTTCTACAGTAACTAATTTCAGGTCACTGAATCCAGTGGTGATAGTCGTTTCCATGCAAAATGAAGCAGTCAACCAGGGGCGGCGCCAACTCATGGAGTATGGGCCAATTTTCTAGACAAGATGTGATAAGAAACGGAAAAATTGAAACGCTCAATGCAGTAAATATGATTAACGATTGAGTCTGCAATGTGTAGAAGCTCATGTGAATGTCTTACTTTAATCACAGTGTTGCCAACTTATTGAAAATCTTGTGTGAAAATGGTAATGGAAGAAAATGTCGAAATAATGCGATGTATTGTAATACATAAAGAACCCGACACATTATTCGGAAATGAAGCCTTGTCATGTTATAAAACAGTGTTGCTAACTTCATATACTATGATGATGAAGCATACTGTTCTGTCTGAAGGCAGGTCTTTGCCCAGAAGTTTCCTGCGCAAGGTGAACCTATGGTGATTTACCATTGCCTTCCATGGGATGATGATATCCCAGGACGGAACCTACAATTTAAAGTGGGATCTGAAACACTTGTGCCCCCAGTGGGAACCGAACCTGGAACTCCTTGATTACCAGGCGACGAGCGTAACCACTCATCCACCGGGGACACTCAAAGTAATGTAATATATTGAAGTTATAAGCAAACGAAAATTAGAACAACTTTCAATCAGACAAGGCAAGCAGGAGTAAAGAAAGAGTGCCGGTACATAAAGAAAGAGTGGTGTTACTCATATCCATGTAATAAGCTGCGTCTGGTGACAGGTCTCATCTGACAGTTATGTTTGGGAACTCCAGCATAACACTCTACAGACTCGTGCGTGGTTACTAGTAGATGGATCTCGTTCCGTGTAGAGTGTGGTTGTGTGCAATAGTGATAATAGTACAGAGTAGCACAATGGGATGCATTAATCCCACGAACGTAGTAAAAATAATATAATCAAAGTTATGACATGTCAAATGTGGAAAGTGCCCCGGAGTGGAAGATGCACAGTTCGCGAGTGTGTTTTATGAAATTATAATGCAGAAATACAATCGTGGTGACACAGAAATAGAGGAAGAGAAGTTGGAGAGATGGGAAAATTATGAAAAACAGGAACAGCTCATACTCAACGTCGGCCAGTCGACAAGTACAGGACATGCATCATCACAAGAATTGAAACAGCACTACGGAAAGTAACTATGAACAATCACCACCGACAAAGCGTAGGCATAGTGTTATCGAATGTATAACTGACGCCACATTGGAGCAGATTTACGACGTTTACTATTACCATGGCTTCAACTAGTACAGTAAATTGTAAAGATGATATAAGTATATAACAACTAAAGACAATTGCAAAGTAATTTTGGAATACATCAGTGGCAAAAGACAAGGTGCTCTCTTCAAGGGCAACAGATACTCAAAATTAAAAAGTACAAAAACAGTACGTAATAATACAGTTCGATATGGAAAGGGAATAGAGTTCATCCATTCACTACTGGCACATGCAAATGTTGGCCCAGGAAGAGGCGAGACTTGTTGGGCTTGACAATTTCAAAGCGTCTATTACATTTATTGAAAAACTTAAGGCTGAAGACGGCATTGCTGCGCGACACATTACTATGTTCGTCACAAGTAAAGATATAATTGATGACCAAAGTATTCCTCAGAATGCATGAGAGTATGTTGAACACGTAAATAACTATATTGCTCAAAAAACTTTGGTGCAAGATAATGTGTGGAACAGTGATCAAAGCTAGTTTTATTATGAATCTTCATCATCTACACTATCTCACAGAGGAGAAAAAACACACAGGTGCATGCTATAGTTTAAGCATAAGCCAAGAAGAGAGCCAAAGTTTCATCAATATGAAATGTTAATAGGTGCTGGAAGATCTACTAAGGCGTTATTAGCAATTTTAAAAAGGGGATGATGTAATCGAATTGGTGTTGACATATGACTTAGAGGGCCGAAGAGGGCCTTGGTATAATGAAGTGATTTTTACTACCACAATTAATGTAAGAAATAGGTATGTTGCTTTTTTTTTTTTTTTTTTTTTTTGAGAGTTCATATCGACAAGAGAGATTGCGACCTCGATGTTGGATTAAGATTTTATCTAGGTGCAGAAGCTTAGTGTATAGGTCTGTTCGACCTTTAAAATCTTACATGATCTGAGTTCAGATCGGCGTGAGCCAGATCGGTTTCTATCCTTTATTTAGAAATAGTGCTTTAGTACGAAAGGACCAAGTACTAATAATATTTATTATTAGGGAATAAAAATAATGAATAATTACTTTGGCAGATAAGTGCACTAGATTTAGGATCTAATAATGGATGAAGGGAGTCCAGGTAATAGTATATTATGACTATATTCTTATTTGGTGTGGTTTCTTATTTGATTTTGATTATTTGTGTTTTAATTGGGGTTGCATTTTTAACTTTATTAGAACGAAAGGTTTTAGGATATATTCAAATTCGTCGAGGACCTAATAAGGTAGGTATTTGTGGTTTACCTCAGCCTTTTGCAGATGCAATTAAGTTATTTACTAAGAAGCAAGTTTTTCCTACTATATCTAATTACTATCCTTATTATCTAGCTCCTGTTTTTAATTTATTTTTATCTTTGTTGGTGTGATTAAGAATTCCTTATTTAAGTATTATATTGACTTTTTCTTTAGATCTATTATTTTTTTAATGTTGTACAGTCAGCGACTGTAATAAGTGGAGGTTGGATACATAAGAAATGATAGCTTTTTCCAGTAGCAGGATAGTTTCACTCTATGTCTGATAGTTGGACAACCAACATGACAGCAAATACGTGCCCGAAAACATAACATGCCAGGATATTCCTCCATTTGGAGGAAAAAGTATTACTGTCTGAGAGCATCACTTAGAGAAACAACCACGAGATAAATCTACAGAAATTCCATTTACTTTAAGATCAAAGAGATAGGAATTAATGCAAAAGAAACGAAAAGAATAATACGCATCATGCAGAGACCGAAAAAGTATGGAAAGCTAAACAAAATGAGAAAAGAAGGAAAGAGGGAAAGGAAAGAGCAAAAGACATGGGAATAAATTAAATTTTAACACTTAAGGATAAACAGTGTCCGTCTTTCCCCCTGACCCCATCGTGGGTTTTCTCCCTTCATAGGATAAATCTCTTTCAGTATCAAACGCGAACATCATTTATAGTGTTGAAAAAAAATTAACTCAGTCTAGGCCGAGACTCGAACCCCACACCCTTAGAATGACAGTCTCACGCGGTACCCACTTACCTACACAGGCTCTATCTATAAACCAGCTATTACCCGCGCTGTTATCAAACGTGTTAAATCAGCCATTGTCGGTGAATCACCCCAGTTCCATTTGAAGTTTAAATTTTATTTACCTCACTTAGCCATCTATGGGTAGCAGTCCCCTTGCTTTCATAAAAAACATTTGTTCTGTAGATTAAAATCAAGAATGAATTAATCTGTACTCTTGGGAGCTTACTGGTGCACCAACATATCTATCTATATCTATATGTCTATCTATCTATCTATCTATCTATCTATCTATCTATCTATATATATATATATATATATATATATATATATATATATATATATATATATATATATATATATGTGTGTGTGTGTGTGTGTGTGTGTGTGTGTGTGTCGAATTGATTTTGGATTAAAAGAGCGACTTCGTAAATTTACGGAACGCGTGTTAACACGACAGTAAGGACATCTCGTAACGTTGTTAGGTAACACACGCAGTGTAAATAAAGTTTCAAAACCAGAAATCGGAAGATATGCCGTGGGTAAGTCGGTAAGACGTCTGCTTGCTGAGTGGAGAAATTCGGGTTTAAATATTGGCTGTTACGTTTTTTTTTTTGTTCCGTTGAAAATACATTTCTATATTTTTGCGTTTGAAATTGCTTTCTTTCATTTTTTGTAGATTATCTTAAATTAGTGAAGGCCAAGTAAGGTCAGATTACATATATGTCTGCTTTATCTGTGTGTACAGTCCAGAGATGGAGTGAGTCAATTGGGTCAAGATTTGTGAGTAGGTCAGTGGATCGTGGGTCAACAGGACGTGACTAACTGTGACACACCACCCCCCGTGACCTCTGTGACTCACACTGACCCTACGTTTTAAATTTTAAGGTCTCCCTCTTTATTCGGCCTCCCTCCTTATTATTAAATTCAATGTATAGATAATTATTGAGTTGAGTTGATTTTGAGTTTAGCGCCCTTTTCAGCAGCGAGGCTATATGAGATGGAACCTACTGATTAACATAGAAACCGAAAAACGTGAGCTCCCGTTGGGAATCAAACCAGGGTCTTCCACGCCACAGGTATATAATAGTGTCTTATATAGCAGTTAATATTCTTGCTATAAAGTATCAAATAACTAAACATTTGATGTAAATAAATGAGAAACCTAAAATATTGCAGATTACTGCAATTGCGATTTAATTCAATTTTAAGCATTATACATCCATATGATTGTTAAAGTTGCTTTATAAAGATGCAGATTATGAATTATAGTAATTTTTTCAATGAAATGAAATTAAATTAAGTTTGACGTCCCATGCTTATGTCGGCTAGGTAAAGGAGACGGTGATGATGAGAAGTGAACGAAAATTGTGCAACGATGTAGGTAGGAGGAAACAGGAGAATCCTGAAGAAACGAACGCACACGGTGTTTCTTCACCACAAATCTGACTTTGTGCAAGCTGGGATCGAACCAAGGACCCCATGCACCAGAGGTGAACGCTCTACCACTAAGCCACTTTGGCCCTATGAAAAATACAACCATATTTATTCTCTCTCTCTCTCTCTCCATTTTTATATAGGTATCAGAAGCATGAATAATTTTCATTTTGGGGGGTGCGGTGGCTCAGTGGTAGAGCGTTCACCTCCGGTGCTTCGGGTCCCTAATTCGATCCCAGCTCGCGCCGTTTGGACTTTGTGGTGGACAAACGCCGTGCTGGTGGGTTTTCTCGGGGTTCTCCCGTTTCCTCCCACTTTCTTCATTCCACCATTTCACTCCTTTCTCATTATCACCGTCTCCTTTAACCTAACCGGCATAACCATGGGACGTTAAACATAAAGATTTCATTTTATTTCAATTTTTGTTTTGAACGTATGGTTTCAAGTTGGTATTAAACTCAGAACTCTGATCTTAATGAGTTGAGTTGATTTGGAGTTTAACGTCTCTTTCAACAGCAAGACCATATATGACATGGACATATTGATTAACGTAAAACCCGAACCATGTAAACTCCCGCCGTGTGGTGGTGATTGTGATTTTGAGTTTAACTGCCCGGTCAGCAGCGTGGCTATAGGAGACGTGGACCTACTGATTAACATGGAATACGAAACACATGAGCTCCCACCGGGAATCGAACCCGGGTCTCCCACGATAAAGTCGTGCGTACGCTAACTCCCACCGGGAATTGAAATCTGTTCTCATTGTAAGAATGTTAACGTTCCTTATTTTACCGGTTTTTGTATAACTTCATGGACCAAATTTCACAGAAGTAAATCCCCACGGTAAGCAGGTTTGCATATCCAGACTCCTAAGTATGAAAACATTTACGCTCACTTCAACCTCAAACAATTCATGAATTAAAGAATAAAGGATAATATTCCCGATAAAGTATATGGTTTGAAAAATACCATATAGGAGAGGGACATATCAGTCCTTTCTGCTCATGGAGTTATTAAAACAGGATCATCGGGCAGTGGTCTTTACCATTGAAAGATATTGCTTCTAAAATATTTCCAAGTAACTTCCAATTTTCTTGTTCTTGTTGTGGGGCTCAATGGTAAACCGCTTACTCTGGTGCGTGTGGTCTTTATTGTTTCGATCCCCGGGCAAGTAAGTTTGCGTTGGACAAGATCGTATCCGTAGGTTTTCTCAGGGTACTCCCGCTTTTTGCCACTTTTTATTCAACCAATTCTTCTATCATCATTGACTTGCTTTAAACATTGGAGAGGTCTTGGTCCCTTGAGGATTGCGGTGATGTAAGAAATCAGATTCGGTCCCAGGCATTTGGGTTGTGATGTAAACCTTTGCTGTGGTTCAGTCTCAGTATTTTATTACGCGAGGTAAAACCATCCATACAGCTATAAATGTTGTTCTATCTTACGCAACTAGGTATTGATATTGAGCCAATGCGGAACCTCATTTTTGGCGCTTTGAGGCCAGGAACTGACTTCGGACATTACGCTGTTTTCAAACGACTAGGATCTTTCCAATGTTACCATCCGCGTCCAACAACCCCATGTTTAAAAGGGGAATAGAAAGAGCCCGTGTCTAAAATTTCCGGACCCAGTTTCTTGATGTTCAAGTTTAGGGATCGACTTCTGACATCACAATTGTTCTCAACGGATCAAAACATTTCAAATGCCGCCAACGCCGTCCAACAACTTCATCTTTAATAGGTGAATAGAAGGGACCCGAATCCATAACGTCAGGACCCCATTCCTTGAGTTGCGTGGCCTAGGCCAGACTTCTGACATTACTACTGCACTCAGGGGACCCGGACCTTTCCAACGCTACCACTCGCGTCCAGCAACTCCATGTCTAACATGGTCGTCCTGACGTAGGAGAATCGACTCCATGCTTTTTTCATAATTATTCTCCAAATGGATTTGTATACAAGGTAGTTTGGCAAGTTTAGCAGCAGGTCTAAAATAAGCCTCTTGAGAGTGGCTCTTATTTGTTAAAGAATACATAACGATCGCTTTTGGTTGTTGCAATGGTCTGTCTAAGCGGCTTGATAAAAAAGAAAAAAAAAGCGTAGCATAACAACAAAAAGATGTTTCTCTTATATGTTAAAAATAAAAGCACAGAAAGAAAAAGTCAAAGTTTGGTAAAGTGAGTGTCGGGGGACGCCGAATTCTACTTCGCCCCGGGCAACGAAATTTCTAGCTACGGCTCTGAATTCCAACACTTATCGGTCATTTAGAGTCTCATCCCTTACCTACAACAGCGTAGTTTGATTAACCTGTTATACCAAAACGTTTGGAAAGAACCTTTGAGTGTGACTTATTGATAGCTATGCAATATGTTGACAGAGTGCTAGTCTTCAGTTTAGCAACGAAGGTGCCCTTAGGCGAAATTTCACGTTGCTCTCTACTTTTGTCTGTGCCTTGTAAATCGTAACATTATGTTTAAAGGCAAGCAGAAACAACGTCAGTTGTTTAGTACTTCTTTGCAGAGCCACTGATAAGGCGTTTGTGTCTTTTACACAAATAATTTTTGCCTGATTGCTGTTTGAAGCCTTTTTGTATTATACACTATAAAACAACATATCCAGATTCAGAGAAATACACAGAAAGTTGAAAGAAGGGGGGTTAAAAATATCGTTATTATTCAGATGCTTTATTATTATTATTATTATTATTATTATTATTATTATTATTATTATTATTTTCTTGAGTACAGAGATACAAAGAACAAGAACTCCGTCACCATTAACATGGAAGCGAAAATGACTTCGAATTGGAAATAATAGATCAATGCATTTAATTTCGAGGAGAGGCTATAGGGCAGACACAGATCCAGGGAGCGATCGGGGCAATCGCCCCCCTCCCACGGAAGAGGAAGGTTTCTTATTTTATATATAAATAAAACCCATCCCAAAATTTGGAGCTCTTAAAACTAGCTAAGTAGCAGTATTACAATCCACGCCCCCCCCCCCAGAAGTCCGTTCTGGATCCGCCCCTGCTACAGGGGTACTTTAGAGTTCACTGCTTTTCCTTGCAATCCACGCTCATTGCTGGATAAGTATTATATTTTATTATATTATTTGTCAAATTGAGCGAAATAGTTTTACCACAGCGGCAAATTCAACAATTAGGTTTAGGAAAAACAACTCATTGGTTCAAACATACACAGAAAGAGAGAGTCCATTTGTTCGGGATGTTTTTTGAGGTTCGCGGCGTCTCCCAAGAAGAAATCTTGCTAAAACATATGTTGTTTTTAACAAGGAACGTAAATGGGTATCAGGTATATCAGTACTTCAAATGGAAAGCAAAAAGAAGAGAGAGATAAAGATGAGTAATTTCCTATACTGTATTTTTGGCATTGAAGAATACCGTTACTGTTTTATTGATCTACTGTACGCACTTCTGCGTTTTACTAACCAACCCACAATCATGCTATATATACCATATATCGGCTAGGTCCAATCTGCTGCCAATGCGCCTTTTCTTCAAGGAACATTTTTTTATTATTACACGCTCAGAAACAAGGATAATCACCCGAAACCTGAGAAGATCTGGAGAATGACCCAGTAACAATAAACTGACAAAGGGAAGGAAATACAAAAGTGGAAAACTATTGTAATCCCAAGTCGAGGCATTTTTTCTTGCAATAACCGACCCTTCAAGTCGGGGGAAGTTTCTTGAAATAATAGTAATATATTTTTAACTTGCTCCTTATTTTAGCTTACGTAGTAATTTAAGACACAAAGATGTATCGCAATTTGCAATACATTTTTCAATTTGCAGTGCAAACATGTAAATGCAATGTTGCATTTCCATGTTTGCGCTGCATTGCATTCCCATTTGCACTGCAAACTGCGATGCGATACTCCATTTAAAAAAATGCAAGGAGATTCCTGACCAGTTGTTCTTTCAGAAAAAAATGTTCAGGGTGAGGGGAGCACTGCTGGTACTATTCTATTTATTATTGTATTATAGACGTAATATTTTGGTCTCCTCCGGGGGGCACTCTCAGAGCTCCGGGAGGGGGGCAATGCCCCAAAAACATATCTGGAAGAAATACTGTTCCTGACACCAAGATAAGACAAAAGGTAATAACAAACCTGGGCGCACAAATGCTTAATTTCGGAGTTATAGGCTGCCAAAAACATGAAGAAATGAACTTTAAAGGTCCATAGCTCCAAAACTAGGCGACCTACCGTAGTACGGTCAAGACCTTATTTAGGAACTAGTACGTGCGCTGTCCAAATATCCATGTTTCAGAATTCTAACATACTTCTGCAACAATTTTTATACAGGTATTTGGTGAGTACTTCAAATTATATGCACATAACCAAAGTTCCTCTCTAAAAATTGTCGCATGTGTACTCTAGATTCTGAAACATTGTATTTTTGGATAGCGCACATATTAGTTTCTAAGTGAAGTCTTAACCCGACTACGATAGGTAGGGATGCGCACGAGACAAGATTTGAGGCTTTCTCGTCTCGAAAATGTGCTGTAAAAGTGATGTCTCGACTCGAAAAATGTATTCTTTTTTATTGCAAGAGCTGTGTCTCGACTCGAAATTTGTCAGGAAAATTCTGTCTCGACTCGTCTCGTGCGCATCCCTAACGATAGGTCCCATAGTTTTACAGCTATGAACCCTTAAAGCCCCGGATCCAGGATATGATCAAGGGAGCGACTAAATCACTGTTTGCCGCTTTATCCAGTGTAAAGCAGGATTGAAGCCTATTTTATCCAGTGTATACCTGAGTGTCAAGAGGGCTGTAGCTCCCCTTGGATCCGCACCTGTATAATATATATATATATATATATATATATATATATATATATATATATATATATATATATATATATATATATAACTGTTTCTGAGTGATTAGTTTCTTCAAAACTATTTTTAAAAATATGTGAAGAGTTTTGAGACATTCCAGTCGAATCAAGATTTTTACAAGCAGTCTCGATTCGACTCGAATTTTACAAATTGTGTCTCGACTCGTGCACATCCGGTTCGGTTCTCGGTTCGGTTCGATATTGAATAAGCTGTGAGCCAAGCCGCACAAGTCGTTGACAACCGTAGACCCAGGCAGAACAGTTTTAAACATGTTTTCCTGGCACGCTATAACTTTTAACAAATTTTGGCCCAAGCACGAATACTTGATCCTCCGGAACTCAAACCCAGAACCTCGTGAACGATGTCTTTGTGTCCTAGATTTCACGACTACCGAAATCGGCAGTTAACTAGTTTTTAGTATTCAGATGGAAACCGCCTATCTTTCAAGCTTAATTACAGAATTTAATAATAATAATAATAATAATAATAATAATAATAATAATAATAATAATAATAAGTTGTAGTGGAAGTAGCAACATTGATAATAATTATATTGTTTATGCAGAATAAGTGAAAAAAGAACTTGAAACTACACACAAGATTTGGCTCGATTTGGCTCGACTCGACTCGAAACTCGATCCAAATTCGAGTCGAGTTTCGAGTCGAGTCAGAAGAAATTTTTCGAGTCGAGTTCCCGAGTCGAGCTAAAAGATGTCTGTTTCGAGTCGAATCAAGTTTTAAAAAAAACACTCGAACTCGCTCGTGCCCATCCCTAACCACTGCCCCTGAGTGCAGTAGTAATGTCAGAAATCAGGCTCAGACCACGAAGCTCAAGGAATGGGGTCCTGACGTTATGGGCTCAGGTCCCTTCTATTCACCTGTTAAAGATGAAGTTATTGGACGGCGTTGGCGACATTTCAAAGGTTTTGATCCGTTGAGCACAATGGTGATATCAGAAATCGATCCCTACTCTTGAACCTCAAGAAACTGGGTCCGGAAGTTTTAGACACGAGTCCTTTCTATTTCCCTTTTAAACATGGGGTTGTTGGACGCGGATGGTAACATTGAAAAGATCCTAGTAGTTTGAGGACAGCGTAATGTTCGAAATCGGTTTCTGGCCTCAAAGCGCCAAAAATGTGGTTCCGAATTGGCTCAAAATCAATACCTGTTTGCGCAAGATAGAACAACATTTATAGCTGTATGGATGGCTTTATCCCGCGTAATAAAATACTGAGACTGAACCACAGCAAAGGTTTACATCACAACCCAAATGCTTGGGATCGAATCTGATTTCTTACATCACCGCAATCCTCAAGGGACCAAGGCATCTCCAATGATTAAAGCAAGTCAATGATGATAGAAGAATTGGTTGAATGAAATGTGGGAGGAAGCGAGAGTACCTGGGAAGACCCACGAATACGACCTTGTCCACCACAAACTTACTAGGCCGGGAATCGAAACAATAAGGACCCCATGCACCAGAGATAGAGCTCTACCACTGCGCTATCGCGCCCAACGATTACAGCGTCAATGATAATAGAGAAATTGGTGGAATGGAAAGTATGAAGAAGTGGGAGTACCCTGAGAAAAACCACGGATATGATATTGTCCACTACAAATTTCCTTGGGTGGTGATCGAAACAATAAGTACCCCACGCAAACGAGGAAGCGCTCTACCACTGAGCTGCCGTGCCGAATGATCAAAGCAAGTCAATGATAATAGTAGAATTGATGGAGTGAAAAGTGGCAAGAAGCGGGAGTACCCTGACAGAAGCTACGGATACGATCTTATCCACTGCAAACTTATTTGGCCGGGGATCGAAACAATAAGGACCCCACGCGCCAAAGTAAGCGGTCTACCATTAGCCACAGCGCCCAACAAGAACAAGAAAATTGGAAGTTACTAGGAAACATTTTAAGAAGCAATATCTTTCAATGGTAAAGACCACTGCCCGATGATCGTCTTTTAATAACTCCATGAGGAGAAAGCATTGATAAGTCTCTCTCCTATATTGTCTTTTTCAAACCACATACTTTATCCGGATATTATCCTTTATTCGTCATCCGGATGTAATCAGTTATCCGAATGTTCTATTATCCAGATATTATCCGTTATCTTAATTTTATAAATTATCCGGATAAATCCATTATCCGGATATTATCCGACATCCGGATAACATCCGTTATCCGGATCTTATCCGTCATCCGTTATCCATCATGCGGATAGTATCCGTTACCTCTATATTATCCGTCATTCGCTATCCGGATATTATCAGTCATCCATTATCCTGATATTATCCGTTATCCGTCATCCGTTTTGTTGTCCGTCAACCGGATATTGCAAATCCGGATAAGTTTCTATCCGATATCAGTATAAAAATTATCCAGATGTTACAATCCTTAATCACCATCGCAGGAGCTAAATATCTTCAAAGTCTGCTACACAAGAGCGGGGGCGGATCCAGTGGGCGATCATGGCGATAGCCTCCCAGAAAGGGAATATTTGTGTTTTTATATAGAAATAAAACCCATTCCAGAGTTTGGAGCTCTTAAAAGTAGCTCTAAATAGGAGTATTACCAACCACCGAGCCCCCAGAAGTCCATCGTAGATCCACCTTTGGACAAGGGAATGGGAAACACTTATTATTCACATTCAGTTTGCGCATCTCAACAAATAAACAATATTTTCTTTCACTTCTGCATTCTACTACTGCATTCTACTGAACTGTAACGACTTTTTATGTTTAAAAATAATTATTCATTTTTCAATAATTGTAAGTGTTTATAAGTTCAGTAATTCACCATGAATAGAGTCAGCTAGAAGTGTTTTTGTAACGAAGAAATAACAACATGAACTGTGAAATATCTTCTTACAAACTGTCGAGAGTTGAGAGTCGACAAACTTTGCTCTTTCGTTTACCGATTACCTCGAAACCGCGGTAGCCAGAATTAGCCCAGGATAGGGGACTTATATTAAGAAAATGAAAATCTTAGGAAAATGCAGAAGTCTTTTAGTCTGAGAGAAAAAAGGAATGAAATCTTCAATTTCTAGTTCTGTTAGTCTTGTAGCTCTTAGTCCGTACCAAAGTACTGATAGAAATATGGCCAATGAATTATGACTATTTTGTAGAACATTCCACTTTAATATCTCAGGAAATTCATCTTCCGGGTTTCTTGGTTGTGAAAAGTTATAGAGTGTATTGGTTACTATGTAAAGTATTGTACTGTCGCTGATTTGTGATAACAATCAGAAACAGAAGTAAAAGGTAAATTGCAGTAATAGTTTTCTGTTAATTTTTATATTCAAGGGGAGACGGAAAACCTACTTTTATCTTAACATTTGTTTTTCTTAAAATTTCTATTCGGGTTCACACTCTTCCCCCTCAACATTGAATACGGAAATGGAGAACTTACTTAGAATTTGATTGTTGATTCCAGTATATTTCAAGCATCACTTCTCGGACCTGGGCCTGTGATATGTCGATAAATCGCTATCGTCGATATATATATATATATATATATATATATATATATATATATATATATATATATATATAACTAACTCTATGGCCTATGGAACCCGGAGGTTCAATGCCGCGTTCACAAAAGCTCTCCACTGACTTCTATCCTTAGCTAATTGCATCCAGTTTCTACTTTGTATTCCTATCTCTGCAAGATCCATCTTAATATTATCCTCCCATCTGCGCCTAGGTCTTCCTAATGGTCGTTTTCCTATGGGTCTACCAGTCAAGACTTTGAAAGCGTTTCTACTTTCTTCCATTCTAGCTACATGACCTGCCCACCTAAGCCTCCTCGACTTGACGACCCTAACAATGTTCGGCAAACCGTATAAACTATGTAGTTCCTCGTTATGAAGCTTCCGCCATTCCCCATTCTCGTTCCTCTTGGGTCCGAATATTCTTCTCAGGATCCTGTTCTCAAATACTTTCAGTCTATGTTCTTCCCTCAGAGTAAGCGACCATGTTTCGCAACCATACAGAACAACAGGCATGATTATCGTTTTATATATTTTAAGCTTCAAATTCCTCGACAGAATTCGCGACGACAAGAGATTTTGAACCGAATAGTAACACGAATTCCCTGCTTTTAGTCGACATTTAATTTCTTCGTGAATATGATTTTCGTCTGTTAATATTGATCCTAAATATATGATATATATATATATTATCATATATCAACATTCGATATCGCGAATATATGGACATGAATATATCATTCGAAATTTTCGATATCGATATTCGTGGGGCGGCGAGGTATAAGGGGCCCCTAAGACTGGCGATGGGTGAAGAAATTAAACTTACTTATTACAATATTGTTTTCTAATCATAATATCTTTATTACCACAAATTGCAATGTAAATACATCCACTTGCAAATTTGCAATATTATATGGTATAATTTCTTAGGCGCCAGAACTTTTCTGTTCCCTGAAAAAAGAAACAAAAAATCACGTGCAAAAGCAAGTGCTTCGAACTTTGAACTAGAATTTACCAAAAAAAAAAACTTTTTTTATTTCTCTCTCTTGGAGATTGATTGATTGATTTTGAGTTTTACGTCCCGTTCAGCAGCGAGACTATATGAGACGTGGACCTACTGATTAAGGTGGAATCCGAACCACATGAACTCCCTCCGGGAATCGAACCCGGGTCTCGTTACAAATCGGAGGATAATAATGGGAAAACATACTTTATATTTTGTTTTCAGCTATGGATTTTAGATTTGCAATTGATATATTGTTCCGTCTTAGCCGAATTTGAAACAAAAGAAGTTTCCAATGAGTTATTCAAAGAAATGTTTTCCGCCTCCAAATGAAAATAGGAAGACACTTAGAAAAACTTATTATCGGGTTTTAACACACAAACATATGATTGATAGAGTATCGACCTAAACCACTCGACCATTTTGCATGCTTTTGCAGGCTTTCTTTTAACCTTTGTGAAAGCAGTTTACTGTTCCATACTCGCTTTTGTTTATTGCGATACGACTATGAGTTCTCAGTGAATATTTAGACGTCACAGCTCTTGCAATGTATAAAAGTGTTTGTAGAATAAATCACATTCAATTTTACGTCCTAATAACATATGTAAATCAGGTTGAATTCATGAAATGATTGAGGTTGGAGTGAGCGTAAATGTTTTCATACTTACAAGGAAGGGTCACGCAGTGGCTCCGCTGAGATCGGAACGAGACCATTGTGTTTGCATTTTATATGTTATAACTAGATGGATCCCAAAGTTATACGTGCCACCGGGCGGAATATCGTGAGTTACAACATATTTTGTAATGTAAGAACTACAAAAAATTACCATGCAGAATAGTTTGAACCGTCATTTGTTCGGAAATGGTTGAGTAAGTAAAAAACTCTGCCAACACTTATCCCACCATTTTCAACGAGAAACTTTTTGTGGTAAGAAAAAAATGCCCCAGGGTCCCCCGCGGGGTCCCAGATGGGGTCCAACTCAAAATTTTCAAATGGCAAGGGGGGTTAAGTGGCATATTATTTGAAATCTGTTGTAAAATGAAAGAAAATGCAGCAAGTCTCGACTCTCTACAACAACCGTGTGCAAAAGGGCGACGGGTCAAAGTGTAAACAAAATCTTAATTGGAAAGTCCATGACTACCCCTATAAATCGGAAACGGTAAAACAAATGTGGAAACAGGAAAGAAAGCGTGGCATTATTTTCAAAGCACAACGTGAAAATGTCTTGTTCCAGGGTCCCCACATGGTCCCAGGTGGAGTCCAACTAAAATGTTTCAAATGGCGGGGAGAGGTAGGACATCGTTTGAAAGCTCTTGTTAAGTGAAAGAAGATGGAGCACGTCTCGACTTTCTTCGACAATCCTGTCCAAAATTGCGGCGGGTCAAAATATAAGCAAAAGCTTAATTGAAAATCTATGGCCACCTTGAATCCAAGAGACAGCTTAAAACCTATATCTAAAGGATAGGCTTACCAAACTGCTGAAGCTAGGAAAACCAAATTTGGCATGAATGTTGATCAGTGCATGACGAAAAGATGCGAAATGTTCAAAAAACGAAACGTCTTGAGTTCAAAATGCCATAGTATGTATCGAACGCATGTCCAGCTCAAACCACTGGTGTTGGAGGTAATCCAATATGGCTGCCAGCGTGAAAAATGAGTTTGTATATAAATGTTATTTCTTGGAATACTGTAATTAAACCAACAAAGTTTGGCGCAACTCGAAATACTGAAATGACTTACACATGGTTTGGTACTACTCGCCAATCTTGCAAATGATTTTTTTTTTTTTTTTTTTTTTTTTTTTGTAAATTTGGTATTGCTTGGAGTATTGTGATCAAACCAACGAATGACATACAAATGTAACCGCCACGAATGCGCAGTTACGAATTACAATAGAGCCACCCACCTACTGGTGCAGCAAGTCCTTTATGCATGAACTACGTATGACAAAATTAGAGGAAGTCAGAGTTGTGTGTTCATCGCATATTCGTTATATTAAAGTAAATGATGGCGAGGGAACCAAACAAAACATATATTTGTTGTTACCGAATGAAATTATAGTTGAGGTGAATCGAAATTCAATTGTTCTTTAATCTTCCTATTGTTTCTAAATATATAATAGAGAAAAATAGAGATTTAAATTTGTACTGTTATGAACGACATAAGTTTTAACCGGCCATCTTGGATTCGAGGTGGCCATAGTTTATCAAATAAGCTTTTGATTACTTTTTGACCCGCCGCAATTTTGGACAGAGTTGTCGTAGAGAGTAGAGACTTGCTCCATCTACTTTCATTTAAGAAGATCTTGCAAACGATGATCTACTTAACCCCTCTTGCCATTTGAAACTTTTTAGTTGGACCCCACCTGGGACCATGTGGGGACCCTGGGACAAGACGTTTTACCTTAAATTGTTGTACTTTGAAAATAATGCCACACTTTCTTTCCTATTTTCACATTTTTCACCGTTTCCGATTTATAGGGGTGACCATTGACTTTTCAATGAAGTTTCTGTTTACATTTTGACCCTCCGCCATTTTGCACAGGTTTGTCGTAGAGAGTCGAGACTTGCTGCATCTTCTTTCATTTTGTAACAGCTTTCAAACGATGTGCTACTTAATCCCTCTTGTCATTTGAAAATTTTGAGTTGGACCCCATGTGGGACCCTGCGAGGATCATGGGCAAACTTTTTTATCCGAAAAAGTGTGTTCTTGAAAATGACGGGATACATATTATCCGAGTTTTCCATTTACCCAACCGTTTCCGAACAAATGATTCGGTCAAAATATTCTGCCAGCTTTGTAGTTCTTACATTACAAAATATATTGTAACTCACGATATTCCGCTCGGTGGCACGTATAACTTTGGGATCTATCTAGTTATAATATATCAAATGAAAACACATTTGTCTCGTTCGGATCTCAGCGGAGCCACTGCGTGACCCTTCCTTGTTAGGAGTCTGGATATGTAAACCCGCTTAACGTAGGGATTTATTTCTGTGAAATTTGGGACATGGCGAATAAATACGAGTGACCTTGCAAATGTGAAAGTTCATCTGAATTTGTTTTACAATCACTTCAAAATACAACTTTATATATACTTTTAAAAAGCCATCCCCATTTTGAAAAAAAAATACTGTACTCAGGCTCGAACCGCCGCCCTCCGGTTCTATAACTTCAACAGAGCTATTAAGCACGCTTGACCACAAAGGCAACTCACGAAAATGCGTTGTGATATAGCTAATAGAATCGCTCCAAGCGCAGGTTTACACTTGGAATTTTAAATATCCAGTTTCTGTCTTTTTCAGTAATTCCAACTGAAGATATTGACTGATTTCCCATATTGGAACTTTGCGTGAAGTGTGAATTGTATGCTCATTTCAAAAATGCACTATTTTCTGTTCTTTCAATTTTACGTATTTGTGAGTGTTCCTAAGACCTGTTGTGTGCAGCGATTTTCACACAGTTAAGCGTTTTACTAACCCCCGGAGGCATAATATGTTAAACGTAGGCAGTATTCTGTTGTTATCATAGTAGTCACTTGTAAAGGCACACCTAGTATTAGTTTTTCATTTTTGTTCTTGTGTTGACCTTGAAGGACCAACAAATGCCTTTCGTGAAGCTACAAGTTTTCTTTAACTTTATACTTTATAGCAAGAATATTAACTGCTATATAAAACACAATTATATACCTGTGGCGTGGGAGACCCTGGTTTGATTCCAACGGGAGCTCATGTGTTTCGTATTCCATGTTAATCAGTAGGTCCACGTCTCCTATAGCCACGCTGCTGACCGGGCAGTTAAACTCAAAATCACAATCACCACCACACGGCGGGAGTTTACATGGTTCGGGTTTTACGTTAATCAATATGTCCACGTCATATATGGTCTTGCTGTTGAAAGAGACGTTAAACTCCAAATCAACTCAACTCATTAAGATCAGAGTTCTGAGTTTAATACCAACTTGAAACCATACGTTCAAAACAAAAATTGAAATAAAATGAAATCTTTATGTTTAACGTCCCATGGTTATGCCGGTTAGGCTAAAGGAGACGGTGATAATGAGAAAGGAGTGAAATGGTGGAATGAAGAAAGTGGGAGGAAACGGGAGAACCCCGAGAAAACCCACCAGCACGGCGTTTGTCCACCACAAAGTCCAAACGGCGCGAGCTGGGATCGAATTAGGGACCCGAAGCACCGGAGGTGAACGCTCTATCACTGAGCCACCGCACCCCCCAAAATGAAAATTATTCATGCTTCTGATACCTATATAAAAATGGAGAGAGAGAGAGAGAGAATAAATATGGTTGTATTTTTCATAGGGCCAAAGTGGCTTAGTGGTAGAGCGTTCACCTCTGGTGCATGGGGTCCTTGGTTCGATCCCAGCTTGCACAAAGTCAGATTTGTGGTGAAGAAACACCGTGCGCGTTCGTTTCTTCAGGATTCTCCTGTTTCCTCCTACCTACATCGTTGCACAATTTTCGTTCACTTCTCATCATCACCGTCTCCTTTACCTAGCCGACATAAGCATGGGACGTCAAACTTAATTTAATTTCATTTCATTGAAAAAATTACTATAATTCATAATCTGCATCTTTATAAAGCAACTTTAACAATCATATGGATGTATAATGCTTAAAATTGAATTAAATCGCAATTGCAGTAATCTGCAATATTTTAGGTTTCTCATTTATTTACATCAAATGTTTAGTTATTTGATACTTTATAGCAAGAATATTAACTGCTATATAAGACACTATTATATACCTGTGGCGTGGAAGACCCTGGTTTGATTCCCAACGGGAGCTCACGTTTTTCGGTTTCTATGTTAATCAGTAGGTCCCGTCTCATATAGCCTCGCTGCTGAAAAGGGCGCTAAACTCAAAATCAACTCAACTCAATAATTATCTATACATTGAATTTAATAATAAGGAGGGAGGCCGAATAAAGAGGGAGACCTTAAAATTTAAAACGTAGGGTCAGTGTGAGTCACAGAGGTCACGGGGGGTGGTGTGTCACAGTTAGTCACGTCCTGTTGACCCACGATCCACTGACCTACTCACAAATCTTGACCCAATTGACTCACTCCATCTCTGGACTGTACACACAGATAAAGCAGACATATATGTAATCTGACCTTACTTGGCCTTCACTAATTTAAGATAATCTACAAAAAATGAAAGAAAGCAATTTCAAACGCAAAAATATAGAAATGTATTTTCAACGGAACAAAAAAAAAAAAAAAGTAACAGCCAATATTTAAACCCGAATTTCTCCACTCAGCAAGCAGACGTCTTACCGACTTACCCACGGCATATCTTCCGATTTCTGGTTTTGAAACTTTATTTACACTGCGTGTGTTACCTAACAACGTTACGAGATGTCCTTACTGTCGTGTTAACACGCGTTCCGTAAATTTACGAAGTCGCTCTTTTAATCCAAAATCAATTCGACACACACACACACACACACACACACACACATATATATATATATATATATATATATATATATATATATATATATATATATATATATAGATAGATAGATAGATAGATAGATAGATAGATAGATAGACATATAGATATAGATAGATAGATATGTTGGTGCACCAGTAAGCTCCCAAGAGTACAGATTAATTCATTCTTGATTTTAACCTACAGAACAAATGTTTTTTATGAAAGAAAGGGGACTGCTACCCATAGATGGCTAAGTGAGGTAAATAAAATTTAAACTTCAAATGGAACTGGGGTGGCTCACCGACAATGGCTGATTTAACACGTTTGATAACAGCGCGGGTAATAGTTGATTTATAGACAGAGCCTGTGTAGGTAAGTGGATACCGCGTGAGACTGTCATTCTAAGGGTGTGGGGTTCGAGTCTCGGCCTAGACTGAAATAATTTTTTTTCAAGACTATAAATGATGTTCGCGTTTGATACTGAAAGAGATTTATCCTATGAAGGGAGAAAACCCACGATGGGGTCAGGGGGAAAGACGGACACTGTTTATCCTTAAGTGTTAAAATTTAATTTATTCCCATGTCTTTTGCTCTTTCCTTTCCCTCTTTCCTTCTTTTCTCATTTTGTTTAGCTTTCCATACTTTTTCGGTCTCTGCATGATGCGTATTATTCTTTTCGTTTCCTTTGCATTAATTCCTATCTCTTTGATCTTAAAGTGAATGGATTTTCTGCAGATTTATCTCGTGGTTGTTTCTCTAAGTGATGCTCTGAGATAGTAATACTTTTTCCTCCAAATGGAGGAATATCCTGGCATGTTATGTTTTCGGGCACGTATTTGCTGTCATGTTGGTTGTCCAACTATCAGACATCGAGTGAAACTATTCTGCTACTGGAAAAAGCTATCATTTCTTATGTATTCAACCTCCAGTTTCTACTGTCGCTGACTGTACAAGAATGGGTGTATATACTGTAATAATTGCTGGTTGATCTTCTAACTCTTCATATTCTTTGTTAGGAGGCCTTCGAGCAGTAGCACAAACTATTTCTTATGAGGTTAGTTTGGCTTTAATTTTGTTGTCTTTTGTATTTTTAGCTGAGAGATATAGATTGTTGAATTTTGGCTATTACCAGGAAGAATTATGGTTTTTGTGAATCACGTTTCCTTTGGGATTAGTTTGATTTGCTTCTTGTTTAGCAGAAACTAATCGTACTCCCTTTGATTTTGCAGAAGGGGAATCAGAACTTGTTTCTGGGTTTAATATTGAGTATAGAGCGGGAGGCTTTGCCCTTATTTTTATGGCTGAGTATGCCAGTATTTTGTTTATAAGAGCTTTGTTTAGTGTTTTGTTTTTAGGACATGATAATTTTTCTGTTTTGTTTTTTTGTAAGGTAGTATTTATTTCTTTTGGATTTATTTGAGTACGAGGAACGCTGCCGCGGTTTCTGTTCATAGCTCTACCTACAGTTATACAATTGATGTGGCTACCTCAATGGGTGACACATAAGCCAAGAAGCTCTACATGTCATATTGTCAATCGTATTGTCATTTGCTAATGTCATTAGTGTAACATTTGACAGAGTTGTTACCATGCAGACATGATGCTGACTGTGAGTCAGTAGCGATGGTCAAATGTGCGTACTGCACACTGTCTCTGTGCTTTGATCACTTCCTTGTTAACCCACATCTGCATTTTGAGAATTAACTGGTTCTTGCGCACTTGCAGGTCAATGTAGACGCATAATGTATTATTAAGTTGTTCAGTATTGTTTCATTTTATTGGTATTACAGTCGCCTCGACGGTTCAATGTTTATTTTGGTCCTTATAACAATGATACTTCTCTGTCCTCTGTTACTTTTAATGTAAATACACAAAGATGGCGCCTGTTGTCCGATGCAGCGTATTATATGGACATCAGTAACACCACTCTTTCTTTCTGTGCGTGCTGATTCACTCCCGCTTATCTTGTCTGATTTAAAGTCTTTTCTTTGTTTTGTTTATACCTTACGTTTATTAACTCTTTTATACTTTATGAAGTTATCAACACTGTTCTATAACATGACAAGGTATCATTCCCAAATAATGTGTCGAGTACTTTATGTATTACAATACAAAACATTATTTTGACATTTTCTTCCATTACCATTTTCACACAAGATTTTCAATGAGTTGGCAACACTGTGATTAACGTAAGACATTCACATGAGCTTCTACACATTGGACACTCAATCGTTAATCATATTTACTGCATTGAGCATTTCAATTTTTCCGTTTCTTTTCACATCTTTTCTGGAAAATTGGCCCATACTCCATGAGTTGGCGCCGCCCCTGGTTGACTGCTTCATTTTGCATGGAAACGACTATCACCACTGGATTCAGTGACCTGAAATTAGTTACTGTAGAAAATTTCATCTGGTTTCTCCTGTTCAAGTTCGCGGATGTCCCTTGTAAGTGTAAGGAAAAAGTGGTAAAAACATGGAAGGAAAATTTTGTGACTGATGTTTTTATTTATTTATTTATTTATTCATTTATTTATTTATTTATTTATTATTCTCATTTTAGGTAGGACATTGTGATTTTTGGATCACAATCATGAAATGATGGTGGAGGAGTGGGATATATACAGCAAACATAGCATGGGGTAATATTAATGAACAGATGCGGGTTATTCTTCTCGCTTGGGGGCTACTACAAGCATTGCTGGAAAACAATGGGAGCCCATATTAGTGACAGAGGTCTGACTTCAATTCGACGGCTAAGGTGAGATAGCGGTGGTTTGGAGGTAGAATGTAATGATAGAGTGTAAAAAGCAGTGCTAATGGTGTATGGAGAATAGGGTCACAAAGTGGAAAATCTACATGAGCTGTCATCGTATCGGTCAGGACTGGATGATGATCCTGAAGACGTGTGGTGATATACTTGATACGAAGAGATTCATGATGGAAATGAATATGTGGAAAGGGCATACGTTGATAAAGTCCATGTGTCGGACTAGGTAGTTTGATTCTGTAGGCAATGCGGAGTGCATGTTGTTTCAACATCTTCAGTTTATTGTAGAATAACAGAGGTGTGGCGATCCAGACTAGATAAGCATAGATGATAACTGGACGTAAAAATACTTTATAGGTACTTAATACAGTTGTAGGATTGAGACTCAAAGTATACGTTTGAGTAAATTAAGACAATCGTAAGCTTTTGTTGTGATGTGCTGCAAATGAGCCTTCCAAGTGCGATGCGTATCCAAGGTAAGTCCTAAGTATGTAACAGTTTTGCTGAGTGGAAGACCTGTATTGCTTACTATGATATGAAGATTGGGATTTCTCTGCACTTGAGTGCGCATTTTTGGCAGTAAGGAAACTATGGTTTGTGACTTGAGCGCGTTGATCTTTAGAGCCACTGTTTACACCAATCGACAAATATATCTAAAGCAGATTACACTGAGGTATTCAGCTGATGAACGGTTTTACCTAATGCTAGAGAGGCAGTGTCGTCGGCATGTATATTAGTGGGAAGAGTTGGCAGGTCAGCTACAGTGAAGAAATATTAAATGAGAGAATGTGTGATTAACGGTAACATACGCTAGGCGACAGAACAAACACTTATATATGAATCGGATGTAGGTAAGAGGGAGACGAAAGTTTGTAAGTTTATATATAAACCCGTGCCAAATCTAGTCAAAAGCATTCTCTAGATCAAATAGAGTTAAACAAAATGGTGGGGAAGCATTGTAGTGATTGGTGATGTAGTTAAGGAGGCATAATAACCCTAACAGCACAAGATGTGCTAGGCATATGCCATTTAGGTGTCCCAGCTACTTTTTAGGTACCCGACACTTGGCATATATGATATTCATATGCTAAGTATGTACTTCAGCTACCTACAGTTTTAGGTACTTGTTACACCTAATTGATATTTGCGACTATGTACTACAAATATAACATACCTGGCTCAGTTTCGCACTCTAACAGTCATTTGTTTTTCTGTCGTCACTTGGGACATATATCTGTCATGTTCTAAATACGTCCTTTAGGTACATACTGTTACAGATACCCTAACAGCACAAGATGTGCTATGCATGCGCCATTTAGGTGATCTTAATTCATCTCCCACATTTGATGCATTTGTTGCTTCTTTTTCTAAGCGATTGTGTACTAGAAGCAACAAATGCATCAACTTTATTAGATGACAACTGTCGCCGATCATTTGAAAGTGAATATGGAATAACCATGAAATAAAGTAAATAGACACTCGTTATTTTGTTATAAAATCAGATGGCGAGCAGATTTTATCTGATTCCAAGCGGTTATCATCGAATATACGCAATTAAAGGAGCACTCTGATTAGCCAAATTCAAAAGATCTCAACAATTTATCTCTCTACAAGCGACGTTCTCTTCATCGCCTCCGTAGCCAAGTCGGAAGAGCACGCGGCTACTAATCTATAAGTATTTTTGAAGTCTTTCATTGGAATGGTATACAGCCAATGGGAAGAATGAATGTAAAGATGGGAGAAAGAATGGAGAAAATTTCATAGGGACTTTCTTTGATATAACTATATGAGATATTGTCGGTGTTAGGTGCTATGCTACGTTTGCGTGCAATGCCTGTCCTGATGTTTTCTGGAATGATGGGTTTTGTGAGAGAGCGATTTGTGTTGAGAGGATGAACAATGACAAAAATTAAATGAAATCTTGGAGTTTTACGTCCCACGATTATGCCGGCTAGGCTAAAGGAGCCGGTGATGATGAGAAATGAATAAAATGCTGGAATGAAGAAAGTGAGAGGAAACGGAAGAATGCCGAGGAAACCCACGAACACAGTGTTTGTCCACCATAAAGTCCACACGGCGCGAGATGGGATCGAACCAGGGACCCCAAGCACCGAAAGTGAACGCTCTACCAGTAAGCCACCGTGTCCCCGAGGATGAGCAATGTTGGGCTGAAGATGACAGAAGAAGAAGTCAAAGCGATCCACAGGATGTTCGGGAGTAAGCGGTGTGAAGATATCTTGTACGTATGTGGCAATTGCATTTGCTTTATCGAGATCGGACTGTACTGGAGAGTCATTAATCATGAGTGGGCAGTGGCGTATTTACGATTTTGTTTCGAAAGGGGCTTTGCTAACTTTCGGGGGAGGGGGCGGCTTTGCCTGGAAATGTGAAAATTATGCAAGATATTTCATTTACTTTACTATACTAAGTAAGATTTCGGGGGGGGGCTTAAGCCCGGAAGCCACCCCCCTAAATACGCCACTGTGAGTGGGTATGAAGTTTTGGTAAATTTACAAGAGAGAGCGATGAGCCGTTTACACTATCGTATAGGATTAGAAGTTTCGAAGAGAGAATTGCAAGTTTTGACCCACTATCGTAAAGTAAAGGCTTTAATCTCTCTGGGGTATCATAAATATCTACTAACTGACAACGATAATTTGTAATAGTTGTTACACATTTTGCTTCGAGCGATGCTTTACACAGTATATTTAGCATTTGTGCTAAGTAACAAAGGAGTTATTATATTTCCTGTAACTCACGAAAATAATTTTGTGAACGCGTGAATTTTCTGACATTGCAATAAGTAGCAAGACATCTGTTGTTAATAAGTGCACTATGTTTCATTTGAGAATAAGGTTTCAGATTAAACATTTTCGGAAATTTGGTAATAAGTTAGTCAGTAGTTTTATTCTGTTGTAAATGCATATAAATTTATGCTACAGTCCCGTGTAACCTAGTTCTTAGAAAGCATGGTTCTGGGTTGCAGTTCTGCTGGGTTTATAACTTTCTTTCCTAGTATTGACAGAGATGTAGTCACTACTTAAGTTAAGAGGAAGTGAACTGTAATCTAGAAAGTCTGAAATAATGGGCGTAGAAACTAAAGTTCTAACTAACTAACTAACTAACTAACATTCATCTGGACGACCCTAGTCTTTCGTGTTAATGATACCAGAAAGTTAAGTTTACCAACCTTGTTCTATACTATTAGCAAGTCATGTATGTAACAAGTTATACGGAATTGGATGTAAGTAGAAAATTTGTAACTAACGAAAAAAATAATAAATCATCTCATTCATAACTCACAAATGTTCTTACTCAAGACAAATGATAGCTGTCAATGTGTAAATCTGTTGCAGCTGATGCTGTATATGTGTCAATCTTAGTTAAGGCATCGGTGAGTCATACGGAATTATGTCTCCACCAAGATATAGCAGTAATTAATGGTCTATGCCATAAACTGTTGTAGATTAATGATGCATTTTATACATGTTATATTTATACATGAGTTACGTATTCTAAATAAAGACCAGATGTTAGACACAATACTGTAATATTAGAGATTTAATAAAAATAAATGTTGTGAAGTTAATTTGTACTGTCTTAGCATCAATTTAAACAATTCCCTATATTATTGCTTATATGTCAAATGTTTGCTTATTCTTTGCATTTTCTGCAAAATCAGAAAAAAATGTGCATTGGAATCAGTTCATCTGTTAGGTATTTAACAATTATTCACACATTCAATCTACAATAATCACAGACCAAATAAAATATTGATCTACTGTACCTTTAACGAACAATAATATACAATCGCACCACAGACCCCAACTACATAGCAACTTCCAACTTCATTATCATATGGTACGGACTTATTGTCCAGTTATCCATACTTTTAAGTTAACTTTCTATCAACATCGATCTTTAGTTTGAAGAAAAGTTTCTGTTTGTTCCAAGAAATTTTAAAATAAGAAATTTTAAAATAGCACTATTACAATGTACACCTCGCAAGGGAGTTTGGTTTGTTAAAATGTACATAAGGTGAAAACTGAAGTTCGAATTTTTGCATTTCCCATCGCTCTCCATTCTCCACTTAAAATCTTTAATGAGATGAATGAACATTTGAATATATAAAATATTTAAATCTTTAGATTTGAGGAATAGAGAGTCATTTAGTTTTATTTTAGCACTGTATTCGACGAACATATTAGTATGTTACATCCTGAGCATTATACTAACCCGCTGATCTGAACAGGATTGCGGGTAGTCTATTCAACGAGAATAATATGCATAATTACTTCCATAGGAATTCATAATGATGAACCGATTTCTGATTGTCCATATCTTGGGATCAATTGGATGGACTCAATTGATCAATAATTCAATATCTAATTATAGATCCTCTACATCTTGGCCAAAATGGACATTTCCTTTTTGACCAAAGGTTGTAATTTAAAGACACCATCGTGTAGAACTAGTCTTCAATATACCACATACCAAAAGATCTCAGAAAAATATTTCTTCGATTACGGAGACACAACACTTCAAACAATGAAAAAATGAGCTGCTTACGTCACGGCAGCACAGACAAGGGTTTTGGCATGACGTCACAGGTCCCTATTCCTCCGTGAGTTCCATTGGAAGCTTCAGAGAATCTATTCATATTACATTTTCTTACTGCAAACTACAAATAAATTTAGTAGAATAGTGAAAGGAAAAACGGCAAAATAAGTAATACACTTACTGTATATAAGTGTAACATTTAATAAGACCTATTTTCCTAGTTTGAAATACATTAATGGTCATTTGTAATGTTCTATCATCACAAATATTTTAGATACTTATACACTTAAGCAGGATTACTTTACTATTGTATTACCCCAAAAACATTAGTCTAAGGACCATATCAGTTCATGCGCAGATTGTGAAGATTAAGGCCATCATATTATAGTTTTATTTTTATTTTGAAGATTTGTCGTGAATCTCCATGCTATTATACTACGGATACAAATAAATACTTTCTGCATCAAAAAGCTCTTAATCCCTTTAAAAATATTCATATCCTATTACATCCTTTCATTTTTTCTACTATTTACTCTGCATATTAGCATTGGTCACTGCACACCATTGCTACAACTATTCTTATCTTAATACAACAAGAATCGTATTATATAGCGCTTTACTTTCTTACTATATTTCTACAAGGGAAATGCTTTTGTGGTCACCGTGGTGGTTTGAAGCTGAAGAAAGCTGTAGCGAATAGATGCAGACAAATGGTTACGCTACCGAAAGACCATCATGAACAAGATAAGTGCTCGAGAATTTTTCTTGTGACCTAGGCACCGGTTCTGAAACCTAGGCACCATAATAATACAATTTCATACACGGGCCTTCATAATTTTATTTTTGATTTAACTTACTTAGGAGCCAGACTCCTATTTCCAATCGCCTTGACTACCTGGCGTCCAGGATTTTTCGAGCCTCAACAAGAGGAATATTGACAGAAATTCATTATGTATTTCGTATATTGTTACTTTGAAACTTCAGCTTTTTTTTCAATAACCTCACACGAAATAGTATAAAAACATAAGTTTATTTATATTCTTTCTCCCCTTCAGATAGGCCCGTATCCACGGGAAGTAGCCTTCCCAAAATTTTTACTGCCTCCTAAAATGTTCAAGGTAGCTTGGAAATAAATTATAATATCGTGATGAACTATAATATGGTTGGATTATCCCCTCGTAACTTCTACCGGTCATTTTCTGGGTGGCTACAAGCCTGCCCTCAGCTCTGAGATGATTAATGTTTGGTATGTGGTGGTACATTTGCAAAAGATTATATCGTGAAAGTATTGCGTTTTGTTTTCTGAGGTCCACAAGTTATAATAATAATAATAATAATAATAATAATAATAATAATAATAATAATAATAATAATAATAATAATAATAATAATAATAATAATAATAATAATAATAATAATAATAATAATAAAATACAATAAAAGCAAACGTTTGAAGAGTTGTTTCGAAAGAGATTAGTTTCGTCCAGTAGATTGATTTCTCTTATATTGTTTCACTCACTGGAACAGAATATTGTGTTCATTATTCGTCATGACATATCAGAAACATTCATTATCAAAGCACACCGTGGATCAATAGTGGAGCGCTCACCTCTAATGTGAGGAGTACCTGGTTCGAATTCAAGCCATATGAATTTGTGGTGGACAACATCGTGCGTGGATTTTCTCCCGATTCAGACGTTTCCTTCCACATGACCATTCCACCGATTTTTTTAATAATCATTCACTCTCGTTAATCATCTGTCTCCCATTGCCTACAGGATACATTCGTGGAATATAAAAGTAGACATTTCATTTTATTTTATTCAGTAATAAGCCACTGTAACTAGTTTGTTATCATTACTGTGAGACTACATCTGTTTATTTGTTGGTCTAAATGTTAACTCATGTGCTCAAAACACTTCAGCCAATTTGTAAATGTTCACATGGACTAATATAAACAATTTACAAGTATGTTCCATTTGCTAAAGAAAACGACAGTAAGCGGGAAAATATTATGATGAAATAATATTGCTAACGTGTAAAGTAGTTCGATAATAGCACTGGTAAATTATCAGAATGCTCATGAACATAATTATCATCGTAAGTTTGTGCATCCCTGTGTTGAACTCAATAAGGAATTTATATTATTTTTACTTGAAAAAATGTTTTTTCATGTATTAATTTCCTTGGCTTCCCCATGAGCGCATAACTATCGAGTCCACGATGAACTTGCATATAAGAAATTAGCTCTCTACTATCAAATAACTATGCTTTTATATTGTTGATTTTTTCTTAAGAATGAATAAAATTCGCTTCGTAAGGTCGGTCGGTGGCCGAAACATGAGAATATTAATTAGTTTCTTACCTCAGGTTGCAAACAATGTCAATAATATAGCAAGTTAGTACATTTCAACTTTGTCCTAAGATATTAAAGTATATTCAAATAATTGGTAATAAATAAATAAATATATAGCTTGCTTTTTAAATAAACCTTAAATTCTGTTTTTTTTCTTATTCTTTGTGTTATTAGCAACGTTGCACACATTTAAAAAACATGAATCGTATCTTTCGCTAAGCCGTTTCGATAGTGGGCGGCGCAGACCTTTTCCCCTGTACCGACCTGTGACGTACAAACATGGTGGTCGTTGTTTTAAGCGCACGAGTAGCAGACCGGAATTCAATCGCAAATTTCGACTGCTTAGAATCGTCGCATGAGTAAACGGAAGCGTTCTCCGTAATCAGCTAGCTCTAAAGTTTTTTTTAGAGCAATAAAAAAAATCAGTGGAAATGTCCATTGATGATTTATTATGTAGTTTTTGAGATTTTATGTCCCCCGAAGGGACATACGGACAGGCAGAATAAATATACAAAGAAAAAATTGGTAAACCAAACTCCTTAGAAACTAACTTAGCTCCAGGTTAGATTCACCAAATGTAAGAGGGAAAATGTCACAGCGGAAAATGTGAGCAAGTTATTGCGACTAATTACTTGAGCAACTGAAATACAATCTGATAAGTGCTTAAAGATGAACATGTACCGACTAAATTTACACATTGTCCCGTATTCTTGCGTACTTCCGATTTCATCCGTGTATATAGCGAGATCGTTGCGGTTATAAAAATGTGAACTATGATCAAACATATCATTTACAAATTGACAACTTGAAAATATTTTTGTATCGTGTGCAATTCCAATCAATAATTCTATATGACGGGCCGTTAAAATGCATAGGACAGGACAGGAGAGAAACTGTAACGTTTGTTTATTCATTCCACACGAATGAAAGGGATATCCAGCATTGATAATTGCTTTATCTGAAAAATTAAAAACTTTCATATATCCAGTGATAAATGCATGTTTTTGTTTTTTTCTTTAAAATTGTTGTCTGCCATGAGTCTGAAGGATTGCATCAGATGAGCAGATCGCGCGGGAAAGGAAGCCGATCCCTGGCATAAGTTGCGCCGCACATCTCCACTTTTATGTGTATGATGTAAGAATACGATGTTAGTTTGTGTTGATTGAATTTTGTTCTCTACTTTGTAATTCTGTTATTAGCCCTTTTTTTTTGACTAAACGCCTTTTGAGTGTTTGCTCAATTTTGCTTTATTTGCCAGTGTTACTCTCAAGCAACATCGCATTCCTATTGCGTTATCCACACAAATTATAACGTCAGTGATCATTTAATTGGCATTATTGCTTTTACGCAATATTCATATACATGATTTGCCGGTCGCTTCTTTAGATACTTCTAATCTTCGTCAACAGGGGACAGTCAAATTTAGTATTGTAGAAGCTTTATCTCCTATGTTCCGTGAAAGTTCTTTTTTCATTATTATTTTTTCATTTGTAGTTTCTTGCTATGTAGGAAAATATTTCAACGAAACTGTTGCTAATTACTGGGAGTATTGTTATGATATTTTACCATAATAGGGCAATGCTTCTCAGTAGCTACACATAAGACCTAATAAGCCTGACTTATCTATCAAAACTATGAGCTGTACTTTTCTTTAAAGAAAAAAGGAGATTTTGGGATCTTAGAGCATCTACCATCATGTGCCAGTCGACACATGCAAAATATTTGGAAATTTGGGATCGTTACAACAGCGTAAGCCTCACAGCATCTCCATCATGTGCCGCTGCTGTGCCATCAGTCGTAGCTCAGAATAATTTTTAAAATACTCATAGAATAATGTAACAATTGGGGATGAAACTAATGCACAACATGGTACTTAACTGCAAAATTATGGTTGAATTTAAATAAAATTCAAATGTTTTAATTTTGAAAATGACTAGTTAGGGAAAAGATGAGAAAGAATGATAGGTTATGAATAAGAGAAAAACGATGAGCACTAGCCTAACATTCCGATGTGACTGGTGTCATCTTCGTTATCTGGATGATGAATAGTTTTCCCTGGAGGAGTCTGGATGTACTGGAATCAGCCAACAACTGGGTCTTAATCCTGATGGACTGCCAGGGGCGTTGGGTTTTTTCGTTACGATACGTTTTTAAATTATGTTTTTTTACACCTTCATTCCACTAGTTAGATATAGGACTTTATTGAATCTGCGGCGATGAACCGACAGAATGGTACTTCCAAGACATGGAGTTGGTTGTTCTCCAATGGAGCGACGTGCCCTTCACGACGATCCTGCACTTTTTTTAAACCTTGTGGCTAATACCCCCTGTTGATGTGTCCTCTGTGGTTTTATTTAATCAAAAAACGATGAGTTTAATGTTTACTAAACAAGGATATGTGAAGCTAGGCGGAAAGGAACGCGGAAAGGCAAGAAGGAAACTAGTCGCGTTTATTAACAATTTCAAAAGCGAGAATTAACAAATGCATGATTATACAAACTGTCTGGCAATGTACAACATTAATAAAAGTTTTGTTCCGTTGGATTTTAAATGTTCATAGTTCTGTCCTTTGGCTAATTAAGTTAAGAGTTTACACAGTCATTTCACAGTCACATCACTGTTATTTTGCAGATACTTCAATATATATATTGAATATATGATCATACAATTGTAAAATTTTTCTGCAATATTTGTACTTAATGTCAGAATTTAAAGAATGACTTCAAAGTAAAACATCACTGCAGATCCCAAAACCAAATGTTCGTTTTGCAACACTGGGGGCGTGGTGGCTCAGTGGTAGAGTGTTCACCTCCGGTGTTTGGGGTTCCTGGTTCGATCCCAGCTCGCGCCGTGTGGACTTTGTAGTGGACAAACACCGTGCTCGTGGGCTTTCTCGGGGTGCTCCCGTTTCCTCCAACTTTCTTCATTTCACTCATCTCTTATCATCACCGTCTCCTTTAGCCTAACCGGCATAAGCGTGGGACGTAAAATCTACAGATTTCGTTTTGCAACAGGGGGTGAGTGGCTGCAAAGCCAATTTGTAAGAAAATTATCATAAATTAAAACATGTTTACTTTTCTTTTAAATGACAAACAAATTGTATTTAATGGAAAAAAATAGTTGTAAGAAAATTACTTTCTAAAAGTTTTATTTATACATGATTACAAAGAAAAACATGGAGAGCGCTCTCATATGCAATTAATTTATAAATTCTTCAATTACCGTGTAAATCAAGTAATTGTAATTAGGAGCGTTCACATGATTTTCTTTTTAGTCATGCGTAAATAGATGTTTTAACATTATTTTCTTAATTCTTCTTACGTTTCAGTATAATTTGTTCATTTTGTTTATTATTTTTTAAAGAAAGCATGTTTTCCTTATGAAAAATCGTGAAAATCTCATTTTTTGTTAGAACTTATGAATGTTAACCCTGTGTACTAGATAATTCAGCTTTACTCAAGAGTAATGCTGGTTGCATATGATAATATTGATATCGAAGTTTAAAATCAAACAAGATCTAAATTAAAACCAGTTGAGAATGCTCCAAAAGCATTGCCAGACCAAACTTAGCAATAATTATTTTTCTTATTAACTTCTACAGGTTTTATACCAACTGTTCTATGTACTTTATGATTATACTCATTAAACAATTCTTGTAATATATCCATCCATTTATAATTTCCTTGAGTATTCCACATGTTTTGTTTAAGAGTTCTGTGTAAACGTTCTACGATATGTTATTTTACGAAGATACATGCTCAAAATTGAAAAATTCGCAAAATATCATCTCTCTATGACTTATGGTTCCTTAAATCTCCCTATGACTCCTTAAATCTCGCTAAATCCGAACATTTTGATCAATATCTAGGGAATGGTCACCACGTGGCCAGTGGCCACCGATTACTATTTGGTATCAAAATGTTCATCATCCTCTTAGGTATTGATCAACATCAATATGATCTCTCGGTTTCCGAGATATGGCTCCTTAAATCCCCAGAAATCGGAATTTTTTGGCCAGTATCTCAGGAACGCTAAGAGTGACGCGAAAAATTCCATCACTTTCTCAGATACTTTTTGATGCTGTTTCCAATGGAGGGCAAAAAATTGAAAAATTAGCAAATAACACACACACACACACACACAAACAAACATAGGGCATTCCGTATCGAACGTTTTAAGTTCGTTAAGTAACAATGGAATATAATGTGTTGTCACCGGACTAACGTAGGCTTGCAAAATTTCATCACTGTATGACGTCATCAGGAAATGAGTTAACATTGCCAGATGTAAGGACATGGTTGAACCATTGTAAGTTAAAGTAAAGCATGTAAAAAAAAAATCTTGTTCAAATAGAGATCAGATGCTACAATAATAGTGGCAAAACTTCTTACCTTCAAGGGGAATCCTTTTGCCATGCCTACCGAATAGGCATCCTCGTGAATATCTTCGCATATCTTCTGCAGTTTGCACCCCTGATCAGTAGCCCGATAGTAATCTAAGATAGGCGTATCAGCTATTAGAATGTCAAGGGTTCCTTCCCTACAAAAGAATAATTAATTTAATTACTTAATTTATTTTACGATAAAATTGTATGCTAGTTTTTTTTTTTGTGTATAAAGTGCTAATACAAAAAATAATGATTTAAGTTAACACGCAGAGCACCAGAATAAAAAAATACCAATAAAACTGACTATCGTTACTGAAGGACAAATTTCTTAAGAAGAAATTATTGTAAGCGGCATAAGTAATTACTGTAATAACTTTTTTAAAAATATGTCATCTTCGCAAAATATAATCATTACTTACCAATGATAAAAAAAATGCATGGATATGAATAACGAGAACGTCGTACTATAGTGGTCAGAGCGTTAGACTCGCATCCGCCTTGTCCCGGGTTCAATTCTCGGACAGTGCCTCCCAAATTTCGGCGTCCACCCAACGTCGTGAGGCAAACTGGGGAGACACGTGAATAAAAGACGTGACGGTTACTAGGTCTAGAAAGTTCCTGATACGCCTGCGCTGACCGTGTATTCGTCCCTTCCCTAGTCTGGATGTAATTCAGCCGGTCGCTCAACAGATAGTGTTGGAGCTACTCAGGCGCACAAAAAAGGGCTGTTATGCCAAGTGGTTCCTTTACATATGGATATAAATTCATAAAAGAGTGGGACATGTACGAATTACGAAAAAGGGAAATTAATGGAGAAAATATACATACAAGACATTGTCTGGAGTAAGGACTGGTAGAGAAAAACTAAGTATAAAAAAGTGCCAGCACTGACTGACTCTAAGGTAACTTCACGTTTCAATGAAATTTGTTGTCGATTTATAAGTGGTGACATTTCTTTTGCGTGAGCCAATGCGGATGAACAAACGACTCTTACGTTATTCTAATCTGATCTGTTTGTACCTGCACTGATCAAAAAAAAGGACTAGGATTTCCGTGTAGATACATCGTATTTACGCGGGTGCGCTTCCTAAGTAATGTAATTTCATGTATAAAAGTAAAGCAGGTGGGAACACCATGCCAAGTCTGGGCTTCGGCGTCTGGATTTCGTGTTAAAAACATCTTTCCTTTCTTTCCTTCTCACAGAATGATATGATGTCTTATTACTCTCATAAGGTAGGCAGTCACAGATTTAGAAAGAACCAGGAGGGGACAGTCGTAGGAAGGTGGTAACAACATTATATACGTAAGTTAACACCGTCGGAATGGGTATGGCGTTAATTCTAGATTTGAAGTGGTGGTCCCACAATACAAAATTTTCGCTGGACAGTGGTGTAGATCGTACTACGGATGAAACATGAAACAACATTACTTAATGTGGTAACGCACGTAATCTGGTAAAAACAACATTTACATGCAGACTGGATTATGCATTTTTCTCCGTTATGCGCCTCTGTACTCCTATACTAAAGGAACAGAACCGAAACTACGATAACGTCCTCTATGTACAGCATATTATAACATATTGTTTGGATCAGAAGAACAAGATAGGTTATTAACTTGTTGATAAATCTCTTGAACAAAAACGTTATTAACGAATTTCTTTCTTGAGAACGTGCTTTAGTACATTTATTAACACGTTTGGTCTCTGTGGTTTAGTAGGGCCAACCTAAAGCTGAATATTTGGACAGTCAGCTCCTGATTAATAAAGATTACTCAAGAACAGGAACTCGTAGTACTTTACAACGTAAAAATATAAAGTAGTATTCTGTGCAGTATTGTTATGTACTTCCTACCTTGTCACTATCATTATAGTTAGCGTTCCGGTTCTATATCGTTGTATATTGAATTATACTTCTAATGATGAATTATCATGTGAAAGACTTGATATAGTATTAAGTACATATGACTAGCGATCAGGAGGAAAGGGACGTGAAGTGTTCAAGGTGTACGAAGTGGGGCATCAGGTAAATAAGTTTGGGAATCGAATATATACCCAATTCCGTCGAAGAATTGTAAGCATTTTAACAGATACTATCTGCAGATATTTTACGAAGCTGTATCGAAATAAGATAGCATTATTTATTAGGATTTCTTCTTAACAGATGTCGTTACTGACATGACTGTAAAATAAACATATATCATAAGACAATGAATCAAAACGGAAGTCGTTCGGTTATAATTTTAAGAACGTAACAGGGACGTCATTTAGGGGTACAATTTCTCCACCTCCGAGTTTGACAAACACATGTTTTTTTTTTTTTTAAATAAATTGTATACTAATAGAAGATATGAAACTTATTTCGGATGACAGTCTTTCCACCTTCTCCCTCCAATAGCAAAATCTGAATTGAAGCTCCTGGAACGTAAAAGTATTTTAAACTGATATTTCAAGTTTGAAAACGGGCAGCGGTGGCTCAGTGGTAGAGCGTTCACCTCTGGTGCATGGGATCCCGGGTTCAATCTCAGCTCTCGCCAAGGGAATTTTGTGGTGGACAAACACCCTGTGCGTGGGTTTCCTCGGGGTTCTCCCCTTTTCCTCCCACTTTCTTCATTCCACCATTTTATTCATTTCTCATCGTCACCGTCTCCTTTAGCCTAGCCGGCATAACCGTGGGACGTAAAACTCAAAGATTTCATTTCGTTTTTCATTTCAAGTTTGAGAACGCTGCTTTCTTTTTTTTACCATCCATTAAAGGGTGCATATATTATATATATATATATATATATATATATATATATATATATATATATATATATATATATATATATATATATATATATACTAAAAATGTGTGTTTTATGTTTTGTTAAAACATTATCATCACGTACTGTAACTAAACAAGAATCATAATGAGCTTTTTCGTTCGTTGCTGGCAGAAAATCACTCAGTACACAAAACGGTTTTAATGCTCAAGGATTGCCATTTAGTTCCTTATCTCGTCTCATTCCAATCGGCTGAAAGTTGTTTCAGGTCGAGAGCAGGAACTATGCTCCTCAGAGATCTAGAAGTAGTATAGTATCCTGTTACACACACTACACGCACAACAGAAATAGTATTAAACCTCTTGGTTGTTAGAACTCTGCCACTCCCCGTTCGCATTATCTCTTTTTAACTCCCGCTTTCTTGATGAGTGATACGGGAATACATGGCACAGATTAAGCCAGAGTGAAATACTACCTAAGGAGGAATCCTTTTGTGTGGTGAGCACACATGGAACACACACACATACATGCGAAGAGTGAAGCTTATTTTCATGAAATTGTTGACCAGTCCCAGAGCAGACTCGCTGGTCGAGAAAACCCAATGTAAAGTAGCACAGTTAATAGGGTACAATGAAACACAACAACTTAAAGAGGATCCTCGCCTTGGTTGGCTCAATAGCTTTGCGAAGGAAATCTTGTCACCGTTAAACACGAAATATAATCTCGGGTGGTATTTGTAGTTGTACATTCATGTGTCGACTTTATCATTTTACAGGGATTTGGAATATCTGTTTGCTAAACTAACTAACAGAGTGAAGAGAAGCATAGCTTTAATTCAAAGGTAAACTACTTTAAGATACTAACGTTGAAATTTCCCAACATATCTTAGCGTCCATTGCAAAACAAGAAAATGAAACCAGCAGAACATTTCAACTGCATATTACGTATTGTTTAAAGGTATCTTTTTTAAATACATACATGGCTACTGTAAACCGTCTAGCTTTGTTATATTAACATGTTGAACTCACTTTTTTCTAAGACACGACAGCGTTTTAATAATTCCAGCTGAATGGTTATTAAAATAATGTAAATACTTGAAGAAAATGCCACTTAGCCTACTTGATTAGCAAGGTGTGGGGAAACCGTTAGCCTGAAGAAGAGCTGTGAGGCGTCCTGGAGTGGAAGCACATAAGTAATGAATGGTTTCAGGTGACTATTGTACGAGGAAAGATCAGGAACTAAGATTACAAAGCCGATATTTCTGGAGTTTCGTCTGTCATAGAGGAATGAAGACTGTGTGGTAATTTTAATACATAGAGTTGGCGTCTGTACAGAGTTTCAGCCACCCCTCAACTACGGCGCTAGTTGCAGATAAACACCAATGGCGACGCGTTTGGAAAACTGGTCTCGCGAAAATGTCAGCTCAGTTACTCGATTTTTTGTGGGCGAAACATGTAACCGCGGCTGAAGTTCACCGGCAGCTTGTACAGTTTTACGGAGAGACCGTAATGTCTCGTCAGCATATTGCAGAATGGTGTCGAAAGTTTGCGGCTGGTAGAGAAAGCGTCATCGAGGAGGAGCGCAGTGGCCGACCTAGCACGGAAACAGATTTGTACACAACTCGCGTGGGGGACCTGATTCGGGAGAACAGGAAGATCACGTTACGGCATCTGATGGTAGAGGGAATGTCGTTCGGAAGCGTTCCTCGCATTGTGCGCGATATTCTGCAGTACTGGAAAGTGACAACGCGGCTGAACACGCAAGGACAGGATTTTTACCAGGAGGGAATCTTCAAACTCGTCCCACGAGGCAATAAGGGACCTCGAGTTCCTCCCTATCCATAGTTACCGATATGGAAACTATGTCGAAAAATAACCGAATGTATATACTATCTCTTGGCTTTATTGGATGTATGAAATAATATATATACACGTTTCCTGTGCTGGATTTACGTATAAGCTAAACAAACTGTAGTTTAGGGCCCCATTCTTTCTTGGGGCCCCCAAATTTTAAAGAAACAAAAATTGGATGTACATTTTAAAACTAAAATAAAAATAAATAAAATTAAATCTACATACAACTATACAGCCTCAGTGGTTTCTTGGGGCCCCTCCTGTTAGCCTGCTGCCTAAAATGTGAGTTGACAAAATACAGCTGGACATATAAGAGGCATAATTACCTTCAATAGCTTAGGGCTGCATTAAATCTAAGTCCGGCTTTGGACGTTTCACTGCAGGCTTTGTAACCTTACTAGTTACCTCTCGTATCGTTTCTCATGCAATGAAAAATAGTTTGTGAGCGAAGATGGAGTAGAATACGTATATGTTCCTGAGTCTGAAAGGTGAGCTCCAGAACTGACCACAAGTGTTCAATAGTGTTGAGGTCTGAGAATTGGGTCAAACCCAACGTTCATGAAATAACGTCCCAACAATACCAGCAGTGTGAATTGGAACATTGTTATCTTCGGAAGTAGTGTCAGTTACCAGAAACAAAATCTGAACCATAGAAAGGAGCAGGGTTACCTAAAATATCCACACAATCACTGACAATAATGCTTCCTATGAGCTTAATCATAATACTAGTGACACCATAGCACCACAGAGCCGCCGTAATCTTTCATGATTGGCAAGGGATAATTCGGAGCAGAAGCGTCTTTGGCAGGCTGTTGTTGGAAATAAAGTGAAAGAGAACTCCTTAGACCATATTACAGGTCCAACATTTCTATAATCGGAAGTCGACTTTGCACATTCTCGGAGACATTTTCTCCTCACTAAACGCTGGCTTGAAAATTCTTACCCAACTGGATGTTCAGAGTGTGCAATTCACAGAGTATTACATTTTCTTATGCGATTGGCGAATGAAGCAAAATCTTTTCGCTATTGATCTGCTAAATAGAAGAACTACTAGCACTACGTATTTTGAAAGTTATCTTCAGAACATAGTTACTGCAATGTTTGCTATGTTAACTATGCTTCACACAAGTGAAGAATATGGTTTTTATTTAAGAAAAGAAAGTTGGCTTTATTCTATTGAGGGTGATGTGCCTCATGTATCATAAAACCCGAATATAATTATATGCGTAGAAACTTTTCTTAATTTATGTCCTGCCGTTATACTCCGTCCGAAGCTAAGGGTAATGATGATAATGAATGATATGATGAAATGAAGAAAGTGGAAGAAATCGGGATAATTCTGATAACAAGCAGCGCGCACAACATGTTTGTAGACCACAAATTTCCTTGGTATGAAGTGCGATCAAACGAGGAAGTACACACACCAAAGATTAGCGCTCTCATCACTGACCTACCCCGACTCCCCCGACGTGTCATAGAAGTTTCACATTCTATCCACATTTCATATACAAACATTCGCATATGACATGCGCCAAGTTCTTCTATACTGCTCCTGTTATCTTATAGGTCGCAGATCTAGTTGGTTTGGAAGACGCATTACAACACCTAATAAAATTAGTTCAAACAAGAATAAGTCTTCTTAGTCTCTTGAAATGATAGTTCCGAGCACACTTTCCTTTAGTTTCTACTCCAGTGCCGTGCCGTGGAAAATCAGCGCCCGGGGCGACGGTATACGAGTGAGGTTGACAGACCAGACGCAAAGCTTCACCATGGTTGGCGCTAAGACTTTAAAAAATCAAAAATTAACCCTGCTTTTCCTTAATTTTGAGCACTTTTTATACTTTTCTCTTCCATTTTATATATATATATATATATATATATATATATATATATATATATATATATATATATATATATATATATATATATATATATATTAACATCCTGAAGTTTGCGCCCCCTTACTTCGGCGCCCGGGGCCGTTGCCTCCCTAGCACGGTACGCCCGCGGCACGACACTGTTCTTTTCAAACTCCCATCGTTTGAAGTACGTTAAACCAATATACTGTAAATTAATGGAAAACAATGTGGTAGTTATTGACGCAGTGAGATTTGTATTCCGTCTTACCTGAGTCTTAGAATTCCCTCCTCAATGTCGCTGATAGCGTATTTCTGCATGTGTTGCCAGAGATGTGGGTTCGCTCGTTGCACATAGAAATCCGATGCGGACGACTTTGGAGCAGCAACTCTTTGGCTGAGCAACTGGAACACAATAATGTACTAATAGTATTACTACAATTCATTTTCTCTGGTTCGTCTCACAACGACTGCTCTATGACTTGGTGGTTACTGGGAGACGTAAAAGTATTGGTTTTACAACAATTAAATGGCACCCTAATACCAGCAACGTTATACATCTGATGAAATAAAGATACAAAATTATAATACTACCTGTCATTGTTGTATTATTATACGTTATTTGTTTACATGGCATGTTTCGTTACTAAAAGTTTCATTATACGTAGCCTTCATTCCTGATTATAATAAAATACCTTAATATAATTAAAAGCCAAATCAAGCCTATGATTATCCTTAATTTGATTTTTATTTTTAAAAACAATAAAAAATATACTATATATAAATGAAACTCATCTGACCTTTTGATCAAACTTCTCATGTTGGTAACACTGATCAGATTAGCACATCTATGAAATATTATGGTATGACATATTATGGTATTATGGACGAGTTACGGGCCATCAAATTTGACGTTTCGACTTAGTCAAATTTCTGCTATTTAATTGCTATTTATGAGGACAAAAATATACAGAAGAAACCTGCTATTAAACGTTAATTTCAAGAACAAATGTGAGAAGCGGTTAATTATCTATGTTGTAAATCAAACATATAAAGTTAGTAAATTACCAGTGTGTAACTTGGCAATAAATATGTGCGTTAAAAAAAATATGAAGGACGAATGTAGTTTTATTAGTACATCATACTTAAGACAGATACAAACTGTTTAATTTGGTATTAAAATATTGTTTGATATACGCTCAGTCGCTTTCCAGCCAAAACATTATGACTTTTTGAACGAAGTCTTTGGGTTGAGATAAAAGTCGCAAGGCCCAGCAGAACCGCCCACCAGACGCTGACGGGGATCTCACTCGATCAGTCACTGTGATGCTTGTGTGTAGAATGAGGAAGACCAGAAATATATTATAGTTTGAAAGGGGCCAGACGGGTAGGAACGAGCACTTCAGAAACAGCGCGATTTGACTGCCGTCGTTAGTGACTTCCAAAGGTCAGAAAAGAACGGTGAATCAAGTATCACAGCATAAAGAGTGGAGCGGCCACGCCTCATTAAAGGTGACAGCTGTCGAGTTTGGTAAAATAGGATAGCGCGCAAATTATGGCACAATTAACAACAGATTTTAACAGTGCACCAAGAACGAGTGTTTCGTAATACACAGTTCACCGTACACTATTAGATATTGGCATCCGTAGCTGACATTCGACATGTGTACCAATGTTAACCTACGTCATCGCCTATCACAACTGGAATGGACATGTGGCATCGTCATAGGACTGTCGATCAATGGCACTACGTACGTTGCATGTCTTATGATACTGCCTTTATCACATCGATGGCGGGATCAGAATCCGTCGTCTTCCAGGGAACAGGTGCTCGTGACGCGCAGAGTGGAACGACTAAAGGCTGGTGGTGGTTTCATTATGGTTTAGGAAACTTTCATATGATCATTCACGGATCCGCTAGTGTGTATATAGGGAACGTGACGGCTTCTACTATCTTCAGGTCATTCCTGATCATGTACACCCAGCTGGCAATTTTTTAGCAGGGCAACGCTCCTTGTCACAAGACAAACATTGTGCTGCAGTGGATCGAGGAGCACAGTTGTGAATTTGAATTTCTGCAACAGTTCTCAAATTCTCCTAATCTTAACCCAACTGAACACTTTTGGAGTGTAATTGAATGACAGATTCGAGCTCATTACCCCACCCTCCGCTGAAATGTACAGGAATTGAGTGATTTGTGTGTGTGGACGTGATGTACCATGTCTTCAGCCACCTTACCAAGATCTGATTGGTCCATGTCAAACCGCATTGTTGCTGTCCTGAGAGCCAAAGATGAAATTATCAAATATTAGGTAAATGCTCATAATGTTTTGACTGGTCAGTATATATGATTTACCTAAATATTCTACTAATTGATATATTATTTGATTGATCGATTTTTTCAGTATTTCAGATTAATGCTAGGGCAGCATTTTCAGTAATATCTAGACGTGTTCTATAATTTCAAATTCTATTTCAACTATTCAATTATTAAGCTATTTCAATTAATACGAATACATTGTATGAATTATTTCCATCAAGGCATATTAAAACTTCGTTTGCATATTGAATCCGTGTTTCATCATTGCTATAAAATATTTAGTGTGATTGAAAATTTTGACACTCTGATTTATTTCGTAGTTTTTTTTTTAAAAAAATACATCTCAACTTACTCAGAAAGGAATTATTTGGAGTTTATTATCCATGTTACATGAAAATAATTGCAAAGATCAAATTTGAAAAAGAAATACACTTAAATATATAAAGTTGATCTAGTTTGATGCTTGCTTAATTTGTCTGTCTATGTTAAACCACATGAGATATCTGTGTGCTATCATTACCCAATATTACCGCTTGTGTGAATTAAACATTTAGTGTGAAATAACTGGAAACATATTTTACCGTATCAAACTTAAACTTTGATACACGAATTTTTATCTTAAGAAAATAAACGAGATATCTCCTCAAGAATTGTGCAGTTTGTTTCTCTAGTTCTTAAGAAGATTAAAAATCCTAATTTTACTGGGAATTTGTGTGCTATTTTTCTGAAAAACTGTGTGCCACAATCTTAACTAAATCATACAACCGAAATGTTAAAAAAAAAAACTTTAAGATTTAGCAAGATTTTAATTTTGTTTTTCATTTGAAAAAATAGTATAGGTTAATCATTTTTTACAGAGGGCTATTTGATATGATACATCAAAATTTTGAATTAATCTTCTGTGAAATAAATTCATGTTTGCCATTTTCTCAATATAGGTGCTGCTTATATTTAATTAAAACCTTTTAGAACAAACCATACTGATATATAATAAAGATCATGAACTTAAACTCTGTGCTATATTTACTAGAATGTCAAAATACTTTTTAAATCTCAAAAATAAATAAATAAATAAATAAATAACACCAATGGTAACACCTATTACTTCAAACTATTTACAGTTGATTGATTGATTTGATTTTGAGTTTAGTGTCCCTTTCAGCAGCAAGGCTATATGAGATGTGGAGTTACAAGTTAACATAGGAATCGAACCCAAGTCTTCCACGCCAAAGGCGCGCACGCTAACTGCTTATCCACCAGGAGCTCCTCTACTTATAATAAATATGATGAATATCAATATAACTAGTACAAAATAGAAAGAAAATTGTACTTACGTTTTTATCTTGGCAGCTTGTAACACTATTCTGGAAAAACAGTCCTGCGATCAGAGCTGCTATATTAGCAGTATAACTGGCTACAAAGATTACGGAAAATCCCCCCCAAACATTGATCAAAAATTTATTGGGCCAAGATTTAGGAGCTTTGAATGCTACGAGGTGACCACACAAAAGTCCCCACATTACCCATAAAGCAGACGCTATGCTGAAGTTTTTGCTTCGTTGGCGTCCCCATGGATTAAGGCCAAAGGGACTTAACCACTCGTAGACCGCAACAGCCATTGCTGTGATGTTCAACGAAGTGAAAATTGCAATCCATAACTCAGGACTAAAAGGCAGGAGAAAGGCCATCAGAGGCACTTCATTCTTTTGCGTAGGGGCAGCGAGATAGGACACTCCACTAAAGAAATATGGCACAGAAAAATCAACAGATTCTGCCCTGCTCGAAGTCACACTAAGAGGCGCGAATGCTAAGTGAGCAGCTCCTGAACTTAAATCACCCATAATTCCTGTCCACTTATTTCCTCGTTTAGCACCAAACTGACCGTCAGCCACTAAATATAAATGGAAATCGAAGTCCAATTCTTCAGCTAAATTTTCAAGAAGGTCCATTGCTAGGCCGTAACAACAAGTAACATTATACCAAGTGGATATTTTGCTATAATAAGGCTTGTTTCTCCTCTCCTGTTCCTCCAGCTGCTGTTGCCAATCAGAGAAAATAAGAGTCAAATTATCTTTGTCTGCTGTTGCGACGCGGAGGCAGTGAAGACCCCTGAGGCACTGTCTGTCTTCCATCTCACCTTCCATCACAAAGGGTTTCGCCAAAGCAGTCACCACTCGAAAGACACTTCTTCCTCCAGGAGAAGGTCCCACAATGTCTCCACCCGGCCACACTATGGTATCCAGATTCACTTGTTGACCTGTGACGTTACCTACAGACCGCCACGTTCTACGTTTGTTATCACTAGGGTTTTGAACAACATTCAACACATCAAACGTAGCAACAAACGAAGCATCTACTCTATCTCCTGCATTCAGTCCTTTTCTCCCAGACACCACGTCCGCTGTTCGAGTCTTGAGTTCTCTGAAAAGTAGAAAATTTATTATCAACAGAAGTTTATGAACACTCAATCCAAACATTTATTACACAGTAAACGCAAAACTAACTCTAAAAATACCAAGGGTGGAGAAGGCACAATTTTATCTGCATGTTAAAATTTTCAGTTCTTTTACGGGACAAAATGTTTCCTAAAATCTCTGGAGTTTTTACATTGATCGTTTCAGCATACCCTTTACCCCCTTCCCCATGTCTTTCTTTCTTTTCCAAAAGGGAGGAGAAGGGGAACTTTCTTTCTTTTTCTTTTTATTTGTTTCTTTCTTTTTGATTTCATTTCTTTTCTGTTTTCTACTTCTTCATAGAGAGAAAGAAATCTCTTTCTTTCCTTCTTTCTTTTTCCTTTTCTCGTTTCCCCTTTTTCTCTTTCTTTTATCTTTAAAAAAAAGATAAAAATGAGAAGGAAATGTCTGTTTAGTTTTCTCCTAGAAGAAGAAAAAGAACGAAAGGAAAACAATGAAAGATAGATAGAAAAAGAAATTGCTCTCTCTTTCTATACTTTTTCTTAATTTTTTAAATGGTGGGGAAAAGAGGGGTTTCTCTCTCTGTGTGTGCATTTCTGATAGTTTTCAATTGTAATATAAGCAACATGTATACTATTTTAATAAAACAATAATTCATGTGATACAGATGATCCCCATTTTGATTTAACTGAGACGTAATCCATTTTCATTTTTGCCCAGTTTTTTCACTTTTCTTTTATGTAAAAAATCTACATTAAAAAAGTTACTTTTTCTGTTATATAAACACGGAAATTTAAAAGTAGATACATTTTCTAGTGTTAGGCAAACCGCTATCTACGGGAAGGGAGGGCAACCTAAATTTTTACTGGCCTTCTAAAATTTTCAAGGTAGGCTTGCAAATGAATTACAATATGGTTGGATCGGACCCTTAACTTTTACCGCATCCCTCCTACGGCCTGGTGTTAGGTATATTGTTGGTTTCCTCCTTTCTTGAATGATATTTTTAATGGAAATTGCACATCTTTTGAACTCTGACGTGTTCACGATCTGAACATACTTTTGAATAGTTGATTGTGTTAGCGTTTCGTGCTTATGTAGTTGTGAATTTTGTAACCCGCATAGAATATCTCCCGCATAGAAAGTAAAGGATTTACTGAGAGCAGACGCTTAGCATTTCCAGGGCAATTCCTCACTCACACCACAGATGCCTAAAGACATTTTTAAAAAGAATCAAATGTAGTTATTGGTGCACCCCACGCAGAAAATCCTGGATCCAACCCTGGAGGGTGACTCTGTCTTCACGGATATGCGAGTGGTGGCTGTCACGTAACAAACAGTAAAGCTGATAAAAAGACATTGTTAGTAGTTTCCTCATAAAAAAAGCATTATTACGGTTTTAACACAGAGTGAAATTTTTTCAAGAGACCAGGGTTGTGAAATGCTTATTTTGCAGTAATCTCTCTTTGCTTCCCTTTGGTATATTGCAGTCTCGATTTGTACGTGTATGAAAAGTGAATGGTAGATTGTCTATCTGAACAGGTAATCAAATGAAGAAATATTAATAAGATCTGTAACGAAAACGAAAAAAGTTTTTATTTTTTATAATTGATTCTCTATAGAACCTACAGAGGACGAGATTCATCTATCATATTTCATCATAATCCATAATTTTAATCAATTTTTACATTAAAATTACTATATTACAAGACAATTATTTATAACAACACTCAGTGATATACGTGACTGGAATCTAGGTCTGCACCTGAATATAAAAACTTCAACTGCAGTTAGGATTGCCAACACTGAAAAATAAAATCACCGCCACCCGTTCATAATCCTAAAAACAGATGAATAATTGCATTTTAAACCTTGAAATATAGAGTTAAGCCTGGAATAAAATCCTGATCATTTGAAAACTTTAATTGAGATTAAGAAAGAATAGAAAGAAGACTTATAGATGTTTCATGATCAACTTCTATATAGATCCTTAAAAAAAGGGTGATCTTAATAAAGATTTGTTTTGAGAAATATGAATTTTAAACTTTCTTTATAACGGTGAACTTAACAAAATGTTCCACTACCAGTTATTATTATTATTACTACTTTAAAAAACATTGCAAAGTTCGACTTTAATACCCAGAACGCTTCATACATATAATATTTGTATATAGGGTGTTTCAAAACAGCACCGACAACGTTTGGGAGGTGATTCGTCACAAAAAGTTAAGACAAAAAATATAGGCCAACCTAGGTGCACAAATAGTTCCTTTCGGAGTTATAGGCTGCCGAAAACATGAAAAAAAAAAAGAACTTTAAAGAAACATAGCTCCAAAACTATGGGATCTATCGTAGTCGGGTCAAGAATTCACTTAGAAACAAGTATATGCCCTATCCAAAAATGTAGGTTTCAGAATTCTAAGGTACTTTTGCAACAATTTTTATAGAAGTATTTCGGCTACGGGCATATAATTTGAAATACCAACTACCTCTATAAAAATTGTTGCGAGAGTACCGCACGATTCTGAAATATGGATATTTGGATAGGGTACATATTAGTTCCTAAGTGATGTCTTCATCCGACTACGGTAGGTTCCATAGTATTGGAGCTATGGACCTTCAAAGTTCTTTTTTTCATGTTTTCGGCAGCCTATAACTCCGAAAGGAACCATTTTTGCACCCACGTTGGTCTATACTTTTTCTCTTAACTTGGTGCGACGAATCACCTCATAACTCCGAAAGGAACCATTTGTGAACCCAAGTTGGTCTATACTTTTTGTCTTATTTTGGTATCAGGAATCATCCCCAAACATTGTCGGTATTGTTTTGAAACACCCTGTATATTAAGGAAAATTTTGATGATGTCTAAACCAAACTTAATACTGAAAGATTGTATAACAGTGAAAAATACATGTTCCATTTGGATTGGTTGAAGATAATTTAAATATATACTTTATAAAAAGGAATGATAATGCTTACCTCGCTAATGTTGTAGAAAAATTTTGTAGCTTTTGTGACGTAGGATTCCAACAACTAGGGGAAAAATCTTCGTTGTTTCTGGTTAACAAGAGGCCCTGTTTAGCAAGAGCCATTAAGCTCTGCGATATAAGCCTAACTGTTCCTTTTACCAAATGTTTGTTTAGCCGCGGAGGCCTCGCTCGTAATCCTAACAATCCAATAGGCAATCCATCAACTTCAGCACCAACATAAGGTGAGGACGCTGGAGTATCGTCTTCATTACCCTCCTCGTCAGGGTCAACAAGTTTATCCTTTTCTCCTGGACGTGGGATTTGTTGACTGGCATTATTGCTTGTTGTAAGATTACGATCCACTTTTTTAGGGGTTATAGTGGTTGGTATCCGCTGACCTCCAGTTTCAACATGAAACCAAACCCAGTCATTGGAAATCATGTTAAGTCGACGAGCTTCGCCAAGCACTTCGACAGCCACTAACGTATCACACATTAATAACACCACACCTCGAGTTGACTTATTAATTTCTGCGAGTCGTCGAAAAATAATGCGTGGAGCGGAGTTCTTTCGTAACAGAATGAAGGACGGGTTGAGAGGTGGAATTTTAGGATTCTCAAAATCACTTGCACTACTAATTATATCGGAACGAAATATCCTTGCGAGATCGCGACGCAACAACACAGCTGACGACGAATCGTCAGATATAACAAAGAAGGAGTGCCAATGAGTAACAACAAGTAAGGCTCTCACAGCTTCCAGTAGCTCGTGCATGGTTGGCTCCAGTCGAACTTCCAGAGGACTCATCTCCTGGAAAAATAAAAGAGAGAAAGAACTAAAATTAATATTACTTGTAAATTATGGAAATAACACTATATTCAAAAATATATTAATTACTATTATATTAAATTATGCTAGTAACATTATCTGTATCGACAATTCAATTAAAAGTTTTGGAACGCGGTGGCTCAGTGGTAGAGCGTTCACCTCTGGTGCTTGGGGTCCGGGTTCGATCCCAGCCCCCGCCAAGTGAACTTTGTGGTGGACAAACACCGTGCTCGTGGATTTTCTCGGGGTTCTCCCGTTTCCTCCCACTTTCTTCATTCCACCATTTCACTCATCTCTCATCATCACCGTCTCCTTTAGCCTAACCAGCATAATCGTGGGACGTAAAACTCAAAGATTTCATTTCATTTTTCAATTAAAAGTTTACAAAATATCACTATTAAAATAGTTTCTGGTAAAGACAGTAAAGGGAATCACGCAAAATAATTCGATGTATGGGATATGGATAGCCACCGTTAGTCACCGTTATCCGTTAAGACGTTAACGAATTAGTTCCATCAACGAATAAAGCCGAGATAATCGTTCTAGCTATCTGTTACAAAAAAAAAAAGCAAAAGTAAAAATTTCACTTATAAGCAGGGGATATGGGATATATTTAACCACTGTCAAATTGGTCGTTATTCGTTAATCCGTTAATGGATTGAGTCTATTAACAAACTTGTCCAAGATAATTCCTCTAATTATCTATTGCAAAAGAAATATAATTTTTTTTAAAAAATCCCATCCGTTTAAGAGTTATCGTTAGAAGACACGAACGATGAAACGATCAGACGTACTAAGAAGACTATATTGTAAGTCTTACTCTAAGTCTCCTAATAATTACAATATTGCTGTATGTTCTTGGTAAAGTACAGAAAATAGTTTTACTTCTTTGAAGTAAACATTCAGTCTATTGTAAAGTGTTGTTTTCATTTTTGCCTTTTAGTAATCATGAAAAATTTTTTTTTTCTAAAAAAGAGACTTTCAAAGCTCGTAATCAAAAGCATATAGATCATTTAGAAAGTTGTCTTTTTTAAAAAATCATAAGCTTCTAAGTTTGAATCTCGGCCTAAATCAATGCAAAAAAAAAAAAAAAAATGATTTTGAAAAAAAATTTGATTTACACCTTCGGTTACATCTAGCAAAACTGTGTGGTTTCTACTGTACTCCAATCGTTGCTATCTAGTTTAAAAATATATGCATGAACAAAGCTTCATTGTGCTATAACCATTATTTGTGTATCGCTTCAGGTTCAAACGTTCTACTATCCCAAACTCTGGGTTGCATTATATATTGGACATCTTGTACTATACGACCCAGGACATAAATATTCTATATATATATATATATATATATATATATATATATATATATATATATATATATATACATATAAACTCTTGACTAGCTAAGATTTCAGTCCACTGTGCAGCCACTCCAAACTCCGTATCATACTTATACAATTATTCAAGGATTTCGTTGAGCTCCTTCGTGGCGAAGCGGTTAGCGTACGCGCCTTTGAGATGGAAACTCGAGTTTGATTCCCAGCGAAAGCTCACGTAGTTTGGATCCCACATTAAGCTGTAGATCCACGTCCCATATACCCTCGCTGCTGAAAGGGATCCCAAACTCAAATTAAATCGAGGACTTCTTTATAAGTACAACATTATGTTTGTTTAAATCATTTATAGTAAACGATGGCGCAGGTAACAACTTCTATTAATGTCACCGTTTATTACTAAGAATTAATGTGATATAGAGACGGACAGACTGAGATGTTTCCTATTTCTTATTAAGATCTATTGTATCTTGTCAATATCATATGTACACTCATGTCCAAAATGATTGTCGCATATCTATAACTGTCTTCTTGTAAGAAAATAATATGATAATGATTTTGCAGGGTACTTTTAATGCTGATACTATGTGTATAACTGGGAAACTGTATTTGTGGTAAATTTTATAGGAAAAGAATTATAAATACGAAAATTAGAATGAGTAAAACAAAATGTTGCTAAATAGACAAGAAAGTTTTACTTTCGTTTTGTTGTTCTTATTTACTGCTCTTATGACATGAAATTTGCCATATACATGTCTTTGCCGATTATACATATACTAACATTATAAGAAATACCAGGTGAATTCGTTTTCAAATTATATTCTTACAACAACATATTTATAGACATGCAACAATAATTTTGGACATGAGTGTACATGGCTTATTTTTTGGTTTCTGTAAAATGATAGGTTAATTAATATGTAACTGAATGTTTTAAACAAAACGTATATTACTAATATTATTTTGTAGTAATTCATGAAATGAAACTAAATAAAAACGTTTAGTTCAACTTCCCATGTTTTGACTTTAGGAATAAAAATGAATGATTGTAAACACAAACTTTTCATGTTCTCCTACCGGAAATCGAAACCTGGCAGACGTGTACCAAAGGCACATGCACTAGATCAACGGGAAGGGTGGGCTATATTTTACAATTGATCAGTAATAGTGGTGATTAAAAAAAAAAAAAAAAAAAAAAAAAAAAAACCAACTCGAATAAAATTCCTATACACAGTGGGTGAAAAATAGTACTGCTAAAATGTTGGTAACACAATGAGCACAATCGGAGATATGACTCTGGGAGGAATGAGAGAATTATCCAGCGGGCTACCTCTAAAATTATCACTGACAAGTAACCTTATTAACAAATAATACATTCTCTAAAACGTTTTGCATCCCTTAGGACAACACTTAACATGTTAATTACCTGAGATTGTTGTTTTAAATGACAAATATGTAAATGACAAATATGTCCATTGTGTGATTATAACAGAATAAATATTATAGCTCTTTTGACAAAGTATATTGTGAAAATGTAAGAGATTTTGCTGAAGGATCAAGATGTCCAAAATTCAACCACAAAATATAAATAACAAGTCTCGGACAGAATACAGCGTAATTTAATCAGCATTCTCTACATATCACAAAGAATTTGCTTAGTAGTTAAACTAGAATAACGTGCATTCTGATGTTTTGTTCTCCTTCTTCTCTGGAAACATCCAACCAGCTCGACTGACCGTATCCAATTTCTGTCAGAGACTAAAACCCACGAAACGAAGACAGGAAAAGGGTAAGAAGGAATCTTGTTAGCCAAGTTTGACTAGCCTTCCGTGGGCTTTCCAGTCAAGGATGAAAGGATTTGGGTTTCAATGTTGCCAAGTACTAGACCGAAACTTAAACAAAAGAGCTTCGATAGAACATATATGCTTCTACATGGGAAAAAGAATCAATATATATAAGTGTAATTTGATAATTATTGCAAGTTTCTATTACGACACTTTAGTTATCTGTATAATGCACTTGTACAGTGCAGAATCAAACCAACACAGCATCACGTTAACAGTTCTCCTGATTAGGGATGCACACATGACAAGAGTTAAGGTGGTCTCGTCTCGAAAATGTATAGCGAAAGTGATGTCTCGTTTAAAAAAAAAATAGATTTTCTTCTATTTGGATAGTTCTGTCTCGTAGCACAACTCTATTAACTTGTGTCAGATAAAATGTAATTGTCTGTAATATATTTATTTACTGAACTATATCGTGTATAAGCTGCATTTACTTGGTACGTTAGTAATTGATCTTTGTTGTTGGCGTAACCTTTCCTGCCATTCAATTAAGCAGGAGTAATTAGTACTGTCAATTATTATTGGCAATGAGCAACACACCTTATAGCATCGCAAGAGTTTTTTTTGTTTTCGATTTTCTCTTAAACTGCACATATGAATTTATCCTCAAGTACACTGAGAAAAATCCGTTATATACGGAATTCATAAGTTTAGTACGGAAATCTGTATGGAGCATAAATTATTCATATGCTACATACGAACTGTCCTTTTCCCGTTTAGATATTACCTCATGCCGCTGCAGTATGTCTAACATGTAACAGTCTGCCGTATATTACATAGGTATACATATGTTATACACGTCAGCTATATGTTATATACGGGATCTGTATGTGAGATCCTAACTGCCTATATACATTTCTTTATTTCATTTGGAAAGTACGTATAGATGAAACACTTATACGGACGGACAGTATTATAAGACATACAATTTCAGTTATACGTTTGCCGAAGGATGTTACATTAGTCTACGTTAATTCCAAAACCTACATGATTTACGCATGGAGCCTACGTTTTTACGTACGCCACATACATTTTCCTCTGTGTATTTCATATTGTTCAGCTATATGTGATCTACCAACTTATACATGTCTTATAATTATACAATATTTTAGTTAAACAGAATTTAAAATATATATATATATATTATTGACAATTTTATACCATATATCATTAACCGTAGTATGTACGATCGACTTTTGATGGTGTCATAATAAAGAACTTAATATGAGGTAGAGGTGTGCACAGGCCGTAATTTTTTTTGGCCGGGCCCTGCCCTGCCCGTGAGTTTATAATGTGAGGCTCGACCCGAGTCCGAAATATGTTTTAGCATTTAGGCCCGAGCTCGTGTGATAATCAAATGAGCGCGAAATAACCTCGAATTACAGAAACTTAATAATTAACGCAAAAATTGTATTTTTTATTTACAGCAATAAGAGGTTTAATGTTGCAGTTGTGTTTTAAAAGTTCTTCAGAAAGAATAGTCCAATAACTACCGTTGTTTAGTATATTTACAAAGTTAGACCCGAAAAGGCTAGAGTAATATGGTTGTCTATTTAAAAATTTACAGCCCTAGCCCGGTGCGAGCAGAAAGTGATATATGCCTTGTAGGCTCAAGCCCGCGGGCTTAGCCCGAGCCCGTGTAGACCTCTAATATGAGGGTATCTTTCCGCATCAGTTTCACTTCAATAAGTGGCATGGTTCTCCTATAACATCGGCGTTTATGTTCACAAGTTAGTTCTTTCTCGATTTTTTCGAAAAGTGTATGTAAATATTACACTCACGCACAGCTCAATAAAACATTAACACGACTGGTTATATGCCTTATCCTTGGGCATTTTTTGTTTCCTTTTCGTTACACGTTATTAATATTCTAGAATTTCACTCTTCAGTAAACGACATTCAATTCGCTTGAAGTTGCTTAATTCACTTGACGTCTGCTCAAGTGGTAGTCATGATTGGTAATTGTTAGTAATTTGTTGTAATTATGAAACCTTACATTCTATACTCATACCTGTTATATTTATAGTTAAAAGAACTAAAATAGTTATAACAACATTAAAACATGTCTTGCAGGTAATCATGGTTCGTAAATTTACAAAAAAAAAAAAAAAAAAACGGAATCCAGGTACTCATTATTATCAACATCAGGAGCCAGACGTGCACCCAAAAATTTTTATTAAGAGAGGTCCAAACTTAGAGTGGGTCAAAGGTTCCAATACTAGAAGCCACTACGTGTATGTACTATTGAACGGATATTATTCTGCACCCGAAAAGACGATGATAAGTAATTGTAAAATACTTCCACCTATATTTTCAGAAATAGACTATATGATAAACCTAGGTTGTTTTCATAAGAGAACGAGTACAAATGAAGTGTAAGATTAAATTTTCATGTTACATCAATCATTTCGCTGTTAAACAAGTACAATTTTATTGAGAGAGTATACAAATGTAAATTGAGTTAGGAATTTTTTTGGAGGGAAGGGGAGGTTTGAACCTGGTAGACTCCTCCGTGGGTGCGCTCCTGTCAAGAGCATCATTCTGCAGTTGCTGGGAAGTTATTTACTTTTGCGATCCTCTGTTACTTTCTTTCTTTGCCTTCATGTTAGATTTACTTTCTTTAATATCATGCATTACTAGGTTTTAATCTCCAAGTTTTCAGCTTCTCTCCAAATTGCGTACTCGCTATTGGGCTCAGGTAGGAGAAGAGCAGCTAGTGACAACAGCCTGACTGAACTATTAGGAGCATGATTGACAGATTGAAATGTCTTTATTTTATAATAATGATTCCCCTCCCTTGTACCTTCTATGTCCATACCTTCCATCACGTTTCTAATAACTTTATTTATACGTTTCCCATACGTTTCATACGTTTTATTAACTATATTGAGTATTAACCCTGTCTTCCCAATTTTGCCATACTTTGTTTCATCCATACAAGCTATTTTCACTTTTTCTTCAAGGCCACATCTCAAACTCTCACTATTCTTTTTAAATTACTCTTTATGTGATTGTTAAAAATGTGGTTTACTTACTTACATGGTCCTTACTTTGTGGGGAGAATGCAGACTGAAAGTATTTGAAAACAAAATCCTAAGACGAATATTTGGAAGCAAGACGAACGGGAATGGGAAATGGCGGAAACTTCATAGAGAGGATCTGGATACTTACCAGTAATAGGCCTTAAGCTAACTTTGTTAGGCATAAGGGTACCAGAATTCCAATAGGTACAGTTCTTTCTCTTTGGTTTTAGTATGGACTTTTTTCAACTAAAGTCAGGATAGGAAAATGCCCCTATTTTTTAAAAACAATCAGTTATTTATTTTACATAGTAATTGTTTTTTTTATCTTACAAAACTTTACATTATCAATACATGTAATTTAATACACTGCATATGTATATTATATCCAAAAACATTAATATTCTTAAGAAAAATATACGTACGATAATTATTTCGTGGTAAACAAAATCAATAATTTCTTATCGTTTTGCGTCAGCACAATGTAAAATATGCATTTCTGACAGGAAACTAAATATATGTTACAGAAATGGACTATGTTTGCACATTATCAACAAACATTATATTCCACTGATGAGATAATATCTATATTTTAAAATGCTAGGTCTATATGTTTGTCTTCAGTACTTTCAACAATGAGATCTCGAAACTCATACGTGCTAGAAACGTCCCGTTTTCGCTGGTCGATTCCAAATTTGTGTATATTGTCCAGTTCTCATTCAAATTTTCAAAAAACCGTGTCGTTATTGTTCTATTCACATGTTAGGGACCGTTTTGAGCCCATAAGATTAACACTGTTGCAGGCCGAAATTACGGTGTTAGGCAACCAGTAGAGAAGTGTAGTATGACGAGTTGACGGACATTGCAGGCGCTTTGCTTAAATCTGAATGGCAAAACTTATTGCATGCTGGCAACTTCAAAGGCCTCAAGAGACGCAATAAGGCGTACTCGGACGGATATGGATTTATTCGAAAAAATATCTTCCACATGATATCGTATTACTTCTACAAATTTGCTACAAACTCACTCCAACATCTATACATATTAATTTACTTCCTTTGTGATTCTCCTATCCTTTACTTGTTTGAGTAAGGAGACGTGCACAGTGGGAAGGAGATTCATGGTCATAACAGAACGACGCTCTGAATAGACAGCGCAGGTTCAACCAGTAGAAACTTAAAATGTCATATCTCAAATACAGCATGTCTTATTTTAATTCACCCTTTTAAAAGAAAACTCTAGAAACTAGAAAGGGAAAAAGTAGTACATTCTCAAAAATAATACAGTAAACACTCCTTAATGTGTTAAGTTCCTATTGCTAATTTTGCCGGATTATCGAACGTGAATGTAGTTTTAACGTGAAAACCAAAGGTAAATCATGCTAGATGATAATACAAACGATTAAAACATGCATTTTATGTTTAAGCACATTCTAGACCTGTGCAGACGATATAAAACATTCCATCAAGTATTTCTGCATTTTAGCAAACTGTGGGATTTAAAATATTCTTTTTATTTTATAATTGAATAGAATACAAAATGAAATTCAAACCTTGAATATATATATATTTGTAAATACTGAATCTAGAAGTAGAAAGGTGCATACCGGTTTCGAGATCCTGACAAATTTTAACTGGTGTTAACCGACTGAATAACCCCTGTTATTATCACCCTTTCCATGAAAGCGTAACTGGGGAGCTGCTATTTAATATTATGCAGTACGATTCAACAAAGTTACTTACATTAATATGTTAAAATATTATAATGATTATCTTTTCCTCTTAAAATGCTCTAACTTTGAATTTTTTTAAAAAGAAAACAAAGCGAAAGAGAACATGAAAGTAGAAGCTTAGCCCATTTTAACTTCATGTTAAGCATAAATTTGTGAGTTTTAGTACGATGTTTACATCAAAAGAAAGAAATATCTTTCACTTATCATTTCACACAATCATATAATAATCTAAAATCTTAAAAAAAATAACATTTGTAAGTAGACGTTGATTATCTGATGCGTTAAATGTCCTAACTACGAGCTTTAAGGCATGTTTTTATAGATCAGTAAAAGAACACCAAAAAAAGATACAACTTTAGATCATAATATTTGTACATTTTCTTCTTCGAGAATAATGGCACGGTTCTAAAATTTTGCGGTAGCTATATAACCTTTTTGGAGTTTTCAAACAGAAAAAGAAAAAAAGAAAACCTTAATGCTAAAGGGTATATAAAAGAGGTGGTGATTGTGATGTGTATAGATCCTTGTGTGACTTTTATTTGCCATAATAACGAAGGAGAAATGGTAAAAAAAAGAGGGGAGAAAGAAAGTAATTTTAAGACGTGATTTTAGGATAAAGTCAGACATTTGGTTCCGCGTTAGATGACGTACGAAGACTCCTTCTCGATTTATTACTTCAGTTCTCCTCTGTTGTCATAGAAATTTCATAGGAAGAACACACTATAGCATAATAATTTACCCTTTTCTTTCTTATATTTTCTATGTACGTGTAGATATCCATATGTGCACGTATATGTATGACAAAAATCTTTCGCGAAAGAGCCCCACTTTTATAATGGCATCTTAATGTCAATTTATTACCTTGAAAGGACAAATCTAGTTTAGTATACTTTGTGACAATGTGAAATGTGAACATAAACTCAATAGGTACGAAAAAAAGTCTATTCTAAATGTGAAATATCTTAACTTTAAACTATTGTAATGGTCGTTTTAGGTGGTTTAATTCTATGTAGGACTAAATCTCAATAATTTGCTGAGGGACAAAAATCTGGAAGAAACAGGATCATTTCAAAGTACTATCTCAAAGTAACGAAAATAATCGACAAGAATATAATAGACTGTAATCCTATTTAAGGTGTTTGGCATTTTAAAGAAGTCCAAATAAGCGTTGTTTTCACTGATTTATTTAAGGCGCATGATAAAGTAAAACCTAGCGCTTTCGTTAGGTAATAGTCTATGCCTTTATTATATACTTTGAGTGCTAAACACGTATGTTACCAGATTTCCTTCTTACTTGTACAGAGTTAGGAATTTTGAAATATTTCTTGGATTTCATGCATTGTAATTTTCGTTCCTAGATAATGCCCAAATGCTCCTTACTGTTCTATTGACATCTATGTCTGAAAACGATGTAAATGTTCTTTTACTCCAAAAGGAGCGAGATACAATCTGTCGGACAACGTCATGCACCTAAAATTTGGAAGGGAAATTGAGCAAAAGTGATGGCGATCTTTTTGATGAAGAGGCATTTCTTATGTTTCTAATGGTTTTGGTCAATTCTTGCATACTATACTACAAAACTATCAATAACAAACAATTGCTTTCTGAATTCATGAAAGATTTATTTGTGAACCACTGTTATATACAAAGGATTTACGTGTGAGTTTTCCACGATTTGGAATTACTGGACTCCCACTCCGAAGTTTTCCATTTAAAAAAATGCTTACTATCATAAGTTGATACACTATAGTGCAGTGCAGGTGCTGAAAATATAATATAATGTTTAAAATATAAACAAAGTAAGCCAAATTTAGTACACAATCCATCTTTATGTATAATATATGTTTCGCTAACGTTCTATTTTCTGTGAATGTTATGCAATTCTTAATACATTATCAAATATTAAGGTATTACTGGGAAATAAAATATACGAAAATAAGGAGTAAGATTCAAACTTTCCACCAGTCTATGATACATAACTTTTTGTACTTCTAGATTTTGAAATATTTTTAATATAACAAAAACGGCCATCAATCATCGGAAAACCTATATCTCAGAGGATAACACTTAAAGTATTAAGGTATTTGATAACAAAAAGAGCTGTTTCATTGTTTTGTTTAAGGTTTTGATACCATAAATCTTAGTGCATTTATTAGCTATTAATCTAAAGCGTTATTTAAGGTCTCTGACAATTAAAAAAATGCCCAAAGGTGTTGTTTTTATTGACTTGTTTAAGAAGTTTTATTAAAGTGAACTTTAATGCAGATCTATATATATAAAAGAGAACGTACAATTTTTTGTCCGCTCATCACGCTAATACGGCTGAACCAATTTCTTTCATTTTTGGGGGGTTATTAGGATTTGGACCCTAGATGGTTTTTATCATATCACTTTAATTTTTAATTACCAGTGTCTTGAGATAATTGACCATTCAGGTGTCCACAAATCCTTTGTTATTAGTTCATCATAGGTAAAAATAAACGTATTTATATGCAACCCGCATGACCGTGTCACTCGGCGGGTTAACATAAATGACAGGCGATATACAGCGGAAAATAGCTTGAATCTTCTGTTTAAAATTTTTAAATTGATTTGCTTATTTTTACAGACACTTTTACAATATGCCAGCACCGGGATGACCGCAGCGAAGCGGGGCGGGTTAACATAAATGACAGGCGATATAATGTTAAGATTTACTGCAATCTTCTATGGTTTTTATCATATCACTTGAAAGCGAAAAAGTAAAAATTATCTAAGTAACAAAGTTTATTGCGTTCCGGGGTGACCGCAGCGAAGCGGGGTGAACGCTGCTAGTTATTTATAATCCTATTTAAGGTATTTCACAGTAAAAGAGTCCTAATGGATGATGACTTCATTGATTCAAGGTGTTTAATAGAGTGAATCTTAATGGTTTACCAGCTAATGATTTATAACCATATTTAAGGTATTTGACAGTAAGAAAGCGTTAATGGGTGTTGTTTCATTGATTTGTTTAAGGCGTTTGATAAAGTAAACTTTAATGCTTTATTAGTTAATGATTTAAAACCCTATTCAAGGTGTCTGATGCTAAGAAAGTGTTGTTCTTAATGCTTTGTTTAAGGTATGCGGTAGAGAAATCTTGTTAGTCAAGTCTCCTTATCTTGTTAATAAGCATCATAGCTTGTTATATACTAAGAAATACTATTGTACTTTAAATATTATTTTGATGTGATCGTCTGTGTCTTGTGTGTGTTTAGAAATTTCGTAACTTATTGTTTCGTTCTTTTATACATTTTACTCACTAGTCTTACGATATTAACTGATCGTATCAAGATACACTCCAGAATACAGGAACGACGAATACCAAGGCAATGACAACAATATTCTTTCTACACATCTTGTTTAAAAATTTCGTTCCGACTTTACACGAACTTGGTTAACTCTTTTCAAGGCGAATTGAAAATAAGATATGTGCGAGAGTTGCGATAGTGTGGAAATCAAATTCCCAAAAGATAAACGTAAAGAATTATAAATAAATAAATAAATAAAAATAAAAGATGGGAAAGTTTCCCATATTTTCACCAACGAACGATGCTAAGAGATAGACTTTCCTCTACTTTATTAAGGTTACTTGCAACAAATATGCAATAAGAAGTTTCATGAATTATTATTATGTTATTAATTTTAAAGATTAATTTATACTCAATTGTTACAATTACCAAACAAGAATCATTATAAAACAGTGTCATAGCAGAGAGGGGGCTTGGGGCCCGAACAACCAAAATAGTAGTAATATCTAAATAATTTCACGTAAATATACGCTGACTGACAAATAAAGTTAAGGAGACAAACACAGGACCTACAAAGAATGATTTGATATCGACCTAATTTTGTACACATACATACCTTGGGAGGGGAGGGGTATGTAAATGGTTAGATTTCAATACAAAGTTTGTTGCTTGTCTTGATATAGTAGTATAGTGTCCTTTTTTCACGAGAATTGGAGAAAAGTGCAAATTTCTCACGAGAATTGGTATAATTTCGCCTTATTTCTTACGTAGAGCAGAAGAACAATGGCGGATCTAGAGGATCTAGAGGAGCCAATCAGAATCCAGACTGTGATAGGTATATCATGAGTTTACGCAAATCATCTTAATTTGAAATGCGTTTACGCACTTCGTTAACAGGAAATTTGAATTTAAAAATATATATATATATATAACGGATAATTTTTACTTCTCGTGTAAAATAAGAGAAAGCACACATCTTTGTAGCTTCTTGTGTTCATTTTCTTATATTTTACTACTACCACACAGTGATACAACACGTAATCGTGATCCAGTCAAGAGCTAACTCATCGATTGTTTAGTTCGCAAATTGATTTACAAGTTTTTTATAGGTCCTGCAAAAGTTTCTAACTTCACTCTTTCCCGATGGATATTCATGGATTGCTTGAACATTGACATTGTGGACCTCAAGTATTATTTTGCACATTGCATAACAGACAAACTGCAACTTAAAATATTTCTAATGTTTCAAAAAATTTCCAGAAAAGAATAAAAGAACAACTTTCAAAAATATATAAATAATAGCTTCAAATATTTTTGTCACTCAAAAAAACTGGGGGCTAGGCTCCCCCAACCTGGGGCTAGATACGCCACTGAGTAAGAGATGACGAGATATTATTTTTGAAATACATTCAGGGTCCCAAAAGTAAGATCCATCTATTTCTTTATCCACTTATATAATGTGAAACTGATAGTCATTTCTGTAATTGGACTTCTATACTTTGGAAGTCTATTATAGTTTCAATATTTTTGTAAAACAAACCACACTCGTTTAAATAGGAAAAAAAAAGAAAAAAGAAAGAAAGAAAGAAAGAAAGAAAATGGAGCACTACTCTAGAAATCGTTGCGAAAGCACAAGAATCTTCTCTCTCTTGATGTTTTCTTTCTTCACATATACGTAAAACAGAAAACATTTCTCTAGAAGAGCGATGGATGGAAACAGAAGTCCAACCTCTAGCAGTCAACAGTTATTAGAAATATTTTATATTCGTATGCAGTAGACCAAGTGAATTAAAACGTGGAATGATCGTTCTCCTATACACAGAAGTTTAAAAAATTTTTTGATTAAACACAGGAGAATCGTTTGCATGTTTTCATACGTCACGTTTAGCTCAGTTTGAATTCCATTTTTGTTGTTTTTATTATTTTAGAAGACTTTTCTTCCATTTCTCTCACTTTGAATTTTTTTTTCTTTTTTTAAAAAAAATTCTCTGTTTAACAGTGAAGACTATTTTCTGTTTTGAACATGATATCATCTTTATATACTGAGTCCATTAAAAGTTAAACACACAATTCTGACTTAGATTGTGTCTTCGTACTGTTTTCAAAGTTGAATAATCACTACAATATCATTAGTACGGTGTTTTTCTCAACAGATATCAGTACTCTCACGACTGTAGCATGTGACGTATTATGGATGATAGTGAAACAAAATGGCGGTTCACGCTTGATATTTGAGGAATTGAAGTCTGTTTTAAAGTAGTTTTATAATTTGAAATTGTCGCTCAAGTTCAATGCCAGTGGAGGCGTTGAATTTGAAACAGAACATCCTACACGCTCGACAATTACCCAGCTTTGTAATAAATTTCAGAGGAGCAGAACTGAAGGCCAGAAGACCTTGTAGAGCTACAAGTCTTATTTCTTCGGCTATGGTTTCAGGAAAGTTTAAGCACCCTCAATAATTGCATTATGTTTTATTGTAATAGATATTAAACTTGCGATCTATATTTAAGTTTAGCACTAACATACTGTATCGTGAATAAATGAATATTTGATTCACATCGTGAGACTGAATATGGGCAGATTGATTATTGTCAATAATCGTAGTTGGCTGTTATGTAGAAAGTGTTTATTTCTGTTTGTATTATCTGTGTGTGTGTGTGTGTGTGTGTGAGTGTGTGTGCCATTATTTATAGGCTGTGGTTAGTCTTCGGTTATTGATCGGTTATCAATTGAAACCGATAAGACTAATAAGATATAACATGTTCGTAATTATGTACTCCTACTGTTTCGTATTTTATTCATTGTATATCAAGTAGTATAGTGTCCTTTTTTCACGAGAATTGGAGAAAAGTGCAAATTTCTCACGAGAATTGGTATAATTTCGCCTTATTTCTTACGAAAATTGATACAAATTTCCTTTATTTTCACGAGAATTGGAGAAAAGTGCAAAATTCTCACGAAAACTGGTACAAATTTCCTTCATTCTCACAACAATTGTTCAACAGTGCAAATTTCTCACGAAAATGGGTGTAAATTTCCTCTTGAATGTTTTATCATATATTTTAATACAATTTATATTAATTTATACAATTTATGCTGATTACTTACCGTTTTTCCCCAAGCCTTTAAGAAACTTGTTTCTTCCTTTCTTATTTTGCCCTCAAGTGGTGAAGAATACCTAAAGGAACTTCACATCATGTCCACACAAGTCTTTTTCGTTAATCTTGAACGCAGTTGGTCTTGGTATTCAAGAAACTAATTCTAAAGAAAGAAGGCACATATAATAAAAGAATGGGATGTTCTAAGGTGACGTAACTAAAGGAGAAAGACGGAAAACAAAGGATAAAAAAGTAGGTCTATGGCAAAATGTAACCATCGTGTGTGTTCTTAGAAGAATGGATTGCAGACAAACATCCTTTGTAATGGTAACAGATGGTCTTATGGAGCTGTCACATAATTCCATCATTTTGTCAATTAAAGAAAGAAGAAAACTGTCAATTTAATGTGACATATGGATGTGTGAGAATAGTCTAACAGCAGGAAGTGAGAAAAGAGTGTTTTAAACTTGTCAAATAATTTAGTTTAATGTATTTAGAAAACATGGGAAACTCTCGATAAAGAACAATTGTTAAAAGATATTGACTGTCTAAGATGGAAGGCGTAGGAGAAAGAGAACCCTTTCATAGGGAGTAACGAAAGGAACATAGACACCTGCTTGTATGTGTGTGTTCCAGGGTGATGGAGTTGGGGGGCGAAGTGTACTGTTGTTTTTTTGAGTAAAAGACCATGTTTAAGGGGAGTGTGACTTCTACTGCATGGAAACTGAAAAATATGCGAAAAAAAGAAATAGGAATCATTATTCTAAGGACAAAGATTTTAAGAATGAGATAGTTACGTGTCACTTTTTAAAAGTTAATGTATTGCTTCCCCATAATGAGAGACCGCACGTAGGATTGTATAAGGGAATTGTGTTGTTATTTTGAGCAAAGATCCACTTTAAATTGACGTGTGAGATGTTACGCATTTTGTTAAGACCTTGCCACATACGTAGAGGGGAGAGAAAGGGTGGCCCTTCCTACCTGAGTTCCAAAGAGGAAAAAGACTGAATGAATTGTATACGTAAGGGAACTTTCACTTTTGTGCTTTTTGGAAGAAGTCTTCAAACAAGATTTTTTTAAAGGTATTTCCGCATAATTGATTTTATCCTTTTAAAAACTAGAGTAATGAATTAATTATTTATGAATATTAATGAAATGATAATGAATATTAATGAGATGGTAATGAATATTAATGAGGGGGTATTTTATGTAATGATATTGTATTTTCAGTAGCTGATATGAGATTTTAACATAGAATATCATGTTTTGGATACTGTATGGGTCTAATGGTGTACGAAGCTTAGACGAATGACCAATTGCATGTATATATGATTAGTTTGTAAGTGGGTACATGTATGTGTAGCTGATATGTGATTTTAACATAGAATATCATGTTTTGGATACTGTATGGGTCTAATGGTGTACGAAGCTTAGACGAATGACAAATTGCATGTATATATGATTAGTTTGTAAGTGGGTACATGTATGTGTAGCTGATATGGGATTTTTAACATAGAATATCATGTTTGGATACTGTATGGGTCTAATGGTGTACGAAGCTTAGACGAATGACAAATTGCATGTATATATGATTAGTTTGTAAGTGGGTACATGTATGTGTAGCTGATATGGGATTTTTAACATAGAATATCATGTTTTGGATACTGTATGGGTCTAATGGTGTACGAAGCTTAGACGAATGACAAATTGCATGTATATATGAATAGTTTGTAAGTGGGTAGATGTATGTATGTATGTATATTGGTTTTTGATATCGGGACAGGAATATATGTATCATATTGTAGACATATTATCTTTCGTTTGCATGTAAGTGTTTTAAGCATGTGTTGTTGGCTTGCATAGCTTTAGGGGCTATACTAGGCTGGATGCAAACACCCAAAGTGTTTCTATTGTATTAATTTTGGATTGTAGCCTTATTTTATCGTATTGTAGAGCTGTATATGTTGTTGTGGTGATATGCTATGTGAATGCAAACACATGAACTGATTATATTGTAGCCTTATAATTTGATTGCTTATGTATATAGATTACCTTGAATACCATGTTAGAATGTATATATTGTGATTTTTTACGTACGCAGATAGTTGTTAGACATGTTGTACGGATATTTTAACCACAAAGGATATCACTGTGCTATAACCCATTTACATATAGATATGTTTTCACTACAGTATTCTAATGCCATATATTTATACTTTTACTTACTTTTAAGATGCTTGTTCACCTTATAGAAGACATTATGACATCAACATGGTTTCCAACTTAGAGTCATTTATTGTAGGAACATAAAATTTGTATAAATAACCTTATATGAAGCATAGGTATTCTTCCTTTATCTTATATAGAATACAGATACTTCATATTATATCAATATTTGTTGGAGAAATAAAACATATTATTATAAATTGTAACGCTTTATTGTATTTTCAATATTGGCATATTGATATACATATATAGGTATATTTAAATAAGATATTTACTATACTTAGAATATTCTTAATAACTTATTGACATATTTACATTATATATACGTACAAGTACCAACAGATAGGAAAACTTATGGACATATTTGATGATGTTATGACCATGTTACTCCATGATGCTACCTTTAGACAGTTTACTATTTACATATACATAGAATACCAATCATTTAACACAGTTATTACTTTGATAACCATATGGCAATGTTCTATAGTCAGTAATACTGTTATGATTTAATCGCCGTATTTTATTTTGAACTTTCTGATGTGTTTTAGTTTCAGACTTGGATACGATGACAAACCCAGGCTTACGAACAATTCTTCCTGGATTGTGTAACTGTTTTTTCTCAGCTTTATCCCGAACTAACTGATAAAAATGATCAAAGTTAATTTCTTGTCGTGTACGATGATTTAAAGTTATTCCTCTAATTTTAAATACATAATCTACTTTCCCTGTTTGAACTTCTTTCATCCTATAGGCATAATTTTTTGGCCCTAAGCCTATAAATGCATCAATTTCCCACCCATCAGGAACTTCATTAGTTAACTCACCTAAATAGGAACCCAAAGAAAGTGGAGGCTTTTCATTACGTTGCTGCACAAACATAATACTATCAGTGTCGCAGTACAATACACGCTCAGGATCTATAGCTGTTAGTAATTCGTAAAGTTTTAGACGCGCCCAAGAGGTGATGAAGGCTGCAAGCACGACATTTGAAAACTTCCATGGCTTGTTTTTGTTCTCAATGTTTTTATATGATACAATGAGATGTCGCTCTCCAATAGGCAATACAGTTTGTACCTCATATTGGGGTGCCCATAGATAACTTAAAAATTTTTCTGGAGTATCCACAATTACAGATTGAGATAAATCTGTTCTTTGTCCCCATTTCCCATACAAGGAATTGAGAAATATTTTGGAAATATATCTTAGACCAGGATTTGATTCAATGTTATTTTCCGTTAACTGAATGCATTCATGTTCATAATAGTCTGCAATATATTTTTCTTGATCTTGTTTACTTTTGCACCAGCTAGGAAATCCTGAAGACTCCTGTTTCATTTTTAAGAAGGAATTGACATAATCTTTAAACAGATTATCTTCTGATCCAGATAATTTGAATTCCCAAATTACGATAATTTGTAGAATTTTGTATCCGAGATCTAAAGCTATATGAAGTTCAGGAGTACAGTATGTACCAATAAGGACACGCTCGGTATCATTGTGCATGCAATTGTTGTTACTTTGTTCCATACACGTACGACATAACCCAAACAAAAGGCGCTCATTACATGTATATGGTAAAATTGGAAAATATAAGTCTTTGGGAGGTAAGATACTACATTTAACTAATCCATGAATACTTTGCACTTGTGGAAAGTCAGGCCCCTTGTATATTATAGGTTTTCCTATAGGCAACGGCTTACGTGCCATCACCCAGGGGTAAAGACTGGTAATATCATAATATGACACAAACTCTTCGCTGGTACATTCGTACAAGGCATTAAAACATTCTGTACGTCCACCATGAAAACTATCTTGAGGTACAAGATGATCAACAAGATCATGACACTGTGTTTGAATAAACTGCTGTAATTTTTTGTCATTTTTTACCATATGATCCCATTCACACTCCCACATTTCAACGACATTAAGATTTAATTTTTTAAGAAATGCTATTTTTATGGTAGTGTTTTCATACCGATCTTGTAGTGATGTACCTTGCTTACAGGTAGAATCTAGCGACACGTGTCGTAGTGTAGGATAACAGTTTAAACACCCGTGATAGTAACATCCATGAAATTCGTAAACTGTATTTGTTTTAGTTTCAAATCCATCAACCTTATACCTCCCAAATCGTTTTTCCAAGCCATTCCCAGAATGGAGAATTTAACTACCAGTAGTACGTTCTAAGTATCGCAGCCAGTACATTGCCTTCAGACTTTGACGATCACGATGGTCAAACCCATAAGGTGGAATAATTGGAATAATTTCTTTGGGTAAATATAAGGTACGATATGTTAGTATTGCCAAACTAGCAATAGTTGGTGCAGCGATAAAACATTGGATACCATTTGTTTTGTCTTCAATTAAGTTTGAAAATTTAATGACAGCCTCTGCTAAAATTTTAACATCATTCCGACAATATTCAATCATTTCCTTTTGGAGATTATAATCCTCATTACTTGTAACACGTTCTTTGTGCCATATGATAAGTTGCTCTCGATCTTCACTGCTCCTTGAATCAGGATCAAAATATTTTAGATCAGGAATTTTGCCTATATAATTTTGGTTTTCTAATGTATTAAACAAGTACGGAAAATCTCCCTTTCGTAAATTTGCAGAAAGACCTAACGTCTTAGGTAATTTAGATAATTTAACTCCCATATACAAATATGTGTCACGAAAGTAAATCTTTTGTCCTAAACGCATTTCAATAATTTTTTGCCCTGACATTATTACTTCAGGTGTAAAATGATGGTTTATGATCAAAGTTTTAGCACAGAATTGCATATCATAATTACTGCCATTATGGGAAAGCACAACGATTTTTTTAAACATTGGTCGAGTTATTAATACATGATTAACAAATTCTTCAATGTTGTAAAAATCAAACGAACGGAACCCATTTTTATCACCGCATACAAAGCATGTATCATCAAGTTTCATGTCCTTACACTTGTAACAAGCATGAATACAATTTACAAAATTTACATGATGTTCTTGTTCTCCCTGTTCATTTTTAGGAAGCAACATTGTTTCTACATCAAAGATAATGTACAAAAAGGTATCTACATGTTGCATTATAGCCGTTTGAACAAAACAAATATGGTCATCGCTTACATATGTGTAACATGTTTTACAATAACGTTCACCACATTCATGTTGAGACTTGCGTGAACGCATATCATTCATAGTACCACAACGGACACAAATTTTCTTTGTTTCGCATAAACTTTTTCCGCAAACATTTATTGTTTTATGATTAGCAAAACATTGTTCTGAAGAAAACAGTCTATGACAATCAAGGCATTCAACTTTAATATTATTATCATTATTAGAAACATTATGATACTTTTCGCACATTGGACATTTGAAGTTACACTTATGATTTTGTGTATGATGATAACCTTTCAAACAATACTGACAATATTTCCGTTTGTTTAATAGTGTTGTAATGTTGGTAATTAATTCGTAGTGTCCTTCACTGTACAAAATCAAAATTTTCTTTGATGCATGTATTCCAGGATAAATTACATTATAGTTTCGAGTCAATCCGTTCTTTTCGTAAACAACAATTTGATAATGAGGCGCTAGCTTATTTTGAAACTTTTTTACATCATCAATAGTACACCCATTACAGATTTCAATGTCAACTTTAGCATTGACACACAATTGCTTTGCTTGTTTCATCAATCGTTCAGAATGATTTTTCAATTCATATACGTAGTTATAACGATGATCAGCCTTACCCATTCCAAGAATAATACTCTTGGGAAGACAATACACATCCTTTTCTACAGGAATAGTACATTGTTCCAGGTGTGTTACAAGATCAACAAACTTTGATGAACCCCTTGTTCGTCCCCTACCTTTACGTGAATCAACAATATGAATTTTGAAATTTACTTTTTCACCTAATAAATAATTTTCATTACTATTTAAAACATTTTCAATTTTACGAAATAGAATGTCGGAGCTTAAATTTGACTTTTGACGCCACGAAATGTATATTGGTTTATTAATCGTAGAAGCAGAACTTTCTATTGTTATACCAATATACATATCATCATCGACGTCATTTAAAACGTGATCCTTTACAAATTCAAATAACAACTGAATATATTTTTCAGGATCATCTATTCCGCTAGTTTGCATACGTTCAATTGTAACTTCCTTTCCTGTAAGTCCAAAATAAGTATAATGTTTGGTTCTATTATTAACAATACGAAAATATTCATTTGTTTTACCACTCCCATACATGGTAGGTTGTGATACAGTATTAGTATTAGGACTTGGAAAGTTTATAAAATTTTCCATGAACACGCTAAAGTCATGTGTAGTTAAACTATTAGCTTTTCCTTCAGACACAAGTTCCATAAACTTTTCACGAGCTAAATTCTTTATATTATCTTGACGAAAGAAGCCTACATGATATAAATCAATAATATCTTTTGCAGTAGATCTTTTCAAAACAACATGAGGATCAGAACCAAAATGTATAAACAACGCTTGCAATAACTTGGAATAAGCTTCATTGCTTATCCTTGCACCCGTAGCATGACATTGTGTTATCACTTCCCATGTAAATAAAACTTCGTTTGGATTTTCATATCCACGTGCTTCTTGTGCTGACAACATGGTACAGATGACAGACTGTTCTTCCATTGTATTATTGACACACTAAATATGTAATTGCAATTTGAATTATTGTGTTTTATACAGTAAATATTTTACACAATGATGTACACAGAACTTTGATATTTCTTTTCACAGTTTTTTAAATGACAAGGTTTCGTAAGTAGACTTTTATGATATGATTCACAATGTGTTGATAAAAGATACACTTTTTAAGAATTTTACACTTACCAGTAAATATAATAATAAAACTTTCCCGAACTTGTTTCAGTTCATAACAGATTTAGTTGTAAGTTTACCGACACTACACTTGAAAGCTTGTCGGCAATTGCACTAACACATGCCGTTAACTACAATCATAAAACTTCCCGTAACTTTTTCAGTTTAGTATTGATGCACTACCACTTGTCACTCACTAACTATATTTTAGTTCACCAAAGATATACTTTTAAGTTTATCGGTTAATCCTTTAGCACTTTCCGATAATTGTAATTTACAAAGTGCCGTAATAAAATTGTTTTAGACTAATTACAGCACGCAGAGTACAAACAGGAAGTGTGTTTACTTTTTATTGATTGTTTATTATCAACACTAATAAATGGAAATTCCAAGAACTCCACACGAAGATTCCCGAAGATTGCCGAAGGTTCCCGAAGTTTCCCGAAGTTTTCCGAACATTGCCGAACCTAACCGAAGATGAACATGAGAGTTTATCCACAATTCCTGTACATGATGGTTAATGTACCACACGAATGGTTCCGAAAATTGCCGAATTTAACCGAAGATGGACATAAGAATGTATGAACAATTCCTGTACACGTTTAGTAAATGTAACTTGCAAAAGTCTTGTAACTTTAAAGATCAGCAAAGATATATTTCAAAGTTTATTATTAGATGTAACTTTGTAACAAAATTGGTATTTTAAAATAAATGATTTAACAACAGAGAGTATACCAATGATTGGCTTTACTTTAACAGTAGTAATTTTATAGTGCGCGGCGCTTCTTGCTGCGCGGGATTTATAGTTTTAAAATTTAATCTAGTACCCAAACGCACTTAGTTTTGTAATCTCGTACTCAAACACATTTCGTTTTGTAGTCTCGTACCCAAAGGCATTTGGTTTGTAATCTCGTACGCAGGTGCTTTAACATATTTTAAATTAGTATTAGTAATATTACACAATATGATGTATTTTGTAAATGCACTATTAAAGTTTGCAACACTTCAAATAATTATAGCTACTTGTTTTGTATGCTTTTCCACTGTGTTATCGGTCTAAAAAATTCCTTTGTTAGTAGTGCTAAGAATTTGTTTTGTCTGCATTGCTACAGGTGTTTAAACTGGTTTAAACCGGTTTAAACTAGTTTATTGTTTTTGTTATACAATTATTCAGTTCTGCAAGAACTTCGTTGTTAATTTTTTATTTGTTTGCTTCCAGCGTAAACTCTGTTTATTTGTTGGTTCGTTTGCTGTGCAAACTCGTTGTTAAAATTTGATTGTGAAAATATAAAAATTCCTGTGCAAGCTCCTTATTTATTTAACCTTTCGTAATAAATTACTCGAACACTACGTGTGAGCATACCAAAGATAATTTGAAAATATTTAAAAAATGAAGTAAACTTAGAATTAATTCCGATAGAAACACAAAGTAACATAGTTACAAATATTTTATTCGTTCGCTTCATTAGCAGCTCAGAGGAATTACATTCCGAAAATATTAAAATTAACAAAACAAATTAAACATAAGAAAGTTATTTTAGCATGACACAAGATGATTAAACTTAAAATTTATTACATGAAGCTCTTTGATTGTTAAATGGAGAAGTAAAATTTAAGTCAGTGTTGCAATTCAATACATGAACTAAAAGTAAAAGTACAAGTTCCCAAAAGTAAAGTGTAGAAACAAAACTTAAAACACAATGTTGCAATCTAAATTGGAAAGAAAATTAAAAGTATCAGTTCCGAAAGAAAAAACGTAAATTGGAATAAAAAGGGCACAAACAAAATTAAAAACAATGTTGCAATCTAACATACAAAACGGAAAATAAAAAATATAGAAGCAAAACTTAAAACACAATGTTGCAATTAAAAATGCAAAGCTAAAAATACAGAACCAAAACTTAAAGCAGTGTTGTCATCAAAAATACAGGAGCAAAAGTTTAAAATACAATGTTGCAATCCAAATTGCAAAAGAAAAAATTAAAAATACAAGTTTAAAAATTGAAACATTCAAAACTAAAAATACAGAATCAAAATACAATGTTGCAATCCAAATTGCAAAAGAATATTAAAAGTACAACTTTAAAACACAATGTTACATTACAAAATCCGAAACAAAGTTAAAATTACAAGTTAAGAAATAGAATTGGAAACTGAAAAAAATACAGAAACAAAAAATTTTAAAGAACACAATGTTGCAATCCAAATTGCAAAAAAAGAAAAATTAAAAGTACAAGTTAAAATTTGAAAAATGTAAAGTTAAAATAAAAATACATAAGCAAAATTAAAACAATGCTGCAACCAAAAATACAAAAAGGAAAAAATACAATCATGAGACATACGAACATTAATTAGTAGTATACGGACCTGCACCGGTCTTAACAAAATGCGTAACATCTCACACGTCAATTTAAAGTGGATCTTTGCTCAAAATAACAACACAATTCCCTTATACAATCCTACGTGCGGTCTCTCATTATGGGGAAGCAATACATTAACTTTTAAAAAGTGACACGTAACTATCTCATTCTTAAAATCTTTGTCCTTAGAATAATGATTCCTATTTCTTTTTTTCGCATATTTTTCAGTTTCCATGCAGTAGAAGTCACACTCCCCTTAAACATGGTCTTTTACTCAAAAAAACAACAGTACACTTCGCCCCCCAACTCCATCACCCTGGAACACACACATACAAGCAGGTGTCTATGTTCCTTTCGTTACTCCCTATGAAAGGGTTCTCTTTCTCCTACGCCTTCCATCTTAGACAGTCAATATCTTTTAACAATTGTTCTTTATCGAGAGTTTCCCATGTTTTCTAAATACATTAAACTAAATTATTTGACAAGTTTAAAACACTCTTTTCTCACTTCCTGCTGTTAGACTATTCTCACACATCCATATGTCACATTAAATTGACAGTTTTCTTCTTTCTTTAATTGACAAAATGATGGAATTATGTGACAGCTCCATAAGACCATCTGTTACCATTACAAAGGATGTTTGTCTGCAATCCATTCTTCTAAGAACACACACGATGGTTACATTTTGCCATAGACCTACTTTTTTATCCTTTGTTTTCCGTCTTTCTCCTTTAGTTACGTCACCTTAGAACATCCCATTCTTTTATTATATGTGCCTTCTTTCTTTAGAATTAGTTTCTTGAATACCAAGACCAACTGCGTTCAAGATTAACGAAAAAGACTTGTGTGGACATGATGTGAAGTTCCTTTAGGTATTCTTCACCACTTGAGGGCAAAATAAGAAAGGAAGAAACAAGTTTCTTAAAGGCTTGGGGAAAAACGGTAAGTAATCAGCATAAATTGTATAAATTAATATAAATTGTATTAAAATATATGATAAAACATTCAAGAGGAAATTTACACCCATTTTCGTGAGAAATTTGCACTGTTGAACAATTGTTGTGAGAATGAAGGAAATTTGTACCAGTTTTCGTGAGAATTTTGCACTTTTCTCCAATTCTCGTGAAAATAAAGGAAATTTGTATCAATTTTCGTAAGAAATAAGGCGAAATTATACCAATTCTCGTGAGAAATTTGCACTTTTCTCCAATTCTCGTGAAAAAAGGACACTATACTACTTGATATACAATGAATAAAATACGAAACAGTAGGAGTACATAATTACGAACATGTTATATCTTATTAGTCTTATCGGTTTCAATTGATAACCGATCAATAACCGAAGACTAACCACAGCCTATAAATAATGGCACACACTCACACACACACACACACACACACACACACACACAGATAATACAAACAGAAATAAACACTTTCTACATAACAGCCAACTACGATTATTGACAATAATCAATCTGCCCATATTCAGTCTCACGATGTGAATCAAATATTCATTTATTCACGATACAGTATGTTAGTGCTAAACTTAAATATAGATCGCAAGTTTAATATCTATTACAATAAAACATAATGCAATTATTGAGGGTGCTTAAACTTTCCTGAAACCATAGCCGAAGAAATAAGACTTGTAGCTCTACAAGGTCTTCTGGCCTTCAGTTCTGCTCCTCTGAAATTTATTACAAAGCTGGGTAATTGTCGAGCGTGTAGGATGTTCTGTTTCAAATTCAACGCCTCCACTGGCATTGAACTTGAGCGACAATTTCAAATTATAAAACTACTTTAAAACAGACTTCAATTCCTCAAATATCAAGCGTGAACCGCCATTTTGTTTCACTATCATCCATAATACGTCACATGCTACAGTCGTGAGAGTACTGATATCTGTTGAGAAAAACACCGTACTAATGATATTGTAGTGATTATTCAACTTTGAAAACAGTACGAAGACACAATCTAAGTCAGAATTGTGTGTTTAACTTTTAATGGACTCAGTATATAAAGATGATATCATGTTCAAAACAGAAAATAGTCTTCACTGTTAAACAGAGAATTTTTTTAAAAAAAAGAAAAAAAATTCAAAGTGAGAGAAATGGAAGAAAAGTCTTCTAAAATAATAAAAACAACAAAAATGGAATTCAAACTGAGCTAAACGTGACGTATGAAAACATGCAAACGATTCTCCTGTGTTTAATCAAAAAATTTTTTAAACTTCTGTGTATAGGAGAACGATCATTCCACGTTTTAATTCACTTGGTCTACTGCATACGAATATAAAATATTTCTAATAACTGTTGACTGCTAGAGGTTGGACTTCTGTTTCCATCCATCGCTCTTCTAGAGAAATGTTTTCTGTTTTACGTATATGTGAAGAAAGAAAACATCAAGAGAGAGAAGATTCTTGTGCTTTCGCAACGATTTCTAGAGTAGTGCTCCATTTTCTTTCTTTCTTTCTTTCTTTCTTTTTTCTTTTTTTTTACCTATTTAAACGAGTGTGGTTTGTTTTACAAAAATATTGAAACTATAATAGACTTCCAAAGTATAGAAGTCCAATTACAGAAATGACTATCAGTTTCACATTATATAAGTGGATAAAGAAATAGATGGATCTTACTTTTGGGACCCTGAATGTATTTCAAAAATAATATCTCGTCATCTCTTACTCAGTGGCGTATCTAGCCCCAGGTTGGGGGAGCCTAGCCCCCAGTTTTTTTGAGTGACAAAAATATTTGAAGCTATTATTTATATATTTTTGAAAGTTGTTCTTTTATTCTTTTCTGGAAATTTTTTGAAACATTAGATATATTTTAAGTTGCAGTTTGTCTGTTATGCAATGTGCAAAATAATACTTGAGGTCCACAATGTCAATGTTCAAGCAATCCATGAATATCCATCGGGAAAGAGTTAAGTTAGAAACTTTTGCAGGACCTATAAAAAACTTGTAAATCAATTTGCGAACTAAACAATCGATGAGTTAGCTCTTGACTGGATCACGATTACGTGTTGTATCACTGTGTGGTAGTAGTAAAATATAAGAAAATGAAGACAAGAAGCTACAAAGATGTGTGCTTTCTCTTATTTTACACGAGAAGTAAAAATTATCCGTTATATATATATATATATTTTTAAATTCAAATTTCCTGTTAACGAAGTGCGTAAACGCATTTCAAATTAAGATGATTTGCGTAAACTCATGATATACCTATCACAGTCTGGATTCTGATTGGCTCCTCTAGATCCTCTAGATCCTTCATTGTTCTTCTGCTCTACGGAAAATCAATGTTAAAATCAGGAGCAACATACTACTATAACATGTGGTTTAAATACAGGGATTAAAGTAGAGATTTAATGACTTTTTGGGATATTTTTACACCAAAAGTCTCTCTCTCTCCCTGTATATGATCATTTTTGTTCTATGGAGATACATATTGAAACTCAGGGGCGTCATTTAGGGGGGAGATAGAAGCTATTCTTAGGACGCTGGGTCGATTCTCGTATTCTCGCTATCTTTTACCGATTCTCATCTATGTAGAACAAAATTGAAACCAGAAGTAATAGCAAATTTCTAATACTTCGCTTTTAGTAGAAAAGTGCGAGTAAAGGAGGCATATTTCCTTTAGACACTGAACCGATTAAAAAAAAAAAAATGCTTGCCACTGTGTGCTACAATTTTTGTTCATTGGAGATCAACATTGATCGAAAATATTTAATTGCTACCACTTCCGGTTTGAATAGAGAGTTAACGGACGACAGTAGCGTAGCCAGGATGTATGTTTGGGGGGGCAAGTGCTGTTATAGGTACATATAGAAAAATTACAAACAAAAAAATATATAAACATAAAAATATATAAAAAATTACAAACATCAAAGTACCAAAGTACATTGTCGGATCCCTTTGGGGGGGGGGACGGCCCCTCCGGGCCCCCCCTTCCCTACGCCACTGACGGATGATATGGAATCTATTTTGGGGATGCTTCATCGATTACAGAAAATCGCTTTTCGATAAATTTTTACCGTTTTTGTTCTAATATCTGTTGACAGACATACGGATATAGACGTTCTATAAGTCCTGATACTAATGGATACCATAGTTTGGAAATCTAATAATGATACACATTGTGTAGCTGATCAATAATCTCTGTTGATCAACTTTAACAGAATAGTATTTAGAAATTTTATCCAGTCATGTGACGATCCATTAATCATGATTTCCTAACGTAGAGCTATGTTAGGAAATCATGATTAACACATCTCGTAAAGAATATAATATGACCAAGAATTTGTTAAAGTTGTCAATTACGAGTAACGCTATTTCGTATATGGGCGCTTTAAATTACAGTGTGGTGTAAAGGTCACGTTTTCTTTATTTTCCAAATATTAACGCAAAAAAAAAAGTACTGCAATAAATTCGAGATCAAAACAGCTGTTACCTTTCTCAGTAGAAGTTTCACAGCAACCTGTTTCTATTAAAAGATTGACTTGTCTAGAACTGGTTTATCTAAGTCTTTTTCTTCTTTCTTTCTGAAGAAGTGACTTACACCACTGCAATTTTAACTCGTATATATAATGAAGTTTATGTTATGTAACGTAAAGTTTATAAGTAATCTCTTCTCTAAATTCTATTTCTATAATATCTTCTCAACGTTTAGCAAGGGTGAAAAAAATTCGAAACATGAGACACGTACTAATCGACTGATCTCAAACTGAACAAAATTATATGACAATGTAAATCCGACCAAAAAAAAAAAAAAATCTTAAAAGTACGTTTTTCGATGCCAATAATAACTTATACATTTTATTCTGCTGCAAAATATGTGTACGCAAGGTGCTTTAGGTATTAGCAATGGTATATTTAGGGGGTGGCTATCGGGCTCAAGCCTCCCGAAATAAATTCGTTTAATGCAAAACTTCATTAAAATTGTTCGGCACCCAAAAAGAAAAATATAAGTTCTTATTCACGTGTTGTATATACCCCCCTTGAAACAAAATTCTAAATACGCCACTGGGTATTAGCTATGTTTACATATATTTTATATGTGAATGTAGTGTGGTTAACAGGTTATAATATTTACCTGCTGATGTTTTAAATGATTGTATCTTGGAAGGTTAAGATAGAGGGTAGAAATTAACCAATTAGTTGATACTTATTGTAACTATATGTGAGTCAGTGACTCATTATCATGGACTGATCGAGCACTGATTGGTTATCGTATATTGTCATTTATCAATTCTAGCGAACAGTGGGGGCCGCGGTGACTCAGTGGTAGAGCGTTCACCTCTGGTGCGTGGGGTCCCCCGGCCCCGCCAAGTGAACTTAGTAGTGGACAAACACTGTGTGCGTGGGTTTTCTCGGGGTTATCCCGTTTCCTCTCACTTTCTTCATTCCACCATTTCATTCATTATTCATCATCACCGTCTCCTTTAGCCTAACCGGCATAAGCGTGGGACGTAAAACTCAAAGAAGATTTTTAGCGAACAGTGACACCTGACACGAAAAGAGTGTATTAGAGAAAGAAAAAAAGGTGATACATTAGTTGTCTGCAGTTCTTAAACGAAGAAAGTTCGTTGTTTATCTCAGTGTTCTTGTACTCATGATGATTAAAAAAATAGCGAAAGCTGGTTGAGTTTATGTCCTTACCAATTCCGATCAATAACTAATCAATAGACGAAGTTAGTTCATAATCAATAGATAATGCTCACAGAAAATAATAAAACAAACAAGAATTTTAGGAAACCTAAAAATGGATCAAAAGATTGCAATCTTGCCCAATAATTAGTTTTTGGAACAGGTGTCACAATTTTTTTTAACAACTCCTAAATAAAGTTTTCGTATTTTCTGGAATAAGCACATCATACTGAGTTAACTAATAGTTTGGGTTAGGCTACACTATATGTAGTTCTCCACATGTAAGGTCTATAGGAAAATTTTTGAGTGAAATATATTTGATTTTTTTAAAATCCAAAAATACACTCTCTTTGTGTTACACTTCGCTGAAAATTGGTTATTGGCAATATGTGATAACCAATCAATACTCGATCAGTCCATGGATATGAGACACTGATCCACATATATATATATATATATATATATATATATATATATATATTTATTTGTGGATAATGTAAAGATTTAACGTGAACTATTTAAGAAAACAACAAAGAAATGAATAAAAGATTAATTAATTTACAACAGGGGATGGCATTTATATAGAGATATAGTACGCGTAAAATATTAAGGAATTTACTATACCAAAATTGTTTCTGTTATTTACTTTGTCTACGTGTCCATCTGTCCATCCATTCAGGAGTTAAATCTATGATCAGTGGCGTAGCACACTTTTGCGCCCCCCCCCCCCGCAAAGTATAGAGAAGGGGCCCTAGTTGTAAAGCCGATAGAAGTAAGATTGAAGTTCTACTTCTTTAAATTTTTAATCATCGCAAGACTTCGGGGCCCCCTATACGTCGGCGCCCCCCGCACTGCGGGGGTTGCGGGGACAGCTGCTACGCCACTGTCTATGATGGATCACCAACAATTTCCGCCAGGGTGTAGACAGTCGGGAGATCTTAAGTTGACAAAACCAGAGCACCACACAATATGACGTCACTAAATGTGATAGTAAGTTGAGCAGTGTTTGCAACTGATTTGGTGTCAACTTATTAATGAGTAACAGACCGGTAAAGAAAATATGTTTAAAAATGATTATCTGTTAATGAAGTAATATATACTTAAAGAGATATTTGTATATTTATATGAAAACATAGCATTTCCACACGCGATATTTGATGATGTGCTCCGCGAAAGATTTGTTGTCACAAAAAATTTGGAAATCCACAATATATAATTGACATAAAAATTAATGATAGGCCTACATGATATTAATATGTGACAGGCCCTTATCCATGGGGTCTAGGGGACGGACCCCTCTAAATTTTTATGGTACTGGTCCCCTAAAATTTTCACAGTACGCTTGCAAATGAACTATAAGAGGGTGCAAAATTTCAAAGTCAGACACACTCGCCAATCCAAAAATATTGGTCGCCAGTATCTCTCACGTACAAATTGAGATGTCCCCCTTCCCCAAACGGCTTTTGGTTTGACAAAGAAAGACTTCACATTCCGTTTTCTCTCACTCGGTGACAATTATTTACTTACGATACAGAAAATTCGCTGCCCTCTGAGTTTAGGCAGAAACCATTTCTACTGTACACTGGTCGCCAGCTCTAAATTTCCAGTCGCCAATTTCTAGTCGAAAATTTGTACGCTGAGCTATAATATGATGATTAACTATAATACGTTTGGATCGGGACTCCCTCACAAACTTCGACTGGGCTTCCCCTAGAATTTTGGGGTGGCTACCAGCCTAGTATGTGATAAGTGACAGGGCCGTAACTTGAGGAGGGAGAGGGCAAATGCTTCCCCAAGGAAGCTTCCCACCGTTTGAGGGGACCCATTTTAAGACATTTTCTTACTTCGTATACGATATGAACATGAAATTATAAATGAAGCATCGAATATGTCCACTATATTACATAAACAAAACAACACATAAAAGGTAAATAAAACAAAAATGAGTCGTTGGCCCATTTCAATAAAAAAAGTTTCTATTAGGGGCCCTAGAAGTAATGTTTATTCGTATGGCTTTGATATTTGTCAATATTGCCCCCTTAATTAATTTGTCGTGTATGGAACGGGATCAAAGGTGTAACTAACGAACGGGACCATAAAGAGTAAGAGAAAGATGGAAAGAGGAAGCCAAAGGTTAGAAAAACAACTTTTTTCTAGGAGCACCAAATACGCGTATTAATGCTTACCCCCTCCCAAGAAAACAATCTAAGTTACGGCGCTGGATAAATGGATGCAGGTGTAGAATACATAAACATAAAAACAGTAATTTATGATTAAAATAATGACTGCGTGTGAAAGAAGACTGTACTACTAATTTTTAAAAATTATATAACGTTTACTGTACGTAGAAAACGATGGCGCTGTCCTATTTTATGAGTTTGAATTTGCAAAATTTACGAAAGAAGTATGTAATATATTTCTCGGGTTCTGTAGGATAACGTGGGACCAAAACTACGTAAAAACACAATGTTTATAGGTGGAATGAGTTCATGTTGCGGAAAGATAATTGATATTGCTATGTGAGTAATTTGTGAACTGAGTAGACTGGAAATGCCGTATGCTGAATGGAAAATGTTGCAATTACTATTTGCTATTAATTAGAATGGACAAATATAACGTGCATTGCGGCGTTCTAACCCGACTTCGCTTGCTAGCGCTCGCTCGTCAATATTTATTTATTTATTTATTGATACAAGTCATGACCATTACCGGCATCTATGGCCTTAAGCACGTCAGGTTGAAGTGATGACATCCTCGGCGAGCACAAGATCACGGTACGGGGGAGGGATATAAGGAACGGATAAGGAAAGAAGCGACCTGAGGCCTGTAAATTAGATACCATCCCGGCATTTACCTGGTGTGAATGAGGAAATCCCAGGAAAAACCTCATTTAGGATAGCTAGCCTGAAAAAGCTGTTACACCTTTCCGACCGACTGACCCTGCCGGAAATCGATCCCAGGACCAAAGGCGAGAGCACTAGCGACTACTCATGCTCAGCAATACTGTCTGAAACTCTTTAGTTAGTGGTATGTTTGGCTTTAGGTAGATTAACCTCAAAACATTTAAGAAAACAGCAATGAATTTCAACGAAAAATGCATTCTCCCAGTAATCCGACATATGGCTAGTTTTCAAAGCACACACTGAGAAAAAAAATGTAGGTAGCGTACTCAAAACGGCAGGTTACATGCGTAATTCCTGTAGTTTTTGGATTTAACGTACAGTAGACGTATAACTGAAAACGCATGTTTTATAATACTTTCCGCATAAGTGTTCAATGTATACATGCTTTCCGTATGAAACAATATAGGCGTTCAGGATCTCACATACAAATCGACGCAGAATGTCCACAGCAGAATATAATATAGCTGCAGAATGTAACATAGGTGATATACGGAAAACTGTTAGATGTCAGACATCCTGCAATGGCATGATGTAACATCTAAGGGCAGTGCGTATGTAGCATATGCTCCATCCAGAGTTGGCGTGGGTCAATGAAAACTTGACCCACGACCCACTGACCCACCACCCACTGACCAACCACCCACCATGACCCACTCTGACCCACGACCCACCATGACCCACCACCCACCATGACCCACCACCCACCGTGATACACCACCCACGGTGACCCACTCTGACCCACCGTGACACACCACCCACCATGAACCACTCTCATCCACTTTGACCTACTCTGACTCACAAAATCCATCGTCATCAACTCTGAACACGATCCACGGCCTCTTCTGAACTGACTAAAGAGTTTACACTTGTAATAAAACAAGACTGTGAAATTGCCTCTAATCGGAGTTTGAATTTCTAGTCAATCACTCAAGCACCACCCTGTTATAATAACGGTGGATCTGACCTTTAAGATATAAAACGGTAAAGTGTTTGTCAATGAGGAAATTGAAAAAGTTCAAGGCTGGGGGAAATTAGTGTGTGCATAAAATATACTTGTACTAAGAGAGTATTCTTGCAAGTGTTAATTTCTGAACGCATTCCCCAAGAAACTTCTATTCGCAGGAAAATATCCCTGTACAATATAGAAAAGGTTATGGTTTCTCAGTTCACAGTATTTTTTTCACAAAAAACTTGAAAAATCAATTGTTCATAGGGTATAAAGGTTCTCGGGTACCCTATGTGAGAGCATTTCCATAAAGCATGCTCATAATTGTAATTTGTGTAATCACTAAAACACCACGTTAAATTTAAGTTACAAATATGCATAATTGCAATTATTATGAATATTTATTCAAAGTAGTTTACCTAAAGCAAAGAAGAGACTTACTAAAAATTAGGTACAAAGTTGAATAACACAAATAAGCCATTAGTAATACACGTACACATTTTCCGTAACTCGTAATTTTCCACCTTAAAACAAATCTGAAATCGGATTTATTTTCTGTTGGTAACTTTTTCGTGGTAAATCGTCCGCAGCGGAATGATGTCCATCCTTCAGCCAAGAAATAACTAGCTCGTCTATTTCGAGCATGTCTAGCGGTGGGCCATTAACATTGGTGAGCAACAAGTTAGACAATGTTTGAGCACTTAGTCTATTTTTAATATCAGTCATCTGTAAATTCATAAGGGGAAATCCCTGATCGCACTCTGTCGTGGAAATTGATAGATAATACTTCTACCCGATTTCTGCAACTTCTCATCGACAATCTACTTGTTAGACTTAAGTCTGATAACGATTTTTCTTGGTCAGGTTTGAAATACTCAGCAAGAAGTATCATCTCTCTATCACCATACAACATCTTTTCCACATCGATCATGTCAGTTGGCAATGTCGACCCATGTAGAACAGAAACTTCATCTACCACGCCTTCGATAGGGAATATTGTGAATAAACTATTAATTAAAACCTGATAAACTGGTGATTTCTTGTTTGTTTATAAATTTAATTTTTGAAATTACACATGAAGGTTTGATACCATTACCAAGTTTCCTCCCCCGTCTAGAAAGGGAAAGGGAACGAGGTTCCTGGAAAGTGTTCAGAGGTGAATGGGAATTTCTCTCCTTCTTCCCCTTCAATTACCACACTGCTGTTTGCCATGTGCCAAATTACGACAAATTTTAATTAAATTATCATAATATAATTATTTCCTTGTTGAATTATCAATACTTTTCAGTAAAAAAAAAGGGTGAAATTTGAAAGTTCCAAATCAAAGTAAGTAGACCAACGTAAAGGAGAAACAAGGTGTAAAATTTTCCATACAATTATGCGTACAATCTAAACTTAAAATTTCCGTGTAACTAAGCTTACAGCCTATTTTTCTCACAACTTTATGGGTTGATTGCCCTGTGCTGTAAGCGCTTCATATAATAAACATAAGCTTCAGCAATTATTATAACAGAAAGCAATGGATATATGAAACCAAGCACTGCATTTTTGTTTCTTATTTTTTTCTTAAAAAACATCGATCGTTTTCGATCATTTTTACTAGGGATGGGCACGAGTCGAGTTTCGAGCCGTGTCAAAGGTAGTTTTCTCGAGTCGAGTTTCGAGCCGAGTTACTGTTTTTGAGATTGAGTTTCGAGTCAAGTCGAGTTTGATACATGGCTCGCTAGTTTAGCTCTTTTAGCTCGATTTGAAATCATGACCTGATTAAACTGGAAAGCGAAAGCCATGAGAAATGTAAGCCGTACTGTGGAATACTTTTAGTGTTGCTCACGAGAGGGGACACTGCTTGCATCTCATCTCGTCTCGATAACGAGACCACAATAGTTTTTTTTTTTTTTTTTGTAAATAAAAGGACAGCCTCAAATGTTGTGAGCACCAATATATGTATATACTGTAGTTTTTACCATCAAGGATGAGAATTCAAAATTGATCACCTTTCTGAATATCTTATCATAGGCTATATGGAGAAATTACTAATTTTTCAGTATTAACATATTACTTTATTAGTCTGTTTTTCTGTTAGTATCATCATTATAAAGAATTCTAGTGACAAAAGAAATCATACTTAACTTTAAATTATCTTCATAATACTCTTTCGTAATATTCCTATATTGTCTTTAGCTTTATAATTTTCCTATGGTATTTTTAAATTCCTCATATTTAGAATTTCTTGCGAGAAGAATAATCATCATCTAGTTTCTATATTATTATTATTATTATTATTATTATTATTATTATTATTATTATTATTATTATTATTATTATTATTATTATTATTACCAATATTTGCAATTAAGCCTACAATGTTGTATTTGTATAATATGGGCAGCTCGTGGAAACATAATTGTATGGCACATTTTCTGACTTTCGAGTAAGTATGAAAAGAAAGTTCATCATTCCTATGCAATTCGATACAATGACAGAACTCATCCGTGGCTAAGCGGTTAGCGTACGCGCCTTTGGCGCGGGAGACCCGGGTTCGATTCCCGGCGGGAGCTCATGTGGTTCGGATTCCACGTTAATCAATAGGTCCACGTCTCATATAGCCTCGCTGCTGAACGGGACGATAAAAGCAAAATCAACTCAACTCGATACAATGACACATACCAAACAAGTTTCCCTTGTGGTTTAATACCAATCCAGTCCACCTAATAACTTAATTTTACCAGAAGTGACAATTATGATGTTCGCTAAATCCTCTCATAGCATGGTAAAAACGAAATGAAATCTTTAAGTTTTATGTCCCACGGTTTTGCCGGTTAGACTAAAGGAGACGGTGATGATGAGAGATGTGTGAAATGGTGGAATGAAGAAAGTGGGAGGAAATGGGAAAATCCCGTGAAAACCCACGAGCACGGTGTTTGTCTATCACAAAGTCCACACGGCGCGAGCTGGGATCGAACCAGGCACCCCAAGCACCGGAGGTGAACGCTCAACTACTGAGCTACCGCGCCCCACATATCATGGTAAATAAAGTGCTGATTTCGCTTCTTCATATTTTGTATGGCCGGAAATTCTTTTATCTTATTCATTGGAGGCAAACGTTCTTACAGATTTAGACTGGACTGCAACTGAACACGTGTGGTTTATTGTTCAACAGCCCTGCAACTCTGCAAGTAAACAAGTTACCACCAAACGGAATCTGTAATCAAAGGTCCCTCCCTACAGAGGTTCAGACTTTTCTTTACTGAATAGTTTTAAGCTCTTTCCTTTTTTTATAGTAGGCAATAAAAATAGGAGAAGAACAATATTACTTTTCTGCGGCAGTGTGTCATTTACTTGAGCAAAGCTATGGTAGTCAAAATTTGCAGACACTCCTCAAATAACAGGAAGAATCCCACAGCTATTTACAAAGGCAATCGGAATCCCACAGCTATTTACATGCTGTTGACCCACGGCCCACTGACCCACTCAGAAAACTTGACCCACTTGATCCACTGACCCACTCCATCTCTGCTCCATATTGATTTCTGTAGTAAGCAAGAGGATTTTGTATATTTATACAATATACCGCTGTCCGGAGAACGGATTTTTCTTAGTATGCAGTTCATAAGCAAGGGAGCCCATGTTGTGGTTTCCAAGGGGGGCAAGTGTAAGCGACGTTTCAAATATAGTTTCAAATTTTGCTGTAAGTATTTGGTCTAGGAATTAATTCGTGCGGTTGGTACGCACACATTGAAGCTGTAGTACAAACACAAAGTACATAAATACCTTAAGAAAAATATTGTCCATCGCTAGCCACCACTTTCGCCCATCTGTCAGGCAATGTACGGATTCCGTGGCGAAAGAAGTCCTCATCCTTAGAAGCGATCCAGTCAGAGACCCATGTTTCGATATCTTCTGAAGAAGTAAACCGCTGTCCAATCAAATCGTTGTTCATGCAATCGAACAAGTAGTAGTCCGAAGGAGCAACGTCTGGTGAATACGGCGGGTGGGGTAAAACTTCCCATCCGACATTTTCTAAATAGGTTTTGACCGGTTTTGCGACATGTGGGCGAGCGTTATCATGTTGAACAATAAGTTTATCATGTCTGTTCTCCCATTCTGGTCGTGTTCTGGCCAGAGCTTGCTTCAAACGCATTAATTGTCGTCGATAACGTTCTCCATTCATAGTTTCACCCGGTTGCAGCAGCTCATAGTACACCACACCTTTCATATCCCACCATATGCACAGCATAACCTTTGCACAGTGAATATCTCGTTTTGGTTGTGATGGACCTGGTTCACCTGGTTTCACCCAGGCCTTTTTTCGTTTAGGGTTCTCGTAATGGATCCACTTCTCATCACCCGTAATAATTCGATGCAGAAACCCCTTTCTGCTCTGTCGTTGAAGCAGCAATTCGCAAATGGTTTTTCGTCTTTCAACGTCTCTGTCTTTCAATTCATGTGGAACCCAATGTGACATCTTTTGAATCATTCCCATGGCTTTCAAGCGTTTGGAGACTGTTGTTTGATCAACGCCTAATGCTGCTGCAAGTTGTTCCTGCGTTTGACACGAATCCTGCTCGAGCAATGCTGTCAATTCTTCGTCTTGAAATTTTTTTGGCTGTCCAGCTCGCTCTTGGTCTGCCAAGCCGAAATCACCACTTCTAAACCGTGCAAACCACTTCTGACACGTTCGCTCAGCTAGAGCATGGTCACCATACACTTCCACCAAAATACGATGACTTTCAGTCGCACTTTTCTGCATGTTAAAGTAATGCAGCAGGACACCCCGCAAAAACACTTTATCAGGCACAAATTGCGCCATGTTCACTTAACTACAAACTGGTGATGTTGACGCTTTAATCCAGTGCCCTATACTACGAACGATACGCGATGACAGGGGTTTGCAACACATGTGTGGATACACGGAACTGTGGGACGCTCCGTTCGTTGCGCCATCTCTTGTCCAACCGCACGAATTAATTCCTAGACCAAATAATGTAAAAATTCTATTGGGTTTTCAGTATTCCCAAGTACAATTTCCTTTTAGGGGCCGATCGCCCCACCTTGCCCCCCTTGATGGGCTCCCTTGTTCATAAGTAATGCAGTTATGTGGGTGCTGAACCTGTGGGTTCAGTATTTCTTGATAAATCCATTAAATATTGTGCATGTAATCCACAACACACACGGATATAGGCGGGAATTCATGTCACTTAAGGACCTCCAAATTTTAAGGCAGTAATAAATGCGAAAATTGACGAAAAGTGATTCGCCTACTTTGATTTTGCGAATAGTTCGTACTATGTGCGACTTTGTCCATGCGGCGTCTAGTGTATGGTCGACGTCGATAAGCTAATAAAACGAAATACTTCAAAAGTTGAAACGGTGGGTGCGTAGACGTAAACCTCGTGTAGCTTAGGTATAGGCTGCATAATTACTTTATTACATCAGTTTTAATGTGCATCCTTAAATTGGGATAGAGCAGTTTCCGCAGTCCAGATCAATAATACGTGGACAAATTCATATTAGTTGAAACCCACATTTCTCGATGAAAATAATGTCATCACGCCTTCTAGACTGTACATGTGTTGGCGCATGCCAGTGATCCACCAGGAACAGGTAAAATTCAGGGGCGCTACAAGAGATAATTGTTCAAATATTACATTAAAAAAATATATATGGGTGCACACTTAGTAGTAGTAATACTAGTAATGATAGTATAGTAGTAGTTTAGTAGTAGCCAGGCCCGCAATCAGAGGGGGGCCAGGCCCCTCTAAACTTTTTGTGGCCCCTCCAGACTTCAATTCAAAATTTTATTATTACTACAAAAAACCCAATTTAGATATTTATAAGATAATTTTAAAGACTTGGCCCTCCGTAACATATTCATGGTCCTCCCAAACCTTTGTAGCTGGTTTCGGCCCTGGTAGTAGCAATGATAGTATAATAATAGGCTAGTAGCAGTAGTAGTAGTAGTATAGTAAGGCAGTAATGGTAGTAGTAATAATAATAGTATACTAGTAGTAGTAGAGTACACTGAGAAAAATCCATTATCCGGACAGCGGTATATTGTACAAATACAAGGATTCGTTATGTTTACTAAGGAAATCTGTACGGAGCGTACTTTATCCATATGCTACACAGGTACTGCCTTTTACCCGCTTAGATATTACATCATGTCGCTGCAGGATGTCTGACTTCTAACAATCTTCTGTATTTTACATACATATACGTATGTTAAATACTTCAGCTATATGTTATATACGTCCATCTGTGTGTGAGATCCAGGCCGCCTATAGACACCTCTTTCTTTCGCCATGGCTGACGTCATTGAACTACCGTCTTTTGCTTGCGAAACGAGGTTGTTTACAAACGGAAAAGAAGAGAGGAAGGAAAAATGCTTGGGTAAGTACACTAGTTAACTATTACTTTAGTTAAATATTCCATTAATTATATATTCTTTTAGTGTAACTTGCTTTAATATAGTACTAAGTAAGTAATGTAGTTTACGAATACAATTCTTACTATTGTAAAACTCGTTAATGATTGAGGACAATGGAATGGGTGAATCTGAATTTTGAGAAATCTTTGAATATTAATGTTTTGAAACATTTTACATTTCAAGGTAGCAAAATGAATGTTATGTGTTTATTCATTCCGTTTTATATGAGACGATTTATTACTTGGTGCAGATTTACTACAGGGCTGCTTAACATAATTGCTAATAAACCGTTTTCAGCGCGAAAATTCCCTTGTGTAGTGAAGATTTAGGATTTAGATTTCTGGGCTTTCGGCATCAATGGCCTTGTTAGCCCGTCGCATATGAGGGATGACTTCCCTCGGTGATCACACTATCCGGGGAAAGGAAGGGAAGAATGGATTGGGGAAAAATGGGGCCGCGGTGGCTCAGTGGTAGAGCGTTCACCTCTGGTGCTTGGGGTCCCGGGTTCGATCCCAGCTCCCGCCAAGTGAACTTTGTGGTGGACAAACACCGTGTGCGTGGGTTTTCTCGGGGTTCTCCCGTTTCCTCCCACTTTCTTCATTTCATACATTACTCATCATCACCGTCTCCTTTAGCCTAACCGGCATAACCGTGGGACGTAAAATTCAAAGATTTCATTTTCATTTTTGGATTTCGGAAGGGAGAAAACGGCTTGGGACCTATATGTTAGGTACCACTCCGGCATTTGCCTGCTGTGAATGAGGAAAAGCCAAGGAAACCTCATTCAGGATGGCTGGACTTAAAATCTTTTGATACTTTTTCGACCGAGTTCCCCCACCGGGATCGAACCCGGGACCGTTCGCACCGAAGGCGAGAGCGTTAGCGAATACGCTACGCGGGGCCACTAGTGTAGTTTAGAAAACTCATTTTTACTAGGATATTTGCAAGATTTTTTTTTCTTTTAGTTTAACGCCCCATGATTGTACATCAATGTAAGAGAGAAGGTGACGATGAGATACATGATAATGGTGGAATCAAGAAAATGTAAGGAAACTGGAAAGTCTTAAGAATAACCACAACTACAGTGTTCACCAAAAGCCTATTTGTCGGGAGCAGGAATCGAACCAGGGACCTACCGCGTCAGAGGTAAGCGCTCTCAGAGCTTTCTTTTGTTTAAAGAACTTGTTTACAATGATATATATATATATATATATATATATATATATATATATATAACGAAGATATTGACATATTTTACAGCCTCACTGAAATTTAAAAAAAAAAGTAGTCAGGGAGAGCTTACTTGTCAGGTTTTTATTTTTTAATTTAATTTATTTTTATTTATTTATTTTTGCTTTGTTATGTTCCCTAGTTAATTAATGTTTGGGTTACTGAAAATTAAAACCTTTTTAGTATTATTGTTATGACATCACTTTGGAACCAAAACGTTAGATTTTTTTCTTGTGTTTTCATATAGGAAGTTGGTGAGTTTGTGCCTTAGCACTGGTTTGGTTTCTAGAACGTAATTGAAGGTCATGTTGAGTTGAGTCTTGGTGGGTTTGAGTTCGTGAAGTGTCAGGCACTGCTTGTGCCCCTGTCTTCTGTTTGTGATGTTTCCTGGCTTTGGGCTGTGACGTATTTATGTTGAGGAGTACCAACGAAGGCCGCGTGATATACAGGTAGCTACAACACAGCTTCAACAGTTAACGAGTGCCATGTCTTTGAATTTCAGCTTTCGTTACGGCGTGATAATGCAGTATAGTGCTAGATTGAAATTCTATGGGTGGTAAAAACGGTATGGTAAGAAATACAACGTAATTGTTATTAGTTTAATTAGTGTTTCTTCATAGTATTGTTTCACTATTTCTAGAAGGAATTAAGTATTAACGAAGTAATGAATAAGCGAAAGCACACATTGATTGACGTTTACTATTTCTCATACTCCATTGAGAATGTTTTGATCCTCAGTTGCGCAAACATCCAGTGTGCGTTTATTTTCTTTCTTTTTTGGGGGGTTTACACTGCCTCACAGATGAGCTCTTTCGTGGCTAAGTGGTTAATGAACACGCCTTTGGCGTGGGACACCCGGGTTCGATTCCCGGCCGGGGGCCGCGGTGGCTCAGTGGTAGAGCGTTCACCTCTGGTGCTTGGGGTCCCGGATTCGATCCTAGCCCCGCCAAGTGAACCTTGTGGTGGACAAACACCGTGTGCGTGGGTTTTCTCGGGGTTCTCCCATTTCCTCCCACTTACTTCATTCCACCATTTAATTCATTGCTCATCATCAGCGTCTCCCTTAGCCTAACTGGCATAACTGTGGGACGTAAAACTCAAAGGTTTCATTTCATTTTTTCTTAATCTCTTGCACCGACCGACCGATCTCGATCAAATTTCCAACGTAGATGCGCTTCTGGCCTGGGAGTGTTTTTAGCTATTTACTTTGACAGTAGAACTTAGGGGAGGGGGAGGAGGGGGACAGAAAAAATAAATGACTTAATTTACTTTGAAGTGTAAAAGTGCGAGCGTTTTCTTCTCTCTCTCTCTCTCTCTCTCTCTCTCTCTCTCTCTCTCTTCAATCCTCCAGTCTCCTCTCACTTTTAGGGCCGCGGTGGCTCAGTGGTAGAGCGTTCACCTCTGGTGCTTGGGGTCACGGATTCGATCCTAGCCCCGCCAAGTGAACCTTGTGGTGGACAAACACCGTGTGCGTGGGTTTTCTCGGGGTTCTCCCATTTCCTCCCACTTACTTCATTCCACCATTTCATTCATTTCTCATAATCACCGTCTCCTTTAGCCTAACCGGCATAACCGTGGGACGTAAAACTCAAAGATTTCATTTCATTTTTTCCTCTCACTTTGATTTCATGATTTCGCACTCTGATGAAAAGTATTAAATACCGCCAGGAAAAGTACTAATATATAACCTCTCTTTTAGGCGCCCCTCCAACCACGCGCCCGGGACACGTGCTTTGCTTGCTTGCCCATAGCTGCGGCTCTGTGAGCTACATAAGTAACATACAATGCTTACGTAATACTTTGGGTCATAAGTACTATTAAGAAAGGAAGAATTGCATTTTTTTAACTTTGGGAAAGGAGCTACTATGGGATTAAAGATAAGGTAGGAAAGGCAACACATTCCAGTCTATGCTTTCACCCAGCAGACATATTGTTTGGAACCAAAAAAATGTGACTTTTGGAATCTTCTACTTAGGTTCACAGCGGAAACGACGAAATAACTTGAATCATCCATTGTAGCTCTCCCCGCAACCAGTTTCTAAAATGTTGGCAATAAGTTTGCGAAACGAGAGGTGACGACTCCAATTTTGGGTGAAAAGTCGCTATAAGAAATAATCGAGAAATTCATTGTCTATAAGCATTGTAAAAGTTGTAGATGTAAACTAAACAATATGTTCTACTCACTGGCGCAAATCCCGGGGGGGGATGACGGATACATGTCCCCTCCAATCTTGGAACTGAGGGGGACTTCTCCCAAATAATCCGATTTGAAATGTGTTTTTTGGGAGAAATTTGATGATTTTTGTCCGATTGCTACAAAGGAACGTGAGATGTCCCCCAGAATAAGCCTCAAATCTGCAGCCTCCTAACGCTAAAGACAACTCTGATCCTCCACAACATTGTTTTCCAACTTCATAAGTATTTTGGACATCGCCAAAAAAAGTATGGTAACGGTCCTACCCTCCTCCCCCCCCTAATGTTGAAGACAGATTTGCGCCGCTGGTTCTATTCACATCTTTGTAAACAGGGCGCAACCAATCCTTTAATTCAGGGATCATTTCAGGTTGTTTCGGGTACTTTTGTTCATGTTGTGGTCAAAATAGTTCCGAAATAATTAACACTACAGTACTTACGTTAAGCAATTTTTTGTAAAAGAAAAAGTGCAGAATAATTAAAAGACCCCAGAGGACAAATATAACAAACACCTTCTTCGCCTTTTTTCACGCATCTATAGCTAATCTTGTTGCTATCGGTAATGATGTATTACGTGTGTCTCTCAACGGAAACTCTGCGAACTAAAGGACATCAAGTTTGTAGTTATTCTTCGTTAGAGGGCAAGAGTAACATAACAATGCAGGATTGTGGAGTAGTGAGTACGCTGTATTTCCAAACTCTTCATCACTTGCGCTGATTAAAACAAACAAACAGAAAAAAATAACGTAAAAACTGTTTTGAACTAATAATGCTTCTCTACAGATGAACATTTTGTTTGCAGCAAAAAGTCGCTAAATGTGTAAGTAGGTAAATCGTTATTTAAAAATCACCCAAAAAAGTCTCCAATCGGAATTTTTTTTTGTCGTTATCGTAGGGCGACCATACGTCCCGTTTTGACCGGGACAGTCCCGTTTTAGGGGCGTGTCGCGGCCGTCCCGTCAGTAGATGGAAAAAAGTAGTATTCGTCCCGTTTTATGTAAATGAAAGAAGTAAATAACAAACCCAGTACCTTTACTCCTTTTAAAAGTATTAATAATAACAAAGCGGCAAAAATTGAACTGAAAATCCCTATATTAAAAATACTCTATAGTTCGCAGTACTGCTCGAAAGGCAGCAGAGGTTTTAGCAGTTGGTTGTGTGTTAAACAAACTTCAACGTGTCTTTCCTTTTTCATAAGTACCCGCTCTGTAACGAAGAGAGAGAGGGGGAACTCTGATATCAAGGCACTGATAAGAACAAAGGTAGATCTAAAAGTCTAGTGTTGCAAGAACCTGTCCCGTTTTTAACTGAAAATTTTATGGTCACCCTGCGCTATCGTTGAGGTCGAATTCCCCTTATTTAGCGACTTTACCCAAAATTGGCAACATTGACCCCCATCGAACAACACCCCGTCATCTTGAGCCTAGCCAGCATAGTAGTGGGACGTAAAACTTAAAGATTTCATTTCGAACAACACTCCCAGAAACCTACTGTTATACTATTCTCAAACCACCCTTTCGTACAGTTCTCCCTATTCGAAAAAAAAAAGAAATTGTAAATAGCAGTGTTCATACATAAATATGGAACTCAATTTCCCTGAATTTTGCAGGTTTTCCAGGTATTAATTTTGCAATTTCCAGGTCTAGTGGAAGAAACTAATAGTACGAGAACACATAAATTTTAAGAATACTATATTTATATATTTGAGAATGGCCACCCTTCTCCCCAATGAACGATTGCAATTAAATATTGAGTCACAAGAAAATAAATAATTAAAATAAATAAAATTTAAGTTGAAAAATATTAAGTTGAGAAGCCTACTAAGGGAATTATATAATACTTTTGTTCCATACTTGAATACATTCAAAATATACAAAAAAATATTGGCTTGGGGAAGAAAAAAGGGCCCGCGAGATTTTAACTGATTCTTGTAGTACTCGACGACAGAAATAGATTACTGAAAGAATTTTCAAAATCGGCACAGGCAAACATGAAGAAAATCGCATTTTCAGGTACCGGTTCAAAATGAGAAGAAAAAAGGACCGCGAGATTTTAACTGATTCTTGTAGTACTCGACGAGAGAAATCGATTAGTGAAGGAATGTTCAAAATCGGCGCAGGCAAGCATGAAAAAAAATCCCACTTTCATGTACCGGTTCAAAATGGGGAAGAAAAAAGGGCCCGCGAGATTTAACTGATTCTTGTAGTACTCGACGACAGAAATAGATTACTGAAAGAATTTTCAAAATCGGCACAGGCAAACATGAAGAAAATCGCATTTTCAGGTACCGGTTCAAAATGGGAAGAAAAAAGGGCCCGCGAGATTTTAACTGATTCTTGTAGTACTCGTCGAGAGAAATCGACTAGTGAAGGAATTTTCAAAATCGGCGCAGGCAAGCATGAAGAAAATTGCATTTTCATGTACCGGTTCAAAATGGGAAGAAAAAAGGACCGCGAGATTTTAACTGATTCTTGTAGTACTCGACGAGAGAAATCGATTAGTGAAGGAATGTTCAAAATCGGCGCAGGCAAGCATGAAGAAAATCGCATTTTCATGTACCGGTTCAAAATGGGGAAGAAAAAAGGGCCCGCGAGATTTTAACTGATTCTTGTAGTACTCGAAGACAGAAATAGATTACTGAAAGAATTTTCAAAATCGGCACAGGCAAACATGAAGAAAATCGCATTTTCAGGTACCGGTTCAAAATGGGAAGAAAAAAGGACCGCGAGATTTTAACTGATTCTTGTAGTACTCGTCGAGAGAAATCGACTAGTGAAGGAATTTTCAAAATCGGCGCAGGCAAGCATGAAAAAAAATCGCACTTTCATGTACCGGTTCAAAATGGGGAAGAATAAAGGGCCCGCGAGATTTTAACTGGTTCTTGTAGTACTCAACGGGAGAAATCGATTAGTGAAGGAATTTTCAAAATCGGCGCAGGCAAACATGGAGTAAATGGCATTTTCATGTACCGGTTCAAAATGGGGAAGGAACAAGGTCCCGCGAGTTTGAACCGCTACGATGTATGTTTACGAATGTGCCCGTCTTCTCAAATTTAGTTAATTACTGTGACACTGAAACATGTGACACAGAGTCACATTGTGGATGACTCTGCAATCGGCAACCACTGCACATATACTCCTCCCGCCCCACAGTTTGATTATTTCGATCCATTCCTCACGTGCTAACGGCATGGTTCAACATCTGCAAGAAAGAGGTAAATGTAACGTTCAATTGGCAATAGCTTTTCACCAAATTAAGCTGCATGAAATCTGATTGCATATTTGACATACTGAGAAAATTCTAGCCCGTGGCCATATGTATCACATATCCCACCAGTTCATAAAAATTTTGAACACAAAATTACGGTCGTCCGTGTGACGTACTCCCAAAAGGCCTAATGTGTATCACCCACCTCACATTCAATGAAACCACATCCGTGTAGAATTAAGAAAGGAACCTCTTATGATGTATACAGGATGTCTCAAACGTTCCCTGACATAGGGTAACTCTGTTATTATCAGAGTTACGACAAAATGTAAGAGGAAAAACATCTCGAAATATGACGTTTTCAATCTAAAGTTAACACTTTTTTAAAAAATCGGACAAGATGAATGTGCTATATACTCTTTATGCACCCAATTTTAAATGAAAATGCAACGTTGTCATTTACCTGGACCCACGACATAAGTGAATGAAGTTACTGTTTGAAACGGGGGCTGGCCATCGACATGTTAGCGTAAAAGACAGTAACTTCACTCACTTCTGTTGTGGGTCCAGGTAAATGGCAACGTTGCATTTTCATTTCACATTGGGCGCATAGAGAGTGTACAGCGCAAACGGGTCATCCGATTTTAAAAATTCCTTCACTTTAGATTGAAAACATCATAATTGGATATGCTTTTCCCTCCTACATTCTGTTGTAACTCTGATAATAACAGAGTTACCCTATGTCAGGGGACTTTTGAGACACCCTGTATACCTTATTTAATGTATGTTTGATGTCACTATAACTGTAGTATAATTTAGTTTGTTTAAATTTACAATTTAATACAAGTAGATTCGGATTTACATGCGTAGGATTTTGTATGCATCTAACTAATGAATTCTTTTATTTTTATGCTTAACTTAGTGACTTGGCTTTGGACTGCAACTGATTATTGTAACCCATTATTGCTTGAGAAGAAACAAGATATCCGAATCTTCATTTGGAGAAATCAAAGGTCTATTGGAAAGCTGGGGATTACAATCATTAATTTCTACATTTCAAGGTGCGTAGTAAATTATATATTGTGTTTGTTGTTAAATTACTATTATTGGGTTTAGAATCAATGAAGCACTTCATGATATTTTATGGGGATCAAGATGGGTGCCGGATAGATAAGTATTTGAGCGTCAGGCTCTTATTTCTTTTCAATTTAATATTTAATCAATGATTATTTTTCTCCCTCATTATTCCACCAAATCGTATTCCAAGATCATATATCCATTTTTGTTCGATATATCCATATTTTTGATCTCTTTCATATTTCTATATTTTCGATTTTTGATATTGTTTATATTTCGATATTGCTGTATTTTTCGATATTTCGAACAAGTTTCGATAGTTTGTCGACATCGATTATCTATATCTAAATTCGGATATCCCAAAGCCCTATCGAGCACCCTCCGAAATGAAGTTTTTGGCTATGGACCTGATTAGGGATGCGCACGAGACAAGACGAGACAATTTTTGTTACGAAATTCGAGACAAGATAGAGCTTTTCCAATAGAAACGGATCCAGTTTTCGAGACGAGACAACTTTCGCGGCACCTTTTCGAGAGGAGACAACCTCAAATCTTTTCTCTTGCGCATCCCTAGACTTGATCATGAGTTATCAAAAAAAAAAAAAAAAAATGTTAATGAGAAATAACATGTAAATACAATATAGGTAGCTAAAACATTTTTGTTTTCATTCTTTAGTAATGCATTGTTATTAATCTCAGGGGGGGCGGTGGCTCAGTGGTAGAGCGTTCACCTCCGGTGCTTGGGGTCCCTGGTTCGATCCCAACTCGCGCCGTGTGGACTTTGTGGTGGACAAACACCTTGCTCGTGGGTTTTCTCGGGGTTCTCCCGTTTCCTCCCACTTTGTTCATTCCACCATTTCACTCATTTCTCATTATCACCGTCTCCTTATCCTAACCGGCATAACCGTGGGACGTTAAACTTAAAGATTTCATTTATTATTAATCTCAGCATTTTATAGTGTATTCTTAAGCTTAAGGTGATGTATAATTAAATTTTGAATTCAGTTAACTTATTTTGTTTCTCAGATTGTTTTTAAAATGTATGTACAATTGTTTATGTTCATTCTCGAGAGTTTAAAGTGACGTATAGTTATTAAACATAGTATTTAATATTGTACTCTTAACGTGGAAGTGATATACAGTTAACTTTTGAATTCAGTTAACATTTTTCTTTCTGAAATTGCTTTAAAAAGTATGTAAAAACGTTTTTATTTTCTTTCTTGAGTGCTAAAAGTGATGCAAAGTTATTAAGCTTACTACTTTATATTGTATTCTCAACCCTAAACTGATACACAGTGCGTTTTTGAATAAATTGTCAAGTTATTTGAGTGATGAACACTGGTAGAAAATCCTGACTACTACTGGAACATTTTGATTTTAAGGTGACGACTACTGGTGCAAGGATTTTAAAATATTGTTTTTCCTTCAAGGGCTACTCCTTTTTGAATTCTGACTACATGGTCACTATAGGAAGGATCAGTGAGTCTTTCCAACTATGGTACAGCTCCGACAGATTCACGATGCTCAGAGAAGAGACAAAATAGTATGTTTTCAAACTTAAAGTGAGAACCACTGGCGTTTTTACCTTGCTATGCAAAAGTAAGTGAGTACTCCAATGGGGTTCCAATGCGGTACCTAATTTCTGCATTTTAGATATATGGAAATACATGTCTCTAAAATGTAAAGAACTGATTTTTTTAGGGGGGGAATAAACTATAGGTATGTGGGGCTTGCATACTTGACGCTACAATTCGGAAATTGAATTAAAATATGACTAACGGCTATCAAGATGTTGTCAAATAAAGGGAGGACCAACACAGTTAAGGGGTTTTCGTGTTAGATGCTAAAATTTCCGAAATCGGTCATGGAAAGTTAATAAACACCAGTAGCAATTTCATCTTAAAGTAATTAGATATCTTCATGGGGTGTTAGAACATCATGGAGTCTACCAAAATTAAATTTTAAAAGCTTTTGAAAATATAATCTGACATTTGTAAACAGTATTTGAAATATGTATTTACCCAAAACTTCCAGCTAGTACATCTAACATCTGGAGAAACACTGTGAAATAAAAGCTTGAAATTTCGGAAACAATTATTGGTCGCAACAAAATTAAATAAGATGGTACTTCTATGGGTTAAATCAGTACCTCAGTACAATTTCGATCGAAAGATTAGTTCAGTCCTAGGTTTTCTTCAGGCAATTCCAATGGTTCATCGAGCTGTACAAAAGAATGAAAATTCGCTGTCAATATCTAAGATAGTAACCAAGATAAAAGGAATTATATATTTTATGGCGTAAAAATAGAGATCTTTATATATTTGTACTTTTGGGTCTTTCCTATAAGAAAAAAAAATCAGAAAACTACTGTATATACCTTAATAGACAATTCAATGGGCGGGGACACAGTAGCTTAGTGGTAGGGTGTTTAACTAATCTTTTTTTTTTGCAGAAACTATTGGAGTATTCACTTAACCCGTAGAGATACGATCATACTTAACTCCCTATTTAATTTTAAAATTAAATAAAAGGAAATATTTCAGTGTAGCGACCCACGATTATGCATTTTAGTCTCAGGGAGATTATGATTAAAGCAAGTGAATGTTGTTGACAGAATTGATGGAATGCAAAGGTGGGAGGAGAGTACCCCGAGAAAACCCACGAATACGATGTCCACTACAAACTGACTTGGCCGTGGATCGAACCAAGAACCCAATACACCAGAGGTAAGCACTCTACCACTAAGCCACTGTGCCCCCGCCCATTTAATTGTCTATTAAGGTATATACGGTTGTTTTCTGAAATTTCTTCTTCTTACAGCAAATACTCAAAAGTACAAATCCATGTGGGTCTCTATTTTTACGACGTCATAAAATACATAATTCCTTATATCTCGCTTGCTATATTAGATATTGACAAAAAATGTTCACTTTATTTCAGAGCCCGATGAACGCTTGGAATTGTCCAAAGAAAATTTAGAGCTGAATTAATCTTTCGATCGAAATTGTACTGACGAGTCTGAGGTTCTCACTTAACCCATATAAGTACCATCTTATTTAACTTTTGTTAGGATCAATAATTGTTTTCTGAAATTTCAAGATCTAATACGCTTTTATTGTATGGTGTCTCTCTAGCTGCTAGATGTACTAGCTGGAACTTTTAGGTAAATACATATTTCTAATACTCTTTACAAATGTCAAAATATATTTTACAAAACTTTTAAAATTTAATCTTGGTAGACCCGATGATGTTCTTAAACTCCATGGAAATACCTAATTATTTTAAGATGAAATTGCTACTGATGCTTATTAACTTTACATGACCGGTTTCGGAAATTTTACCACCTAACACGAAAACCCCATAACTATATGGATCCTCCCTTTATTTGTCAATATCTTGATAGTCATATTTTAATTAATTTTCTAAATTGTACTGTCTAATATGCAAGCTCCACGTACCTATGGTGTCGCTTTTTATTTCACCATATTTCGGTAACTGTTAGGCGTACCGACTTGCGGTTTCGGTAAACACACACCTCTAACGTTCTTTAAAACGTTATTAAGACATATTTTAGAATATTTAGAAATGAGAGTTCTGGGAATATCATGGTACCCGAAAACCCCCATCAGGGCGTGTGTGTAGTGTATTTAATTGAAACTACTTTTGAGGTTGTTGTAAGCCCTCGTAATTACGTTTCCGAAACTGCACCATCTAGTACGCAAACTCCACAGTTCTGTAGTGTCGCTCTTTATTTTCCCATATCTCGATATCCATAAGGCTTACCGAGTTGAGGTTTTCGGTAAACAGATGTCAGTTCCTTACATTTTAGAGACATATATTTTCATATATCTAAAAAAATACAGACATTAGGTACCCCATGGTAGCCCGAACACCATTGAGGTACCCACTTACTTTTGAATGGTAATACATTTTGAGTTGTTGTTCAGCATCAATAAACACTTCATAGTTTTTCTACGTGCAACCCAAAAGTCCATACCTGACCGAACATATTTTGTCCATTTAATCTCAAAAATGTTAAGATACTTTGTATTGTTAAGTACAACCAAATTAAGCACACTGAATATAACATTTTAAATATTTTCTGATTTTTGTTGCAGGTATTTCGTGCATCAAACCAGAATTCTGCTTGAAAGACAGTCAAAAGAAGCAGTGTAGGTTGTGGCTAAAAGTACGCCCTTTCTGAAGACAGACTCAGTTGTACTTACATTATTTTGTACGAATATATAACCCTAATAAAGATACTGTACTACAAATTATTTCTTTCTTCCATAAATTATAATAAAATATTATCTCTGTTTAAAGAAAATGATTGTTAATGTTAAGTCATTTTAATTATTTTTCTCTGTAATAAGAACATTATCCCTAGCAATATTTTTTATCTTTGTGCTATTGCGATTGGATGAAGTAAAATTCTATACGAAGCACTATTATTTCAGACATGCATTAATAACTAATGTATTGTTCTGTATGTAAGACAATGTGTATACTGAACATGTCTAGCGAAGGTGTTGTTTTAATACAGAATCTATAACTCAGCTTTTCAGTAGTCAACTTTATTGGGAATCCGAAGAACGAAGTTAAAAAAAAAAAAAAAAAATGTTGGACTTACCAGCGTGTGTGTGTTCGAATTCTGGACTAATCCAAATTATCCAGAGAAATCATTATATATTTCTTTGTTGCTATTTCAGATGTATCCTTTATCCAAGTCGTATGAAACGGAGACTTCATACATCGCTATACTTTGTATGAACTATGTTCCGTATTTACTTAATCACTTTGTAACTTTCTCTAGTGTTGACAAGGCCGCAGGTGTCAATCGAATAGTTTAGTGTTTCACTCATGTCACCTTGTGACTAAGGTACGTCCTGTTGGTATATATATGGTACTGGGTTCAATTAGCGATAAAATACATTTTTAGCGTTAAACAAATGCAAAAATCTACACGAAATGAGATACCGTGATCTCTGACTTACGGATAACACCAAGCAACTAATGGTACTGAGTGTGATTGAGTTTACTAATTACTATTTGGCTAAAATCAGTGTTCCTTTATCTATAGTTCTTTTCGTGCTTTGAATTGCAAAGTTTGAAATAACCGTTTTAAATTATTGTGTATATATATCTTCCGAGTAATTCTGAGAATCATTGCTCTTTCTTTAAGCAATGTATGAGACTGTTAAATTGCTCTTTCCTTAAAATGTTGCACTAAGAAGGATGCATCCAGGAAAGTCCAAATTTGCAGAATGTCTATAGCAGGGAAGAATAAATATGTTTAGTCGATGGCTGCACAACGCCTCCGCTGTCACCACGTTGTCACACAGCGAATACAGCGAACGTTTAAGAGTATTCTGCACTTACTATTAGGTATCGGCCTGGGAACTTTGGCGCATCTACCCAGTCTCCTTCTTGGTGTTTCATTTTTAATGGCGAGTACTGAGTAGGAATAATATTGTAAGCGAATGCGTTTCCGGCTGACACCACACTTTTAATTATTGCGACATTTAAAAAAAAATACCTGTTAATTAAAATGTACAGAGAAGTTATTTCTGGAAAATTCTATTCAGGCCTCTTGTGGTAACAACTGCACTTTAGTAGAAGATACTATTAAGGAAAAGAATGAGGTAAAATAATCTTTATATCGTACAAGCAATGGATGATAACAGCTTAATAAATGATTGTACGTAAATCTTGTTTGAGTTTGAATATAGGATTGTATAAGGCTGTGCATTTTGCATTATTATTGAGGTGCTGCAACTAACTAACTGCAAACCATATGATAAATTCTTACAGTAATATATCACATATTGATTTACTCTGTATGGAAACGAAAATAGTTTAATATATGGTTAACCTCCTTTGTGCCAGGGGCGGATCCAGAGGGGGGCGATCGGGGCGATCGCCCCCCCCCACAAGAGGAAACTTTCTTATTTTATATATAAATAAACCCATCCATAACAAGTTTGGAGCTCTTAAAAGTAGCAGTATTACCGCCGACCGCCCCCCCCAGAAGTCCGTCCTGGATCCGCCCCTGCTTTGTGCCCATAATTTTAAAATTAACGTTTGTCACTTTTCAACACTTGACTTTGCAGTAGCTTTCCAACGAATTAGCAGGAAGCCCAAACTTATAGGACACCCTGCAGGTAAATACATTTCTTTGGACAGTTTCACTGCTCCAAACTAAGATTTGAAAAGTGTAGTATTGTTAATTTTATTATTATTGGCACAAAGGAGATCAACCATATTTTAAGCTATTTTTGTTTTCATACAGAGTAAAACAATATTTGACAACATTACAGTAAGAATGTATCATGCACTTTGCAGTATGTTGCAGCACTTTAATAATGGTGCACTATACGTACACTCTAGATCCTGCATATGTCCGATCCATACATTACAAGAAGGCAATACGTATTCGATACAGGTAAAATCTGTATATTTCATATGGACAACCTATTAGCTATATACATCCAATCTATACATTACATATGGCCAACCTGTACGCGACATACGTATAATCTATATGCTGCATGCAGACAGTCTGTAAGCTACATATATGCACTCTGTATGGTGCATACGGATATTCTGTATGCTGTATCTGGACAAGCTGTGTGCGACATAAGGAAAATTTGTATAATACATACGTACAATACGTATACTGTATCTAGTCGTACGTATGGGGCACAAGTACAATATAGATGCTGTCTCGGGGTTGAACGCAAGAAACATACGTACAGAACGTATATTGCATACTTCTTGAAATCATGCTCCGTCCTGATAGTCAGTGTATGTCGTCATTATTAACCCACATGCTACATACGACCCTGACGTCACAAAGCTAGATATCACCTCCGTATATACTTGTTACTGCAGATGACGTCACACGAATGACGTCATTGCACTTATGCAGACAGTACGTATAATACATACTTTTTCAGCTATACGTTTGCTGCAGGATGTTATATACGGTTGTACGTTAAGTCCAGAAACTACAGGAATTACGAATGTAACCTACGTTTTTAAGTATGCCACCTACAATTTTTTTTCTCAGTGTAGCAGTAATTCGGGTTAGGTTAGGGTAGATTCAGGCAGCGAATTAGTCATATTTAAAGTCCCTTGTACATTAGTTTGCAGCCCTGGAATAACGCCCTTATGGAGAGTTTCATAGAATTAAAGCAACATCTTATTGCTGTATCTATGTTCACAGATGACTTACATATTCTGCGCCTTCATAAATAAATTCCCTAAACATTTGTCTTTTGTTCTGAATTAACACCTTTTACCTGTAAATTGTAATTTTAAAAATGTCCACGTATTCTTAATCCCGTTTCTGCCACTCCAAAATACTTATTAAACCTACAAGAGTTCATTTGGTGCTAAAATGAATTGATATATCATGAATGTCAGTACACTTAAAAAATAGAACGTAACTGAGGAAACCTGAAATTTCAATCTTGATACACGTATCAGTGCGCAGCACGAAATTAGATTAAAAAAAAAATCCCGGCGTTCTCCCCGCCCTTGATGGGACAAGCCGCAATTATTTACGCATTATTCAGTGCATTATTTGTGTATAATCTTGTTTGTTTGTTGAATGTAAAACGCAACTCACACAACCGCTGTAACAACATAATGTGTTTTTTATTGTCCACTAGTACACGAACAAATTCCAGGTATGTCTTAAATTATAATCCACCTTTTCATATTATCTCAGCAGTAATACTGTCAACAGAGTTGCCTTGCTTATGGATACACTGCGCATTAAGTGCTCCAGGGTAGTGACGACATTAAGTGACGTCATGTCCTGTTGCTGTGGTTATGTCAACTTAAGAACTCCAGTAGACAGTCAAATGTTAGGAATCCAGTTTGTTGATGACGGTGGTGATATTCAAACCGGAAGTGGTAAAAGATGGAAACTATTGCTGGGATCCACTACGAGTAATTCCACGCATAACTACCAGAGGGCAGTTGAAGCTATTTCACTAGTAACATCTAGCGTGTCAGTAACACATTAAGTGCAAGGACGCGGAACTTTAACGTTGATCGCGATAAAGAATAAGAAGTGTAAGGGGAAAAAACGAGGAATGTCCATATGTGTGCTTTATCGGATGCTTTGTCCCATATGTTGGTGACTCTTGATACTATTTGACTGTACATGCCATGGATGCCTAGATGTAGGAATGTCCATGTAAAAAGGAGCAAAAGATTTGACTAAATCTATTCTTTTACGCGGTTTTCAGTATTAAAACGCTGTTTTCTCGAAAATGCACTTTTCTGACATTTCTTCTTTTTTTCCCTTACCCTTCAAGTGGTTATAACAAAATACGGTTTCTCCAATCAATTACGCACCCCAGGAATATATTCCATCTCTACTGTAATACCTCTACGCAATATTAATTGAGACAATATTACACTATGTAAACCAAACTTGTTTACGTGAAGTATACGCCAACCTGCTACTTGCTTTAATTTGACTTACAGTGCAAAATATATATATAGTACGGTAAATTTATACTTACGATCTAAAGATCTTCATACCAAGAGGAATTTAAAAATCAGAGCAGAGGGAGTGACGTTAACATTTATTTCGGGACCTGTAGAAATTATTGAGAAGAAAAGAATTTTTTTCGTCCCACGTTTAACGTCCCACGATTATGCCTTGTAGGCTAAAGGAGACGATGATTAAGGCAAGTGAATGTTGATGGAATAATTAGTGGAATTAAAATGTGGGAGGAAGTGGAAGTATTCCGAGAGAACCCACGAACACAATGTTGTCCACCCCAAACTTATTTAGCCGGGGATCGAACTTGGGACTCCAAGTACAGGAGGTAAGCGCTCTACCACTGAACCACCGTGCCTCCTTTAGAAATTGTTTATATTATTATATGCTGGTTATCATAGAAAGAGCAGAGGAGAGATTGACCCTATTTTTGGTACGCTAAATTTATAGCAGCTGAAAAAAATCTCTCTATATATCTTTAAATCATTTGTGCTTTGATGACTGGGGCCAAACGAGCTGACTTATCCGTCCAGTAAGACTTCACACACTTATGCATAACAAAACATGGAAATACAAAACATAAAACATAAAATAAATAAATATGAAACATCAAAATATAAATTTGTTATCTTTTTCAAAACTTCGTTGGTAAACTCAGAATATTCAGTTGGCTAATTTTATAGCACTGATTATATAATTAGGATCGTATTAATGTTTGATTTATTAAAGCAAACCCGGAATATAATCATGTAAATGGCTATTATTGAAAGCGCAATTGAATTATTGAGATGTTGATGACGTCATGTATATGCTGAGCGCATTGGATTGAAATTGTCAAATGTCATCTTGCAAATTACAAGGATCTGGTTGTTCAAAATATACATATATCTCAGCTCATATGATGTACACAAGATTCGCAAGACGTGGATACAAGAAAGAATTAACCCCTACCGCATGCCGTGCCATATATGGCACATATCCTTTTTTCACTTTAGCTTTTCACTTTAGCTTACCAAAGGCATCAAATGACTGTTTTGTTTGCTATATGAGATATTAACATGTATGAATAAGAGATTTTGGTGTCATCTATCATGTTTTTTGTGAATTGTAAGTGTGTCATATATGGTGCTTACTTATTTCTCGTCGGAATTAAGTGAAAAATCTAAAATTCAAGTTTTAATTCATTTTTCAAGTTCCCATATGAGGATTTCCAATACTGATTATTTTTTTTTTCGTTAAAAGAAAAAAATATGCAGAAAGGGGTAAAATCAATTTTGGTGGTTTTTAGTTACATTGTTTTATGCGGTCTCTTATACGGTATGCATACTGCACAATCTGTATTATTCTGTTTTAGCGGATATTTTGTTGGATTGTTCGCAGATTAGTGTATCACTGGAGCTTAACCTTGTTGAGGGTTGCCAATTTAGTCGTTTTGCCACCAAATCTGCTGTTTTTTTTTTTTAACTTAAAACGAAATAATATATGTAACATTACAATGTGATGCTCTATAGCAATGGTTCTCAACCTTTTCCGACTGATGACACATTTTAATCAATGTTCATGACAGTGTCCATTACACTTGTTTGATATTACTATTATAAATAATAATAATAATAATAATAATAATAATACCTATTATAATAATGAAACCTATTAGTTTTTTATAATAACCATATAGCACTGAGAATTATTGCTACCCCTGGAAATGTTGACTGGTACAGTCTGTCTCGATTTTAACTAATTATTATTAAATTCTAAAATTTCGCGACACACCTTATGGAAGTGAGTGATACACTAGTGTGTCGTGACACATTGGTTGAGAACCATTGCTCTATGGGCTAAAGAAAACGGGTTATTAAGCCAAGTAAATAATTATGGAAGAATTGGTGGTCATACATTCGTTACGGGGAGACTCGGATTCGATTCCCGGTGGGAGTTCGTGTAGTTTGTATCCCACGTTAAGCTGTAGGTCTACACCTCATACAATCTTGGTGATGAAGAGGTGTTAAATTTTAAACCAATCAATATAAAGAAGTACGAATAATTGGTAAGTTTTAAGCTAACCAAATGCTATGAAAATCGGGAGATGTTTTTACGAACTTTATCGTAGAGGAGCAGCGACGGTATATGATATGTGGCTTTACAGCTTAAAGTGGGATTCGAATCACATGAGTTCCCGCCGGAAATCGAACCCAGGTTACCTTCGAAATGCGCACACTCTAACCGCTTAGCACGCACGGTGTGAAGGATCCGTTGTTCGATTTTTGGTCCTTGTGAATTTCTACTGGACGAAATAATTTTCGAGGATATTTCTTCTTTCTTCCTCACACGTCGTCAGTTTGAAAATTTTTCGAAATGATTTACATTCATTATTCATTCGTTTCTTTTAGCGAATGTGTGACGTGAAACTAATTACTTCATTTGAAGAAAATCGTTAATAAAAATGGAGTCATTTCATCGTTGTCTTTTCCCGTATGTATGTATGGTATGTCTATGTATGTAACACACTTAATGTAATATTTGTATCATAGTCTTTATGATACAAAGAACTTAGGATCAAGTTACTAGTAAAAGGTGTCCACGCTTGGATAAATTTCTAATTGCGCATTTTTATACTAAGTAGAGGAAACTGAATTCAATGAGGCTACTTTCTAACATCCTGTCCATGAAGTCACGAGAAAAATTACCTCAAAATTTAGATATTTATTTATATCCTATATTTTAGACAACTTTCTCGTAACCCCATGGATGGATATGTTTAACTATAGTTCCATTGAAATCAGTCCTCAAATTTGTATAAAAAGTGTAATTAGAAAGTATTCAAGTGTAAGGACTTTTACCATTAATATAACTGGTATTTAAAAGACCTCAACTTTGAGGTCATTTGTTTCGTGACCCCCATTAACGGATATGCTTAAAAGTAACTTTATTGGATTCTGTGTCTTCAAGTTAGTATAAAAAGAGCAATTAGAAATTTATCTAACCGTGGGTACCTTTTATCAGTGGCATGGTTGTTAGTTCTTTATTGTCTGGTAGTCTATTCAGTTATCCTGACATCTAGCCAATTTTCACCAAAGCATATACTATCTCATAAATAATAGCGTTACAGTTTCGGTAAATTATCTCTGCCTTCATCAAAAGATAATGTGTCTGATCAAAGCAAAGACACTTTGCCGAAACTAACACTATTGTTTATTAGATAGTATATGCTTGGGTCCAGGGGTAAAAGTGGATCTAAAAAGCTAGGGGGACGCTTAACGTCACGCAATTCCCCGTGCCTATCTTTGCCCACTGTATTTTTTTTTTTTAGAAAGTGAGGGGACACCATAGATATTTTTGGAAGTGGGAATACGATTTCCGCCCGTAATCTCCCTCATTTTTACCCCTGCTTGAGTCAGAATTTGTCTTTTATTCTATACAGTGCATTCCAAAGCTAAAATGAATGGTACTGCATTAGTACGATGCATGATTTGTTAATATGGCAATAAGATTCACCAGGAGTTTGTTCTTGATGCTCATGGAGCAAAATCAACTTATATGTGACTCTGAAACATATTTACTTTTCATCGTACCGGGCGAATGTCGGCATGAAACCCTGACCTCGAAAGTTTATTCTTTGTGGTTCAAGTTAGAGGCCAATTGTAAGCGACACTCTAACATTGCTACCATAAAACTTCTTTGGAGCTTTGTTCTCAGGTTTAAGTTAGAGGCCAAAGTAATTGTAAGCAACACAATAACATTGCTACCATGAAACTTCGTTGGAGCTTTGTTCTCAGGTCAATGGTTTAAGTTAGAGGCCAAAGTAATTGTAAGCAACACAATAACATTGCTACCATGAAACTTCGTTGGAGCTTTGTTCTCAGGTCAATGGTTTAAGTTAGAGGCCAAAGTAATTGTAAGCAACACAATAACATTGCTACCATGAAACTTCGTTGGAGCTTTGTTCTCAGGTCAGTGGTTTAAGTTATAGGCCAAAGTAATTGTAAGCAACACAATAACATTGCTACCATGAAACTTCGTTGGAGCTTTGTTCTCAGGTCAATGATTTAAGTTAGAGGCCAAAGTAATTGTAAGCAACACAATAACATTGCTACCATGAAACTTGGTTGGAGCTTTGTTCTCAGGTCAATGATTTAAGTTAGAGGCCAAAGTAATTGTAGGCAACACAATAATACTGCTACCATGAAACTTCGTTGGAGTTGTGTTCTCAGGTTTAAGTTAGAGGCCAAAGTAATTGTAGGCAACACAATAATACTGCTACCATGAAACTTCGTTGGAGTTGTGTTCTCAGGTTTAAGTTAGAGGCCAAAGTAATTGTAGGCAACACAATAATACTGCTACCATGAAACTTCGTTGGAGCTTTGTTCTCAGGTCAATGATTTAAGTTAGAGGCCAAAGTAATTGTAAGCAACACAATAACATTGCTACCATGAAACTTCGTTGGAGCTTTGTTCTCAGGTCAATGATTTAAGTTAGAGGCCAAAGTAATTGTAAGCAACACAATAACATTGCTACCATGAAACTTGGTTGGAGCTTTGTTCTCAGGTCAATGATTTAAGTTAGAGGCCAAAGTAATTGTAGGCAACACAATAACATTGCTACCATGAAACTTCGTTGGAGCTTTGTTCTCAGGTCAATGGTTTAAGTTAGAGGCCAAAGTAATTGTATGCAACACAATAACATTGCTACCATGAAACTTCGTTGGAGCTTTGTTCTCAGGTCAATGGTTTAAGTTAGAGGCCAAAGTAATTGTAAGCAACACAATAACATTGCTACCATGAAACTTCGTTGGAGCTTTGTTCTCAGGTCAATGGTTTAAGTTAGAGGCCAAAGTAATTGTAAGCAACACAATAACATTGCTACCATGAAACTTCGTTGGAGCTTTGTTCTCAGGTCAGTGGTTTAAGTTATAGGCCAAAGTAATTGTAAGCAACACAATAACATTGGTACCATGAAACTTGGTTGGAGCTTTGTTCTCAGGTCAATGATTTAAGTTAGAGGCCAAAGTAATTGTAAGCAACACAATAACATTGCTACCATGAAACTTCGTTGGAGCTTTGTTCTCAGGTCAATGATTTAAGTTAGAGGCCAAAGTAATTGTAAGCAACACAATAACATTGCTACCATGAAACTTGGTTGGAGCTTTGTTCTCAGGTCAATGATTTAAGTTAGAGGCCAAAGTAATTGTAGGCAACACAATAATACTGCTACCATGAAACTTCGTTGGAGTTGTGTTCTCAGGTTTAAGTTAGAGGCCAAAGTAATTGTAGGCAACACAATAATACTGCTACCATGAAACTTCGTTGGAGCTTTGTTCTCAGGTCAATGATTTAAGTTAGAGGCCAAAGTAATTGTAAGCAACACAATAACATTGCTACCATGAAACTTCGTTGGAGCTTTGTTCTCAGGTCAATGATTTAAGTTAGAGGCCAAAGTAATTGTAAGCGACATCCCAACATTGCTATTATGAAACGTTCGTTGGATCTTTGTTCTCAAGTCAGTAATCTTTCTATTGATTTGATGCAGCCAAACTTTCTATCTCCATGTACTTCCCCCTACATTTATTTGGTTTGTATATTTCAATTACGGCCTTTCTCTAGATATTCTCATTTGTACTATTTCTCCATAGCTAATAGCGTGCTTCATAATGTGTTAAATCACACTATGTTTCTTTTTCAAAATGCAATAAACTGTTAATATGGTTCCCGATATGCCGGACTTTGCTGAATCTGGACAGGAAAAAAGGGAGAATGCAAGGTTTTAAATGTGGCTAGAAGTCAACAATCACATTTATCACACTGCTTTCGTGATGATTAAGAGTGCTGTACTGTATTTGTCCATTGTTATGGATATTATAAAAATACTCAACAGATTAACATGAATAAATATCATCGAGCTCAAGCAGTGTTCCTTTGATTTCACTGCGGACATATTACCTCAAAACTCGACAAGTTTATTATATATTATTATTGCAGTACACAGTTCGTAAGTCAATTATTTGCGACTACTCATTATTGACGGCTGAATATCTATGCCACGGGGACTAAAACGCAATGGGTAACTATTAAGGAAATCAGTGTTGCTACAGTCCTATCTCTGGTGTGGGCTGCAAAATAGTACCAAATTGAAACAAAAAGGGCTGAATTTATTGTTTTATACCAGCGTAATACATGGCTCTATAACACGAAGTTATAGAGGTGAAGTTCTAGAACATTCCCACCCCCCTCTTCCAAGAGTGCAAACCAAGAAAGTACTCTTTTTCAAAATTACTTTTTAAAAACATCCAAATGGGAGTAACCCAAACAACCGTGGAAGCAGATAAAACTTTTATCGCACGTAGGAAGTTTAACAGAGGACGCAAATTAAAAGGGAAAACAGTTATCATTTTCGTTATGTATTGTAAGGAAATCAAACGAGCCTTTATTTCAAAGTGACCAATAAACCAAAAAAAGTATTATGGCCATATACAGAGAAAATCCATTCTCCGGACAGCGTTATATTGGACAAATATACGGAATCCTCTTGCTTACTACAGAAATCAGTATGGAGCATACGTTATCCATATGCTACATACGCACTGCTCTTAGATGTTACATCATGCCGTTGCAGGATGCCTGACATCTAACAATTGTCCGTATGCACATGTTACATTCCTCAGCTATATGGTATATACGTCCACTTGTATGTAAGATCCTAGCCGTCTATATTGTTTCATATGGAATGTACGTATAGATGGAACACTTATACGGAAAGTATTATAAAACGTACGTTTTCAGTTACACGTCTGTTGTACGCTAAGTCCAAAAACTACAGGAATTATGCATGTAACCTAGCTTTTTAATTACGCCACCTACAATTTTTTCTCAATATATGAAAAAATATAAAACTAGAAACAAATCAGTCATCAAGTTTATGTGTAAATAGTACGTTATAATAAGATATTAAAATATAAATTATTGCTCCTTATTCGTGGTCATTTCACAACAGAAGGAGAATATAGAATGTAAGAAGAATATAAGGTAAGTAAACTGACATTTGTTAAAAAAAAAATGTAAAACCGGTCCAGGTACGACGGATGGGAATTCCAAGCTGGTTACCCACCGTCACTAACGGGTGTACGCGGTCCGTCGTACAGGGTCCTAGAACAAGGTGACCAGAATTTTCACTTGCGAAAACGGGACGCATACGAATCGGCTACGGGGGGGGGGGGATATCTGACTTCCAGATTGCATTTTGGGACTCAAAAATTTTCTCAATTTACAAAATACACAAGTAAGAGTGATAACACACCGTTTCTAACTTTACGTGTACCACACAACAAATAATGGTTCCCGATTGCAAGTTCTACCCAACAATTTTTGTTAACTAGTTGAACACTCAGAATTCGCACTTGAACCAGAAACACTAAATTCCCATTTGAAAATTCAGAAGTTCTAGACACGGCTGAACCTTGACAATGAGTGTTGATACGGAAGAGAGTAGAATTTGAACTGTCGATTTATATTTTGAGTACTAATTACGGGACACCTAGGTCATTTTTACTTAAAAACGGGACATTTAAGCGTCCCGTTCGAGAATCAGAAAAAAACGGGACAACGGTTGGAAAAAAGGGACTGTCCCGGCTAAAACAGGACGTCTGGTCACCTTGTCCTAGAACCTTTTCTGAAAGACATCAAAAGAAAGAGATGTAGGGAAAGTCTTACTGACACTTTTGAAAAAGTGACAAGTATTTGTTAAATGGTGCTGAATTGGGTAGAATAGTACCAACTTTTCCACAAAGGGGCTGAAAATGCCAGCGTGGTACCAACGGGCCGATGAATGACAAAAAGGGCTGAATTTGGTACAATTGTACCAAGTGTGGCAACATTGAAGGAAATCAAGATCCACCTATGTAATATAATTTATACAGGGTGTTTCAAAACAACATCGACAACGTTTGGGAGGTGATTCCTGACACGAAGATAACACAAAAAGTATAGACCAATCCGGGTGCACACATGCTTCCTTTATCTAGTTCTAGGCTGCCAAAAACAAGAAAAAAATGAACTTTAAAGGTCCATAGTTCCAATACTATGGGAATCACCGTGGTCGGGTCGACTTCACTTAGGAAGTAATATATGTGCTATTCAAAAATACATGTTTCAGAATCTTAGGTACTCACGCAATAATTTTTATAGAGAGAGTTTAACTACGGGCATGTAATTTGAAGTATTCACCAACTACCTCTGTAAAAATTGTTCCGGAAGTACCGCAGGATTCTGAAACGTGGATAGTTGGATAGGGCCCATACTACTTCCTAAGTGAAGTCTTGAGCCGACTACGGTAGATCCCATAGTTTTGGAGCCAAGTTAATTTTTTCATGTTTTCGGCAGCCTATAACTCCGAAAGTAAGCATTTGTGCACCCAAGTTGGTCTTTTCGTCTCACCTTGGTGTCAGGAATCACCTCCCAAATGTTGCCGGTGTTGTTTTGAAACACCCTGATATATTGAGACTTATTCTCTTTAAATGCATCTTAATAAACTTGTTTTATTGCTTTAAAGAGAGTTTTCATGCACTCTCTATTATTCTTTTAGGTTATTTCAGTTAATATGGACGTTCGTTAATCTTTTGCTCCTTCGTGGCTAAGCGGTTAGCGTACGCGCCTTTGGAGCGGAAGACCCGGGTTCTATTCTCAGCAGGAACTCATGTGGTTCGGATTTCATGTTAATCAATAATAGGTCCACGTCTCATATAGCCTCGATGTTGAAAGGGACATTAAACTCAAAATCAATTCAACACAATTCGGTCAACTTGTGCTTCCAATTAGTCCGGATTAAAGAGCTTTTACTGTATTCTCGCTGGAGCAGTAACAATAAAGTTTAGTCTTTTATAGTGACGCTACATCCACTGACGAGTGACTACTAGGTTTGCCTACTATACAAGAGTTGGGGTTGTTTCTTCTCGAAAAGTTGTCGAGAAAGCGATAGATATCTCGTCTCTTAAATTATATCTGTTTGTTTTGTAAGAGACCTCTCTCGTCTCGAATCTCGTCATAAAAATTGTCTCTTTTCACTTCATGGGCAACTCTAATCGCACCAGCACTTGCATACGGCAGCATAAAGTGAAGAAATCGAAGTACAGTATATCAAACCTGATAATTGTGTCCATTATGGAGACTAGATAAGTAAACATAGGCACTTCTTTTGTTCTGGAATTCCTTGTACTGTTATTCATACAAAGGATAGGGTAAAATACAGTAAATGTTGATTTCCTTTGACCAATTAAGATCTTCTTTTCAAATCGAAGTATTAAAATTTCCAACACGTGGTTGCGGGAACATGCCATTTAAACGAAAGGCAATTTGCCAGTTGTTATTTTAAATATCTTTCAGTTTTACGTCCCATGGTTATGTCGTGTAAGTTAAAATCGTCTCGATGATTATGCGAAATGAATGAAATGGTGGAATGAAGAAAGGAAACGGGAAAACCTCGAAAAAACCCACGCAACAAAAACAAGACTATGTCTTTAATTTCTTTCTCTCATTTCTTGGAACAACCAATGAACATTTATGTTAGAAATTTTGTCTATATTAATCAATGCTAGGAACAAGTACACAAGAAGTGGATAAGCCAATAATAAATTAATGAAAAATATAGGTAATGGTGGCAAGAAAACTACACTTGTACAGAAAAAAAAACTACATACAAAATCTGGGTCATATTTTCATTTGTAGTTTCTACCATAAAAATGTGGGAGGAACCTAGTGACCACGTGCAGTATTAGCGCGCCACAGATGATGTTTTTCCACCCAACCAACGCTTAATAACTTCGTCTCGTGTGCTTTTATAGTGAGGTAAACCGTATTTCACTCCGGTCCGCCAGTATTTTTTCACTTCTTTAAAGTTTGAGGTTAAATATATTTACTCCTACTGCAAGCAGTGGGGCCCAAGAGAAATCCATTGACTTTGCTAGAGAAAGGGGAATAGGTGATTGCTATAGCCAGAGATCTGAGAGTATCGAGATAGACAATTAATCAGCTGAAGTGGTCGACATCATCATTGCTTTCCGGGACGAAATTGCTTTCCGGGACGAGGAAGTTAGGCTCTGGCGCACCTAAGAACATTTCATCAAGGACTGAGAAGCTTCTGAAGCATGTAGTGATGCCAAGTCTTTCTCTAATCCCCGTTGATCTGAAAAACCTTGAGCTCCCTCAGAAAGTCGCAACTATACCAAATCATCACCATGTCCAGGATCTAGGTCTACCAAGTCGCTGTACCGCCAAGAAGCCTCTCCTTACTGCAACAATGAAGAAGAGGCTTGAAGAAGTATCAAGATTGGACATCTGAACAATGGAAGAAAGTGATATTCAGTGTTGAGAACGCTTTCTTTAGTCAGGAGAGGCTCAAAGATTGTACATCGTCTGCGTATCGCGTCATGATATGATCCAAAATTTACGGTTAAGACTGTTAAACAATGTGATGGTGTGAGATGCATTTCGTGGGAGCAAAGACAGGGGAGGCTTGTTTTCCGTTTCTAAGAAAGCAACAGTAAACGCAAGCAACTATATTTATGTTTTGGAAAGAGAGTTGCTTAATTTTGTAGTCATCCATCAGTGTAATTATATTATGCATGATAGGACTCCGGTCCAGAATGTCAAGGTTGTGATAAGGTTTTAGATTCACCAGGTAACTCTCTTGATTTTAACCTCCATAAAAAATGCATGACATTTCATGAATTTCAAGAGACGCGACTTAGCAATATCAATGATCTGAAGGAGGCGCTGAACACACTATAACCATAGAATCCACCTACTTCGCGAGGTTCCATGCCCAAACGGCAGCAGAGGGTGGTAAAATGTAAGGTTGACATGATTATTTACTAATTGTAATGAAGTAACCAAAATAAAACACTTGAATATTAAGATTTTGTGATTTCATTGCCTTGTAAAGACTTCTTTTTTGCCGACACTGTAGAGTAATCACTTTGTGCAACTAAAACGTTAAATTGGCTGTACTTTTCTTTTATGGAGAATACTAACACTAATATTTGTACGAAAAGAAAATTAAATTTTTGTTTGCAAGAACAAAAACTATCCAGTAAGAGAAAGAGCGTTCTTTAAGTTTCCACGAACGAATACAGCTGTTTTACATTAGAAGAGCGCCGTCAAGGGCTCTCTAATATTGAACTTCGACCCAAAGTCATTGAAAAACCTCCGAGAGGTTCCATTGAATAGCCCAAGCTGTGGTAGTTTCTGAACATTTTCTTCCCACTCCAAGACAAAGGCAAGACAAGGAGGCAGTGAAAATTAGAAGGCGAAAAACAATGGACGTTGACAAAGCCCAAGAGATTCCTGCACCTGTTACCTCCTGTTGAAAATGGCAGCTCTAGACAACAGCAGCTTCACGAGACAAAAGCCACTGCTTCAAAAAACATTTCTTTCCTTTCGTTGTCTCCCAGTTGCTAACAAAGTAACTAAGGAAAGTGAGTCTTGGAGAAAATTTGTTTGTTTCCATCTCCCTTGTAATATGTACAAGGGTTGCTTGCAATTCCAGAAAAGAGCGCTTTTGAAGTTCATTTAAAAATGAAATATTTGTCAACATAAAGATGACTAAATATGAACGAAATTGAAAATACATAGTCTTCTCGTGATACGGTTTCATAACAATGAACATACGGTTTCATAACAAAATATAAAAAATATCAACTTCATAAATACTAACAGCTTTAAAACAACTACGAACCAAAAATAAAATCATGAATAGAATTTGTGGTAGAAGCCATTAGGAAGAAAAGAAAAATAATAAGTCGGATTTGATTGGTTAGGTAGGGGCTATTGAAGCAACAGTGACAAGTCCCCATCACAATTATGCAAATGACCAAAAGAGTGCTTACACAACTCTTTGTGCGAATTTTTATAGCTAGAGAGTGCACCTTTTGTGTATGTGGTTCTAATTTCGATTCTCGATAAAAAGTATTGAATACATTACAGTGGTTGGTATTTCACCTTGAACTGTTAGGTTTACGTAACATATGGAGTCGATACTGAAAAGGGACGATAAAATTCAATAAACAAATTGCTTATACAAGAACTGACAAGTTTAAAATTAATGTTAACGACGTAATTTAATTTTAAAAATATACAAGAATTCTCGAAAGGTTGAAATAATATTTTCTTAATCAAATGATTCACTTTCAAATCTGTTTTGTTTTCGCTATTATTGAATTACCAAAACGAAGAAAAAGTACAGAGCGCGCTTGGTAGTTCAACACCTATGAGGCTAGCAAGGTGTTGAAAGGGCATTACTGTATGCACTGTACTTAAAAAGGCATTTACTGGTAAAAATTTAAGTCAAATTTAGAATCACATTTTCAGTCAAAATCATATACAGTACAGATGAAACAAAGAGAATACAACAATGCACGCTTTAAACTGCTCGCTTGGGTCGCGTCGTCCGGCTCGGCAGTGAAACAGAGGTGAGAAGAGAGGGGGGTTGTTTACATATACAGTAGAATTCTGCGGTAACGCCTTTGGTCAGGTCTGTTTGTCAACAATGCGTTGAACTACTGGGCGGTCGAATCTCAAAACTGTTGAAGTACAGAGCAATCTGCTGGCCATTTTGCCAAATGTTGAACTACCGAACATGGTGGCTGCAAAACTGTTGAACTGTAGAACGGGCCCTGCGCGCCAGGAAAATACTAAAAAAATGTTGAACTACTGGGCTTGTTGAAGTATCGAATGTTGAACTATCGAGCGCGCCCTGTAATTTGAAACGAAGTTGAAGACCATTAACAGGGACCCTATTTAAGTTGTATAAGATTCCTGGATCAGTTGTTGGTTTTTCGAGTGGAACTCAATAAAGAATGGCCGTAGAAATCAATGTTGTGGGGGAAATGTTTAGAGCAAAGCATAGAATACAAAAATGAATGGAACTCTATGTTGACGACATCTCCAGACGAAACAGCAATCTTCACAGTGGTTTGAAAATACCTGATTTACCTAGCTTTGGCTACAACGACATCTCGGTCTTTTGGTTGACTAGCTGGCGAATTAAGATCAACGCTGACAAGACATAAATTGTCCATCTTTTCAAAGCAGACGTCCACCCCTTCATCAACATTTTGCTTCAACATCAAACTCTACCGTCGTAACATGATGTCGTGGAGTTTTTAATCTTCCTCGAATACTGTATATAGTTAAACAGAAATTAGAGTAATGATAATTTTGCGCTCGTTCAATGCGCAAGGGAATTTAGTCCAGTTTTTGGTCATATTTCATCCTTAAGGTCACTATCTGAAGCTCCTTTCAAAGCTGAAAAGATCCACATCTAGAAATTGTATTAACTGTTATAATGTATAAAAAAATGTCAACTTTTCCAAATAGGTAAACATACGGTACAAATTGTTCTCTCTCTTTTTCTCTTACACCTTAATTGGACTTGATTCCCTTATGCTCTGGATGCCCGATATTTCATTAGCCACACTGTCCGTTTTGCTTCTGATAAAATAAAAAGTTTGATTAGTGTATTCTCCGGTATCAGTTTCCTTTGTTAATAGGTGACAGGGTTCTCGTATAGCATTAATTTTTAGGTTGTCAAAAAGAGATCGTTTTCCTAAAAAATTAAGCATGAAGATATACACGTTCACGCATATCATTTTCAAAATTCAATGCGATTTAATGATTGACATACGGTATGTCCCATCTTTGGACGCATTTTTTCGTCTTATATGCTAATTATACACGGTGTATTGTGTAAGATTTGAAAAAAAAAATGAAATGAAATTTTTGAGTTTTACGTCCCACGGTTATGCCGGCTAGGCTAAAGGAGATAGTGATGATGAGAAGTGGTGGAATGAAGAAAGTGGGAGAACCCCGAGGAAACCCACACAAACGGTGTTTGTCCACCACAACGTTCACTTGACGGGAGCAGGGTTTGAAGCCGGGACCCCATGCACCAGAGGTGAACGCTCAACCACTGAGCCACCGCGGCCCTGTGTAAGATTTGTGATAGAACTAGACTAATATAAGTTTCAGGGGGTGCACGGGTGGCTCAGTAGTAGAGCGTTTACCTCTTGTTCGTGGGGTCCCTGTGAAAGAAAACAAAGTAAACGAAGAAAATTATGCAAAGTACTGGAGAGGAGTCGCTAAATTAATTCTCTTTAACGAGGACGATTTACGAAACATCATCTACTAATCGAAATCATGATTATTCTTCAATAAAGTAACTTCCAATAAACCTTTTGTTATTGTTAATTATTCCATATCGGACTCCCGAAGAAAACTCATCGAAACAACTTATTGACCGTGCCAATAGCGACTACTCTCAATCATGACTCCGTTTTCTTTCATTTAGAAATAGGAAAGAAAGAGAAGAAAGTAGAAGGGTAAAAGAAGGAGGTAGGTAAAGAAGAAAGAAAAAGAAATAGGGTATTTTAATAAGAAACAGATTACTGGATAATTCCGGAAATATAGTAAGAGGTCGGAAAAGTCGTTGAAAGATGAATCATTCTAAATGTTATTAACGACTAATCAATTTTGGAATGCTTCGGAATAGACACATGTTCCCTCATACCACCCAGACCTAGCTCCAGGCACCACGATCGTGGGGTTGCCCAGACCTAGACCTGGAAATGAGAAAAGTGAAATCATTCTTTGTACTGTTATTCCAACCGGTGATTGATAACCATCCAGCATCTGAACTCTGTTCTCTAGGATCGACCATACATATGAATTAGCCAAGAGGAAAAAAAAAAAAACAAACTTATTAACTCAATATAAATTTATGTATCGTATCAATAAAAGGTTCGACTTCCTGGAAGAAAGATGTCGTATTTAGGCTTATCCTGCTATTTTTGTTTCACTCCTAGAGCCGATTTAAACCATTAGTAGCGGTCCTTCATGACCTAGGTTATTTACCTTAACACATATATTAAAACAAGACACATATATTACAGATGTTAATAGGACAAATGATATCACTAAAATTACTTAAATTAAATCTATCATGCATTCACACGCTCACTCACTCAGGACAGTGTATATATGTTTAAAGGAAACCAACTAACTACAAAGATACAAATAATTTATTACATCCATAGTGAAAAGAAAAGACAAAACAAATAATTATAAAGAAAATCTTAAAAGCACAAGTTCTTGGTTATATATTAATAGAGTACATAGTATTATATTTTAGTAAATTTTTATATATTCAATCGTATTGACAAATGGGAAAAGAAAATAATTACATGTATCATATCTTAGGCATGCTAAAACAAAATTATGATTTGCGACATACGCAAAGAAGACACTTATTTCACTTAAAAAAAATTGGACAAAGAGGAAAGAAAAAAAAACTTTTTGGTGTATTAGAACTTATATGAGTCTCTACCTCACATTGGGTAATAAGATATTAATGATTTTGAGCGTTCAAATCACAAATCACGCACTACTCATAGTGTCCAAAACATTTCGCTCCATTTAACTTCGTTCGTGTTTATATATCTATTGGTTTACAAAACCATTCGTCGTCTATACTTGGTTTATAACTTTTAACAGTTTATATCTGCAATCGCACACTGCGACGCTTTATACCCATCCAGGGATTTCGAAAAATCACTATCGCTAGAGGATGTTTCTCCTCTTAGACGGTCCATTTCCAAACTTATTAATTGAATAGTTTTAAGTTATTTATGCAACACTGGGACATGTCATGAGGCCTTTCCTTAGGATCACTTTCGTACATATGTGTATATAATTCGGATTTTTAAAACGATCTCCTGCAGGTGTACGGAGTATAAAGGTTCAAATTGAGGATAAAAAAAAACTGGTCAAGTCACAGGATACATATGCAGGTGAGAAGGATTCAAGGTACACTTTCCACAATGGTTTTTGGTTGGTAGTTCAGGGATAATATTCGTTATGATGTGGGTTACGTTTAGACCTGCCGTTACTTTCCAATACATGCCATTACAGAATTACATGAGGTATCATTTACATTTATTCAAAAGAAAAGGAAAATTACTTAAGTGCACGGCGGTATTCATGACAAAATCTACATTCTCAAATTCGTCGGAAAACTCACTGGCAAACCATAGCAACCAATAAAAGTTTAGGGGGGACAGACACGAGCGCTCTTACATATATTCATAATACATTTAATATCATACTTTTACTTTAAAATCATATTCACATATTAAGTACATATACATTTCGACGTATTCATTTCTCTCTCTCTCTCTCTCTCTCTATATATATATATATATATATATTTATATTCAATAAATGCGCACACATTTAAATTAATCACCCCAATAATAAAATTTTTTACAAGGTTGCAAACATTGTCCCAAAACAAATGACTTCCGACATTACATATGAAAAAGAAAATCGCTTTTCTACCTGATACCGCACATCTATAAATTTTTTCACTTTTATATATACAATTCGTGCTTAAATAATGAAAAAAAAACTTTGTGAGGCAGGCACGTAACACAGAGCATTTCTAAAGATATAACTAGATAAACCAAAGTACAATTTCTGGGCCCAGGTTAACTACAAGGTAATTGAAAACCAAAACAGAAAGGAAAGTGACCAACGGATTAAAAAAAACTTAAGAGGGACGACGGTGAAAGAACGTAATCGAAGTGTCGTCAAATACTAAGTCTTTATTCATTTCAGCGATAGGTCAAAATGTGATGGAGGACCCAATCACTATCTACTTTATCCATGAATCGTGTCTTGCAACGTCTCAGCTGGTAATTTCAGATCAGAGTTGTACGTTAAATAAATCGTAAGTGACAAGTTCAAAATCGGGGGGGGGGGAAGGTTGAAAATTTGAAAAGAAAAAAAATCTTGAAGTAATGAAGACAGAGAGAGGGATAGAGAAGAAGGAAGACGAAGAATAGGGGCGCCAAAGACTCAAGTGAGAAATAACTAACGCTACAAAGATAGAAGTCGAATTTCGCTCTCAACAAATCCATAGCCAAAATATCCTTAATATGCCAAAAGGGTGGTCTACTCAAATACGTAGACTCAAGGGGCGCCCTGCTGCCAAGGATGCAAGTTCTGTGTCCATCAGATCCCAATCCCACAAGAATTTGCTTGTAAGATTGAAATCCGATCCCCGTATCCGGCCCAGACCAGCAGGATAAAAGGAGAGGGGGAAAGGGACCAGGTAACTGCGTCCCCAATTTTGAAATCTCTAAGTAAAAAAAAATATTCGACCCCTTAGAAAAAACTAAGAAGGTTCGAGGACAGTAATGAAACTAGAATAGAAGTATTATCTAAGATATCCCTAACTAATGATTTGCCGAAATAAAAAAAATTAAATAAACTGAATTTTGGATCGGTGATTTCTATGCCAAACCTCACCGATAGCTACCCTGCGCAGACACGCCACAGTCTGGGATGTCGTTAATTTCCCTCGTCTAATTAAACTAAGAAAAGAAATGAAAATACTTAAAGGGACTAGGGGTCGACATCCGGGTACGCGATTAAATTTCAATAATTAATTGTTTTGATTCTGTAACCCTGTCAGAGCTGTCGCCTCCATGAACATTGTAAGCTAGCCTGAGTAGGTAACGTGAAGGAAAAAAAAATCTCACGGAGCAGGATATTCTATTTTAAAAAACCCGACCAGAAAATATAATTCACTACAGCCCTGTTGTATAACTGCTACTGTCTTTTCATAATTTATTATTCAATATGTCTAGTCAACGATTATATGATGCTACCTATTCTATCAGGTGGTATTACTATGGTTGATTATTACTATAACACATTAAACTACAAAGTATTACCATAGTCCGACTATATATTGCCCTCCGGTCCGCGTGATATCATGGTGCAGGGGTCAGAACTTGAGATGTTTGTAGCTACACGTATCTATTCAATATCTATATATCAACACGCGGCGAAATATTCACTGGGCTACTATATATTTAACTATATGGGTGTCCTATCTTCTATATTCATTTACTACAATATTCATACACTTTATATTCATATTCACATTAATATTCATTTGCCACGACGCTATATTCTACAAACACCCTGTTTCCTCTATCTACGCCCAGCCTATTTACACATTTCATCATAATACTTTAAAATCTATAGTCACTACAAACATTTCCCATTCCGATCACCGCACGACAACCTCACTCGAACTCAAGACTCTTTCACACACACACAATACTATGTAATACCTGGTAGCTTTATTAAGAACGAAAAAAAAATCCTACGTATGTTCACTGAAAATAGAATTATCCGCGATAATATTTAATGTTTATAAAATTCTGCAGCAACAATGAGCTTCTGCAGCCACGAAGAAAAAATGGACATTTATTATAATTTCAAAGCGAAGAACTAGCATCATATCGCCCGACTTCTGTTAAAAATTTACGTATTGTTTATTTATTTAAATATCTCGATTTCTAGACTATGCAGAATGTTGAAACTTTCAGAATATATTAATTTTGGGTCACTTGACCTAACTGTACATTCATATGGGCTGTGAATTATACCTTCTAGGTTTTATTTCGGAAAGAAAGGTCAATTTCATGAGAACTAAATCACTAAGCACCTCGACAGAAGAATGGCGGTTAGTACTGACTTTTGACACTAGGGCTAGCGACGATATAATCAACCCTTGAACAACTGAATATGACCTTGTACACGGAATTATTATACTATATTACGTTCACTTAATGACGGAAAAATAAAATTTATCGCATAGTAAATACTACACTGTCCATATTTAATTATCTCACACACTCTTTCATCACTTAACTACCACAATTACTACTACTAGAACATGTTTCTACATTACAAACACATACATGCCACATTCATACTACACACTACATTAATACATGTTATACTAATAAATATACACAGAAAACATTCATATTTTACCATTTTAAATCGGCTCGAAAGGAAAAGGGAAAGAAAGGGACAGGGCCAACTGGCCCTAGTATTTAATAAATCACATTCTTGACTCAACCTGTTTAATCAATGCCCTGAGGGGACATATCGTAGTATTAGCTAACAATAGGACCCCTGCCCTGAAGGGGCAGGAACCCGGAAACAAACTAAATGTTCAACTCATCCCGCTGGAAGCCGTACTCCCAATTTGGGAGTCAGATAGGAGCCCTCTTGAAACTTTACACGTGCATTATGCTTACTATACTAACTACAACGAAATTAAATACCGCCATGTATGCTAAAAAAAAAAAATCACGTACTAACTACATAAACAAATCTCTATATGGACAGGTCTTGTAACCCTCAATTATCAGGAAAATTGGAGGTGAAAATATAAGGGGAAACACTGATCTTCTGAACCGGTTTTAGGAAAGAAAACAGAAATCACACTACTTTTGAATCCTGTCCATAACGATCGGTGGATGAAAACATGGCGTCACTATATCGCCCTTACTATTTCAGCCTTTTTTAGTCCAGTTTTGACTATGAAATTTAACAGTTCATGGCTCCTCGAGACTTCCAGAGATTTTAGGTATTAATGAAATCCCAAATGTTACCTTGTTTGCAGCTTTCTCACTCCTTTTCAACGTTTTTTGCTGGGAAGATCTTAGTCCGGCATCTTCCGTGGAATTCTTGCAGGGAATGGAATAATTGCGCCCTAATATCATAGCGTGGGTTTATCAGCCAATCAAAACTAAGCATTTTGGCGGTGGGGCTTTGAAACGAATAAAATTTGGTAAAATCTGGATTAAACTAGATTTTAGAAGGACCTAGGTATCTAAAAGAGAGGTGAAGGGTGGTCCTGAAAATTCTGTCGAATTTTAGATTGGTTATTTGATCTGGAAAGTTCCGTCCAATAGTGGATCTATATTTTCGGATAGCACTGACACCGTAAGAATTGTAATAATCCATTTACATATACATATGCAAGACTTATAACTAATTTAAAATATAAATAAAGATATTGATTCCCAAAACTATAATTCCTAATGAATTTTTTTACTGTTTTCCATGTTAATTTGAAATAGAATAACAAATAAAATTACGAATTATATGAACAGCCAGAAATTTTTTGTTAAACATCAAGTACAGTCGGTGCAAAAAATTTCGGGCACCCTCCTATTAAAAACATAATATCATTAGACTGTAATGGCATATTACACCTGGTTTGATTCCCGGTCAAGTAAATTTGTGGTGGTCCGTGTTTTTTCGGGGGTTACTCCCGTTTCCTACAGCATTCTCATTCCACCAATTCTTCCATCATCATTCAGTTGCCTTAATTTTCCGTCTCCCTTAGTCTAAAAGGGCATAATCGTGGGACGTTAAACACAAAGATTTCATTTCATTTTTCTTTCATTTTCAACATAGGTTTCAGAGGGTATTTTCCATCAAGTTTTCAAAATCAAAGTTACCTGATGAAATAATATTAGCAATACGTTTTGAATGTTGCAGGAAAAAAAAAACGCAATCTGAACATTTACTGACAGAGCAATCTTTCTACTAAAGTTCTCATGCCTTATATACGATATATTGATAAAGTAGAAGAAAAAGAGGTTTACGGATTTTTTTTCTGTATCCCTCTTTCAGAAAAAAAAAAGAACGCAAACCGGGATACGTCGATATCTGTTCGTCCAATGGCCGTTTGAAATGATTGAGAGCTTTCCAATTGTCGTCCTAATCGGAAATGGAATTTCAGTGCCACGGTCGCTTGAGTGGCTTTATTCAGTTCGTTCAAAAGCCCGAGTCTCTCCCAAACGGCCAGTGGTGATTGCCAGAGAAATGCTGCCTGCAAGGTATTCATTCAATGCTTTGCTCACAGCACGCGGAACGGAATGCAGGGATTTTTTTTATCACTATTCTCACTGCTTACTTTTTACAACAAAGAAAGGTGTTAAATGCGAGGAAATAGTTACAGTTTTCTGTTAAACGTTTATTTTGCTCAATTCACAGCTATTTTAGTTAGAAATCATTTCTTTTTATTTTATTAGATACAGAAGGTGAAGAACGACTTTTAGATCACTAAATTTTCTTCCTAACTATGTTTATGTTGCATTGCCACACTTTGGTTCTACAGAGTGAAAACGAGTATTTTATAATTTAACTTCTCTTTAAAAATATGTTTAAATGTTTCCATTTTTAAGTTGCCAGTTTTAAACAGAAAAAAGATATCCGTGCACGTAAGTAAAAATTTGTATTTCACGCCGTCCTCCGTGCCTACCTTTGCCCATTGTAATGTTTTTAGAAGGTAGGGGACACCACAGATATTTTCTGGAAGTTCCCCCGCGTTCCCCCTCACTGTTACCCCTGTTAAAAGGTAATGCGATAGATCAGCCATATTTGAATTTCGCTTCCTAAATGTGATAAATAAATAACGAGTGTCCCTTGTTTATTGGAGCAAAGCTCCTCTTTACACGATTTTGGCGTTAGTTTGCTCGGATACTCCTCGGAGATCGCTGAACCGTTATTAACCAAATTTGACATGGTGATTCGAGAGCGCACCCCGAGTGTCGTAAGGAGTCGCATAGTCTCATCGGACATACCATTGAAAAATAATAACCGAAAAACGGGATACCCATAGAGTTAACCTTGGAAAAGTATTTGGCGCGCGACTTCTCATTGTAAAGAATGGAAAATAGAATTCTTAGCATTAGAAATAGGGTGAAGTCCTTTTAGTTTTCTTCTGTGAACATTCAGCTATTTGCATGTCGTGTTCATTCACGAAAACAATATTGATGTACAAAAGAAAAGAAAAAAAATGAATAATCAATAACGGTCGATCACTTCGATCCAAATTAGCAAGTAAAAAAAGTAGAAGTCAGTTTTCCCTTTCCTTTCGAGACAGGACATTAAAGCCCAAGGACTGTGTGTAAAGGTAAAGGCTTTACACTTTCTTGACTTCGGCATTCTTTACTTCCCCAGATTATTAACCAGAAGCACAAATAGCAAATTTGAATTCCAAGAGATTTTTGTACTGTTTATGTTAATAGCTTGCAAAAAGACAGTTCCCTTTCAATAGTTGACTTTAATGAAGATGTGGAATTCGGTGATTATTGGGTTGAGGGGCAAAGGTTCCTATGGAAAGTAGTTCTAATTTTTATTAAAGTATACGATGCACGTGTCCGGGAGCACTTGGAGATGCATCTCACTACTCTGATTTGAAGAAGCTGTGGTGGTATTAGATGCGTTCGAACTGCGTGTTCTCCGTCGTGTTCCTGCTATGTGCATAAGCATGATGTAGACAATACATACTGTATTATATACAGGGAAGACCATCTGTGGTTAGCAAAACAGAGAGATTAGTAGACAGGAGAGATTAGTAGCGGTCTGCAACTTCGCGAACAGCAGTTTAGAGATAGTGTGCAAATATTATATAGCGATGGTGATAAACTTCGGTATTTGGTACCAAGCTATGTGGAAGAAAATGCAATATGATTGGATATCGAACTCTGACTAGCCTTCGGTATCTGGGTAGTGCAGCTATAAATGAGGACACAAAGTGAGAATGTGAAACAAAAGCAAGGATAGAAATGCCGAAAGAAGAATTGTGGAAGAGTAGAAACTTATTTCGTATTTCCTTGAATAAAGAATTAGGAAAAAAGACTCAAAATGTTTCTTTTGGATAGTTACCCTATGGTGAAGAAACATAAAATTGATGATAAAAGACTGGATGCTTTCGAAATGTGGGTGTGGAAAAGAATGGAGGAAGTTGCGTGAGTCGGAAGAAAAGTAAACGAAGAAGTATTAGTAATAGTAGAAGAGGAACAGGCAATTTTAGATTAATTACAAATTGAAAGAAAAAGTGGTTAAGACATTCACTGTGAAGAAACTATATCCTGATGAAAGTGGTTGAAGATACAGTGGAAGGGAAAAGGGAAAGGGGATGAAAAGTAGCTGCACTTAACGGGTGGTATTAAAACAGAAAATTCCTATATAAAGACGAAGAGGTTAGGTGAAAACTATGGTGCATGGAAGCTTCTAAGTTTGTGCCGCGTGATCTGCTAATAATGACAGAATACCTAGGTGATTGTTCCATAGCGTTTAGGACATTATTAATCGAGTGGCTAACATTTGAGAACAACACATCAACAGAAAATAATGTAACTCACCCTATTCGTAAGTAAATGGTGTAATGACATACTATTAGATGTACTGTATGTTATTTTCCTGGTCACCGCGTTGTTCTATTAGACATCTACAACTTTTACACAGTGGCGGATGTAGGCCGGGGCTCGTGAGGCCTAGGTCCCCCAGTTTTTTAAGTGATAAAAATAATTGAAGCTATAATTAATATATTTTTGAAAGTTTATAGTAAACTTGAGATATACCTATCATAGTCTAGGTTCTAGCTGGGGGTCCCGTTTATTTTCAACTACTAGATCCGCCACTGCTTTTACACATTCATTTGGAACCTTTTTGTATTTCTATATTTCAAAGAAGAAGAAAAAAATTAGGATTAAAAAAGACGTCATGACGTCTCTGTTAGTACTGCTTTTTTGTTGACTTTGCATTGATGTGTATGTCTTTTGCGTTTATTTTTCTTTCCCTTGGTTCCTCGTAGCATCCGTCTCGTCGTGTTGGACGGTGCTTTTAAGTCTGAATGACTTGGGAGCTTTTAGAAGCGACGCCAGATACGTGAGTGGGTCCTATACTACCCATTGACAGAATTGTAGGCGTTGACGCGAAAGAAAAATAAATACAACGGAATAAAAACAACTTTAGGAGCAGTAAATGGAGTTTTCCTTTAAGGCACGAGAGAAGGAAATAGGAAAAGAAATATGAGGACAGAAAAAAAAAAAAACATACTTCACGAATTATACTTCCAATATTGACAGTAAAATAAAATCGTTCCTGATGTAATAATAATATTGTTAATTGATTTTTTGTTTGGCACTGAAATTTGCGAAATGTGTCACCTCAAGGGCTTTAATACGCGTATAAGAGACACCGGAAATTAACGGCATATCACTTTTATTTGTGAAAATTACCTTTAATGTCAACGATATTGGAGAACATTTTTTTTTTTAAGAACGGAACAGATTTTGATTGGGTTCTTATTGGTTTAGCGTTTGACTAAGTGTTATGTTGATATTTTAAATCAAATGAGAGATGTAAAGTATAAAAATATTTATACAGGGTGTTTCAAAACAACACCGACAACGTTTGGGAGAGCAACATAACAACTTGAAGCTTTCCTCCCACTTTTTATTGATTTATTTTATTTTATTAGTAGCTCAACGTCTGTTTTCAACATCAAGGATATATAAGAACTCCCTCGTGTCTATACAGTTAGCATACACATCTCCGCACGGAGACCCGGGTTTGATTCCCGGTGGGAGCTACGTTAAGCAGTAGGTCCACGTCTCATATAGCTTAAGTACTCAAAGGGACGTTAAACTCTAATCCATCTATCTATAGAAATGAGAAGAAAATTGAGAGAAAAGAAATTTTATTGCCCTTAAATGTATGTCGTTCGTTCTACTAATAATTAAGCGCAATAATTGTTATTAATTTATTCATGTACTATATGTGTAGAAAGAATACACTAATAAGTATCATACTGTATCTATTGTTTTTCTTCTCGTAACGGTTGAAGCAGGCACGTAACCAAGAAGGGTTCCGGGGGTCCCGACCCTTCCCCCTTCGAAAGCAGAAACGAAAATAATCAAGAAAGGATGAAACAAAAAGAAACGAGAAAAAGAAGAATAAGCGTTTAAAATAAAAGAAATTACAGGAAGCTTTTGGTTACTTTTTTTCTTTTGAGGAGATTTGTATTACTTGCAGTACATAGTGACGAATGAGCGGGATATCCTGGAAAAGTCAGGGAATTTGAAGTTTCTAGAACAGTTACGGAATTCTCAGAATTTCTGCTACCAGTCAGGGAAATTTCAAGCCTTCGAAAAAGCATACTGCCATTCTGTAACAATGTGGACATTTTTTTAAATCAAAATTGTTCGTCATCGCTTCTCTGCACTATCAAACATGTTATTTCAGAAACAATTCTTTAATCTGTCATTTGGAACAGGCAGTAGTTGACGGAATAACGAAATCAAAATGTTCGGTGTAAAGAAAGTTTGTTAACATTTGATTCAGCAGAGATAGGATAGAGATAGCAGATATTGTAAAATATTTTACAATAGATATTATTGGATATATATATATATATATATATATATATATATATATATATATATATATATATATATATACTTTTTATAATAGTTGAGATTATAATAATTAAAGGAAAATTGTTATATTTGAATGAACAGAGAAAGGTACGGAAACAGAGAAAAGGAAAAATTTTCAATACTTTTTTTTATTCTTTTATTCGAGACTAGCAGCGTTCACCCCGCTTCGCTGCGATCACCCCGGAACGCAATAAACTTTGTTACTTAGATAATTTTTACTTTTTCGCTTTCAAATTGCAGTAAATGTTAACATTATAGCGCCTGTCATTTATGTTAACCCGCCGAGTGACACGGTCATGCGGGTTGCATATAAATACGTTTATTTTTACCTATGATGAACTAACAAAGGATTTGTACGTATGGACACTTGAATGGTCAATTATCTCAAGACACTGGTAATTAAAAATTAAAGTGATATGATAAAAACCATCTAGGGTCCAAATCCTAATAACCCCCCAAAAATAAAAGAAATTGGTTCACCCGTATTAGCGTGATGAGGGAACAAAGGATTTGTACGTTCTCTTTTATAATATAGATTTCTTCATAGTTTATTATTAAAATACTTACTAACATATCCTCATTTTATTGTCCTAACAAACCAATATTGCCAGTAAAATAGTTTAGTATGATCGAGCCGCTGGTGTAATGACTACAGTATTTCATGTTACTCGACTCCCTCCCCCCCCCTTTACGCAATTTTGGCTACGTGCCTGAAGACATACTTCTAACAACGGCACAAATGTTCTAACGGTTATAGACATACTCCTAACAACGACGCACACGCTTCTAATGCTTGCACACATACTGTTAACAACGATTCAAATACTCCTAGCTTAGCGAACGGAAATGTTCACATACCAAAGTGTCTTCGTATATAGTGAAGAACAATGTCGTCTAACAATTCTTTTTTGTAAGCCAAATACGAGGTGTGATCGAAAAGTACGGTGAATAATTTTATTAGAAACAAAGTAATAAGCTGACATGGGATTTGATTTAATCTTCTTCAGGTGAATAATTTTATTAGAAACAAAGTAATAAGCTTATATGGGATTTGATTTAATCTTCTTCAGGTGAATAATTTTATTAGAAACAAAGTAATAAGCTTATATGGGATTTGATTTAATCTTCTTCAGGTGAATAATTTTATTAGAAACAAAGTAATAAGCTGACATGGGATTTGATTTAATCCCCTTCAAAGTACTGTCCTTGGCTAGCAATAGACTTATCCCAACATTGAATCCATAACTAGAAGCATTTCTGCAAGGCTTCTTTTAGAAGTTCGTACAGCTGCTCTGTCGTGGACCTCCCAATGTTAGAAAGGGTGTCAACATGTTTTCCTTTAAGCACGATTTTAATTTTGGAGAAGAGCCAAAAGTCGCATGGTGCCAAATCTGGTCAGTAAGGTGGATGTGGACAAATAGGAATATTTTTTCGGACAAGAACTCGCAGATCAAAAGCTAGTGCGTATTGCACAGTGCGTATTCGTGATGAAGGAGGAAGTCATTTGCCCATTTTATCAGTGGTTAAAATTCTTTCAATGGTCCTGTACGATATGTTTAGTTCTTCAGAAAGCTCTCGTATAGTCATTCGCCTGTTTAAACGAATCACTTGTGCCACTTTTTGCGCGTTTTCATCTGTTTTTGACGTCGAAGGACCTCCTTATCGTTGCTCGTTTTTAGCCGACTAATTGCCACTTTTGAATTGCTTATACCACTTGTAAACAGTCTTCAATGCCACCGCTTAATCGTTGTTCACTGATTGTGAGCTTCTTTGGCACTTTTTTTGCAGCTTAAAACAAAACTTATTGTTAAACACGCGAGAGACATTCTTAACACGTCCTCTCTGTTCTGCCTCTAGAAGCCAACTGACACGTCACAATTCATTCAAACTCGAAACTGACTACCCGAAAGGTTCAGACTATCGGAGTGACAAGTTGAAATGGATAAAGCGTCGATAGTTGGTGCACTCCAACTACGTTCACCGTACTTTTTGATAACACCTTGTATATGTAAAGCTTTCTCATTGCGAAATGGTTTGGGTATTCAATTTCTGTGCAGAAGCTTCGGGCTCAATACTCGATGAGAGGTTATATGTTTAAGTGCATGTTTCATGTAGCCTTGATAGTAAAGAAAGATGTCGGATTCATATATCCATAAAGACAGACACCCTATCCAGATTAATTAATTGCCTCATACATATTCGTAACAAGACGCAACAGAGTTAATTAGTTAAAAATTCACAGGAATGGTAACGTCACGTTAATCCTTTTTCTCTAACTTACGGAGAAAGTAAAAACAATGATTCGCGCACGTTTTCCCTTACAAATAAACAAGCAAACACAATGGTGGAGCCATGGGAAAGGAGTACGAGACTTTTCCTCACTCGAAGGGAAGGGATGAGGGAAAGATGAGAACAGCATGATGTAGCTGGAGTTGTAGGTGAAACTTCATATCGAGGACAACTATAAACTCGTTTATGGTGGTTGATTTGACGATAAAGCTAACTTAGTCGCACTCTAGACCTTGTTTTTGAGGTTGACCAATAATGTCCAAGCAGCTGCGTCATTACAGCCATGTTTTCCTACAATATAACAACATCACCGGGTTGTTAAGAACATGTTAAACCACGGGAAATATTCCGTTGATGCACTTTGTGCTCGTATTGAAACTAGTTGAAGAATTCACATAGCGCAGTAATGAAGAACTCATGAAAGTGCAAATCAGAAGTTAATCCTTTCACAACGACATGGAAAGGGGGACACAATTTAAAAGAATAGAAACAATAAACCAGCCACTCAATTCTCCAGTGTTGCCACAAATATTGTTGGTCGGATCTCGTAGCAATATGAACAGAAGGAGAAAAATAAGAAAATTAATTATATTTAGTAATACTTCAAAACAAAGAATTTTACGAAATACTCGTGTATGATGGTAGTGATCTACGGAAGTTGGACTCTCCAAAAAACAACTCTACAAGCACTCCTTTCTAAAATCGTTAAAAAAGATAATACTTCTTATTCATACAATACCAAATAGATACAAACCTTTTTTAGAATTGCCATATAACACAATATAGCATCATAACAACTTGAAGCTTTTTCCTCCTTTTGTTGATTATGTAGCTCAACATCTCTTTTCAACATCAAGGCTATTAAAGGGCTCCCTCGTGTCTATACGGTTAGCATACAAGTCTTCGCGAGAAAGACCCGAGTTTGATTCCCGGTGGGAGCAGATGTAGTCCAGATCCTATGTTAAGCTGTAGATCCACACCTCATATAGCCTCGGTGCTAAAAGGGACGTTAAACTAAAATCCATCTATCTGTAGAACCAAGACTATACGAGACGAGACCTACTGCTCGAAAACAGGTCCATACTAAAACAGCGGTTTATATCCGAGTTTCTTCGAGCCAAGTGCTTCCATCGGTAATCGAACTCAGCATGACAAGCATAAAATGCAAGTCACTTGAACATGAAAGAGGGAATTTTAGTTCTTTGAAATTATACTTTATATTTATATTGATACGATACAAAGCGCTGCAGTTTTACTTCCAAATGTCTGTGGTTCAAAAAATAAAAGAATGAACAGTACCACATGCACACCACGTAAAGGAGTTTGCCTTGTACTGTGAGATATTTTGTTAATTAATATTGACAGCGGAAGTTTTAGTAGATTACAATCACTTTCAGTATCAGTAGAGAGATTAGAGTGGAGATGAAATACATTCTCGGGACGTTTAACTGATTGCAGGAACCCACTTTTCGCTATCAATTACCATTTTTCCTTTATCGATTTTTCCTTTCGATTTTTTATCCTTTATCGATTTCGATTTTTCGATTTCCTTTATCGATTTTTCGATTCCTTTATCCTTTATCGATTTTTCCTTTATCAATTACCATTTTTCCTTTCGCGCGAAGACTATAGCGATCGACGATAAAACTGGAATTGGTTGATTTCAACTACTTCCGGTGGACTGACCACCTCCATCAAATAACTTTGCTCCTGACTTTTCACCCTGAACCTTCTGGTAAAAATTTAACTTGATTTCTGGTTTCGTGACCCCCTTTTAGCAGTGAGGTTATGTGAGGTGTGAACCTAGTTTAACGAGGGATCCAAACTACGTGAGCTTCCGCCGCTAAATGGAACTCGAGTCTCTCATGTCTTGACCAAAATTGATGGTGGTTGTTTGTATTGATGTTGTTGAGATTAGCATCCCTTTTTACCTCCGAGGCTATACGAGACATGAATCTACAATTTTAAGATGGAATCCAAACCATAGTAATGCGTTCAAATCTTTAATGCTTTCTCACCGGCAATCAAACCCAGGACCACATGCACCAAAGGCGCATGCACTATAGCAACTAGACCAGCGAGGAGGTCTCGACTTCAATTCTTATGCCTTGGAACAGGAACCGTAATTGGTAACGAGATTTATTTATTGTTTCATATAAATTTAGCGTCTGAAGAACAGATTATAATCAGAAGATACAGATTTTAATACAATTTTAAAAATTTCAATCTGTATTTTAAAATTGATTTATCTGAAATAACTTGTAACAATTTCCGTGAGAGATTGAAATAATATTTATCTATCTAAAATATATTTTCAGAGCAGTCATGGCAATTAAAATCTAATACATTTTACAAATATAACCCTTCTCCATGCTGATCCTTTTATATTATATAGATAGCAAACGTTTCAGATTGTGATAATAATTCATGATGTAAATGTAGAATAAGCGGAAATTGAAGAGTAACACATTTCTACTTTCACTGACCTCTTTTCTTCCTCTATTAGTCTAGTCTTTAATTCATTGCGTGGAAATGATTAGCAAATTTACCACCTCCGAGGCTGGGTCTAGCGGAAAGTTTATTTCAGATAACACACCGCTTCCTATGTATATCTGTCGTCCTCTCAACTCGGTTATGCTATCTCTCTTTCTCTTTTTTGTGTGTTTTTTTGTTTAAAACCTCTCGGTCAGGTCGTTTTGGCTAGATTCCGAGAAAGAGCTGTGACCATTGGTACAGGAAAAGGACAGCGGAAAACAATTTGTCTGGGTAACCGTTCGGATAATGTCGGATAGCGATCAGTGCAATTCACCGGAAGACGCCCTCTGCTCACTCGCCTCATGTCAAAACTGCTTACACGTTTTTTTTCTTTTCTGAAAGCTATTTATTTCAAGCTTTTACAAGGAGTTTGTGTGTCACTGTTAAGAGAAATTCAATAACAATGGACGTAATCTAATACCTAGCATGGAACATTTTTTTTCAAATATAGTACATAAATAAGTACGAGGGTCATCTACAAATTAAGACCGTTCAGTCATACAAAGAGGAAACCACAATATTTATTGGAAAAAAGAATCCTGTTGCATACTTAAGTTTCTTTCACTTCTCCACATAACCACCACATTATTTTTTTAAAAACATTTGTCGAATCTGTTCTCGAGCTTCAGAATTCCTATGTTATATTCTTCTGCCGTCTGTTCATTAACACTTTGAGTGCTAACTCCGTATTTTTACGGAGTAGCTGATCTTTCGTAGACTGCGGATTCCGTATGTATACGTGATGCGATTCCAAATGTATTTCAATGGTTTTGCTCCTTTATTATACGAAGTTAACAGTTTTGAAATATCCCTTGGACTTGGTAGTTCGAAATTTCGTCAATAGATGGCCAATAGATTCTAATTAATACCTTGTTAGCGCCAGGTTTTTAAAAAAAAGTGTGTTTATTGTTTGACCATCAAAATGGCGAGAAAGATCCTGTCGGACGATTCGATACGCTTTACTTTAGAAGCAGAATTGAGCGACAATGATGATGATTTGTTTGAAAATCATTCGACGATTGTGAGAATGATCCAGACTATGTACCAACAGAAATATCAGATATGTCAGGTAAGAAACCTCAACATAATTATTTTGATGTTCGCCTTCATTTTCCTTGTACTAAGTGTAAATATTACTTGTGATTTCTCAAAGTTTTGTGGTTGGAGAACAGCATACTATATATAAGAATAAAGAGTAAACTTTCAAACGGTGCATGTTGTATTATTCTAGCTTTTCTAAATTTGAGATATATATTTTTTAAAACGTTGCAAAAAAGCCCAGCATTCTTGGGAAAGCCTGCACTTCAGAATCCAGCACTCAAAGTGTCAAGCCCAGGTAGTTATTGCATTCTCCAACTCGCAATAACAATTTGCATTGATTGTAGTGTCTTTTGGCATGAAGTTCACCGAAAGAATACTTTTATGATCCTAAAAGATGGATGAAATGACCTTTCGTGTTGAGACAATTTGTTAGATTTTCTCGTTTTTTTTTTTTTTTTTTTTTTTTGTGGGGGCGGTGTGTGTTAAGAAATGATACCAGTTAAGTGATTGACACTCTCTTTCTGGGGTGATATGAGACACCCAAGTCTCTCATCACCAGTCACAATTTGATCAAAAAAGCGTCTCCATCTGTGTGATATCGTCTCAGGAATGTGATGGCATTGACCACCTGCCTTCATGAACCGGCAGCAGAAGAGTATAACATGGGAATTCCGAAGCTGATCAACAGATACGACAAATGTTCAAATGGAGGTGGTGATTATGTAGAGAAGTGAAGGCAGCTTGAGGTATGTAACAGAATTGTTTTTTCCAGTAAACATTGTGTTTTTCATCTTGTATAACTGAATGGTGTTTATTTTCTGGATGACCCTTGTAATATATTTAAGCGCAATCAAATTGTATCAGACTGCAACCAATCACATACTACCTCAACGTCATAAAAAGTAGTTTATTCGATTTTCTGTTAAAACTATGAGTCAGAATTTATTCTCAAGTATGTCATTGTATTGAGCTCCATTTGATATATCGATTGATACATGTCTTATCTTTAGGCTCTTTGCTTAAACTCACCTCAACTTTTTATGAATTTTAGTGAACAACAGATAGGGAAGAACATAAAAAGTGTTGAAAACGAGTTATATACAACGTACAAAACGATATTAAGATAGCAAGATTATCCATGGCTTTGGATTGATTATTTTAACAAAAGAAACACTGACCAAAGCTTTAAACCCACTGTATTTTATATTTAATACGTAACGGTTTCGGATACCTAACATATCCTTCTTCAGATACTATCGAACATAAATGAAAATACAGACATATATATATAGTCATTGTTATTACGAAGTTTAATTTTTTAAACATATATATATATATATATATATATATATATATATATATATAGCCATTGTTATGAAAAAATTAAATTCTTTTAACAGACATATATATAGTCATTATAAAAAAATATTCTATTTGCTGAGGTATTCAAAGTGAACACGGAGACTTACAGGATTGGCTGAAGGCGTCAGCAAATAGAATATTTTTTTTTATAACAATGACTATATATATATATATATATATATATATATATATATATATATATATATATATATATATATAATGTCTGTATTTTCGTTTGTGTTCGATAGTGTCTGATGAAGGATATGTTAGATATCCGAAACCGTTACATATTATAATTTAAAACACAGTGGGTTTTAAGCTTTGGCCACTGTTTCTTTTGTTAAAACAATATTATATGGACTAAATAATTATTTATGATAAGACCTTGCGCACAGTGTATAACTTTGAGTGGTCAACAATTTTGACATTATCATTTGAGTATCCAAATTTCTTATCTATATCAAAATGTCTGAACGCGGTTATTAACTAATTTAATAAGATTTTATAAATACTACCTGCAGACGCGCAGCCAGAAGGTCTATGCTTTGAGGGGGCTAATAGTACAAGCCATTACATATACGTAGTATGGAAAGTAATTGTAAATATATTTTCACCTATATTTTAAGAAAAAAAAGGATAGAAACTAGTATAGTTTAACTGAGAAAATATACAAATGAATGCTGAGGTTAGAAAGTTTTGGAAAGGCCCGGACCCGGTGGAACCCATCCGCTCATGGGTGCGTCCCTAAAGTAGTAATTGCCCCACTTGGTCTCACTTTGGACTTTGACCCCGACCTTTGTGACGTCATAGGTCAAAGGTCGATGACCTTGGCCCAGGGTCAATGACCTAGGGGTACCTAGGACCACCCCCTCTAAATTTTGACAGGGGTACCTTGGCCCACCCCCTAAATTTTGGCAGGGGTACCTAGGACCACCCCCCTTAAATTTTGGAAATTGCCAAATCTAAAAATTGGGTATGGTAGCCTAGGACCATAGTATGTACCTCTAGCAGTATTCGGGGTCTATGTCGTTCCCTTTCATGGGTAAAAAATTGCCAAAAATTCAAATTTCGGAGGTTTTTGACCTAATTTATCCCCTTTGATGAGGTATTATTACCTTATATAGTTATATGGGCGTATACAGGGGTCCATTCCCTTTCATAAGACATGGGTATATTAATGCACCCCTTCAAAAATTTGGGAGGGGTACCATGGCCCACCCCTTTAATTTTGGAAATTGACCAATTTCAACATTGGGTATTATAGTACAGGACCCTAATATGTATTATAATAAATTTGGGTGGTCCACCTCATTTCCTTCTAGGGGTACAAAATTGCCAAAAATATAAACGTAAGCAATACGTTATACCACGTGTTTGGTTTTTGGCTCAATTTATCCCCTTTGATGAGGTATTATTACCCTATATGGTTATATGGGCGTATACAGAGGTCCATTTCCTTTCATAAGACATGGGTATATTTGTGCACCCCGGGAGGGGTACTTTGGCCCACCCCTTAAATTTTGGAAATTGCTCATTTTATATATTTGGTATTATAGTACTGGACCCTAACATGTATTATGATAAATTTGGGTGGTCCACCTCGTTCCCTTTTAGGGGTACAAATTGCCAAAATATAAACGTAAGCAATACGTTGTACCACGTGTTTGGTCTTTTGACCCAATTTATCCTCTTGGATGAGGTTCTATTACCTTATATGGTTATATGGTTATTATAGGGGTCTATTTCCTATCATAAGACATAGGTACATTTGTGCACTCCTTTAAAAATTTCGGAGGGGTACTTTGGCCCACCCCTTAAATTTTAGAAATTGCTCATTTTATATATTTGGTATTATAGTACTGGACCCTAACATGTATTATGATAAATTTGGGTGGTCCACCTTGTTCCCTTTTAGGGGTACAAAATTGCCAAAATTTTAGTACAACCACGTGTTTGGTATTTGGTACATTTTATCCCCCTTTGATGAGGTCCTATTACCTTATATGGTTATATGGTCATGTATAGGGGTTCATTATCTATCATAAGACATAGGTACATTGGTGCACCCCAGGAGGGGTACCTTGGCCCACCCCTTAAATTTTGGAAATTGCCCAATTTAAACATTTGGTATTATAGTACAGGACCTCAATATGTTTCGGTGTTTCTATTGTTAAATTTTTAAGTACAACCACGTGTTCGGTTATTGACTCAATGTATCCTATTTGATAAGGTATGGACGGGTATCCCCTTTCAATTTGGTAGGACCATTCGGGTGTAGTACAGTCACGTGATCGATGATTTGGTTTTAATGTGCGACGAGGTCCCTGGTCAATGTTCTCTAGGAATTAGGTGGAAACTTTGTACATGATTCTTGGCATTTAAAACTTTTTTTTTCAACTTTTCAAACTAAAAAAAATCAAAACAAAAATTGAAACGAAAACTTTTAAACAAAAATCTTGAAACTAAAAAATTTTTCAAAACAAAAATTTGAAACGAAAAATTTTGAAACGAAAAAAGTTGAAACAAAAATTTTGAAACAAAAAATTTTCAACCCAAAAAAATTTGAAACGAAAAATTTTCAAACAAAAAATTTTGTAACAATAAATTTACAAACAAAAATTTCAAAACAAATTTTAAACAAAAAATATTTGGAAACGAAAAACTTCAAAACAAAAATTTCGAACAAAAAATTTTAAACAAACAATTTTCAAACAAAATTTTGTAAATAGAATTTAAACAGTGATCAGCTTTCACGGTTAACCGTTAAACTTTATCCGGTTTTTAACTATTCGATTAACAAATAAACGGTTTTCAACTATTCGATTAACAAATAAACGGTTTTCAACTACTCGATAAACAGATGAACTGTTTCTTTCCTTTTCACACCAGTGAGTGCAAGAATTGTTGTACTCGCTTTAAATACGCATCATTTTTGAAACAAGGTGTTAGTGTTCATCATGGATACACAGTGGAAACATCCATTTACCTGTATTCTCGCAGGGCCTAGTGGGTGTGGAAAAACGTATTTTGTGAAGCGATTACTGTCACATCTCCCAACCATGATCAATGCAAAATTTCGTAAGATATACTGGTATTATGCAGAATGGCAAGACGTGTATGCAACAATGCCAGTTCCAGTAGAATTTCACGAAGGACTTCCACGAATGAAAGATTTTCAGCCTCAAGATGGACCACATTTGATTATTATTGATGACCATATGCGAGAAGTGAATAGTGATATTGTTGATATGTTCACAAAAGGATCACATCATCGAAATATTAGTGTGATTTTTATAACACAAAATGTATTTCACCAAAGTAAAGCAAATAGAAATATGAGTTTAAATTGTTCGTATTTGGTGTTGTTTAAAAATCCACGTGACAAGTCACAAATCAAGCATATGAGTTATCAAATCATGCCTGAGCATCCACTGTTTCTACAAGAAAGTTATGCAGACGCAACAAGAAATCCACATGGTTATTTACTGCTGGATCTTAAACAAGATACACCCGATGAAATGCGATTTCGTACAAATATTTTTCCCGACGATTTGCATCATTATGTTTACGTACCAACAAAACATGTTTAAATTATTGTGCATGTGAAAAGAATGACTTAGTCTGTCACGATGTCTCCTACAGTGAAACACGCTGATCTGCTACGTGCTCTGCACAAAGCTAAACCAAGATTGCGTAAAGCTATTATTGCCAATGCAGACGCTTCATTAATTCATAGTATTTGTGAATGTTGTTATAATGTCTTAAAAGGCAATGTTCCACTGACAAGTGCGCAGAAGTCAAGATTAAAGCGTTACAAGAACACGCTCCGCTATCTCGTAGACAATACAAAATCATTGGATAAAAAGAAGAAACATTTAGCCGTACAACAAGGAGGATTCTTACCTGCATTACTTGCACCTATTGTAGGAAGTGTGTTATCCAGTATTTTGTTTAAACAATAAACATCATGGAACATAGCAAGAAGATGGTTTTAGTGCCACCAGAAATGTTTCAACGAATGCATGCATCATCATCCCGTGTGAGTGAAAATCGAGAATCTAATCTCGATCGTGAAATGCAATCTATATTGAATACATCGTATCCAAGTGATGAAGAAAAATGGAATCAGTACAATAGAATATTACAGAAATATCTTTATGTGATACGTAAACAAGAAGAACCAATACCACTTACAATTACATCAATGAAACCTAATGGTGACGTCCCGAATGTTGACGATAGCACGAAACAAGAAATTTTAGCCGCAATACCACAAATGTATCGTAAGAAAGCCGAACTACTATTCCGTCGTTTAAAACAAGATGACGCAATTACGTGGGATCATAAAGGAACAGTGTACATCAACGATAATAAACTACATGGATCCAATATTGTAGATTTAATGTGCGATGTGACTCGACCGAGGAAACATTCTAATCCTCAAGGCTGGGAATTGTTTTGCAACTACCTTGCATCGTCAAACACACCTCAAGAATTGATTGGTAATCCACGAAGATTAAACTATATTGTCAAGCATAATAGTACATCAGCATCTGAAGGATCTGCACCACCAAAACCGGCACCTGAATTATTTTCTTCCGGAGAAGAAGAAGAAGAAGATGATGATGATGATGTTTTAGAAGTCCGACCAAAAAGAAAACGTATCATTCCACAATGGTCAACGTACAAACCATGAACAAAAAGTTGAAATCCATTTATTACAATCCAGCACACCCTGCATCATTTTCTACTGCAAAGAAATTATGGCAAGCCACAGGAAAATCTATACCTCTAACCAAAATAAAACTTTGGTTAAACAAACAACCTACCTACACGTTACATCGTCCTGTACGTCGTCGTTTCCGTAGAGATTTTTATCTTGTCAACAATATTGATGATCAATGGGAATGTGATTTAAATGATTTACAATCACTTCAAAACTATAATGACAATTACCGCTATATTCTTACAGTGATTGATGTGTTTAGTCGGTACGGGTGGGCTGTACCACTAAAATCAAAAAGTGCCGAGGATATAGTGAATGCATTTGAAATGATTTTCCAGGACAGGAAACCAATTGTACTACGTAGTGATCAAGGAACTGAATTTACCAACAAGACAGTACAAAAGTTTTTCAGAAAACACAACGTGCAACATGTTACAACAAAGGATCCAGATATTAAAGCCAGCATCGCAGAAAGATTTAATCAGACATTGAAACATCGTATGTGGAAATACTTTACCAAATATCAAACATACAATTACATCAAAGTATTGCCTTTACTTGTAAAAGCATACAATGAAAGTCGGCATTCCAGTATTAAAATGGCACCTGCAAACGTTTCTCAGGACAATTTACTGGAGGTGTGGCATAACTTATACGACAAAAAGCTACAACGTTCAAAACAAGATACGGATTTATCTGTTGGTGATACTGTTCGTATAAGTAAAACAAAACGTATCTTTGACAAGGGTTACCTCGAGAACTGGACTTGGGAAATATTCAGAGTAAAAGCCATTGTACCAAGAAACCCACCAGTGTATCGACTAGAGGATTTAAATCATCAACTTATCGATGGTGTTTTCTACAGAGAAGAATTACAACCAGTGCCGCTCCCTTCGACGTTCCTCATCGATAAAATATTACGTACAAGAACAAAAGGTCGCAGAAAGGAGTATCTCGTCCAGTGGAAAGGATATCCTTCCTCATTCAATTCGTGGATCCCTGCAATTTCATTGAAGAAGAAGAAGAAGAATGGAACCTGATCAAGATTTTTACGTTACACTTCCCAGTAATAGTTCCATGGATTATTTTTCAGAAAATACATTGACTTCATATATTACGAAATTACAACGACGTGTAGAGTTTCGCCAGAAATGGGATGTGGCAATTGTAGAGATTCATTATCCACATTCTTTGCTGAACATTAACAGTGAAAACAATAAAATATATTACAAATCATCAAGTAGTAATGATCAAGAACCGTGGAAGGTTGTAACGATCCCTGTACGCTATTATAACAATATACGGGATCTTATTCATGCAATTAATATACATCATAAAGAAACCAATTTATTTATATCTCATGACGCAACTAATAATATATGCCTCATAAGACATCCCAAAAAGGAAATCCATACTTCTGTACAAATTTCACCAAGTGTTAGTTTAATGCTTGGATTTGACCCGAAAAGTGATTTAAAAGATATGGAAAAGGGACAATATACACCGGATGTACGATTAGGCTTACCATCACAAATGTACGTCTATTGTGACATTATTGAATCTGTCATTGTTGGAGATACAATGGTACCCTTGCTACGAATTGTCAACATGGATCCTGTGAATCATACTTTTGGAAGTCATGCAGTGCAAATCTTTAATCCTGCACATTATGTTCCGGTGGAAAAAATGAATTTTGAGCAAATACAAATCGATATAAGGGATAGCACAGGTCATCCTATGCCATTCACCTTTGGAACGGTGTGTACAAAAATACATTTCCGTCGTCGTCGTCATGACTGATCCGTATTTGCAATACTACCAAAAACAAGCGTTATCCGGTATCGGCAACGTCTATGTGGGAAGTCCCTATCAAGCAGGACATGGCATTGGAAGTTTCCTTGGTGGCTTATTTCGTTCAGTGTTACCACTTGTGAAGCAAGGAGCTAAAACTGTGGGAAAAGAATTATTAAAATCAGGTGCCAATATGATTAATGATGTTGTGATCTCGAATCAACCGCTGGAAGAATCGTTTCATCAACGGATGCAAGAGGCAAAAACAAATTTACAAGAAAAAGCTAAAAATAAGTTGAAAACTATGCTGGGAAGTGGATATCATAAACGAAAATGGGATGACTGCTCTCAGTTTGAGGTTGACCTTCCAACGATCAACAACACCATCAATCCTACAAAGAGACGTAAATTATCACATAAGAAGAAGAAGAGATCATTGGCATCGTCACCAGATATTTTTGATTAATTCAACGATGGCTTTCTTACATCATCAATCCTGTGAATGTGTAAAAAGTGAATTGGACATTTTTTCAACGTTGCCCACGCAAACCAGTGTTCTGGACAATCGTATTATTGGCTACAAACCAATTAGTTCAATAGCTGAAAATTCACCAATAGAATTTGTAGTGAGTGGTAGCAGTGATGAATACATTGATTTGCCACAAACCTTATTGTACATCCAAGCACAAATTGTGAAACCAGATGGTTCCTCCTTCATCAATACGGATAAAGCAATTGCACCTGTCAATGATTTTCTAAATGCTATGTTTAGTGAAGTACAAATCTACTTGAACAATAAACTGATTTCATTTCCGTCACATAATCATCCATATCGTTCGTACCTGGAAAAACTGCTCAATTATAGTGATGGAGCTAAAAATACACATTTACAAACAGCAATGTGGTATCAAGATACGGCTGGTCATATGAACGCAACCACAAGTGAGAACAAAGGATTTCAACAACGCTATGAACTGACAAAACAAAGTATGAAATTCGATATGATTGGACATCTTCATTGTGACATTTTTAATCAAGATAAATTTTTAATTCATGGAGTGGAATTACGTGTGAAACTTATTCCTGCAAAACCAAACTTTTGTCTCATGGCCGGTGAAATTGGTGTCAATGCAAAAATCAATATTCTAGATGCATCGTTGCAGGTGAAAAAAGTCAACATTAGCCCTAGTGTCAAATTGGCACACAATAAAATTTTACAATCTACACCGGCAAAGTATCCTCTGACAAGGGTTCAAATGAAATCATTTACCATCCCGAAGGATATACAATCCAAAACTATTGATAACCTGTTTATGGGAACATTGCCAAATCGTATTATTGTAGGATTTACATCGAATGAAGCATCCAGTGGAACTATTACCAGCAATCCATTTGAATTTCAACATCTAAACATTAATTTCTTTACATTGTATGTGGATGGAAAAGCTGTACCTTCAAAACCGTTGCAACCCAACTTTGAAGAAAATCTCTACATTTCATCGTACCACACATTGTTCTCAGGTTCTGGCATACATTTTACCAATACCGGAAATACAATTTCAAGAGCCGACTACAAGAATGGATATACACTGTTTGTATTTGACCTAACTCCCGATTCTTCTGCTGGAGATTGTCACTATTGGAATTTACAACGACATGGCGCCATCCGATTGGAAGTTCATTTCCAAGAGAAATTAGCAGCATCTGCAAACTGTATTGTGTATGGAGAATTTTCCTCACTCCTAGAGATCGACCACCAGCGCAACATTATCCTGGACTTTTAAATTACAAGGTACGTATACGTTATGTATCATTTCCATTCACGATGTTGAATACATTACAATTAGCTAGTGCTTTAAACGGTAGTCCATTATTCAGAAATCATTTTACCGGGGTATTTGCAAGCGATGAGTTACCCTCACGGTTTTCTCTTCCTCTGGCAATGATTGTAAATACAGATCCATCTACAAAACTAGGAAGCCATTGGATTGCAATTTATATTGATCATCGCGGTGTTGGAGAATATTTTGACAGCTATGGCTTTCCTCCTTATGTACCACAACATGTTGCATTCTTAAAACTTCATTGTATGTACTATAAATATAATAATAGCCAAATGCAAAGTCTTGGTTCATCCGTATGTGGCTATTATGCTTATTTTTATTTGTGCTGTAAAGCCCAAGGAAAATCTCTGCGTGAAATTCAATATTTGTTCACAACAGTACCCACGGTTAATGATCGTAGACTGCTGCAATATACCTTCCAGGTAATTTTATCATATTTATCATTGAAAGTGTATTTGTTTAATCATCATCTATTTCTATACTAATCATCTTTTTCCTCGTTCTTTTTTACAGAATTCACAATACGAAGCTTTGCAAACGGGTGCTATGCTGCAAAACATGGAAACAAATCATCGCAATCAAGAAGAGGAGGCGGTCTAATGAAGAAACCCAGCTCAATATACAAACATTGTCAATAAGAAAGAAAAAGAAGAAACCAGAAAAATGAATAAAATACAATTTATACTTATTTATGTGTTTTTATTGTCCATTCCATATACAACGTTATCAGATTCTCCTAAAGAACTGTGCGATATAAGACGAAAACCCTGGACAAAGTTTCCACCTAATTCCTAGAGAACATTGACCAGGGACCTCGTCGCGCATCAAAACCAAATCATTGATCACGTGACCGTACTACACCCGAAGGGTACTACCAAATTGAAAGAGGATACCCGTCCATACCTTATCAAATAGGATACATTGAGTCAATAACCAAACACGTGGTTGTACTAAAAAAATTTGGCAATAGGACCACCGAAACATATTGAGGTCCTGCACTATGCTTAAATTGGACAATTTCAGTGTACCCCTTGCCAAATTTTAAGAAGGGTGCAACAATATACCCATGTCTTATGATAGGATATGGACCCCTTGTAATTATAGGATCTCATTCAAGGGGATAAAATGGACCAAAAAAAAAAAAACAAACACGTGGTACAACGTTTATATTTTGGCAATTTTTGTACCCCTAAAAGGGAACGATGTAGACCATCCAAATTTATCATGATACATATTGAGGACCTGTACTATAATACCAAATGTTTAAATTGGGCAATTTCCAAAATTTAAGGGGTGGGCCAAGGTACCCCTCCCGGGGTGCACCAATGTACCTATGTCTTATGATAGATAATGAACCCCTATACATGACCATATAATCATATAAGGTAATAGAACCTCATCAAAGGGGGATAAAATGTACCAAATACCAAACACGTGGTTGTACTAAAATTTTGGCAATTTTGTACCCCTAAAAGGGAACGAGGTGGACCACCCAAATTTATAGTGATCTATATTAGTGTTCTATACTATAATACCAAATGTTTAAATTGGACAATTTCCAAAATTAAAGGGGTGGGCCAAGGTGCCCCTACCGGGGGTGCACAAATGTACCTATGTCTTATGATAGGTAATGGACCCCTATACATGACCATATAAACATATAAGGTAATAGGACCTCATCCAAGGAGATAAATTAGGTCGAAAACCAAACACGTGGTACAACGTATTGCTTACGTTTATAGTTTTGGCAATTTTGTACCCCTAGAAGGGAACGAGGTGGACCACCCAAATTTATCATGATACATATTAGGGTCCGGTACTATAATACCCAATGTTGAAATTGGGCAATTTTTAAAATTGAAGGGGTGGGCCATGGTACCCCTCCCAAATTTTTCAAGGGGTGCATTAATATACCCATATGCTATGAAAGGGAATGGACCCCTGTATACGCCCATATAACTATATAGGGTAATAACACCTCATCCAAGGGGATAAATTAGGTCAAAAACCCCCGAAATTTAAATTTTTGGCAATTTTTTACCCATAAAAGGGAACGACATAGACACCCAATACTGATAGAAGTACATACTATGGTCCTAGGCTACCATACCAAATTTTTAAATTTGGCAATTTCCAAAATTTAAGGGGGGTGGTCCTATGTACCCCTGCCAAAATTTAGGGGGTGGGCCAAGGTACCCCTGCCAAAATTTAGAGGGGGTGGTCCTATGTACCCCTAGGTCATTGACCCCGGGCCAAGGTCATTGACCTTTGACCTATGACGTCACAAAGGTCGGGGTCAAAGTCCAAAGTGAGACCAAGTGGGGCAATTACTACTCCTAAAACATACGCCCATGACTTACCTTTTATATTTTTTTTATTTTCTTCATACTCTTTTAAGTTATTTATTAAAATTAAAAAAAAAAATGGGAGTGAGCTTAGCCAAAAAGCCTTACCTCATTAATGATACAGTATGCTTTTGTCCGGCTAGTGTCTTACTGAAAAGCTTCACTACCTGTTTTAGTATCAGTTAAATGTTAATGCGTGACTTGGTTAACGTGCAGCGTCAGATTTTCAAGTTTACAAAGCAAAGGAAATCTTTATTTTATCGCAAACTATGAATGAAGATTTACACTTACCGAAATCACTTTTGTTCAGATTAATGAGATTTAATGATTAATTTGTACTTTATCTTCGGAAATTTGTTTTCATTAAACGCAAATAATAGTGGAGAATTTGTAATTCGTGTAGCCAGACTTTATATAGAGAGGTTTGCAGGTAGGTTTTCAATTGACAGACAGTTGGAGTTTACTAAAGTAACTTTCCTGAAAACAATATTTGCTGGACTGAAACGATTTTTTTTTCAGTTTTATGTTTAACTTTTATGTGTTGTAGGTTAAATGAGATGGGTGATTAATGAAAGTAAATAAGTATGGAATTATAATGTGTGGAATTATGATGGAGTGAATGAAAAACTGAGGAAAACACACATACACTGTGTTGTCTGTCACAAAAGCATATAACCTGGGATCGAACCAGGGCATCAAATACTTGAAAAACTTTCTTCATGTTCATATTTGTTCTTTTTTTTTGTCTCAAAAGGGTTCCAGGAGGCTTACTGGTAGATCGCTCACTTCTGGTACTAGGGGTCCCCGTTTGATTCCAATCCAAGCGAATAAATGGCGGACAATATGATTTTCGTGTATTTTCTCTGGGTTCTCTTCTTTCCTTCCAGGTTCTCATTCCACCAATTCTTTCATTATCAATGATTTTCATTGATCATTCGGCTACTTCAGCCTATAGGTCATAATTGTGGTAAGTAAATCTAAAAGATCTTGTAACATTTTCATTTTTCCAACTATTTGATAGAGTTATGACAAAGATAGCCCTCATCTGTTTGTCATAAAATTTTCGCATAGAAAAAAACTGATCTAGAATCATCAAATTCTGTGCACAGATAAATCTTCTTCAGATCTATTACTAATTCGACTAAGGGAGTCAGATTTGGGGGGAGGATAAAAATATATGCAACGTTTCTCGCGGTTTCTGATAACGCCGTGTGTGTATGCAACCCGTATTCCCTCGTGGTTCTGCAGGCTTATATAGCAGCTAAGGATAAATACCGGAGTATACAATAAGGACTGTTTCCACTGTTTTAATCGGTCTTCTGACTTAAAAGTCAGCAACAAAGAATCCTTGCTCTTTTTATCCAAGTTCTGATTTAAGACCCGGCGACAACTGCTTACAGCTATTATGATATAAAACAATGTGTAATCACGCGTTAAAATATTTAACGTGAAGGAGGAGATGAGGGGAAACTAAATTGATTCATTTCTTCCAAATTTGATAAATTCCTTTCTAGCTAGTTCCCCGAGTTCTTCTGTACTGTAAAATATAGCACAGAATGTAGTAGTTATGTTTAATTTAATAGTGCACTAGCAACACCTGTACTAAATTCTAGTTAACATTTTAATTCTTAGCATCATAGTACAATTAGCTGTTATATCTCAAGTTTATTAGTATTGCAACTCACCGAATTTCATAAGGTCAATTTGATCTGAAAATCTGAATTGGGCGAGACACGAAGCTGGCAAGGGGAAACACGCGCACAATGCATATCATTCTATTTGAAGAGTCTTTAGGAAAGGAACATATTAATATACCAAGAATAAGATAGGAATGTAATCTAAGGTGAGATCTTAAGGACCTGGGAAGGGGCAGGGCCTACTGGGTTGACTTGACACAGAATGGGATCCACGTTTCCGCTGCAATTAGAAATGCGAAAAAGCAGGCTTTTTTGGGATGTAAGGTTTTCCATAAAAAAAAACTAATTTTTATTTAGGTAAAAACGAAAATGATTGATTTTTTTGACCTATGATTGTCTTATCCAAGTGCCATATTTGTTTTCCTGCAGTGGGTTTAACAATTAAACAAGTGCCTTTACAACATTCACTACTTATGAGCAG